>NC_134407.1:76260766-77460766 GCF_038048845.1 Mixophyes fleayi
ATGAGGCTTCCAATCCAAATGTGGGCCCAATGCCCTTAAGAAATCACTACAAATGTATGGCATGTGAAGTTCTTAGAAACAGAGGCTAGTTGCAGTTTGGAAGCATTTGTTTGTATTATTATTATAATATTCCTTTATTAATAGCATCAGTAAGCCACCCAACCGGCCAATCTTGCCTTTTTGTTTGAGTAACTGAGAGACAGTTGTATTGTACAATTTGATCCAGGGCCATCTTAACAACATTATGGGCCCCCGGACAAAGCAGTGCACCGGGGCCCCTAGATATAGATATATACAGATATAGATATATTGAGATAGATAGATGTACTTGCTCAGTGACCCTTGAAGGTTTTTTTTGCAGGTTTTTTCCTTTTGCAGGATTATTTATTCTCATTAAGAGCCGTACCTATGGGGCCCCTGGGCAGCTGCCCATCGTGCCCAATGGAAAAGATGGCCCTGATTTGATCCCACACGGGGATGGCCTAACAAGAATAGATTTTATCCTCTGTACGTCAGCATTAGATGAGTCTCCAGACTGAATGGCCAGATTTTTTCTGTTTTATGAAAACAGACCAGTTGGTAGATGATGTAATGATTTTGCAACATTTTTCGTGACAACTTCCTGATATATCAGTAGCTGAGAGGGGGTGCTGACATTGGATTGCTAGTTGGAGGCTTCTGGGGGTGCCTCTTTGGTAAGTTGGCTCTCAATTTAAAAACACATATGTATGGCCCAAATATATGGGACTCTTATTGTTTAGCGTTAGGACCACCCTATTAGCAAAAGCACCGTGGAGAGGCGGGTGGCTTTAACATACATTTGCAAATGTGTGCAACTGAGACTTTTGCATTTTTATCTACAGTAGAAATAGCAGATCTGTTGCTGGCTATAGCAGTGTGCTGGGGGATCTCTGTGTGTTTGTTCCTTTTAGGATAACCCCACCCTTTCACGCACCTGCTATAGCCTATAAATTGATTGAGCAACTTCCATTTCTTTATTTATATAACTTCCTGATATTGTCAGCGATACCACGGGTTGGGTACTATATAACGATGGTGTAAACAGTGTTTGGGGACATCAATATTTTGCAGAGTGGTACATTTTGTATACAGAAAAATATCAATATATACAATGAAACAGAAGGGACACAAAAGCAAAGTCCAAACAAAATGACTTATATTGCCTCACTATGCACTTTTTCCCATTTCAGACTGACCAGTATCCTATCGGTGGCACTCAACCTCATGTATCAAACTCCTATTTTCCTATAGATTCTGAGCTTGCAAACAGGGTCCTCAGTTTGTTTGATTACTGTGTTTATTCCCAATCAGAAAATGCTGTGGAGCAGGCTGGCGTTATATAAATGAAAGATAATAATAAAGTACATATGGCCTATGCAGTGATTTACTTCCACTAGTGTGAATGATGCATTGACAAGCTCAGTAATCCAAGGGATTTGGGTAGCCAACTGAAACAGGATATCCTAATTGAATTGCAACAATGGACATGTTACAAGATATGAACTATGATATATCAGTGATCTATGAGTTTGTGATTCTCCTTTAACGTTATAATGCTGTTAATGTAAGTAAATACTGAAAACATCCAGGATCAGTAACACTGTAAGAAACACAGTGCTGGCAACTTGTAGAGCACAGGGAAGGGTCATATCTGTTCACAGTGCTGCACTCTCCATCTCCCCAGATGGGCTATCAGATTACCATTTGAGATAGAGCACTGTAATCCTATTACTTCTGAGCCTAATAAATCCAGAGCCTTGAGGTAGTGTAGATCAGTTTAGTCCCAGAGGAGAGCCGATGAGGGGGGTGAGCACAGAGCACCAGACATTACTGTGGCTGGATATGTGAAAACTGTTTGCATAGGGTAAGTGATGATACCAAGATCTCCATTGCAAAACAATGGTTTGTGATTTTAATGTAGCATTATGTCAACTCGATGGCATAAGCAAATAGCAGCTTTTTTGCCTTTCACAATAGCTCTGATCTGATCTACTTGTTTTTTTTTTGTTTGTTTTTTTGCAAAAATAGTGTCCCAAAATATAGCCTTATTCTGGTCATACAGGGGCTGGTCGTGTCATTTGACCAAAGCAACGTAACCAGTTCCCAATTTGTCCAGCTATGTGTGGGGCTAAATGGATCCACGACCGCTGTTTTCCAGTCAGGCTGTGCGTCTTGATCACACAAGAGCCGGATAAGAACACAAAGGCAAATAGTGGTCAACTATTGGTAGATTAATAGGCATGTCTGAAAATGATACATCAGTTTTAGTAGGAAAATTCTCAGGCCTCAAGCTCATTTTGGTGACAGTACCATAGCAGTTTGTCAATTAGCCGCTGATTTCATGGCATTTATGAATAGAGCTACAAATGTTGACCTTCATCCAGAGTTATTAAAGACAGACACATGACCTTTTGTCATGTATGCCCCTGCACCTTATAAAAGTTTCCTATCATTCATGTAAAGCATACTAGCACTCTGATAATCACAACATTAATGGGTAAACAGAGTATAGCTCAAATAGAGTTTTATAAAAAGGGATCATAGATCCTTATGGTGATTGCAATGGCCTTTGCGATCACCATAGGGATACGTGATTTCTGTTTGAGCTGCATTCTTTTCTGCTCAAAGTAATTTGGTCATAATACAGCTCAAGCAGATGGTCAACACAGGCTTGACTTCAACAGTTTATGTGGAGATTTACTATCTAGTCATGGTTTATCATTTTGTTTTTTCAGTTTCATTACCACGTACAGTTCATTATAGTATAAGTTATTTAACCTTTCTTACACTAATGTGCTGAATTTTACATAATTTTATTGGAAGGTTGTAAGATCACTATCAGTATGGGATCATCATCATCAGCTATTTATAAGCAGGGCCGTAACTAGAGCTGTGCGACAGGGGCGACCGCCCAGGGCGCAACGCTGAAGGGAGGCGCAATTTAGGAATATTTTAAGTTCATTTGGTTAAAATTGAGGGCTAGGGGGGCGGCATTTGTCTTTCTCGCCCCAGGCACTATAATTCTAAGCTACGGCTCTGTTTATAATGTATCACAAAACTCTGCAGCGCTGGACAATAGGTTATACATTAAAAAAAAATCATACTTAAAAACAGAACAAATACATATGCAAGTTGGATCAGTTCGCTTTTAAGATTAATGTTATGTTTCAGGTAAAGAAGGACCCTTTTTTTTACATTCCTCTACTCCTCTGTTTCTCAACCAAATGTAACCACTGTTGCCCATTATGACCAGTTTATAGGAAATGTATTGTCCATCCCACTCACCTTCCCAATACCTCACGCATTTGACATTCCCAGGCTTCTAATGTCTGGAAAATTCTCACAGTCCTGTCTTTTCAAAGGACATTCCACAAATCACATTATAAAACAATGTTTTTCTAATTTTACTGGTGATTTGTGCACCAGACCCCCTTACATAGTTTTACATAGATTGTTCTTCAGGGAATTGTCACTATCCTGTTGTTCAGTTATCTTGTTCTTTCTTCTGTATAATTTACTAATAAAACATACACACTTTTAGAAAGTAGCTCCTTTTAGAGTATTCTTGTCCTGTTCTCACCCCAACAAAACACAGCATGGTTTAATAATTCTCTAAGAAGTATTTCAATCATTGTTCAGTAGTAAACTTGGAAGTTTTAAACAGTTCTTTTTAATAGACATAGGATTAATAACACAGTATACATTGCGAATAATGGACTATGGTGCTATGTGCATAAACAAATTTTAACTCACAACAACCATTTAAAGATCTGCTTTTATTTCCCGCACTGTACTAGTTGTTGTGGGTTACAGCAAATGTGTGTACATAATGCACCATTCTTATTAAATAATTAACAGTGGCTCAAACCTGGAGTGACCAGATATAAAACCAAGTATCTGGTTGCTATAGGTTACAGAACATGTGCTGTCTGCACCACTTTCTGCTCCTTGTTAATGGCTTAATAGTTATCTCGGAAACAGAACACACACACACACAACTAACTATCCGTGTGCCTGGTGCTAGCTAAGAACAGGCTCTTCCCCCACACAGGTAATAGGGATATGTTTATTGATGTGTGTTATTTTCTGTGCTTGCACCTTTGAACCCCTTATATAAATGAATCGCTAAATATTACCTCTGTGCAGCCTATAAAAATTTTTTTTATTCATTTTAGTGGCTGTAGTTGAAAATAATTGTAAGACACGATTACATAGCATTTATTTACTTAGATACACCATGTGTGCACAGCCAGTGCCAATTATCTTTTTACTGAACATTCAGATCATATGGTTGGAATGACTGAAATGCGACTGGAATACTGCAAAGAAGAGAGGATCTGTAGAAAGTAGTTTCAAATGAATTAAGACAAATAAAACCAAACCATTACTAGTATTTATATAGCGTCAATCACATTATGCAGCACTGTACAGAGAATGTCTAATCAATCAAATCAGTCCCTGCCCTATTGGAGCTTACATTATAAATTCTCTATACCACACATTAGGGACAATTTTGACAGAAACCAGGTTAGTACCTACCAGAACGTCTTTGGACTGTGAGAGGTACCTAGAGGAAACCCATACAAACTCTACCCAGATGGGGCCCTGGTTGGAATTGAACCCATGACTGCAGTGATGTGAGGCAACACTGCTAACCACTGTGCCACCATGCTCCCTAACTCATGAATGATAATTTCTTATTAAAGTAAGACTATGCATGAACCCAGTATAACTATATATAATTATAACTATAATATATAGATATATAAAACTATCAATTGCTATAAAGGAAGAATGATTAGGGCTGATTGGTTACAGATATAAACAATCTAAGTAGATAAACAAAATGTAGTAAAGCCACCATATATATAGGCCATGATTAAACATCTATTATTATTTTGTCTGCTAGAAGCAGAAAACATATGACTCGGTTATATATTATAACCGTCTTATACATGTGTCCCATATGCAGACACATTATTCCCACGTAGTAAAATGAAATATATCAGATGATGACAGTTAAAGCAGGTACACAGGACTATCTGTGCACAGTACTTCTGTATAGACAGATCTGTAAGAGTTATGGATTTGTGTCACTATAAGCTGCTTGAGGTGAAACCATTTTGCTGCCTCAGCAGAGCTTCCATCTAATCCTGTAACATCATATGCAGTCAGTCATTGTGCCGGTGCTCAAGTTCTCACTAAAGTAGAACTGACGGTATATAATTGCCATATAGCAATTTAATATTTTTCACCAATTTTAAATATGCGGTCGGAAACGTGGAATGAAAATATAACAAAAGGTTAATATCGTGCAATTGAGGCTTTGAAATTTTCTGGTAGCCTTACAGTAAAATCTCTGAAATTCTCTACGAATATGTGGTCACCAATGTAACTGTTGTGCTACAGAAACTAATCTTCAAGTAGGTACAAGGACAAAGCAGCTACAAATAGCAATCATGGCCAAATTACAAGTCAAGACGATAAGTGTTCAGTAATATAAACTGCACAAGTGGCAGATTACACATAAGAGCGCTTGAATGGTGGGATGCAGCGCTATATATTTGTTGTGTAATTATGTTTAAGGGGTGTGACATTAGTGAATATGTGCTACCATGTCCAGAATAGAGAAAAGTATGTATTGGGTGGGGAGAAGAGAGAAAGTCAGTAGAGTTGTTTAGTTGTAATGATTCTATTTTCAACCCAGGGGGACTATGATGAGCACACCGAGTGTGAAAATAGTGTATAACAGCACCTCCTTTCAGGGAGTTACCTTACAGATTCATCTCCATATTGGTGAAAACAGATTAATATATTGATGGTGGATAGCGCTAGACTGAAGAAACAAATGTCCGGCACTACCATAAGGTGAAACTAGACTTCCTAACGGATAGGAGGTGCCTACAGCACTCTATGAGTGGCATAATGTCACTCATTCAGTGTTTTGAATGCCCATGTGATGCCCCCACATGGAGCTCTGCCCACCGAAGCAGCTGGAAGCTTTTACTTTCTACTCCATGTCTGTGATTGGCTGAGAGTATGGTGCTTAGCTGTGATGTCACAGACAAGCGATACACTCCCACTGAGGAGCAGAGGATGACGCCCCCGCCTTCCACCTGCTAAAGTAAAGAGCAGTGGGGGTGGAGGACCGGCACTGGTCACATAGACCAACTGTTTGCTTTAACAGAAGAAACAGAAATAACAATTGCACTTACAATTTTTTGCCAGAGATCATACAAGCTGTGGACAATTAGCGACTGTCCTACCATAGATCAGGTTAACCAGATCAAGACGTTGGTCAGAAAGGAGTAATGGGAACAGTAGTAAGTTATAATAATTTCAGTCTGGGGAATACTCAGGGCTGAGAGCTTTAAAGGACCTATATATTTTTTTTCACACATCCTTAGTGTTGCAGGTATGTACTAGTAATTGCAGCAAGGTTGCAAAAGATTAAATATTCTGAAGTTCTGGAATATCATCATCATCATTTTGTATCCATAAGGAGCCACGGTGCCATACAATCATCTTACAGATAACACATACATGGATGGTCATGAGCTAGCAAATATAGCTAGCACAGACAGAGGTACGATTTCATGCGTATGAGAAAGCAGACAGCGGAGCAGTCAGCTTCAGACATGACAACAGTGTCGTACAAGGGAGGGAGACATGAGACAAAGGATGAAGAGAAGCCTGCCCGTGCGATCTTACATTCTAGAGGAGTTATGTAATCTGCAACAACATGTCTTATACTGCCCATACACTTAGAAAGAGTCTGCTGTTTGGTGCTCAAGCTCAATAATGCAGTGATCTAATGTCATACACAGTTGAGATCATCGTAATTGGCCAACCAGATGTTCTACAGGTCAAGATCAACATTTGACCTATCTCAAGGTTGCAGTCATCTTGAGTCCACAGAACGAGACAGTTTAGTTAGAGCCAACAAATTGGCTATGCATGTACAACAAAATAGTGGCCTCACTCCAGATTTGGCCACTAAATTACATCCACTTCTTTCCAATTTGGTCTTAAATATTTCCAGCCCTACCCCAATAGAGATGAGACTGTTTAGCAGATGAGTGAAGTTCCAATCTTCGAGTCTGCTTTTGCTCCATCATTCTACTAAATGGCATTGTGTTCTCTTTTGAAAATTTGTATGTCGCAAAATTTATGGTCTCCAACAATGCTCAGTTCGTCATGTTGCGTGGTCTGTCCGGCGTATAGTGATGAGCAACATTTTTGTACTTGAGAGATAATGTTGAATCCTTAGGTATTTGTAGGAGTACATCCTTGTTCAGGCCAGCATTTTAAGTTACTATCTGGAATATCTAGTTAAAAAGAATCAAGTGAAGGTATAGAAGCTAAAGAGTTTGGCATTAAAGCAAAAGTTTCTCCATATTAGGAATGCTACTGCTTTAGTCATTAAGAGCTGTGCCATTGGTAGTGGAATGTTTTTTGTTTATAGTTAATGTATAATTACATGCTTGCTCTATAGATCAGTGTTTTGTAACTCCAGTCCTCATGCACCCCCAACAACTCATGTTTTGAGGATTTCTGTCTTTGGAAACAGGTAGGATAATTACTGTCCCAGCAAAGTAGACTATGTCATCTGTGCATGATTAACGAAATCCTGAAAACATGAGCTGTTGGGGAGCGTGAGGATTGGAGTTAAGAAACACTGCTATAGGTGAACAAACAGCCATCTCCCAATTCTAGATTTTTTTTCAGGAAATTGTTGACAGACACAAGTATTTTCAATGAAGAAATGTTAATGCCATTTTACCTGCATGAAACAAACAAATGTCTAGTACAAGTAACGTATTTGTGGTTCCATTATGTGAGGTGCCAGTGTGTAATATTGTATATTATAAGATATGATGTATTCCATATTGTGCAATATTATGAATATTATTGATGATGTACTCCCTACTGTGAATTATTATGAATATTAGAAGTCACTTTCTAATTCTGTGCCCTGTGAAAAAAAATATTTAGCCCATGCCCCCTCCAGAATGGATACTGGCCAGTACACCCATTCATTGATGTGTGCACCTGTTCACCACCATTCTGCTGGGCACAGCAGCAGTGAGCAGGATATACCTGCCAACATACCGGCAGACAGGAATTAGAACTATCCTACCTAAATCTCAACAGTTGGGAGATATGGAAGCATAATTGAATGTTATATTACATTTTGTTTTCACTCTAATCTTCTAGAACATCCAGGGGAGCAGAGAGCATGGTGGTGGCATGGGTATAAGTGTACCCGGGTCAAGGCCTCCCTGTGGGCCTGGTTGTAGAGATTAGGTGGTGGGGATGGGGCTCCATGAGAGCAGAATTGTGGGTGGAGGATAAATGATACATGGAGCAATAGCTACCTATTGGTCAATGTAGTCATGCCCCCTGTGCTGCGTGTACAACACTCAGGGCCGGTGCTAGGGTTCTCAAGATAGGGCTTTCAAGATACCGCCCCCCCCACCCCCCACCCCTCGCGAACACACCAAATACCTGCCTCACAGACACTTACCTACTCAACTGTGTGCATTTGTGTTTAAAAAAAAAAGAAAATTAGCCTCTTACCTTCTCCAGCGGTCCAGATGCCGTGATGTTTGATGCAGAACAATGTCCAGACTTCACTGCAGACACAGAATTTCTAGAGGGGAGGTATCCAGGTGTTAGATTTCGGAACACCTGCATCACACCACTGCACCCCCCTCTGAATCACACCACTGCACCCCCCTCTGAATCACACCACTGGACCCCCCTCTGCATCACTTGCAAACTATGGTGTAGAAATTGTACCCCATAGATTGCAAGTCAAATATAGAGCATGAGGTGCCAATCAAATAGTCGTTTTCTCCACCATAGTTTGAAAATCAAATATAGAGCATGAGGTGGCAAATAGACATTTTTATGTTGTAGAAAAATTACTATTTGCCACCTCATGCTCTATATTTGACTTGCAAAGTATGGGGGAGAAAATGACTTTTATTGGCACCTTACGCTCTATTTTTGACTTGCAGCAAGTCAAATATAGAGCATGAGGTGGCAATAAAATAATAATACCTTGCAAATGAAATATAGAGTATGACGTGGCAATAGTGATTTTTATACCATAGAAAAATGACCATTTGCCACGTCATACTCTATATTTCATTTGCAAGATATTTGGGAGAGAAATTACTATTATTTACCACCTCATGCTGTATCTTTGATTTAAAAACTATGGTGGACACAATGATTATTTTATTGGCACCTCATGCTCTATATTTGACTTGCAGCAAGTCAAATATAGAGCATAAGGTGCCAATAAAATAATTATTTTATCCACCATAGTGTTTAAATCAAATATAGAGCATGAAGTGCCAAATAATAGTCATTTTTCCACCGCATAGTTTGCAAATCAAATATAGAGTATGACGTGGCAAATGGTCATTTTTATACCATTGAAAAATTACTATTTGCCACCTCGTGCTCTATATTTGATTTTCAAGCTATGTGGGAGAAAAATTACTATTATTTGGTACTTCATGCTCTATCTTTGATTTAAAAACTATGGTGGATAAAATAATTATTTTATTGGCACGTCATGCTCTATTATTGACTTGCAGCAAGTCAAATATAGGTCATGAGGTGCAATAAAATAATTATTTTATCCACCATAGTTTTTAAATCTAAAATAGAGCATAAAGTGCTAAATAATAATGAAATCCCACCCCCAACATTTTTTTTCCCTCCACACTTTAGGATTTTACCTTTGGGTACCCCTTTTTTTTAAAAAAAAAAATTAATAATAAAAAAAAATACAAATTAAATATACTCACTGTTTTTGAGGCTGGTCAGCAGATGCAGGGAGGATCTCCTTTAATGGCTCAGCAGAGCGGTGATTGCTGGGAGAGGAGGGGAGGGGAGGAGGGTGTTGGGTAGAAACTTTATTCACACTGTCTGTCACCGACAGACAGTGTGAACCTGCAGACAGGCGCCGCCAGACGTCAGTGATCATGTGTGAGATGCGCTGGGCATCTGAAGAGGACTGAAGAGGACCGCGGACAGTTAAAAAACAGCACACCGCCGCCGCTGCTATTCTCTCCCAAGCCGCTGACTAGATTTTAAAATCTAGTCAGCGGCGCCCTGCAGGTCCCGGCGCCCTAGGCAACTGCCTAAGGTTGCCTAATGGGAGCGCCGGGCCTGACAACACTGGCTTTTGCAAAGACAGCACTCACAGACTTAGGGGGCAGCGATAAGTGGACTTACTGGGGCCCGGGAATCCTCTCAGCTTTTTTGTACACTGCACAGCACCAACCTTTTGTACACTGACACGGAAACAGAAGACGGTCAATCATCAGTGGTATTGAAAGCTCTGTAATTTAAGTAGGCAATAATTTGTCTTTCGTTCATCTTACTTTCATTATTCTACATGCAGTTTGCCTTTTATGACTCTCCATATCCTAACTTATTTTATGTAAATCACACAATAATCAGTTGCTTTTAGATGTGAGCAATTTTCCTAATGCAGATTTAGGCTGTTCACCTAGTTTATATGTCGGTTATTCTAAGTAGAATAAGCAGAAAATAAAATTAGAGTATACTTAAAATGGTGTCAAGTCCATATAAGAACACTTTTATCTCCAGTTTAGCTTTATAAAGAAAAACATCACATGCAAATTAGCAAAAGTGAGCGCTCAAAACAGCTACTCCAAAGTGGAAATGATGCTGTCATTAGTCTCAAAACAGCTTTTTACTACATTTTTCCATATTGTAAAGTTTTCCTTGTTGTGATTTATTTTTTTTACAGTTTTTGTTACTTAATAAAACCCTTTAAACAATTTTATATGCCTCAAAAATGACAAAAAAAAGTATTAACTTCAAATATTATTTTTAATTATTTTTTACTTCAAAAACCTCTATTTAAACAATAGTTTGCCTCAAATTACTTTAGAATAGCTTTTTAACTAAAAAAAAATCCAGACACAATTGAAGTAACATTTTACTGTACCAATGAGTTTGTTTACATGCATCCTTGCACACAATGATTCTATTAAGTTCCATTTAAAGATCTTTTCAGAAACAATATTTGCATTGAACAATTTGTACCTACACAGAGCAATCTAAACCTGATATTCTTGAAAGTGGTGAACATTTTTTGTTTACCACTTTAAATCATACTTGCCAACTCTCCCTGATTGTCAGGGAGACTCCCTGAAATAGGGGTGATCTCCTTCACTCCCTGAAGAGTCTGGCTTTCCAGACTCTGAACCAGTACAATACGTGGTTGGCTTCGCCAGGGATGGGCTGGAGCGGTGGGCAGGGGGGCAGTGGGCACCCGGGCCGCTCAGTCTAGCGGCTGTTCGGGCCGGCTGCCTCCCCCCATCCCCTGCCGTGGATGCAAAAATAATTTTTTTATATTACAGGCGGCCGCGGTGATGCGGCTGCGTCAGCGTACAGGTGGCCGCATCACATGACACGCGATGCGGCCGCCTGTGCGCCCCCCGGGCTGATGCCTCCCAGCCCACGCCTGGGCTTTGCCATCTGTGGCATGATGACACTGTTCAGAAATTGTGTCCTATGTACATGTGTTGATGCCTATGGAGGTGGCCATCTTCATGGAGACCAAGAATTAATCAAAAACACTATGACTTTAGTAATGAAGTCAGAAATGTAAAAGACACTTCACTTCAGTCTCTAGAGATTCATTAGCTGCTTTTTTTTTAACCCATAGTTGACTACTCTCCGGGAATGTCTGGGAGACTCCCGCATTTCTGGGAGACCTCCCGGTTCTCGCCCCTGCAGTAGATAAGTGGCTGGGGCTTAATGACACAAATATCGCGTCATCTTAGCCCCCTGTTGTAATTGGCCACAATTGTGACAATCGTTTAGGGGGCGGGCCAAAATTATGTGATTCGTCAAGCCCCTCCCCCACACTCCCACCTCCCCCGGGATCTCCCTGAAGCCAACGAGGAAAAGTTGGCAAGTATGCTTTAAATGGCTGCAAAAAGGGTGTGTGCGCAGGTCATCCAGCTTACGCTTACCTCCAAACAACAGCTTTAATTAGAGCCTCAGTGATTTTCGTTCAACCATCTGTGGTCAAGCATGAATATCCTTAATTTCTGGACTGTTAAGTGGGTTTAGGGACTGTATTAACGGCTGCTTTATCTATTAATGCAATCCTTATGTCAGAATATGTGGAATATTTACTGAAATTGTCTCATAGATTAATGTACCAATGCCTAATTTAGAAGAGTATGAAAACACTCCTGTGGGGTACTTGAGCAGACGATTGAGAGATTCTGGCATATGATGAAATTTCTATTACACAGCGAGTAAAGTCTGTATTTGCACAGCTAGTACATGAAAATACAGTATATAAAAAGCTGTTTATTACTGAGATGAATTATATATAAATATATATATATATATATATATATATATATATATATATATATATATAATATATACACACACACACACACACACACACAGGTGTGTTGAAGGCATTTTCTTCAAACGTCAATTTTATTAAAGACAAAACCCGATGGGCTTTGTCTTTAATAAAAGTGCCGTTTTAAAAAATGCCTTCAAAGTGCCAGGAATCGGCGGTTCTACAGAATCACTGCGTAGTAAATATACCCCCTAGTTTTCTTCATGTTATATGTAATTACCATATATTCTTATTCACTCAACTTCAGAACTTAACATTTAATGAAAAGAGTATTTAAAATATCAAAAAAGAGGACAGACTATGTTGTGTGTAACCTGCATAGATGCATGGTCTCAGTAAAATACTGGCAACTATACTAAATAAGTCCACCATGCTCTGTTTCACTCCTCTGCAGTTGTTGTCGTATCAGGGGAGGTGCTTCTATAACACAGCAGGCGCAGACTGAGTGACAGCATGGCAGACTTGTGTTGCAGAAATACTCATTTTGGATTTGTTTATTTAAAGACAGGGCCAATGCACTCATTTAGACGGGTCCTTAGTGAATCCCCCTTCAAGGCCCCCCTTTGGAATCGACGCTGCTTCTTACCTTGGCAGCCTACCTTACCTCCTCGGCTTCTCAGACTGGCAATGTGGAGTTTGGCTGTTGCTTCGAAGCCAAGCACCACACTGAGGTTTTAAAAGGTTGACAAGTATGGTAAATGTATTACAGATTATTTATACATAAATAATGCTACAATAAAAAGGTAATTGTAGTTCCTCAGAAATGTGTGGAGTTTGGTCTCATATTAATCCATATTTTACCTACTGAAATCCAGTGTCAACAGAGTAACAATTGCACATAGAAATCGCAACTTATGAATGGTATGAGATTAATACTCAAAAGAACTTTGTTTATGGGTCAGTTTATACTGTTTTTCTGGCTTTAAGACATGTAGGCAATAGTTGGAGTAAGTTGCCCTCACCTTTGGAGAGAGATCAAATGAACTGACCTATGACCAGCAGTGTACTGGAACATCGTAAACCCTGGACCAAGACCTCTCTTAGGGCTAGATTTACTAAGCTGTGGGTTTGAAAAAGTGGGAATGTTGCCTATAGCAACCAATCAGATTCTAGCTTTCATTTATTTAGTACCTTCTACAAAATGACAGGTAGAACCTGATTGGTTGCTATAGGCAACATCCCCACTTTTTCAAACCCGCAGCTTACTAAATCTAGCCCTTAGTGTTATCTGTGTATATTTGTGACATCATCACTGTTTATGTTAACTCTATACGCAAGCCCCTGGCCCAGTATTAAATCTCTTTGACTCTAGACTTCAAAACTGAAGCTGAACCTGGATCCAGGGGCGCATGCGTAATAAGTTTGGCTATACTTTCCTATATTTGGTTATATCTTTTTATGCATCATCATGGTTTGCTGTAATTCTGCTATCTTTTGCTATTAAACTTCTTTGTGCGTGGTAACCACAATAATCGCATTGGATAAAATTCCAAACCTATTTTTTTTAAAACCCCAGGTAATACCGCTTTCATACTGTCGCCCCGGCAATATCCCGGATTTTTCAAGCCGGGTTTTTGCCGGGGCTCGGAGCATCCCAGCTCAGAAACACCATTCACATACTGCACCTCGGATCCGGGAATTTCCCGGGTTGACCCCATTCATACTGCACAAGTCTGTGCCCTGGCAATTTGTGGGAGTCATCACCAGAGCAGTTTTCATTGGCTGAAAAATTTCTCCATTTCTCCTAAACTCCTTCTCCTTCTCCTTCTCTCCACGGGCTCATCCTCCAGAGACAGGCAGACAGCCAATCAGCTTGTTTTCTGTGCAACCCGGGTTGAAAAACCCGGGTTTCACCATTCATAGTGCAGGCAACCCGGGTCCGACTCGGGAATTACCCCTCGATAAATCCCGGGTTGAAGACCCGGGTTTTTAGACCCGGGATTTTTGACTTGTACCATTCATACTGCACCAAGACCCGGGTCGTTTGAGCTCGCCCCGGCAAAAACCCGGGATTTTGGTGCAGTATGAATGGGGTATAAATGTTAATGTATGTGAGCTGCTGAAGGGGATAGGCCTGTTGCAAAGCCAGAAAAGGGTCCTGGGGTTTGTGGTTGGAGAGAGAGAACGGGCTCCATCCATTAGACCCATGGACTGGGTCTTCCAAGTTACCAGTGATCCTGCTGGTAATCAGGAGTTACACCTGAGTGGTGCTAGTAAAAGGCTGTCAGTCTCTCACTGCCTGAGAACAGGGGAGAGAGAGAGAAAGAAAGAGAGAGAGAGAGAGAGAGAGAGAGAGAGAGAGAGAGAGAGAGAGAGCCTGATTTCTTGTAGGTTACTATAGTTGTGTGAAATCTCTTGGCTGCTATAAACACCATCTACCGCAGGAGATGGTATCAAGCCCCCCTACCCAGTCGATATATATATTATACATATACATACATACATAACAAACACAAGGCCCCACCTAAAACACTGTTGTTTTGTTGTTATTTAATGGTTTTGGAGTATAGTTCTGTATGGATAACATATACACTCACTTCCAAAAATTACTGTTTGACTTCTACATAGCATATACACTGATTATATTCTGCTTAGTCCTTTGTCCTGTTTGTTGCAGTGTGTGCTAAGCGTTGATTTATGATAATTAGTATCTAAAAGTCTGTCTAGGTGTGTGCACACGTCTGTAAATACAATGACGGTATGAATGTCTCTGGGGCCATTTGCAATATTTCGAGTTTTGTACATATTTGCAAAGAACAGAATACATAACAGCTCTGTTTTGATAAAAAAGTATTGGTGTGGCGGATGATATGTGTAGTTTAGTAGCGTGAAACCCAAAGATGTAAATGTAAATTAAAGGAACATATGTACATCTGACTGTACATAGCAAAACAACACAAACACAATTTGGTATGCATATGAAAGAATATATGACAAAGATATGTATAAAAAAATGGAGGGACGCATTGGAGGGAACGAGTAATTAAGGTCCAAAAGAGCAGCCTTTAATTTTGAATATAAAGTTTGCATGGGAGGATTAAAAAAAATCAACATGTTCCATCCATGTTCACTGGGACAGTAATATGATAAATGTTTCATTGTAACATTTTATAACAAGCGCATATTCTGAGATTAATACAATTGTCCTCCAAAATAAATTTTGTAATAGACTTACCAATGATGTGCTTTTGGGGTGGTTGGACTCCTGAGGGGGAATTATAATCCTTTATGGACAATATTAATATAAGTATGCAGTTCACACGATACTTCAGTGCTGATAGGGTTTGTGGATCTTTTGATATAGGTATATAATTATAGGTAAACTATGAAAGGGTTCAGGCAACCAACCTCTCCTATTTCACTTCTATCATAGTAAGAAGTCTATACCCTATAGGCAATGTTTAAGGCTCCTGAGATATTATTAGCTCTTAGTGATTTTGTAATCTGGGTAATTACCTAAAAGTTTTTAGGTAATTTTAGGTCATTAGCATTTTTAAGACTCCTGAGATATAATCAACTCTTACTGATTTTGTAGTCAGGGTAATTACCTAAAAGTTTGTCTAGAAATTATACATGTGATAGAGAGCAAGAAGCCTTTACTGTGCATTGAATTCTGCCCATAAATGTTTACTCCGTGATAAGACAAGGGGGAGGTGTGGGGCTGTAGTTAATGATTTTTTTGTGCTGACCTTTGAATTTTTCCCAATGACAGATAAAATTAAGAGTATAAATCAAGGTGATGGAGGAGGTAAGCAGCTTAATATATTATTGAGATGTGAATCTTCTTGATATCTGTTACTTCAGAAAATAAATTCCATTAATATTATGTATGTCTATTTGCTGTTTGTGTTGTTAGTGGTTGTGTATTATATTGTATGTCATGTTATTTAAGGGTGAGGGTGGGTAAACATTATGACTCCCACTTGCCTTGACAATTCACTATCAGAAAAATCACAGGGCTTCTTTAATTAATTCAAAAAGTAGGAAATACACTATATGGACAAAAGTATTTGGGCGCTTGACCATTACAGCAACAGGGACTGTAATGACATTGTATTCAAATACATGTAGTTTAATAGTTTAATAGGAGTTGGTCCCTCATTTGCAGTGATAACAACTTCCTTTCTTCTTGGAAGGCTTTCCACAAGATGTTGGAGTGTTTCTGTGGGAATTCATTCTGTAGAGTATATATAAGATCAGGCACTGATGTTGGATAAGAAAGCCTGGCTCACAATCTCAGTTCCAGTTCACCCCAAAGGTGTTCAATGGGGTTGAGGTCAGGGCTCTGTGCGGGCCAGTCAAGTTCTTCCACACCTATCTCATCAAACCATGTCTTTGTAGTCCTTGCTTTGTGCACAGTCATATTGAAATAGAAAAGGGCCTTCCCCATACTGTTGGCCTAAAGTTCGAAGCACAGCTTTGTGCAAATTGACTTGATATGCTGAAGCATTAAGATTGCCCTTCACTGGAGATAAGGGGCTTAGCCCAAACCCAGAAAAACAGCCCCATACCATTATCCCTTCTCCACCAAAATTCACAGTTGGCATAATGCAGTCAAGCAAGCAATGTCCTGCCAGCATCCGCCAATCCCAGACTCGCCCTTCTGACTGTCAAACATAAAAGAGTGGTTCATCACTCTACAGAACACATTTCCACTGCTCCACAGTCCATTGTCGGTGTACTTTACACCTCTCCAGTTGATGCTTTGGTCTTGGTGATGTGAGGCTCCCCGCCACACATTTTTTGTGCTTACATTAATGCCAGTGGAAGTTTGGAACTCTGCAGCTATGGAATCAGCAGAGCTTTGGTGACTTTTCTGCACCATACGCCTTAGCAGTGGTTGACCCCACTCTGTGACTTTACGTGATCTTCCGCTTCATGGCTATGTTGCTGTTGTTCCTAAATGCTTCCACTTTCTAATAATATCACTTACAGTTGACCATAGAACATCCAGCAGGGATGAAATTTCATGAATCGCCTTATTACAGAGGTGGTATCCTATCACAGTACCACGCTTGAAGTCACTGAGCTCTTCCTTTTGTATAACAAATGTTTGCAAATGGAGACTGCATGGCTAGGTGCTTGATTTTCTAGGAACGAGTCTGATTAAAAAACCTCAATTCAATTATTAAAATGTGTGGCCAATTGGTCTGTCCTGTTATGCATTCGGACACCCCTGCACCAACTGGGATGAAATCAATGTGAGGTGGTACAGTTGGATTCTGGCCTGGTTTTAGCTTGGTTAGGAGCCTGTTCTGGACCTTCCATCGGATGGATTTGGATGACCTTTAATAATATAGAAACAAAACGACACTCAGCAGCCACCTCATGGGTGTGTTGGAAGAGCTGCTAATTATTTTTAAACAGTTGACAGTTACATCCAACTCATACTAGCTGAAGTACCCGCTGCTGCCCTGGTCTAAATCTTCAAGTTATTTGTGTGTATATATACATATATATATATATATATATATATATATATATATATATATATATTATAAATTCGTTCCTTGCACAGCTCTCAAGGAAAAGCTGCCAAATTTTACATAGATTACATTTTTGATACTAAGTAACTATTAAAAAAATTATTTGACTGCTGGGATGAAACCTTGTCCTAACAAGACATAATGACAACAAAACAACAAATCTTATTTTCTAAATAGCATTTTTGGTCTTTTTTCCAAATAATTTACTAATATATAAGACCTTCGCAACACCAGGTGACCCTGCTAGTTATAGATTATAAATAAAAATAGAAAAATTCTTTATTTTTACTTCGAAAAGTGTTAAAATCCGTTTCCATCCCCATGAGGGCATGTCTCCCTCTTGCAAATAGATTGGTTTTCAACTCAGTGCTTTTAAGGCGGCAATGGGTGGACCCGTTGCCTCTGTAATGTATTCTGGTGCCCGGTCCACCCATTTCCGCCTTAAAAGCGCCAATCAAACTGTCAGCAGTGTGAATGACGTGCTTACCAGTCGCTGCCTTTTGTTCGCAATTTAGAGGTGGCGGGTATAAGAGCTGTCGGAGATGCTGTAAATCTAAATTATGGTATGTAGATATATTCTCACGGTCGCACTGATGTTAATCGTTATTTTCATGTTGGGGTCTTTATTGTCGGTGTTACTGTCATTGTGAAAGTGATCTTATTTATTCTATAGGAGTTATTTATTAACAAACACAATTTGCAGTAACTTATATCCTCCTAACTGTCCAGATTTAGGCAGGACTGTTCCAATTGAGGGCTTTGTCCCACCTTCCGGATCAGGAGAGCTTTGTCCCATGGGTCAGTAAGTTTGGAGGTATCTCTAATTCAATGCTCCTCTGCGGCTGTAAGGTGGGGCACTTCAAAAGTGCTAGGCGCATGTTCTGACACTGCCAGACGAGACGTGGCTACACTCCTATCCTGATTCCCGGTACTCCAAAGTTGGGAGATACGAATCAGACATTTGATCTCATTATCAATTATTTGCTAGTGGACAGCCCTGTGTATGTTCCTAGATCTGCAGGTTCTTTATAACCATTCAGAATATACTTCTGACTGGTACAACAATTTGTAGATGTTTTTGTTCACTAAACCTTTTGCAGAACATTTTCCTGTTGGCACATACAACAAAAAGTACATACAGATAAGAACAATGGGTACAGATAAGCAGAATAATAAATGCATGGATGCAAATAATAGAAAAAAAATCACTTGGCATGCAAACACAATTCAGCATCAAACAAAATAGGACAGAGATGAAGATGGATGGGCAGACATGAGACATATGGTAGAGACCCTGCCTGTAACAGCTTACATTCCAAAGGGAGAGGGCAAGGAGAGCCAAAAGGAACTAATGGAAACATAGTGGGGATCACTATGGCATGGAGGTCTGCAAGATACTGAGACCATGATGGTGCAGGGGCCTAGGTGGTCCTGGATGGACAAATATAGACCATATCATATTTAAGAAGCAAATATTTACATTTTGAATATATAATATAGTTTAGTTGAACTCCAATCCTATAGAAAATCTGTTCCTGCCCATTCTCATTACATGGACCAGTGCATACCTATACATTAGAAGCATTTGCTTAATTTTCTTGTAACATGCTTATCAGTTACATGATTTTCAGAAGTCTCAGTACTGTGTCTAATGTTTCAAAATCACTGAATTGTGTTTAAGGGGCAATTTCCAAGACCAATTTTACAAGGATAGGTGCTTGGTGTCACAAGGTGGTATTTGCTGCAAGTCAACATTATTCATCTTTTGTAAAAAGTAGATTATAGTCTCTAGTTTATGCTT
Source organism: Mixophyes fleayi (assembly GCF_038048845.1). Lineage (NCBI taxonomy): Eukaryota > Metazoa > Chordata > Amphibia > Anura > Limnodynastidae > Mixophyes > Mixophyes fleayi. The sequence continues at coordinate 76,280,514 of NC_134407.1, forward strand.
CTTTAAGGTCTGATGTGCAAATCATATGGTCAAACTTGTCCTTTGGCTTCTAAATGTGTCTGTTTGGCTCCAACATTTATAATGGAATTTATTGTGCATATTATTACACATTTTATTACATTGTGATTTCTGTAGCTGTGTATGGTAAACTGTGTTTTATGATCATTTCTATTGAAGTGTCTGGCGAAATGTGTGAGAGTACACGTTACTAATGCTTATCACGCACATTGAGATATTGCAGTCAAAAATAAGAGAACTGACCTGTTACTGCAGATCGTGCCTTAGGAAAAGGAGTGTAGTGCATGTTGGTAAAATCACTTTTATCGTATGCGGTCATCTTCCATCAGTCATGCCAGAAGTGACCTGGGCCTTCGGTTTTGAGGTGCAGATCTCGTCCAGCTTGGCCAAATAGGGCAGCAGGATTGGCCCGTATGTAAGCCAAGTGCAAGGACACATAATTGTAAAACTATCAGAGCAGGAGGTAGAAATGTCACATGATACTTTCAAAATACGTCTCCTAAACATTGCCCTGTAATATCTCATGCATTAACACTTTGGGACAGTGTAAACAATCTACATAAATTAGCTCCATCTCCAGACCCATTGTCCCATTGTTTGAAAACCCAAGGTTCCCTCCATGTTGCAGTCCAGCATTCTTCAAGCGGTGGACAGCTAGTGGTATTAGCTATATGCCCACTTCTGTCCTTCTATTCGGTTGCCACTCCACCCTCCCCTATCCATTTGGAACTGTTTTTCTCTTGTTTGCATTTGTTATACACCAGAAATGGATCAGCAAATGTTGTAGCCATCTTCTTTAGATGCTATTAATATTTTTGTGATGTGTATAAATTTTATCTCCTATTTGTATTCAACGGACACGCTACACTGTGTAAAATTCTACCTCATTTTGTCAATTTTAGATCTCAACTAAATAAAGCCTTTAAAAAAATACATCTCTTAAAAGCAACTAACAGCAGCTTGAGACATGTTTAGTACTCAGAGTCTGCAACACTTATATCAGTACATCATTGTAGTTGTCGGTTTTGTGTCCCACTATGGGGGGGGGTTATCTTCCTGGACTTTCTCTTGTTTGGCCTCTTCCAGTCTTTTCACTCTCGGTATGCATCACATTCTCATAATTGCCTCTTGCGTCCTTGGGTTAAGAGGATCAGATTTGAGCCGAGTTAATACCCAGGTCAGCACAGATTACAGTCTCCGAGAGAAACTACACAGTAAAAATGGGTCATTAAATGAAGTTGCAGGAAGGAAAATAATTACAAATATTATATTATATAATATCTAAACACCGTTATGTTACTTGTAGGACCAAAGTAATTAAATGCCTATATGATCATTTAAAGTATGTATAATAGAATACAAATAAAATAGTCCTCCCTTTGGCAATAAGTATCTGTCTCACTAGCACGGTCACCTTTTACCTCCACTTAATGTTAGTATTTCAGCCGTCTGTGAATGCAACACAGCTATGGGTTTAATCCATTCATCCCTTTGAAAAAATAACTTCTCAAAGTAGACAGGTTTTTAAGGAATGGGATGATGGAACAAGAATACCAAGAGATGTACATACTGCATTCTTGATTCATCATGTTTATGTAAAAAAAAATATGTACATTGGGCTTCTGTTTTTGTAGAGACGATTCCAAAGCGTGGCTGTTAGCAGAGGGTTGAATGCAGAGTTTAATAGACAGATGCTTAGCAGTTGTGTAAAGCTCTTACAATAATGCAGTCCAGACTAGGGGAATTTATGAAATCTGCTCCATACCTAACTGTGAAGAATGTGTGATGTTACCCACAGCAACCAATCAGATGCTAAAAGTATTTTTTCTAGTACAGTTTAGAAAATGATCCACACATTTGTTTGGTTGTTATGGGCAGTGCTACATTTTCTTCACAGTTCCCTATGGAACAGTTTTCATATGTAACTCATTCTCATTTTCCACACTTATGGCTAAGAACATAGGAGACTGGCACAGAATTAGCAGCAGCAAAAATAAATAAATAAATAATTTAATCTGATCTGCTTGCTTGCTGACTTTGGTATGTGCCTTGCAAATTGTGTGTTGTAAACACAGCCTTGGTAATTAGACTTATTGGGGCATATTCAATTGTCGTCGGAAACGCCGAAAATCTCGCGGCGCGCGCACTATTTTATCACGGTAGTTTTCTCGCTGGATTTCAGCTCGCGGCTCCCTGAAATCCAGCTAACTATTACCGTAATAACGGTAGTAGTTTTAAGCAGTATTGTATTTTAAAATATGTCAAAATTGAGAATTTATTTATTTTTGCTGCCAATTTTAACTGCTCACTGGATAAATGAGAGTGTCTTATTACATAAATCTTAATATTTTTCTAATATTTTAAGAGTAAAAGAGGCAGCAATCTTTTGTAGTGGCTATAAAAGCAGAGTAAATGTATTTAGTATATATTGCCTGGAAGTCAACTATAGTCCACAGAGCATAGATACTGTCTTCTAAGTTCTAAGCGAAATCTAGCATCATCAGGTGGTTCCAGTGGTAGAGGGGCGGTTACTTAGTGTTAGCCCTAAGGGCTTGAATCTCATCCTCTATTAAAACATAACTGATAGCCAGCTGGCTATATGCAAGGGATGTTGAGGACCTGAATATCTGCATCAAAATTCCTTTGGTTTTCAAACAACCTCATTCATTATCTACTCCCAGCTTTCCTTTTTGGATTTGGGGCAGCACGGTGGCTTAGTGGTTAGCACTTCTGCCTCATAGCACTGGGGTCATGAGTTCAATTCCCAACCATGGCCTTATCTGTGAGGTGTTTGTATGTTCTCCCTGTGGTTGTGTGGCTTTCCTCCAGGTGCTCCGGTTTCCTCCCACACTCCAAAAGCATACTAGTAGGTTAATTGGCTGCTAACAAATTGACCCTAGTGTGTGTGTGTGTGTGTGTGTGTGTGTTAGGGAATTTAGACTGTAAGCTCCAATGGGGCAGGGACTGATGTGAGTGAGTTCTCTGTACAGCGCTGCGGAATTAGTGGCGCTATATAAATGAATGGTAATAATAATAATTTAGTACTCACCCATGGCACAGACATGTGGCACACTCCCACATGGTGTGAACACTCCCTCAATGTGACACAACTATGCCGTTTTGTTCTTGTGTGCAGCATACAATGACAAAAGCCAATGTTGGAAGGGAAAGTTTGATGTAAAGGGGACTATGCCATAATATAATCAATCGAAGCATCTAAACATCAAGAAGAGTGTCTAATGAAGCATTTATTAACTGTGTAATGTGTAAGACATTCGTTTTTTGGTAATTTGTAATAACCAGGTTAAATCTAATAAGAAATACACAGGACAAACATTCCTCAGTGAAGGAACTCTCTGCCTAGAAACTAAAACGGTGGAATATATGGTCAACGGCACCAGAAATTTACTGTTAGCAGCAAACTATTCTTTTATACAGTTATTATAACTCCCCTCCTGCACAATGTAGGTAAAATAATCCTTGGGCGCTATGGCCTTTTCTCTTCTTGAATCCCCCAAACCACCTGCAACATTATGAAGCGTCAATATAGGAAGAAGCTAGGGCTCATTCACATTACACTGTTGTAAATGCACTTTTTGTATACAAATTAGTGCATGGAAAGCACATTTATTATATATTTACATTTGTTTCAATGGAGAATTTCATATCAATGCACTTAAAATCTTAAATGCAGCGTTAAGATTTTGAAGGCACAAAGTGAACAGATTTTAATGTTGCAATGAGAGGTATACAAGCCACATTGAAACTACATGTAAATATATTAATTTTAATGAATTAATCATTTTGAATATATTAAAAGTGGGATGAAACTCTACTTACCCCCCACATACTTCTCACCTTGTTATGTTGCTTTGTTGTCTTTGACACCTGCTCTTGTTATGAGACTGTCTTGTATACTTGTATCACTTACTGCATATACAATGTGGATGTGTTCCTCTATTTTTGATTGACTGTATTATATGTATTGCACTTGCAACCTCAATAAAAATATTTATTTTTTTTTGTTAAAAAAGGACAAATTTCCTGTGTTTACAGGAAGAAATCAACGCGACAGACAGATAATTATTTTATATGAGATTATACAGCCATCATTGCCAAAAATAGGACTTAGTATACAGGAGTTCAAATTGACGTTTTGACAACCTACGGCAAAGCAGAGCGTGCACCAGATGTTATCATTGCCTTTGCGCCTCATTACACAATCATTGCCAGAGCTGCACATTATGTGTCATTTTATAACCTCCATTTGCCTGGGGGAGGTGGTGATGGTGGTAACATGTTATTCTTACCACTTATCTTACTACTCATGGTTTAACTTCACAGTTCTAGCTTAGTCTCTCTCAGACTTGGCTTAAATAAATGAAGTAGAATATTTACTTATTACATCGTCCAACTTTTCTGTCTAGCACATATGACTTAGTTCCATGGATACATATTTAAGCATTTTTGTAATCTATCAACAATGCATCGCAGCAGATATCAAAGATGTCTGCTGCTTTGCATTTTTTTTTTTCGAAATACATAGCAGTCCCCATAGATGTCTATGGATGTCATAGATGTCTATGTACCGCAATTTAACAACTGTTGAAAATACTTTTACACCTATTGTAATGTACGCCAGCTCAGGCTGCCGTACATTAGCGTTCTTCATAGCTTTCACCAGTGTTCAGCTCTGCTCCGAAGAGCAGAGCTGTACAGTGCATGTGTGGAGGAATCACATGATCGCTCCCTGTCACACACCGATTTCTCTGCAACTGTACAGTGCAGGGATCTTTGTGTGCATGCCCGAGGTTTTCAGTTGGCACATGCGCACTGGAGTGAGAAGAGGACCCCTGTGGATCGCAAACTTCTTCGGAAGTGAAGAGGCAATGGTAAGCAAGTTTTGCACTTCACATCAACAGCAGTATTTCGGAACTGCTGTTCCTGTGGAGGTTTTTTAATAAATATGAAAGATAGTTCAATCCTTATCTATGCGGTGAGGATTGAAAACGTACTTTCATATTATCCGATCATTCTTAAATATGCCCCAGAGGGAGCTCCCACGCTCACACCACTCTACATGCAGAACAGGTCAGCAGCCCCCTGCTCTCACTGTACACTTGAACTTAACACCCTTGGTTCTCTACATCATCACTGGTCTCTCTCTCTGCATTGCGGAGCCTCCCTCGTGGATCTCAGGCACTCATGTATCCACAGCATTTACTTGGCATCCCTCAATCAAGTGCCAGTTGAAGAGCATATTAAATTTAGACTCGTACTCTAGCCTCAGAACTAGAACTCTACAGCATTATATAAATTTATATATATACTTGGGACATACACTCAATGTGCATCAAGGTACGGGACGTTCACCAACTTATGCCTCAGCGCAGGGCCGTAACTAGGGCTGTGCGATGGGGGCAACCGCCCAGGGCACAACGCTGAAGGGGGGGTGCAGTTTAGGAATATTTTAGGTTTATTTGGTTAAAATCGAGGGCTAGCGGGGCGGCATTTGTTGTTCTCGCCCCAGGCACTAGGATTCTAAGTTATGGCTCTACGGCGCGTTCAACTATTTCAAATTACTACAGGGCACATTATAGTTAGTCATCACTGAAAAGCAAAATGACAACAATGAAATACTGATGTAAATCAAAAAAGCATTTTAAAAAAACTAGTATTTTAAAAATATGCACCAAAAGTACTTTGTAAATTACCTCCAAGGCATGCATTTTACAAAGTACAAGTGGTCTGTTGCACTGTACAAAAGCCGGTTTCGACCTATGGTGTGCCTTGATTTGTGGAAGTGTGTCTATATCTCTGCAAAGGTACATGGGTTAACTGGTCAACGTGGTGGCATTCGTGGAGGAGCAGAAGCTTGCACAGACCAGGGAGAGGGTAAGTGGAGTGATGGCGTTCCTAGTACTTAATTTTGAGGGTAATGCAGAAGCAACATTTCAATTTGCAGAGCGATAGTATTAAAAAGGAGATAGAAGGGTGGAGAGGGCACATTTTTGGAGGAGCTTATTGCCATAGGGCACAGCCTTTTAAAGTGTGCATAAACTTGAATTTTGTGCTATATTTTAAATGGAACCTCTTTTGCCCCTCCATGTTGCAAGGCAGAGAAGCACATTGCCAGGTGTATTCCAGCAATGTAATAAAAAGTTTCACACACATTTGCTATATGTAATAAACACCCAGCTGCCTATTTAAATCCTAATGATCTCTTCCCTATGATGGATTGACGCCATAATGCTAAAACAATCTGTATTTTAGGTTAAAAAAATCAGAAACTTTATTTTAAGACGCAATGTGCACTTCCTGTTCAGGATTGCCACCATTTGCAATTATCTCCAACCTTGGGAGGACTCTAGGTCTCGAAGGACTTCCGTAGAATATTCCCCGAGAACAAAGATCACTGATCATGTGCACATTATTATTATTATCATCATCATCATCCTTTATTTGTTAGGCGCCCCAAAAGTTCCGCAGCGCCGTACACAGCACAAACAGTGGACTATACAGGGTGAAACATTACGAACAATAAACAAAAAATACAAAAACTTCAAAAACTCCAGGCAGGCTAATGCAGTAAAGACGGAGCAAAAGAACAGGTATGGAGACAAGAGGGAAGAGGGCCCTGCTCAAACGAGCTTACATCCTAAGGGAGTGTAAACAACACTCAGGCACAAAGGGGAGCCAGTTGAAGTAAGTGGGGAGAGAACAGGGGGGGTCGGGAGGGGAGAACGAGCGGGGGAGATGAGGGGGTTAGGTGGAAGGTTGGTAGGCTTTGAGGAACAGGTGAGTTTTAAGAGCCCGTTTGAAGGAGCACAGATTAGGAGAAAGACAGATGGAGCGAGGGAGGTTGTTCCAGTGAACGGGGGCTGTACAGGAGAAGTCTTGGATTCTTGAGTGGGAAGAGGTGATCAGAGAGGAAGAGAGGTGACAGTCATTGGCTGTGCGCAGGGAGCGGACAGGAGTGTGAATGGAGAGGAGGTTAGAGATATAGGGGGCAATAGCCTGGGAGAGAGCCTTGTAAGTGATGGTCAGGAGTTTGAAAAAGGATTCTGTAGGGGATGGGGAGCCGGTGTAGGGCAAGGCAGATAGGGGAGGCAGAGGAGGAGTGGCGAGAAAGGAAGATGAGTCTTGCAGCCACATTGAGTATAGAGCGGAGGGGTGGCGAGATGGGAATTCCTCACTGACAAAGTAACCCACAGATCAGAAGCTAACACAGCAGTGAAAGGGATATGTGTTGAAGGTTGGGGGGATGTGTAACGTGAAGGCGGACAGGTTGCCTCGCGTTGTTCAGGAATTTCTCGGTTAGTGCTCTGTGTGTGCAAATGCCTGTTGCATTTCTCAGTGTAGTTTGTTAGGAAGCAAGAGTTTATGTGTGGTGTGTGTTATTTATGGTTTGGCCAAGGCTTTACCCCTTTGCTTTAGTATTAAAATATAGGTGTCACAATCTGCCTGCAGCATACTGCTTGCCTGGCAGCTCCTAACCTTGACTATCAGACTTTACTATTTGTGTTCATTTTGTGTGTTGCAGCAGTACCTCTGATCACCAGAGGTGCTGCTATTGTGCCTGTTCCTAGTTCCTTAGGAGTTAACACTGCCTCACTCATTATCCCATGCACCTGGGTGTGTTCCATATATACCTGTCACTCCCAGCACACATTGCTGGTTATTGTTGTCATATCCTGTTGTTACACCCTGTGGATTCTTCCTCCTGCTTTGCTCCTGTGATTATGCTGCATTAGGATCTCAACATTCATTCTGCTGACCTGTTGTCCCATCCGGTTGTTCCTTTCCTCTGCTGTGCTTATGGTTTCATGCTGCCTGGATCTCTCCATATTACCACTTCCCTTCATCAGCCTTCTACCCGGTATTTATTCCTGCATGTTCCTGTATATTCAATATTCAGCAATAAACTCTGTGTGTTTTCACTTCATTCCTGGCTCCTGAGCTGCACTTTGTATTTGAACCGTGACAATAGGCAAACGAGGCAGATGTTTGTGGAAAGGAAATTATCAAAATGGTCTTATGTTAATTGTATTTTGCTCTTGCGTTTAGTTTTCTTTTTTATAGCTACATGTTCTTAACCAACCAGCTATCTTTTTCCTCGAGTAAATGCAAGGTCCTTTGCATCCTGGGTAAACTATTACTAATTATGTTATACATTCACAGGGTCTGAGGCAGTGTTGACCAACTTCAATCCTGTACAGAAGGGATCTAGTTACTGTATACTTCTGGCAAGTTTTTATCACTACTATACTAGCTGTGCTGCATTCTTACATTAACCCCAAACCACCATCTCTTAGGAACTGCATAAGAACGCTCAAAAAAGGAAAACAAAGTTAAACCATTAATGAGCACTTCTCTATAATTTATTTTTCTTTCAACCTTAACAGGTGGTTCTCAAATTCCTCCACTCTACTGGCATCACCTGGATTTTTACCCCTCTGCCTGTGAGTCAACTGGAGCCAGAGAGGTTCCAAACTCACCATGAACCTGGAACCTGTTAAGTCGGAGATTAAATCTGCCACCCGTGTGACAGGGGGACCAGCCACCCCTCGGAAAGGGCCACCAAAATTCAAGCAGCGGCAAACTAGACAGTTCAAGAGTAAACCTCCGAAGAAAGGAGTTCAGGGGTAGGAGACCTATTCAGATATTATATAATGCAAATAAATTGACCTGTGTATATGGAAATATATATATTTGTGGCAGATAATGGTGATGATATGGTGATTAAACAAATTTTAAAATAGCTTACCAAAAAGCAAAAAAGTGTTTATGGAGATGGATTAGATTTGATGGTAACTCAGCATTTTTGTTTTGTATTTTCAAAAGGAGGTGACATTAATAGGATTAAGAACTTGTGTACCTAGCAGCTCAAGAGCACTCATCTATTTAGTGCAGGCAGCGATTTTTAGGATGAAACCATAACCATGATACCAGTTCACTAGAAACCAGTGGCATAACAATGTCTGTGCCCAAGTGATGTCAGTTAGCCCCTAACAGTAAGAGACATATCCTCCTGCTATAAATTGTACATTTGAAGTGCAGTCTTGGGGCTAGATTTACTAAGCTGCGGGTTTGAAAAAGTGGGGATGTTGCCTATAGCAACCGATCAAATTCTAGCTGTCATTTTGTAGAAAGTACTAAATAAATGACAGCTAGAATCTGATTGGTTGCTATAGGCAACATCCCCACTTTTTCAAACCCGCAGCTTAGTAAATCTAGCCCTTGGTCTTTTCCCTGTGAATTCACATTCTTTGCAGGGAAGTTCATTACCCATGAAACAACAAGCCAATCACTTTGCTCTGTGATGCTGTAATGCAATGTATCCTACATTATGCCTCCACCCCTTCATGCTAATGTGATGAGTAGAGAGGCTTACCACATTTTATAGTATTGAACTGATACAGCAATTTTCACTACAGGAATGGAACATATTGCACACTGGACTGCTTTAATGAAGTGGGAATACTTAGCTAAATCTGTCCAGAATGCTGTTTGTTCCATCTCTATTGTGATATTTTATATGTAATTAAGCAATTCAAGCATGCTACAACCACCGCCCAATCTGATATAGGTCCAGTAGAGAGCAGGAGCAGCATTATGACAGAGCTAGTAAAGAGGAGCTGTAGCTATACAGCAACGCTTCTCTGCTAGTCTTGAGCAGAGTAACGTTGTGCTTCTACAAGATTTAATTAACAAATCATTAGCATTAAAATTACTTCATTGATTAAAACCCCAAAAGGGCCCTAGTCAAAGTGATGGTCCACCCTCAATTTGTAAAAAAAAATAATACCCAGGCATTAAACTGGGTTTGAGTGATCTGTCCCCTCTGTGCCCACTGGTCTCGAGGCAGAAGCCTAAATTGCCTAATGGATAATATGGCTCTGGCCCATTGAGGTCACTGGTTCCAAGTGAATTGATAGGCGGTATTCTCAGAAGTATTGGTTCAGTCCATATCGGTTGAACTTTATGGACCTGTGTCTTTTTGCTATAGATGTACCTATGGGAGACATGTACACATTAACAACTTCCATGAGATGCTACAGAAAATTTTGGATGCAAGGACAGAAGACGGCATCACTGGGGCTCAAAGATAAATTTGGGGAGGGCCCAGCTTCACCCTCTTCTGAACATAAGCAGGGCCAGAGCATACACATTGAAGCCCTACAGCGGGCGCCGCTCTTGCGGTGGCAGTAGTTCCACCACAACTGTGACAGACAGGTGAATTTTTAAATTCCTGCTTTCTCAGCCCTAGCTAAAATATCATCCTCCTTCCATTACAGATTTGGAGATGACATCCCAGGAATGGAGGGTCTAGGAACAGGTAATAATATTGTTGCATTCTCACTTTCTAATGTTCTCTTTTGGGAAATATGTTTATTCACAAATATTATACATCTTTCTTGTGCATTCTCTATTTGGGACAGTGGAGCTCTTTATATTTTTGTGTATAACAATTGAACAGTTTAATGGTCAGGTCTCTATCAGACAAGCCTATTCCGAGACTGCCAAACAAAATCTGACATGAGCAAACTACTCTGGAACTCAGGCAGGTACCATACTCAGTTGTCCCAAAGCCTGCACAATTTTCAGAGGATTTTGTTCCGTGGCAAGAGCAAAGTCTCTCAGTATCCTCATCTGAAAAAGCACTAAAATAGACAGCATGCCTGTGCCAACTTATTCCACAATATCATGATGTTGTGTAAATGATTGTATCAGTCATAATTGTGCATAACAAATAGAGGTGTAGGCTATTACACTTTCTAAAATGTGATAATCTAATAAGTACCCTGGAACATTGAATAGAGCTAGATAATAGATTACCCATAAGCCATTCGTTTTGCATTGGCTTGTTAGACAATTTAAGTGTTGCCAAATGTACAGCAATAATCTTGTGTGCAAGCTGTGCTGATACCAGATAGGACAGATTGGTTTGTATAAGAAGCTGGGTTGCAGACAGCTAGAGGCACAGATTACATAAATTGATAACTTTGCTTTCCTTGCAGACATCACCGTCATTTGCCCCTGGGAAGCCTTCAATCACTTGGAGCTGCACGAATTGGCCCAATACGGCATCATCTAGAGACCCAGGTTCCTTCTATGCTCAAGCCTATTTTTCCCTGCCTGGCCACTGCAGGGAAACGTAGTGTGTGTAGGACTCGGTACAAAACAAAGTCACCCAACTCTGCTTCTGAGATCTCGGTGCTGAGGTGCTGGCTTCCTCCCCTGGCACATACTTCAACTGCCCTCATCTGCATACATAACGGCCATGTCCTCATTAATGTGCAATAAACTCTGAGAGCAAGATTATGTTCTGAACCAACTGAACAATTTACTTCTTATTCATTTCCTAAAGCAATTATTACTATTTTAACATTGTCCTTTAAATGCTGATAAACCTTTTTTGCTAACAATTATTTTTGCTTTACAGATTTTCTCTAAATTATTCAAGCCAGATAATCTGCTAGTTTAGTATTGATATTGTGCAATAGCAACAAAATATATTTAGGATTAAAAAAGGTATTTTACCTCCCGTAAGTCATGTAGTCTTAAACCTTCTCTTGCAGTCTGTCCTTTACTATTTTATAACCGCCCTGGTGACCACATCATTTCCTCCTAGTCCTCTAAGATATAGATATGACACGAAGAAAGCTACACATATTTCTTTTACCTTAATTTCAGGTTAATAAAATAACTAAAGTAATACATTAAGTTATGCGTGTACTAAACCCTTGAAACTATTTATCCAAAAAGCACAACAGTTTCATGGATTGATCTTGTACTAGTCAGTCAATGTTAAAAATATAAACAAGCAGGAGAGAAGAAATAAAGATAGAATCAAAGAATAAACCATTAAATGTATAATAGATTATCATACCTCCCGACTGTCCTGATTTCAGGGACACTGTACTGAATTGAGGCGACTCAAAGTCGGCAAGTTTTGCTCTCATGGCAAGCAGCTGCCTCTGGTGCAATTGGCTATTCAGTACGGTTATTGGGGGGTTAAGGGAGGCAAGTTAGGCTAAAGGCAGACTAGCCCTTTAAAAGCACCACACCCTGTTTTTATTTATTTATAACTTGCATGCAAAGACTAACCACAAACTTATTCTTTACTGCATTATTCCTAATACAAGATAAAGCATAGGATAGACTGTTTTATTCTCTGCCTGTATGATGCTGGCTTAATCATCAATTTATATAGTGCCACTAATTCCGCAGCGCTGCACCGAGAACTCATTTACATAGGTCCCTGCCCCATTGGAGCTTATAATCTAAAATTCCCTAACATACACACAAACACAGACAGAGAGAGACTAAGGTCAATTTAATAGTAGCCAATTAACCTACCAGTATGTGTTTGAAGTGTGGGAGGAAACCAGAGCACCCGGAGGAAACCCACTCAAACACGGGAAGAACATACAAACTCCACACAGTTAAGGCCATGGTCGGGAATCTAACTCATGAGCTCAGTGCTGTGAGGCAGAAGTGCTAACCACTAATCCACTGTGCTGGGCCCCTGGACTTGGTCGTGCACCTATTAATGGAAGACCCTACACTCTCTACTCCCATCTCTAAAAATTGAGAGGATTGTTACACATGAAGATTGATAGGAAAGTTTAGGAGATGGGTATAGCTGTAAATAAATGAGTTATGACACAGAGAAAACATTGGCACCTTAGGTAACAAACTATATACAGGCTTTGTAAGATCTTCATAAACAAACTAGGAAAATAGTTGCAACATTTCTTTTATTATACTTTCATCTCTAACTATTCACAAAGAGCAAAGAAAAAAAAAAACCCCAAAGCTTAGCGTGTCTACAAATTTGTATTTTAATGGTCGACGATAGTAGAATTGTTGTGGTCGATAAAAGCCAGGTTATTCTACAAATCATCCTGTATTAGTATTTGTTTCAAGGAGCAATGATTTCATAAAGCAGTCTTGAACTCTTACCATACAGTATATTTTTAAATACAAGTTAAAAATTCTTAGAAATACTCCTTGGTAGCAACAGCAGTAGTATGCAGATACCTGTTTGTTACTAGTAATGGACAGCACAGTTGTTACCATATCGGTGTAGTTATCCTCACTTCTCTAGTCTTCTTCTACTTACGCGATTTCTATTACCTCTTCAGGTCTGGGTGAAAGTATGATAGTGGCGACAGTAGGCACCGCACACAGCAGCAGAAACTTGCTTTTGTTTTCTTTACCATTACTCTTTTCGGTGGTTGGTGCCAGTAAATGTAATGTATTAGAGCATTTAGGCCATGCCAAACTGCATCATGCCCTTCCACCCTGTAGCTGGCACGTTTTGGGGAGACTTACTGTTCGAGCAAGAGAACGGGTTACCAGAGTATGTAAGGTATGCTTGGCAATACTGTGTAAATATGCACTAAATTTAGTATGCAGTTTTTTCATTGGGCATATAATTTATTGTTTCACCAATGTTTTTGGAAATTCTTAAATTAAGATGGTGCAGTGTTTAGAATACACCTCAAAGGGTCTTCCGCATCGTACATAGAGGGCTAAACAGAACACAGCTGAGAAAGTGCATTCTAGAACAAAGAGAAAATGGGAAAGGGAAGGAGGGAGGGAGGTGGAGAGTGAACTAAAAGAGGCTGAACCTGTGGGCACAACTAACAGAATCAGTGTTGGAGATGCAAGGGAGAAGAGGAAAAAAAAAATAAAAAAAAAAATGTCAAGATGTAGGAGGTGCAGGCAAAAGTAAACAGGAGGAGGAGACAAAGATTAGAGGGCTTGCTCACTGGAGCTTTCAATCTAAAAAAAACGGCAGGGGGAGACTGACAGGAGACACAAAGAGGGGATAGGTTGAGGGGACTAGAACTCTGCAGAGACAAGCAAGAGTTGGTAGTAAGGAACGGAGGAAGGAGGGTGAGGTATAGTGTGGATAGTGAAGGATCATGAAGAGGGTAAGAGAAGGGCAGGGGAGAGGTTAGATAGAGGAAGGGTAAGCTTTCCTGAACAGATGGGGTTTAAGGGATTGTTTGAAGTTTGGCAGGCTTGGGGATAGCCTGATTCCCATCACTATTGTTAGTCTGATTACCAATTAGATATGACCTTTTTGCAGTCTACAACTTTAAGATTGATGTAAACCAAAGTATGATTGGTTGCTATATGCAACTCAAGTCTACTTGAATAAATGTTAGAATAAGCCATTTAATCTAGCACGGCTCAAGCAAATATGAAAAATGTTTATATTAAATACAACTACACTATATTTTTGTAATTGAGTAAAAATGCATGCAACTTGTGAAAAAGTAATCTCACAGAAGAATCACTAATTTTGCTGTTCTTAGGCTCTCAATAATTCAGATAGATATTATTTCACTTCTCACACTTTTCCTTACAAATGTTTTCCTGTGTGTATAAAACATACCACTTGTCTTCACCTATATGAATTTTGCTTCCTGTCAAAAAGATATAAACTTTGTACATATTCCCTTTGTCCTTGATGCTCATCTTTCCCAACGGAGTATAAAGCACCTGTAATCTGCTCATGTAATCCTTACTACATAATTGTTTTCTAAGATAAATTATCATGTGTTGGAGAAATATAATAAAGGATGACCATGAATAAACACAGTGATACAAATGTCCATGTGTTTTCTTTCACTACAAAGAGAACAAAAAAACAAAAACCACTAAAAACCAAGTTCAATTTCTTTACAATGAAACCTAATAAATAACTGCACAGGTACCTGCCATTGCTTGAACATAAGTATTTAAAGCAGTTATGGTGACATGGTTTTGTGATACAGCACATCTAGGTACCTCTCATGAACGCAAAGGCTCTCAGTTGTATAGCACACATAGAAATTGTGCCCGGGTAGGAATATAACAAGTATATACTGTATTTCAGTGTGAGAGAAGCACTGAGAAAAATAGAAGATGGCGTTTATGCGTATCCCAGGTTTCAGTATTAAGTCTTAAAATAACGTTAGGGTGTGCTGGAAAGACAGCTTTCCAATTTGGCGCAAGTAAGCACTCCTCCAGGGTCCCTGGTGTGAAAGGAGTAAAGCTTGAGAGGAGAAAAGCTTATGCTGAGAGAGACCTTTTCTTGTAAGTGGGACAAACTTGTTGTTTACAATGCCTGTGTCTGATGCTAGATATCTCCTACAAGCAGATAGGGAGTTTACATGAGTTAGATAGACTAGAACACAAATGAAGAGCTGTCTTCATTCACTTTCTTGTCAAGTGAAGCATAGTTGTTGAAAGTCTTGTACTTCCCATGACTTTCAGAATTTAAAACTATTTGCCACTCCTACCAAATGCTCTCTCCAGTGCTAAATAAATATACTTTTAGATCATTTCCACTTGGACTTCTAAGCTCAAATTCCTCTTCAATACTTTTGAGGAGGGACTCAACACTCCCACACCAACCACTACCGATGCCCAAGATCTTGCTTCCTACTTAAAGGATAAGATCACACCTCTTCTCTTTCCACTATACCAACTGACCATTCGAGCCATCACCGCACAAGTCAGGCATTCAAACTCCTGTACTTCTCCCAGATGTAAACATCTTTCCATCATTATTCAAGCATGCAGCTATTTTTCCTAGTCTGGGTAAAAAAAAAAAAAAAAAAAACCCCACTAGTGCTGACCCAAATTTTCTCTTAGTATATGGTTCCATCGCTTGACAACAGACCTCACACAATCTATTTGACTCTTCAGTCAGGCTTTCGTTCTCAACACTCCAGATAATGCACTGATTAACCTGCTGCAATTGACATTGTCAACCACTAATTTCTCATATAAACGCTGCATTACATCAGGATATTCTCCTATCCTGTTGGTGCAAATGGAGGAGGTGGATCAAAGAAACTCAGTTGGGGTACCACAAGCCTCAGTCCTAAATCTTCTGCTCTTCGCTATCTATACTACTTCCCTTGGAAAATCCTTTGTGTTTCAATATCAGCTCTAAGCAAATGACATTCACTACACTCACTCTGTGAAATTCCCTCCCTCCTACAAGTCTAGATTCCACAATTCAAGTATTACTTGTAAATGCATCGCTTCAGGAAAGCTTATCAAATTCCCAAACCACATTATTGACCTCTTAGGTTATTTTACATGATTACCAGCCCTCTTAACAGTGCCCTCAAAACCTACATTTATTCTCCATCCATATATTCAAATAACCATTTGACCAAACCAGTCATGCTATGCGACTAGATCATATAGCCTCATAAGTTCTTTCCAATTGCATGCTGACCAGACCAATAAGCAATTCATAGCATTTGACCTCATGTATGAAACTCCTATTTTTCTATTAGATTGTAAGCTTGCAAGAAGGGCTCTTTTACCACTTTGTTAATACCCAGTCTTGTTTTATTAAGATGTACAGCTCTATACAAATATTATCATCAGTTATATTTAAGGATTGCTGTTTATTTAAAAATAAAACAGCAGTCAGATATTAATATAGAGATTTTATCACCTTAAGTTCGCTCATCACCCTTTGGGCACACAGAACGCAGATTAATTCAGTGACAGTCACCAAGAGGAAAGCTGCAAAAATGTCCCACATTTTGCGCTGCAGCCAAAGAGCCAGCTGCGGAACGCATCCTCCAAGGTAAATCAAGCTACCAGCCATGACTTCACTCATTTCTAGAGCTCCAAATCCACACTGAGAATTGGGTACAGTGCCATTTTGCAGTGGGTCAATGCAACATGAGTAAGGGACTCCACAAGAGTTGACTCCAGGAGAACTGCAGTTAAAGTACCTGGGGAAAAAACGAACCACTGCTAGAAATTTTTGCAATCAAATTTTTCACTAGCCCTTCATTTAATTACATTGTCTACTAAAAAAAAAAAAAAAAAAAAAAAAAAGGCGTAAAGGTAACAATAACAATTTGTTTGTTATATAATTGGGGTGCTTGATCCAGGAAATTAATCCAGGTGCCATCATTATCCTCTGGCAGCTGCCTCATCAGGGGTTTTGTTTTGCCTACCTTTGAATGAGTTATTATAAAAAGAAGCTTGATCCATGTGTAACCACCTAGAACCAGACTTGAGAAAAACTAAATTTTTATTAACATATCTGAATTTTTGAAGTGTTAAATGTAGAAGTAAACAGATATTTAAACAGGATACCCCTTTTAAGTTAAGGAACATTAGTACTTACATGTTTACAGACCAGTCTTGGTAGGACTGTACTCCACAGCACTCCATGCCAAGTTGAATCTCATCCAATATAAACTTTAGATCTGAATCATCTTGGTATCTACTCACAGACACCAGCATGGTTCTCTTCACAGATTCCTTAATCTGATCATGAAAACACAGGACCACCATTGCAATTAAACATTGTGCAAACATTAGAATAGTTATTCCTACAAAGAAAAATCTGAGAAGGCACATATTCTCTCTGATGAATCCCACACATCCTGAGGCTGACAAGACACACACCGTCAGGCCCACAAGTAAAAATATGAGCATGGGGTCAGTGCCTAGGTTACCAATTTTTTCACCCATCAGGGATTGCTTGTCCAAAAGCCCCCAAAATCCAATACACAATATTGAAAAGCCCAAAGTGAAGAAAAAAAAGTTGAAGATGAACATGACACACTTAATGAAAGGAACTAGTGGATCAGGAAGATAGGTTGTAAGTGGCCGCCAATCATTCTGTGGAACAGCTGGAGTAATTACAGAGCTGTTCAGTCCATCACCACAATTATGGGTATAGTATTGGAATCCATTAGATAGTTGAGCATCTTCTTCCTTCTGATGTCTGACGGCATCCTGCTGAATGAAGATGAAAAAATATTATAGTAACAGAATTTAAGACAGTTTTCACAGATGTGCTTATAGACCAAAATACAGATTTTTCTTCATCAAAATTCAGACTACCCAGACAAGTAATTTAGCCTAAGGGCCTATTTATTAAAACCCAGCAATATCACAGCATTAGACAATCTTCTCTCACCACAAACAATAGATTTTCGCTGGGACAACTAAGAGCTACTGGCAAGCAGGTTAGGCCCTATGCACACGTGTGAACCGGCTTGCAGAAGCAGTGTAACGAGAATCCTTTGCCAGAGACACTTGGCAAAGCCTTAACCTGCCAGTGTCTTTGGTAAATGGGGAGAAGCCTTAAATTGAGAGTTTTCACTAGAGAAAGGACTTCTCTCTAAATTACAAGTTAATAATATGAAAAGCGTAGAGTGCATTATAGCAATTTATTTGATACATTCCATCTTGGTAAGGCAAATATACCTTTGATTATGACATCATTGCTGCAGTCGCTCATTCACAACCACCAATATACGAGCAAGACATTTTGATCCATATCAGTAGACAGTGTTTTTGAGTTACTTTACACTTATATTTTCAGTAAAGCCACTTCTAGATTTCTGTATCACCACTGTATATATTATATAGAAATAAACATATCCAGCTTTTAAAAAAAAAAAAAAAAAAAAAAAAAAGTCCTGCCACTTTTAGGTGACCTCACACTGCAGGAGGAGAAAGAGGGGTGCAGCAAGGAGGAGGGGGTGGAGGGAGTGCAGAAGGCATTGTGTGATCTCCCTCCTTCAACAAGAATTACTGCGATTCCCGATAGATAAAAAGGTGAAAGTTATTTTTTAAAGGCAAAATTGTATGAATTAGTGGCTCTAGTTAATTAGTGACCATTTGGTAATTAGTCAATTAGTAGTGAGAGGAGGCCTCAAGTAGGGAAGTTTTAGGGGAGATGTGGAATCTGAGGGCATATGGGACATTTTTGGGCAAGTGAGGTTTGGAGGCATTTTTTTTTTTTTCTTTTTAAATTTGGTGGGTGAATTTTTAAATTTGTTATTTTTGTTGGTGGCCGGATGGACAGCACATGTGGCCCTTAAAGTGTACCAGGACGCCAATCACCAATTTGGAATTTAACTAAATGTTGTGCTATAAAAATGACACAAGTCTGTAACAAAGAAATAATTCACTTTAGAATTTAGGCTTAAGTTTCAAAGAAGTCTCAAGTGTTGGCACTATCAGCCTTCTTATCAATATATTATGTACATCTTTTTTCCTCTATGTCAAAATGCTTTCTGATGAACACATCTGTATTTTATTTTTAATAGAGGGAAATAAAATGTGATCAGCCAACATAATTAACCACGTCTGGGGTCCCCCCTCATGACATTCCCATACTTTATTTTATGCATTAAACATATGCCCAAAAATGTACTGCAAAATATGACAATATGGAGGGAAGTTTTCGATGGGACAGCAAGACTTTTTATGCTTGACGTCATGCACTTACGTGTACATCTATTCCTCAGTTTTTGGGCTAAAAGTGTGCTGTTCGGATTTTTCTTTTTTTTTTTTTTTTTTTTTTAAATAAACCTTTAGCTTGACTTATTGTAATGCCTTAGCCGTATTATACAGAATTTGAATATATTTATAGTCATTCTACTTATGCTATCCAAAGTCTAACCTTATGAGAAAAGGGCGATCTTAGGGCACTCCCACCTAATGTGAAGTGAGGACCCCATTTCTCATCCACACCAGGAACCTGAAAAGTCCAAGTATATCCTAACCAAATGGCTATGACAACAGAGGTTGGTAGAGCTATTGTTACACTCCTCTCCCCATTCCAGCGCCGTGATCGCCGCACTCCTGGCTCTCACTTCCGGGTGTCGGCAGGTCACATGATCGCGCAGCGGGGAATTCAAACCTGCTTTCTATATAAACCTCGCTCTGACGCTTGGGCCGCATCAGAGCAATTTCTACCATTCCTTACTCAGTACCTGTGTTGTGCCTATTCCTCTCGTGTATTAGTTTTGCCTGCTGACTTTACCTGCTCTCCAATCCTTGTGTACCAGACCTGGCTTACCCGACCACGATATATGCTATTGTCTTGTATACCAGACTCCGCCTACTTGACCTTGGTCATCTCCCTCAGCCCTACCTCTAGGGGCTGCCCTGTGGACCGCAACCTTCGAGCCTACACAGCTAAGCCCATGCCGCCTTGCGGCGGTTCTTGGCAAACACCAGGGGGTTTGTTAGACTCTGCACTAGCCAGCGCAAATCTAGAGAGCGGCAAGTATCCCATCATTTAAGTTACAGCTATCCATTGTGCCCTGGAGGGAGAAAAAAAAAAAAAGCCAATGCTGTTCTTCCACTATCCCCTCCAAAATTATCTCCCACAGTTCACATAACCCTGCTTTTTACCATAAAGGTTCTCAATTAATTATTGGTTTCAAAAGAAAAGAAAAAAAAAAAAAGTTTTTAGATTTATAATTTTATAAAAAATGTGGAAATTGTATGTTTAGGATCTGGTGGAGCTATACAGAGTTCTTCAACAAGGTGTCCGGCTTCTTCCCTTTTTTTTTAACATGGTACCTGCCTATCACACATGACCAGTATTCAAATATAGAAAGAACCAGCTTCTCTGCTATATCAAAAAAGGCACAGATTCCACTATTATCCACTAGCTGCCCGCTTCAGAACACTCCCTCTTTAGACCATGCTTTAAATATCCAGAGTTGCATCCCAGGTTTCAAATCAGAATTCTGAACCAGTAACGTTAGAAATGACATGTAAAGACCCAACAGTGAAGCCAACTGTGCTGTGAACAAGCTGAGGGATTAATATTAAAAATGGAGTTCCAAGAACCTGGCCCTCCATGGAAACCCATTGCTTAGAATCATTTGATTGGTTCATGTGAACATTCTAGTCAGCATTTGCTAGTTTTATAACAGGGGAAGTTGTAGGCACCTTTATAAAGTATCCTGTTATAATCACAGGGTTCCACACCCCCCCAAAACAAAGCTTCACACTAATCTTTGAAAATTTACAATGAATTTTGGGGAATATTGATAGTAGCATTTGCTGATGCTAATCCTCCCTAGCCAAGAGATTTTACGAGATCGCCACACCCCAAGATCAGGCCGGAATAGTGGGAAAGATCTCATTATAAACATCCTTTTGTATTTCATGTAGTCCAGGTTCCAAGCAAAAGGGAAAGTTTATAGGATGACGTCAAGTAGGAGGAAGAGCGATACAGAGCCACAGACTAGCCAAAATATATTTTTGAAGTCGGATAGATGGCCAAATTTCAGCCACTAATTTGGGCAATGAGGCCACTGGTTAATGTTAATTGCCAACATGTCATCTCCAAATAAAGCTAAAATATGGCCCTTTCCCCAACCAGACACCAGGAAAAACTGGACTTACCCTGAGGTCACTAGCACCATCATACAGAGACGATCAGAGTGGCAGAGTGTTACAGCTAGCAGCTATTGATAGGGACTCCCCCCAAAAAAAAATAAAAAAAAATAATTAAGAGATAACATATGTCTTCCCCGTTCCTGTAGAGCTTGTTGCATTAACAGGTACTTGGATTCCCCCAGGTCCCAACTCGTAGCATAGTTGAAGCTGATACACACACACACACACACACACACACACACACACACAATTGCAGTAGGAAACTATGAGGTGGTAGCCAAATAGGAGTGGATAGTCAAGGTCAGTCTGGGGTCCATAGCAAGCAGAGACAGGCCATGGGTCAGGGCTGACAGTAAGCAAGGATATCCACATAAAGCCAAAGGCCAGGGCAATCAGAAAACAAGCAGGGTCCAAAACAAACAGAGTTAATCCACATAGCATCCTAGCCATTGCCTCTGCAACGGCAGGGGGGTGATGTCCTGATAGTACACAACCCACTGTGGCTCGTAACAGTACCACTCTGCCCCCCCTTAAGCACCCAGGTGTCTTGGGGAACTGTTTAAAGAACTCTTTGAGCAGAATATCCACATGCAGATGCTTCTGATTCTAGGTGAACTAAGAAGTGAACTTGACCTTGGACTGATTTGGAGTAAATAATAAACTCCTGATGCCCATTGACTGACAGGGTGAAGTCTGTGAGCTCAATGAGGCCTGAACTTATGGGATAAGGCAACTGGTTTGAGGAGTGAACAATGAAATGTGATAGGCATTTTGAGAAAAGGAGGGAGGGCCAATATAAAAGCCACTGGGTTGACTTGTTTGATAATGAGAAATGGTCCGATAGACTTCGGACCAAGTTCCAAGCAGGGTTGACGAAGTTTAATATTTCTTGTAGACAGCCAGATTATCTCCTACTTTAAGAAAGCATTGTCTACGAAGCAGACACACAAAGTGCTTAGACCTAAACAAGGTTTGCTTGAGAGCCATATGCACCTTCTTCCAAATCAGAGTAAGACGAATAGCATCAGACAATCATGCAGGCGCTAAAGACGTCAAGATGTTGGCTTGAGGACGGAAGCTGAGGTTGCGGGAGGGAAAAAAAAAAAAAAAAGACACCCGTGTAGATGAGTGCCAGGCATTATTGTAAGCCAATTCTGCCCATAGGAGCAGGGTAGCCCAATTATTGTGGAACTTTGAGACCTCTAGGCAGAAGAATGGTTCCAAAGATTGATTCACTCTCAGTTTGCCCATTTTGTCAGACAGAGCAGACTAAGCTTGATTCCCAGTAGAGTAAAAATGGATTTCAGAGGGTGGCAACAAACAAGGAACCATGATCATTAACATTGTTAACAGGGAGTCCTTAAAGCCAGAAAATATGCTGTGTAAACAGAGAGGCCAAGGTTCTTGCACACAGTAAACCAGTTAGTGGTATAAGTGGGCCATTTTACTGAATCGGTCCACAGCTACCCAGATAGTGTTGCAGCTGCTGGACTGGGGAAGAGCTACAATAAAGTGCATTCAAGGCTTCTTTGGGATGAACAGAGGCATAAGCAGACCACCTGGAGAATTATGGGAAGATTTATTCCTAGCACAGACTTCACAGGACAATAAAAACTCATTTGAATCAGCAGGCAAGGAAGGCCACCACACCACATGGGCAAGTTCTCTATGGTCTTGAAAACTTCCAGAGGTTCTACAATTACGAGACTCAATGAGAACTGCCCTTCTAATTTGAATGGGATCAAACAGCCTGTCAAAAAGGAGACTCTGCACAAGCTTCAGCATCTGGCATCTTCAGAGTCATGCCCAGGTCTTGAGGAAGTAAGACTTCTCTGTTTGGCAATCAGACTGGTGAGTCTGGGTTTGGCGGATGCCGGAAGAACGTTACCTGCCTGACTGCATTATGCCAACTGTGAAGTTTGGGGGAGGAGGGATAATGGTATGGGGCTGTTTTTTAGCTTTTGGGCTAGGTCCCTTATCTCCCGTGAAGGGCAATCTTAATGCCTCAGCATACCAATTAATTTTGGACAATGCTATGCTTCCAACTTTGTGGCAATAGTATGGGGAAGGCCTTTCTCTATTCCAATATGACTGTGCCCCAGTGCACAAAGCAAGGACTACAAAGACATGGTCTGATGAGTTCAGTGTGGAAGAGCTTGACTGGCCCAAAAGCCCTGACCTCAACCCCATTGAACACCTTTGGGCTGAACTGAAAAGGAGATTGCAAGCCAGGCCTTCTCATCAAACATCAGTGTCTGACCTCATAAATGCTCTACAGAATGAATACGCACAAATTACCACAAACACTCCAACAACATCTTGTGGAAAGACTTCAAAGAAGAGTGGAAGCTGTTATCACTGCAAAAGGGAGACCAACTCCATTTTAAAGTATATGTATGTGACTACAGTCGCTGCTGGTATAATGGTGAAGTATCTGAATACTTTTGTTCTATATAAAAAAAAAAAAAAAAATTAATAATAATATCTGGACTGTGCACCATTTGAAACATTTCATTTTTCTTTCCTCTTTACATGTATGTCCAATGCTAAATGGTAGCATCTCCCGACAAGAACATTTTGAATAAAAAAAAAATGATATATTGCAAAACAAATATATATATATATATATATATATATATAATCTTAAAAAAAGGGAAAGTTTTGGAATTACTTTCTTAAGTTAAATTTATTCTAGTGTGACAGTTTCTTTTCTATATGGGGAGAGGTTAGCAATTCACAGGGACACGATTGTGTTGTAGTAAAAAACATTATGGAGTTTATAGCAGTATAAGTGGCAGACAGGAAATGCACAACCTCTGAGGTAATGCAGTAATGATTAATTGCCATAATGAAATGCAGAAATAATGAAATGGCAAAAGTTTTGTTGTAACATTGAAATAAACAATATATCTGGAGACACTCTGGTGCAGATTTTACAGTGTGAGGCAATGCAGGGAATGAACAATGTCTCTTCAGCAATGCTGGTGTAAGGACTCTCTGATAATTGCACCTCTGTCCTCTAGAGGTCTCTATATCATTATTTGTTTAAACTTGCCTTTTAATTTGCCATTATTCAAGATGGCCAGTAATACATCAAGAATCCATCTTGAATCCTTTTTGGGCATACAAAAGAAACTCCATAGATCAAACTTTTGCTTGAGTATTCCGCTTGCTCAGCGCCTATTAATTGTTACACTTGCTTGTATCTGCAATTACTACCTATGTACCAACCTGGCAATCGCCTAACTACCCACTTGTCTACCGACCCGTCAACATCTCACTACTCACTTGGATATTTACTCGACCACTAGACTTCAGGTAATATTCTTTATTTATATGGCGCCACAAGGTATCCACAGCACCATACAGAATGCAAAAATACAATACAGACAGTAAACCAGGGTACAACAGAACAGCGTAAAACGAGTAGAACCATGACTTCAAACTCTCCATGCATAGCAAGTACAGTGGTGTAGAAGAAATGGAATTTAGGCATAAGGAAAGACTCATAAGAGCTTACATACTAAATTGAGGGGAAACAGACAGCAGGCACGAGAAGAATCAGCAGAGGGGATCAAGCAAAGGAGGAGACAGGGAGGTAAGGAGAAGGTTATGAGGATGGCTGGTAGGCCTTCGAGGAACAGATGGGTTTTGAGAGCCCGTTCGAAGGAGCCAAGATAAGGGGACAGGCAGATGGAGGGAAGTTGTTCATATGGAGAGGGGCAGCACGGAAGAAGTCTTGAATCCTGGCATGGGATGAGGTGATCAGTGCAGAGGAAAGGCGACAGTCATTGGCCGAATGCAGGGAATGTGCGGGAGTGTGGCTGGAGAGGAGGTTAGAGATATAAGGTGCGGTTGGAATGGGAAAAGGCCTTGTAGGTAACCGTGAGAAGTTTAAAGAGGATTCTGTAGGGGAAAGGGAGCCAGTGTAAGGCAACGCAGGGAGGGGAGGCAGAGGAAGAGCGCTGTGAAAGAAAGATAAGTTTCACAGCCAAGTTAAGAATAGAGCAAAGAGGGGCGACATGGAAGTGGGGGAGGCCAGGGAGGAGAAGGTTACAGTAATCAAGATGGGAAATGATGAGGGCACGGATGATGGTTTTGGCGGCATCGAGAGTGGAAGGGCGGATGAGTACAATATTCTATAGTTGGAAGCAAAGGAAATACCACAAGTAATGTAACAGCAAGTGCAGATTTACACAGGATCCAGTAATCACTGCAATGCCTCACAAGGAAGCGGAGCAATGGCAAGTTACTGCAGTCTGTGCTGGGAGTTGAGTCATGTATGAATAGAATTGTTATGTTGATCTAGTCGCTATCCAATGAATATTTTCCACTTCAAATAGTGTGGTTCCAACTCACAATGCAGTTTAATAGCAAAAAGTAGCAAAGTAACAATAAAATAAGTACAGCCAATGCATACGCAGGCACTCTAAATTTAGCATACAGTCATTCAATCCTAAAGTCTGGTCAAGATGACTGACTGTTGATCCCAGAGCCCCTGCCCATATACAGTTGAAGTTACATTGAGTACAATACAGATGATTTGGCATGTTTCCATAGATTCTGGGTTGAGGACAGTCCTGTATAATGTGGTTCATAGGTCAGTTCAAACGATACCCTCCAGCAGGGGCGGGCTGGCCCCGGGGCAGGGGGGCAGCAGACTGCTACTCGGGCCGGGGGGGGGGGGGGGTAGGCCGGCTGGCCACCCCCCGAATGCAAAATACAGCACTTTCCCCCATGGCCGCATCTGATGACATCAGATGCGGCCGCGTCAGCGAACAGGCGGCCGCATCACATGACAGGGGATGCGGCTGCGTCATCAATGACGCAGCCGCATCCCCCGTCATGTGATGCGGCCACCTGTGTGCCCCCCGGGCTTCCCTCTCCCAGCCCGCGCCTTCCCTCCAGGGTGGGGGTCAGCTCTACAAGGGTCAGGGTCAGCTCTCCAACAGATGCATACTAATCTTTCTGCCGAAAAGCTACTTCAAACTGGTCTATTTACATTACACACACGCTACACCATTCAGATCATTATTCCCTATAATCCATAACTTGCATAGGCAAGGAACGATATCTTAGCCAATAGAACCGGACGTCTGCGGATAAAGAGGGGATTAGAATGATACCAAACATGTGTTTCCTGTAACCTGAACCTTAGACCTCAATACAGTGCTTCTAGCAATACTATATTTAACTATAAAATTTTATTATAAAACGTCTACGTATTGTAACTATTTTAAGGTGAACTATTTAGAAGTGAATGTGGAAGTATATACGTGTGTGTGCACGCACATTATTTATCGCGCGATTGCATCATAACACGTGGCGTACTGATCGCAATGTAAAAATATTAATAAACTTGATGCAAGAAGGAAAAGAACATAGGTGCAGGTATTTCCCACTGGGCCAATGTGACAACAGTTAGTGAGATAACGCAAGCATAGACAATTGTTGCCAACATAACTAGATGACCAATGAAAAAGATAAGATAGCGATACACACACACACACACACACACACACACACACACACACACACACAGCATTGTAAGGAAACAGAATTTAGAAAATCAATTAATGTTGCTACAATAAAAGTTGTTAAACAGCTTTTGTTACCAGTTAAATAAGCTTTGTAGTATCTCTATTCCCACTCGGAGAGTGTCTATTTTCACTGGCTGCTAAGGCCTTAGGATAGGAGGATGCTACACAGTGATCTTCCCAGTATGGTGAGAGATTGCTTATTTGGTGAAAAAAAGAGAAAGATTGCAGGGTTCGAGTGCTGTTCATGGTGTTATTGCCTAGACTGACCTTGGGATTACTCCTTGGTCATTGAACGTGCTGCCATCTTGCTCACTCTGGAAGAGAGGGAGATGCTAGCCGGCTGTACAAGTAACACTGACTGCAGACATCAAAAAAATGGAGCAGAACCGTTCAAAGTCTGTTGGATCTTTAAGCAGGGCCTGTTTGCTCCAGCAATTTTTAATGTTATTTTGTCTGAGCGCCCCTGTCAATGGCTTTAGGCATCTACATTGCTGATGCGTGCCAGGAAAAATCCAGGAACACTTGTAATTAGTTGCCATCAAAATTGATGCCATCCAGATGCCTCACTTTCCTAAAGGTTTTTGAGAGTGCTAGTAAACATATGTGCCTGGGTCTTGCTATTTGGGGTCCCCTTGTGAATCCTCCTATGAGGATTCTCCAGATACAGAGAATAATATGACAACCTTGGTTATCAAGGTAGTCTACACGAGCTTGAAGACTTCTTAGTTTGAAGGCCTAGCAGTTCTGTAACAAAATAGTAATTGGCCTCCCTTTCCTCCTCCAGAGACTATTTAATTGAGAGCTTTAATATGCCAGAGGATCTTTCTTAGTTCGACCTAGTCTCCCTGGATTATTTTGGGGTCACAGAGGTCGCTTGTTGGGTGCAGATCACTGGTCAAGACTATTCATCACAGTTTGCAGTGTCCGATATGATGTCATACTGGTGCAAGTCCAGGACCTCTCATCTTTACCAATATTGAGAAGCTGCTGATAGACTGTTTCTAACAGATCATTGAATGCTAATTATTGAATGCTAATAATTATTGTCTTCCAATTCAGTGATGTTGTATTTTATGTGGTGTGGGCAACAGTAGAGAAGCTGGACATTCCAATTACGAGCCAGGAATTGGAGGATGGTTCTTTAGATCTAACATATCTTATTTCCATCAATACAAATGAAGCAATCCTTCAAGACTGGTGTATCAAAAGAAAGGGGTCCTTGCTAGTAAACCACAATTTGATGGTAGGAAGGATGATTGGATATGGGCAGCAAACTGACCCAATAATCAGGGCATCACACTTATTTCTATGAAGACAATGGAGTATTACAGCTAACAGTAATTTACAAAAACTTTCAGAACAGATGACAGAGGTCGTCACCTATTGCAGTCACCTTTCCCGTAGAGCTTGTTGCGCTCACAGGTACTGGGATGCCCCCAGGACTTAACTCTTGTGTAGTGAAAGCTTATGTGTAATACCGCAGCTGGAAGATAGGAAGCGGTAGCAAGAATGTAGCAGGTGGTCTAAGCAGGCCGAGGTCAGGGGCGCCGAGAGGGGGAGGGGTATAGTCACACCCCCTTTGGCAGCTCAGCAGAGCTTGACTTCACATGCTAATCCCCGATAAGGTGCCCAATTAAGTTGTTGTATCAGGGCCCAAAATTCCTCTTGCCGGCCCTGGTCAGGAGGCTGTAGCAGACAGAATGGTCAGGGACGAGCAAATGGGTCACGGCTGGCAGCAAGCAGGAATATTCAAGGAACAGATCCAAAGGTCAGCACAATCAGAATTCAACAGTCCAACAACAAGCCAGGGGTCACAAGAGAGGGTTCAAGAGTACTGCAGAGTATCCACAGTAACAGAGCAGGTCTGCAACAGACAGAATCCACACTATAAAAAGCTGGGAGGCTAAGCCCTCCCTGCATTAATACATAAGGGCCAATGAACAAAAGGCAGCACAGTGGTCGCAATCAGACACCAGAAGGCTCATTCTTTTGCACACACGCACCCGGCTGTAACTTAATGCAGGGACGCGGCGCTAGCTGACAGAGTGTCCCAGCCATTGCCCAACAGACAGGGCAAAGAGGAAGTGAGGTCCCTGTTGACACTGTTTGGGGCACCGCCGCAACTTGCAACATGGAGAAGGCTTTATATTTCATCAAAAGGCCAGACCCATTGTTGCACTGCTGCCATTTTGGGGATTTGTGCAAGAATGGGCAGATGCCAATGAGAACTCACAGTAGGCAGGCACTAGAGCTTTTCCACTTCCTTAAAGCGGCTTCAGCCTGTGTGCTAGCTTGTTCAGGTCCAGTCAGCAGAGGTGACTCCGGGTGTGTTAAAAATGGTAAGTGTACAGTGTAATAATATAATCAGGCACCTGTTTTGGGTCTCAGCATTACCTGCCCCAGTTTATCAGCAAGTGTTATGACGGGTCCAAATCATGGGGTCCTATTCTAATGCTGGAAGTCCTAACCAGTGTGAGTAGAACAAGGTGTGTACTGTACAATGCCTGCCCAGCTTGTATAGGCAATTCAGGTGCAACAAGTTCAGGAAATGGCAACTTCCGATATAGCAAGCGTTCAGTCACACTATGTGTGGTGGACTCAATGAAGGCCTGTGAGCTGTTGCCCAGACTGGTGAGAGCAGAAATTCATGGTTGATTTTGAGTCTTCAGATCCCTTAAGCTGTAGACTATAAAGGGGTTTCCAGGCTGCAGGATTCACCCGCTGGTTTATTTTGGCCTACTCTGATGACTGCCTGGTATATAGTTTTAGGCAAGACTACTGTTTTCGAATACAGGGCAAGTAGAGAAACTTAAGGAAGTTGTTGTATTATTGATAGCAGAGAGCAAAAGAGATGCAACCATCTTGGTTTGCTGCTAAACTGCATCCCAAATATGCATTTTGTTAAGCATCACATGTTAAAAATAGTTAAAGCATCATTTTTGATTAAGCAATACATTTTGCTTTAATGGAGCCTCTGTGTTTGTTGTGCAGCACCAAGTGTTTCTCATTCATCAATCTAAAATGACCATTGAGATGGGTGTGAGTGGAAGGACCAATACAAACCTATAATCTCCATGGTTGAGGCTTTGCAGCCATAAGCCCCTTGGCTTTCATCTGAGACTTTGAGATGAAAGATGGACCGTCGGAAAAAACAACTGAATTCCCCTGCCGAACAGTTGAGGGGAGTGGTGGGAAGGGTGATTTTCTTTATTTTTCTTCATCCTAGCTGTGAATGCAGCTTTAAACACCAAAATGAACATGAATGCCTATTTACATAAACTTTTTTTTTTTTATTAAGTATATTTATTGCAGAAAATGTCCATACCATCATCATCATCTATTTATTTATTTATATAGCACCACCAATTCCGCAGCACTGTACAGATAACTCATTCACATCAGTCCCTACCACATTGGAGCTTACCATCTAAATCCCCTAACATACACACACCCAGATTGAGAGACTAAGGGCAATTTGATAGCAGCCAGTTAACCTACCAGAATGTTTTTGGAGTGTGGGAGGAAACTGGAGCACCCAGAGGAAACCCACCCAAACTCCACACAGATAAGGCCATGGTTGGAAATCAAACTCATGAACCCAATGTTGTGAGGCAGAAGTGCTAACAACTAAGCCACCGTGCTGCCCATACCATGCCTTTTAAATCTCACCATCCACTCAGTTTATTTATTTTTAGCCTTTACTTTTACTGGAGCTGGCAGACAGAAATCAACAGGGACAAAATGGAATACTGGACACACATACATGTCAATAAATTGCAACATCAGCAACCTGGACCAGAATTGTCCAACATGTGGCCACAAAACAAGTGCAATTCCCAAGAGCCAACTGATGGATATTGATTAGATGCTTGTTTGCTGGCCCCCACAGCTGGTTAGAAGGAGACTGTGGTCATCTAATTACCAAACTAACAGGTAGCATACTTGAGTTAAAAGGAAACAGATCCTAGTGCTCAGACCAAACATTAAGTGCTTATGAATACTGCTAGTGTGTTTAAATACAGACTGTAAACCTTATTCATAAATATGTAAAGCAAAATACAAAAATGTACAGTCAAACCCACCTCTGATCGGTGCAAATCGATTTGACAGTGATGTCAAAATGTAAATGCTACACGTGTGACTTTTAATATATTTTGGTAGGTTTAATAAACAGCTCTGTCTTAAACTAAACCTTCATATACTTTGGGCAGCAATAGCAGCAGTGAAGCAACAGCCTACATAGAAAAAGAAAAAAATCAAAATGCATTTAATTTTAAAACAAATTGCAAAGAAATACATTTTACAGGGTTTTTTTTCATTAAAGTTTGTCCTAAACCAGGTTTCATTTTTGCAACAGATGTAACAGCTATTCCTGTAAATGGATACATGTAAACATAGTAACAAGTAACATCACTGAGGGATACTCATATATGGGAGAATCTAAGTTTGTAATTGCAACTCAAAGGTGCAATTTTGCACCTTGGCAAAATCATGTTAAGTTGAGTATGTGAATTATTTAAAAAGTGTGTAGATAGATTTGTTAGGGGTGCACATTCTAGCTTAACTCAAAATTGCAGTGCAAAAATATAGCTGTCCAGCATGTGTGGGATACACACAAATGTGCCCATTATTTTCCCTGAATGCAAAAGCAATTAAATAATAAAACATTTGCCTACAGTCTGCCAACACATTATTCTATGTTACAGTACAGAGTTTTTCATTGCATTCTATCTGTAGCAACCTATACCATTTCCTTGTGGTTACTTTTAAGTTTGAACCTAATAAAAAAAAAAAAAAACACAAAACAGAGACAAGAGCAATGCAAAAACAAAACTATGCAAACAAAACACAAGAGATTCACTTTGTGTAAATAGAGTCCAACTCATCCAAGTGAAAGACAATTCAACAACATTGGGGATGTAATTACAAAGTAATAAGCCTCCTAATGAACATATCTGTATTTCATCACATTAGAATAGCTAGAGACATAGACTTAATTTCACATACAAGACACTTATAATGACAATTACTAGCTACATCAATGGATTTGTGTTTTAGTAATAATTACCTTGGGCAATAAGCTGCTTGTTTCATCATATTCCTCTGTATTGCTCCCAAGCCCAGAAAAAGAGCAAAGTTTTTGGAAAAGATTAAATATTTTTGCACCCATCTTGTTAAGCCATAAATCAACAGAGAAAAATGGATTTATGCTGTTCTAAATGTTATCCCATCCCTGCAGTGCAATCAGCAGACTGTAGGTCAGCCCCTTATCATGTGAGGGCTCTCTTTCTAATACAAAACAATTAAGCTCAGTTTGTTAACCCTTCTGTCTCATCTTAGATCAGTTTATTGGTAAATTATGATACAAGATAAATAATTGTTAATGGAAATATTTGACAATTTTAAACATAATTTTTAATAGCACTAAGCAGTGTTACATTTTGCAGTGGAGAAGCTTCTGCAAATCCACACCTGCCATCCAGGCTCCTTCACAGTGAGAGAATACTTTTACTTTTTACACTTGTTTTTGAAATGCAAACATTTGGGCTGGGATTATTATATGGAGTAAAATGTATTTATTGACATCAGTTTACAAATTCAATCCAAGTAAATGGAAAATGAGAGTTAGAAACAGAATGAAAATGAGTCAGGTTCACAGCTATATCAATCACTGAAGGAGAACTAAGAGAAACCCATATTTTGTTGAGCTAATCCTGGTTCTTATTCTCTGTGGGCCTGATTCATTAAGGAAAGTTAAGCAAAAACTGAGTAAGTTTTCTTACTCAAGTTTTCTGGACAAAACCATGCTGCAATGCAAGGGATGCAAATTAGTTTATTATTTTGCACATAAGGAAAATACTGGCTGTTTTTTTCATGTAGCACACATATATTTAATAGCTTATTTGTACACTTAAATGTAAAGTTGATCTAGGACATACCCCACCCCAAATATAAATCTGCCATCACATTTTAAATTTACCTCCTTCTCCAATGCAACATAGTTTTGCATTAATTACTTTTGCTTAACTTTCCTTAATGAATCAGGACCTGTGTGTGTAAAATTGTATAGTGCCATTTCTATAATTCGGTGGGTTGGCATATGTGACAGCTACATAGTAGCACTTCTCTAGTTCTGTATACTCTATGTGACAACTGCTATTATCAATTCTCTAGTTTGGTGTGCTGGGATATGTGACAGCTACATAGTGCCACTTCTTTAGTTCTATATACTAACAACTGTTTAGTGCTACTTTTCTACTTCCATATACTGGGATATGTGACAACTGCATAGTACCACTTTACTTCTATTATGTTGGGATTTGTGACGGCTACACAGTGGCACTTTTTTAGTTCTGTATATTGGTCTATGTGCCAGCTGGCTAGTGTTACTTCTCTAGTTCTTTAGTCTGGGATGTGTGACAACCACAGGATAGCACTTCTTTAATTCATTATGCTGCTGCATAGTGCATATA
This sequence comes from Mixophyes fleayi, assembly GCF_038048845.1. Classification (NCBI taxonomy): domain Eukaryota; kingdom Metazoa; phylum Chordata; class Amphibia; order Anura; family Limnodynastidae; genus Mixophyes; species Mixophyes fleayi. Next base: position 76,313,740 of record NC_134407.1, read on the forward strand.
AAACAGTTAAATATTTGTGAATACAGTGGGGAATTACATAGTTGTACTGATAAGTACCATCACATGAAAGATTAAGTTGTTCTGAAGATGTACTGGACTACCATCTCAGTTCAGCTGCTGGACCCGAGTTCAACTGTTATTGCTGTTGTCACATCTGTTCTTCCTCTGGTGATCTCCGTGGCCCCCTTGGTAGCAGCTTCTGCTGACATAGTGTCCAGCAGTAGACATGATGCCAAACAAATGTAATGGACATACAGCCTCTTCCAGCTGGCATATAATCACAAAACAATTTCAAAGCCAGGAAAGAGGTTAATTTAAGACAAATGGTGAAGGACAGTCATGGTTGCCAGCAGCTGACTGTCTTAAGATCTGTACAGAGACTAATATATCTTTCATGTCTCTTTCTTTCACTGTATATACTTATTCTAACATTCCCACACCACTGATAGCGGCACAAAAATGCCAAACACTATGGCTGTTATAACTTTGGTGGCTGATAATGCTATGCATAGTATAATCCATTGCATATATTAATCATTCTACATGTGGGTTAAAGATGTCATGTGACATTCACATCTCATTCTAACTTCATTCAACCATAAAATTAAATAACAGTTATAAAGAAGATACACAAACTGTATAACTGTTTTTGAATTTGCCTTTTATAGTTGAATATGCTTAGAATGAAATGTGAATGTCAGAGTACATCTTTAAGTTATATGTAGAATGATTAACACATGCACAGAATCAAACCACCATATTGTGAACATAAATTTACTTGTAAATGGCAAAATAAATAAACTTGCAGATTGAATACTTTATATTGCAAAGAGATTTAATATATCTACATTTGTTTAGACAGTAACTTTCTACAATCACTGTCATACTCTCTCAAACTCTGATTTTTCCAGTTTTAACTGTTTGGGACAGATTCAATTGGCTGCGATGTTCCTGAGAACATTGCTACCGCGCTTTATCACAGTTTATATGGTAAAAAGTAACGCTTTCTTTTGCTCGCACCTCTAAAAAATCACTGTAATATTTTGGGGCTGCTCCTTGACACTATGCAGCAATTTTTTGACTAATTTAATCTGCCCCTTCATGTTCCGAATCCACTGTCAGTCCCTACATTGGTTTCCTCTATTTTACTGAATCCACAATAAAATACTTCTATTAACATACATAGTCATTAACAAAAGTGCATCAAAACTTAATAGTGTCACGCCTGAGAACTATTCTCTGGAGCTGAACTGGTGGCTACCAGGGACAAACGCAGCATTTGTAGAGGGGGGTTTCCACATCACACCGCCAGTGGGCGTGACCAGCATGCATGGGGGCGTGGCTATCATTTTAGACAGTGCATGGCTGATCTCCAACTCTTCCTGTCACCATAATATACATGGGCAATGCTGCGTGCACTACTGTTAGGTGCTTTCCCTTTTCAAGCAGAGCTGTGTGAAGCGGGGGCAGGGTCCAGCCACCTCAATTATACAGTGCCCCAAGCTTGGGAGGGTCGGTTTCCAGGCACTAGGAAACCCCTCCTCGGTTTGCTTATGGCTACGTACACAAAGCAGGTGGTGGTTGCCGATTGTTCAGGAGATTAGTAAATATGAATGGCACAGGACACTGGCAGAAGTCAAGAGTAGAAGGACAGAGATCAAGTTTAGCAGGAGAGACTGGACTGGAACCGTAGTGCTGGAACAGACTGGAACCAGACTGGAGGCTGCACTGTCCAGGCAGAAACAACTGTATAAACTCTTAGAAACCAGGTTGGTGTCTAAGGAGTCAACGTTGCACTAGCAGCAGGTTAGGGCTCCAGGAAGTCCTTTTATAGTAACTGCTATCCCCTGATTGGAGGCTGCGGTCAGCTAAGCTGAAGCAGCACTCGGACTGGCTAAGAGGGAGCTTGGCACTGAAATCCAAGATGGTAGTGCCCATTCACTGGTTTTGGAGGGATCTCTGTAGTGGAGACAGACTGGGCAGCATCTTGCAGAGAGACCTGAGACCAGCAGAGCCTGTGGACAGGGCCGCTTTAACAGCATTATAGGCCCCCAGGAAAAGCAGTGCACTGGGGCCCTACCAACACAACCACTCAAAGGATTAAAAATATAAATTATTGATAAAACTAAGCATATATTTATTGGTACCTCCAACAAAATCAGTGTTTAAACATTAAAAAACATGCTGTACAGGAGAGATTAATCCACACAAACATTTGGACAATATAACAAGTGGCTTTAAGTTAAAAAACAAGAAATTCAACATAAAAATGGTAATTGGGTACAGAGATGGCACAGTACGAAATTATTATGATTTATTATTATGTTAGGAACCCTTCCAACCGGTGCAGCAAAACCCGGAGTCTACTCCGAAAGCCTGGTGTTCGCTGTTGCCCCTGATGGTGGGGACCGACTTGGCCGCAGACAGTGGAGGGTCGTGAAATGTGCACCGTCGGGGGAGTACCCAGGAAAGCGAAGCAAAGTCCAGGCAAGGGTCAAACAGGTCACAGGCAAGACGGCAGCGTCAGAGTCCAGGCAAAAGATCAAGGGTCACTAGCAAACAATCGTGGTCAGAATCCAGGCAAGGGGTCAAAAGGTCACAGGCAATAAATCAAATTCAGAAATCCAGGCAATAGGTCGGCAACAATAATCAGGATCTGGGAGGTATTCAGAGAACAGGACTAGCAGGGTAGTGTGCTTGGAAGCAGGGACTATAACCGGCAGGAAAGGCTAGCCCCTTTCTGCCTTATATACAGATGTGGCCCAATAGAATTTTGTCCTGTGCAGCAGGGGGAGGAACAGCCCAGCTGGCACTTAACTAATTTTACATTGTGCGCGCGCCCGGCTGCCCTAGATGCCAGGACGCGGCGATGTGAGCAGAGAGCATCGGCCGGGACAAAGCGGAAGTGACGTCCCGGTCGTCATGAAGACGGCCAGGACGTGAGGGCACCAGAAAAAGCGAGTCGCGGCGGTGCCTGAAGCCGCCGCGGCTCAATACATATTAATCAAGTGTTCAACACAAACATTTGCTAACTTTCTTTGCAGAGAATTGCTTTGTAATTGGCTTGAAGCAATGGTCTTCAGGATATTATTTTCCATTATTATTATTATCATTATTATTATTATCTTTTATTTATAAGGCACCACAAATGGTCCGCAGCAAGGGTGACCCCAAGGCATCAGACTTAAGGGGCATAAAAAAGAGTAGTGTTATTAACAGAAATAGGGAGGGGGGGTGGGAGAGGCCTGTATGGGGAAAGACGATAAGTTCAATCTTGGAAATATTGAGTTTAAGAAAGTGCTGGGACATCCAAGATGAGATGGCCGAGAGACAGCAGGAGACACAAGAAAAAAGGGAAGGGGAGAGGTAAGGGGATGAATGATAAATTCGGTCATCATCAGCATAGAGGTGGTACTGGAGGCCAAAGGAGAGGGTGAGGACATCAAGGGAGGAGGTGTAGAGAGAGAAAAGCAGGAGGCCAAGATTGGAACATTGGGGAACGCCAACAGGTAAGGGAAGAGGGGGGATGTGGAGTCATGTGTAGACACTGAGAAGGAGCGGTTGGTAAGGTAAGAGGAAAACCAGGAGAGGACAGTGTTACAGAGGCCTATAGATTTGAGAGTTTGGAAAAGGAGTGCCTAGTCAACGGTATTGAAGGCAGCAGAGAGGTCAAGAAGGGAGAAGTGTCTTTTGGATTTAGCGATCAGACGGTCATTATTGACCTTAGTGAGGACTGTTTCGCTGGAGTGGAGGGGGTGAAAACCAGACTGGAATGGGTCAAGTAGTGAGTGAGAAGAGAGAGAGAAGGTGAAACATTTGTAAACAACCCGTTTGTGAAGTTTGGAGGCAAAATGAAGGAGCGAAATAGGGTGGTAATTAGAGAGAGAGGCAGGGTCAAGGGATGGTTTCTTCAGTATGGGAGAACAAAGAGCATGTTTAAAGGAGGAAGGGAAGATTCCATAGAAGAGGGATAGGTTGAGGATATGAGCAAGGTGAGAGCAGGCCTCAAGAGTGAGAGGCGGAGGAGGTGGGAGGGGATGGGGTCCTGTGGGCAGGAGGAGGGAGGTGAGGAGGACAGAAGGGTGCGGACTTCATGTGCAGATATTGGAGTGGAAGAGAAGGAGGGTGGGCTAGCAAGTGGGGAGGAGGGGAAGGAGATAGCATCCACAGAGGAGGGTGGGAGGTGGGACAAAGTGGGCAGGAAGGGCTGAGAAGGTGGGGCAGGAAAGGACTGCTGGGAGATGTCATGAGGCTTTGACTCAATTTTAAAAGTAAAGTGGGTAGAGCAAAGTTGACAGCAGAGAGCGAGGGGGTGAGTGGGAGAGGTGGAGGGGAGAGGAGGGAGTTGAAGGTGGCAAAGTGGGTTGGAGGATTGGGAGCAAATGAGAGCCTCAAAGAAGGATTGTTTAGAACTTGATATGGCCGAACTGTAAGAAGCAAGTATGAACTTGAAGTGGAGGTGTCACGGGCACTAGGAGTTTTACCCAGAATTCACCAGGTGTAGCTACACTTACCAGAAGTGCGGACCTCTGGGTAGTGTGGTGAATCAGTGGAACCATACAGTAGAATAGAGGAAAGGAATGTCAATAGTATAAATGCTGAGTCTTGGCACCGTGGAACTGTGATGGTACAGCAGTTTAATAAACAGGGTAAAATGAGGAAAGAGTCCAAGGGCTAGATTTACTAAGCTGCGGGTTTGAAAAAGTGGGGATGTTGCCTATAGCAACCAATCAGATTCTAGCTTTCATTTTGTAGAAGGTACTAAATAAATGACTGCTAGAATCTGATTGGTTGCTATAGGCAACATCCCCACTTTTTCAAACCCGCAGCTTAGTAAATCTAGCCCCAAGTGCCTTAGCACGCAGGTAGCATATAGCAGGCCAGTACTTGATAACTGGATAACGTTAGGCAAAGACCAATCAACAATATAGTAGAAGAGTCAGTGACTTGCAGCTACAATACAGAGGCACTTGTAGACTTTAGTCCAGCTAGTAGGTACCATACAGAGTAGTAGCTATATCACAAGGAAACATGAATGGTCTATAGCTGGTAAGTTTCACCACGGATATGTAGAAAAGACTTGTCCAGTGCAGGTGTGTAACAGAATAGCGTGAGTGGTCTGCAATTGGCAAGTTGTACCACTGATGTGAAGGGAAGACTTGTCCAGGCACAGGCATGGAACGAAGTAACGTGAGTGGTCTGCAATAGGCAAGTTTTACCACTGATGTGAAGGGAAGACTTGTCCAGGTGCGGGCGTGGAACGGAGTAACGTGAGTGGTCTGCAATAGGCAAGTTGTACCACTGATGTGAAGGAAAGACTTGTCCAGGTGCAGGCGTGGAACGGAGAAACGTGAGTGGTCTGCAATAGGCAAGTTGTACCACTGATGTGAAGGGAAGACTTGTCCAGGTGCAGGCATGTAACGGAGCAACGTGAGTGGTCTGCAATATGCAAGTTGTACCACTGATGTATAGAGAAGACTTGTCCAGGAGCAGGCAGGTAACGGAGGCAGCGAGAGTAGTCTGCAGCGGGTAAGTTCTACTACCGATGTGTAGAGGAGACTTGTCCAGAAGCAGGCAGGTAACGGAGGTAGCGAGAGTAGTCTGCAGCGGGTAAGTTCTACTACCGATGTGGAGAGGAGACTTGTCCAGAGCAAACGGATAACACGAGCAGAAACAGGAAACACCTCAGAGTCTTAAGGAATGAGAACCAAGAACAGGCAAAGGTAATAGGGCAACAGGTGCCTTAAGTACTGAGAGGTGATTAATTAACCAATGAGACTAGAGGCGAGGTATTAACAGTTCAGGGTTTCTGCACATGCGCAATCTTAGTCAAGATGGCGGACGGCCGCGGCTCAGGAGAGGCGCCGGCAGGAGCGAGAGAGACCCATGTCCCAACCTAGAGGCACTAACAGTCCGGTGAGTGACAGGAGGAAGTTCCATGCACATAAGTAAAGTTCAAATGCTGCTGCCCATTGTGCTGCGAAGCTGTTTTTTTTTATCAGTTTCAGTTTTGAAAATGAACGTTCTTCTGCACAGTTGGTCACCATCATGCACATAAACACTCTGGGCCCGATTCATTAAGGAATGTAAAGCAAAAGAAAAAGAGTAACTTTGCACCTTGGCAAAACCATGTTGAGTTAGAGGGGGATGTAAATTTAAAATAATTATAATAAACTAATTTACACCCCTTGCTTGTAACAGGAGAAAACGTACTCATTTTTTGCCTTACTTTCATTAATAAATCAGACCCTCCGAGTGCAAATTCCGGAATAATATACTGAAAAGTGGACAAGTCTATAGGGCCTTTATGCTTATGGGGCCCCTGGCAACTGCTCAGCGTGCCCATATGTTAAGACAGCCCTGCCTGTAGAGCGCAGGGACAGCAGAGAAAGACAGCAGAGGGATAAGTAACAGGAACTAAGAGTCCAGTGTGTTACAGATAGATTGTAAGCTTGTGAGCAGGGCATTCTTACCTTTGTCTGTCTGTATTACCCAGTCTCGTTTTATTACTGTGTTTGTTCCCAAATGTAAAGTGTTACAAAATTTGCTGGCAGTATATAAATAAATGATGATTATTATGATGATAAATCTCTTCACTTGTTTAAGGTCTTAAATATCTTATGACAGTACAGATATTTACTGGTGAATTTCAATAACAATAGCCCCAGTAGATTTAAGGATAAGATGAATTCCGGAATGGAGAGTAGATAGCCAATGCTATGGCTAGATTTTTATCAAGAAACATGAAGTGAAAAATCATAAGCAAGTAATCCAAATGTGAGCTTCTTTATTCAGGAATGCAAGCACTCTGACAAGAGTCTGAACAACAATTAATGCATTTACACAGTTACATACATTTCTGGTTGCTAGGCAGACTTTAGTTACACACCATGTCCTCGGACTTCCCCCATACAGTGTTTGACCTTGCAGGGGTGCACAATACATCTGGTTTCATTTGGTTACCTTGTGACCTGGAACACCCAAGTACAGTAATGTGCCTTATCTCCCACTTTGTTAGGCATAAGCTTGAGCAGACTTTTTCAATACAGACTATTTAACTTTTATTAACTATTTAAACATAATGATATGTACACATTATTTGAATTCATCCAAGGTCCATGAAATTCATAACACCAAGGATCAAGAACCAGAGGGAAATCGTCCAAAGTCAAAGGTTCAAATAGACCCTTTTGCCAGTGAGTTATCACTGATTCGTGATGCATTGTTGCTGTAGCGGTTCCTGTCTGCCTTCGTCTGGTTACTCTCTGTTTGCACTGTGGGGTTCCTGGCGCTGTGCTCTGACTGAAGTTTGGCTTCAAATTTATGCTCTGAATTGTTCCTGCTTTCCTGAGGTTTTGGGAGTCTGATGATAAATAAATTATTTTAGACTGTGACTGATATTGAAGTAAGCTTCTATTTGAATCTTCTGGCTGCCATTTTTAATACACTGCAGTTGTTCCGGCACTGTACTCTAGATGGAGATTATATGTTCATAGATACTGTGCCATCATTAATGCGTCCAGAATCAATGGAGTGCTATATATTGGTACTTACACAACATGTGACGTTACTCCAGGATAACTGAATCAATTATCCAATTTTATTGTCAGGCGATAAGGACAGCAGTTAGTTCAGCATATAATAACACCTGTAGCTATTCAAAACCCTGCAACCCTGACAGTCTAGAAATGCATCTTCTGTCTAGTCACTGGCCAACTAACCGGCTTCGGTCTCCCCGCCTACAACAAACAGTCTCTAATACGCCTCCCAAGCACTAATTAACCATTAAAGGAAATAACAAACTAATTACACCCATGTGGTGCACCTGTGTGCTGTATGAAAGCAGTGGGAATTTAACCCTGTCTGCAGCCTGTACTTGCAGACTCTTTTGGATTTCACCTGTCCCTATGCAGGAAAGGTGTGGCACATAACCCTCTTTGTTACATACCGCCCGCAGAGAATGCATCTGTGCAAGAGACATTTAAATATTTGTGCAGACTCCCTGGCCTGTGCTCTACTGTAAAAAGGAGCGCTGAAAACCACAGAGTTACCTGGGCATTAACCTCATTGTTCCTATGCATCCATTTTAATGACATATGGTCATGACCAAGAGCCTTTGAAGTCCATTTGACTGCTAAGCACTTCTGTTCCACTGTATTTCTTCCCTCTCAGCAAAAGTTTGGGCTGAGTTAAAGAATGGGTATCAAACCTCTTAGAAAGCAGAGCACAAAAAACCCAATCTAGATGCATCTGTTTGGAGATACAATCTCCTGCTAAAGTCCGGTGATTTGAGTATTGCTGTTGAACAAAGAGCTACTCGAAGATCTTGTCAAATAGCTTCCACTGTCTGGGCAAGTCTTTTAAAGAGCTCAGTAAGAGGTGCTGCTCTAGTGGCAAAATTCATCATAAACCGGCAATTGTACCTGTCACATAGCTAGGTAATGGCTTTGTGACTTGCCCTTTAAGAACTATGTTGGTGCTTGCTTTCCCTTCAGAGTCTCTACCTGTCCATAGGTGTTTTTCATTATATTGATTGGGACCTCCTTCTGAAGCCTATTTCAAGTTCCTGTAATCATGGACTCATTGCCTGATCTTCATGTTACTCACACTGCCGTGGGTTTTGGCTGCACATCTGATCTTTTGTCTTTCTGCTGGATACTATCGGTTGCCGAAGTTACCTGTCATCATTGCTCTCCATCGGCTCCACTGTATGCCAGTTCATGGTTAATCGACAAGCTGAAGTTACGTGGTGTTATCATCTGCACACAGAACTATTCATGAGTTGTCTGCTATACCTGCGCTCATGTTGATTGGCTCCAGGACTATTCTACTCGGCTGTTTATGTTGCGGTATGCTATGTTGAACTACAATCAAGTTTTCTTGTCAACTGTGGTTTTATGTCTGGCACGGCTATTATTATTCTGCTGATTATTATTGCTGGACTGTTATTACGAATATACTGCTAAGCCGGGAGTCTTTACTTCAATACAAGTTGTGCGCATTACCAGCTGTTGTCTAATTGTGATGAACCCTTGTTACCTGTTAACCGGATCTCCTGTGAACTGTAGTTCTACGCTCAGTTTGGATTTCGTTATCACGCTGTACTTCTAGGCAACATCTTCCTGCATGTTTCCAGTTATACTCAAGTTCCTGGATAACATATAACGTTCCTTGTTCCGCTATATGAACTATTGTGATACCTATAACTAACTGCTAAAGTGAATCCTATTATTGTTGGATCAGCCAAGTCTACATACTATTCTTATTGGACTTTTAGCTGTGTCATTGGTTCACCTTCATCTGCTGTGTGTTTCGTGTAGGATCCAAGTGTTCTATTACCATCTAGCGTTGAACTGTTATATTGTCTATTTCACATGCTGTTGCCATTGGTTACCAACTGAAGTGCATCTGTGACTACGATTGTATTTTATTATAATTGCTGTTGTATCTTCTATCAATATATCAAGTTGCAACATTACTACCATCGTTTGTGTTATTGTTCCCAGTGATGCTCTCAAGTTGAGGACTTTAATTCCACTGTGTCCTGTCTCCACCACTCTCTACTATCACCATCTATTTAGAGGTTGGGGATCCATAATTATCCATAGCCATGACAGTACCCTACTAGACCCAAGAAAGTTCTCAGCTGGGTCTTCCGCATCGGTTTAGACCAATGTCTGACAGCATCCACTTTGAGTTTGACTTCATCTTGTCCTACCATATACCCCAGGTAGTTGGCTTCTCAATGGCCAATGAACATGTCTCAGACCCGCTAAATAGGTTGACAACACATCCCAGTCCATTTTTCCTGCGCTACCACTTTTCTCACCATATGCTTGACGGTGCTGTTAAAATGTTCCACTAACCCTGTTGGTGGTATACTGATGTGTGCAACGTTTCTACTTTTAACAATAGGCACACCTCTATCATGAGAAGAGACATAAAAGGAAGACTCTGATTAGTGAAGATTTTCTTGAGGATACCTAATTGGGTGCAGTACTATAGTACTGGATTTTATATGACACAAAGGTATAGCTTTGTTATACCTGATGGCGTAATCCACTATGACCAGCACATACTGATGGCCACAGACTGATGTTCTAATGAACCTATCAAATTCATACCAATGAACTTGAGTGGGGTCTGCACCATGGGAATGGAAACTAGCAGGGCCCTGTAGTCCGGCTATGGTCATTTTCCTGGACATGCTGAACATATCAGGCAAAACTTCTTTACCGCCATGAACACCCCTGTCCAATAAACCCTGAGTAATTTTAACAACCAAGTTTTGTCTTCTGCCAAGTGTCCTCCCCACAGATGTATATGTGCAGCTTTAAGTACAAGTGGAACATAAATTTGTGGCACCAACAATTGCATTACAATTTTATGTTGAACTTCAACAATTCTATACAACAAATAATTTTTCAAGATATAATAATCAATACCTTCTGAAGGCCTGACAGGCTTCTCTACACCATTTACCTCAATTACATTTTCACCAACATTCTCTAAGGTAGTATCTCCGAGTTGGTCTCAATCAAAGTCTCTCAGGGGAACCAAGTTAGGTAATACGGACCAATCTGAGTCCTCGTCAGGAGACGTGGCACCTTCACCCCATTCTCGCCAATCAATGAATAATGCTGTGGGGACATAGGGTGCAGCAAAAGAAGTGACAGGACAAATGAGGAATGTCAGTAGACAGACGTGGGACAATAGGTTGCCGGCGACAGCTTACATTCTAGAGGGAGGGATGGTGAGACAGTAGGACCAGCTGGGAAAAGATGGTGATGGCAGACGAGGAAGAGGAGGTGATGGATAGGATGATTAGGAGGTGGTAGGGTATGAGAGCTTGAAAAGGCAAGTTTTGAGTAAGCGTTTGAATGACTGAAGGTTGGGGGAGAGTCGAGTGAGATGAGGTAGGGAGTTCCAAAGATTAGGGGCAGCACAGCAGAGGTCTTGGAGGCAAGCATGGGAGGAGGTAATGAGAGATGAATTGAGACGGAGGTCAGAGGCAGAGCGGAGTGGCCGGATAGGTATGTATTCGAGACAAGGTCAGAGATGTAAGAGGGAAAAGTGTTGGTAAAAGCTTTGTAAATGAGGGTAAGGAGTGAATTCTGAATAGGATAGGGAGCAAATGAAGGGATTTAGGCAGAGGAGAAGCGGAAGAGGTGTGGTGGGAAAGGAAGATGCGCCTAGCCACAGCATTTTCTACAGATTGATGGTCAAAATATGAAAGTCAGGAAGGCTAATGAGGAGATTGCAATAGTCAAGAGGAGAAATGATGAGTAAATGGACCAGGATTTTGGTTGGTTCCTGAGAGAGGAATGGACAGATTTTCATGATGTTACAGAGGAGGAAGTGTCAGGATTTGGTGAGGGACTGGATATGAGTGGCAAAGCTGAGGGCTGAGTCAAGGGTGACTCCAAGGCTGCAGGCCTGGATGACAGGAGAAAGAGTGTTGTTGTCAAACAAGAGGGAGAAATTGGGGGAGATAGCAACATTGGCAGGAGGAAAGATGATGAGCTTGGATTTGGAGATGTTGAGATTCAGGAAGCGCTGTGACATCAAGGAAGTTACAGCAGAGAGACAACTAGATACCTGGGTTAGGAAGGTGGGAGAGATGTCAGAAGAGGAAAGATAAATTTGCGTGCCATCAGCAAAGAGGTGGTATTGGAGGTCAAATAATTGAATGAGTTCACCGAGAGAGGTGGAGAGGAGAAAGAAGAGCAAAGGAACAAGGACAGAGCCTTGTGGCACTCCAACAGAAAGGGGAAGGTAGGGGGGGAAGAGTCAGAAGCAGACATGATGAAAGAGCGGCCAGAGAGGTAGGAGGTAAACCAGGAGAGAGCTGTTTTGCAAAGACCTAGGGAGTGAAGGGTGGTGCGGAGAAGAGAATGATCGACGGTGTTAAAAGCAGCAGAGAGGTTGAAGAGTACAAGAAGGGAGAACTGACCTTTGGACTTAGCCGAGAGTAAGGAATTTGTTACTTTAGTGAGGGCAGTTTCATTTGAGTGAAGGAGAAGGAAGCCAGACTGAACATTGTTAAATAGAGAGTGGGAAGAGAGAAAGTGGATCAGACGTTCGAGAATTTTAGAAGTAAAGGGCAGCAAAGATATGGGGCGATAGTTGGATAAAGAGGATGGTTCAATGTAAGGTTTCTTGAGAATAGGGAAGATAAGAGCATACTTGAAGGCAGAGGGGAATATACCAGTGGAGAAAGAGAGATGTTAAAGAGGTGAACAAGGTGACAACAGGCATTGGAAGAGAGAGAGGGGATGAACTTGGAGGGGACAGGATCAAGAGGACAGGTTGTAGAAGAAGAGGAGGAGAAAAGAGAGAAGATCTCAGGCACAGTTACAGGAGGGTAGGAGCTAAGGGTGGCAGAATGAGTGTTAGAGAGGACAGATGGGGGGTGGCAAGTCTGACGAGAACAGATATCATTGTGAATAGTCAATTATTGTTTTCAAGAGCGGTGATAGATGAGGGGGGAGGAGGTGGGGGAGGACACAGTAAAGAATTAATGGTAGCAACGAAGCGTCAGGGTTTATTGGACAGGGAGGAGATAAGGGATGTTGTCACAACTTGATACGAAAAGTACCTGCTAACGTTGCGGCTCAAGAAGTAGGTGCAGAGTCTAATGCACCCCCGTTCTTCTCCAGTATAAATTTTGCAGCAGTAGACGCGCAGGTCGCTGTCCTTTACTGAGCCGTATAGCCAGGTACAAGAGAGAAAGTAGTCAGACAAGCCGGGTATGTAAAGTGCTGGCAGCGGAGGTACACAGGGAGATTCCAATGGAATGGTCAGACAAGCTGCGTCGGTAACTTCCAATGGAGAGAACAATACACAAGGAAAATCCAATAGGATGGTCAGACAAGCCGGTTCAGAAGGAAACACTGGAGAGCAGAAGGAATAGTCAGGAAAGCCAAATGGTACACAGAAACACTGGAACAGGATGACCCAATACTCTGGCACCAGCATATTGTCAGTGTCAGTTTTAAATAGTGCTAGTGGCCAATGAGATGCTGGTGGCGTGATGTCATCAGCCGCCGCCAGGGATCCGGATAGAGTTCCGTTGCCTAGCAACGGGACGCGCATGAGCAGAGGAGCCCGCAGTCCTGCCGGAAGTAACGCATCTGGTTGCCAGGCGGGGAAAGTGACAGGCAACCGTCCCGAAAGAACGGAGGGATGGCGCCTGACAGTATACCCTGTTGTTTACGAAATTCTTTGGGTGACCGAGGGACTGTAAATACTGTTTGTCCACTCAGCACCTCTCCTCCGGACCAAAGTTCCTCCAGTGAACCAAAAAATGGTTGCCAACAATGCAGTGTGTGAGAATCCAAGATCCGAATAATCTCATACTTTTAACCAGAGGAACACTGGATGGGTACAGGGCGAGGCGGAGGCTGTAAGAATTCATTGAGCACCAGAGACATGACATAAAAAAAGAGACATGAAAGGTGTTGTGGCACCTGAGAGAGGGAGGTAATTTTAACTTGTAACAGACAGGATTGATGACCTGTGAAATAGGGTAGGGTTCAATAAAACGGGGTGCCAGCTTCATAGAGGGTACTTTGAGTTTCAGGTTTCTGGTGGATAGCAACACCTGGTCCCCCACAGAAAGAATTGGTGTAGGCCTCCGACGATGATCTGCAAAGGTCTTATAATGTTGAGAGGCTTTAAGCAGTTTTACTTTAGTCCGAGACCAAATGAGCAAAAACTTTCGAAGACAAGAATCAGCAGCGGGAACAAAGAAGCCAGAGGAAATAAAAGGGTCCATAAGCATGGGGTGGGTCCCAATAAAGAAAGGAGAAAATCCTGTAGACTCATGGTTATGACAAAATTCGGCTCAAGGAAGGAGCTGAGAGCAGTTGTTTTAATTCTTGGAAAAAAAGCACCGAAGGAATGTCTCCAGGTCCTGATTTATTCGCTCTGTTTGGCCATTAGTTTGGGGGTGATACCTGGATGAAAACTTTAAGTCAGTGCCTAGATTGTTACAAAAAGCTCTCTAAAAACGAGAAATGAACTGGACCCCACGATTGAGAGATGATCTCCTTAGGACATCCATTAATCCTAAAAATTTTCTTAATGTAGGTAACAGCTAATTGACTAGCACATAGGTTCCCAAAGTGTGCGCCGTGCCTCCCAGGGGTGCGGCGGCGCTGTCACAAGGGTGCCGTGGCCAGGAGGAGAAAAAAAAGCTTACCAATCCGGCGGCACCCAGGGCCCAGCATCCTCCTCCCTCCTCGCTTCTCACTGAATGTCGGGAATGACGTCATCACGCCCGACATTCAGTGACAAGCGGCAGGAGAGAGGATGCTGGGTCCCAGGCACCGCTGGATTGGTAAGACAGAAGAAATAGAAGAAAGAAGGTCAAGTATGGTAAGTAAAGAAATGGAGTGGAATGGTGGCAGAGTGAAGATGCAGAGGGAGGATGCAGAGGGCGCAGAGGGAGTGGATGCAGAGGGGGCAGAGGGAGTGGATGCAGAGGGGGCAGAGGGAGTGGATGCAGGGGCCACAGAGTGTGTGGATGCAGGGGCCACAGAGTGTGTGGATGCAGGGGGAACAGAGTGTGTGGCTGCAGGGGGAACAGAGTGTGTGGCTGCAGGGGCCACTGAGTGTGTGGATGAAGGAGGGCACAGAGTGTGTGGATGAAGAAGGGTACAGAGTGTGTGGATCAAGTGGCACATAGTGTGTGGATGCAGGGGGCACAGAGTGTGTGGATGCAGGGGGCACAGAGTATGTGGATGAAGGGGGCACAGAGTGTGTGGATGAAGGAGGGCACAGAGTGTGTGGATGAAGGAGGGCACAGAGTGTGTGTGTGTGAGAGTATAAAACAATTAATAGTTATTAAGATGTACAAATATATGTGTGAAATGCCTTAAAAACTATAGTATGTACCTCATGTAAACTGAATAACCCCAATCAAGCAAAAATGACATGTGTATACTGCAGTGAAATACTGCTAGGGAAAGAATAAATGATGTGAGGATACTTTCTCTTGTGAATGATTAATTCTCTATCCACACCCTAACTCTCTCATAAATTACCGCCCCATCTCCCAGCTCCCATGCCCCTCCAAGCTTCTCGAGAGAATTGCCTACACACGCCTCACACACTTTCTTACAGCAAACAACTTATTGGATCCTCTTCAGTCAGGCTTTCGCTCTCAACACTCCACAGAGACGGCGCTGACCAAAGTTGTCAATGATTTGATCACAGCAAAAAATAATAACCAATACTCTCTTCTAATTCTCCTGGATCTCTCTGCTGCATTTGACACTGTTGACCACTCTCTCCTCATATAAACGCTGCAATCCCTAGGTCTTGAAGGCACTGTCCTATCCTGGTTCTCATCCTACCTATCTAATAGATCTTTCAGTGTTAATTTCTCTGGATCCACCTCTGCTCCGCTTCCTTTATCAGTTGGAGTTCCACAAGGCTCAGTCCTAGGTCCTCTGCTATTCTCCATCTACACCACTTCTCTTGGAAAACTAATAAGCTCCTTTGGATTTCAGTATCATCTCTATGCGGATGATGCACACATCTATCTATCCTCTCCTGATCTTTCGCCATCTGTGTTGTCTCGCGTTAATGACTGTCTTTCTGCCATTTCATCTTGGATGTCTTTTCGCCAACTCAAACTCAATCTTTAAAAAACTGAATTAATTATATCCCACCCAAGAACAGAAGCTTCCTGCCTGACATTTCTATTTCTGTTGATAGCATGACCATAAATCCCACCCCGCAAGCTCGTTGCCTAGGTGTAATCCTTGATTCACAACTGTCGTTTATTCCCCACATCAACTCTATATCTAAATCATGTTACATACACCTAAAGAACATTTCCAGAATATGCACATATCTGACACAAGACACCGGAAAAACATTAATTCATGCACTCATCATCTCCCGCATCGACTATTGCAATTCCCTCCTTACTGGTCTTCCCAAAGGCAGACTTGAACCCCTACAATCTATTTTGCATGCAGCGGCTAGACTGATTTTTCTTACAAACCGTTATTCCTCTGCTGAGCCACTCTGTCAGTCTCTACATTGGCTGCCTGTATTTCAACAAATCCAATATAAAATTCTTCTACTAACATACAAGGCCATCAACAAAATTGCACCGACATACATTTCCTCACTTGTCTCGAAATATCTCCCTACTCAACACCTCCGTTCTAAACAAGATCTACGTCTCTCCTCCACTCTCATCACATCCTCCCATTCTCGGTTAGAGGATTTTTTCCGGGCTGCACCTACTTTGTGGAATTCCCTCCCTCCCACAGTAAGACTTTCCTCTAGTCTTCAAACCTTCAAGCGTTCACTGAAAACCCACCTCTTCAGACAAGGTTATGATATTCCTCAACCATCATCTTAATTTCCCTAGATTACCCTATTGCCATCCTCTACACT
Source organism: Mixophyes fleayi (assembly GCF_038048845.1). Classification (NCBI taxonomy): domain Eukaryota; kingdom Metazoa; phylum Chordata; class Amphibia; order Anura; family Limnodynastidae; genus Mixophyes; species Mixophyes fleayi. The sequence goes on from NC_134407.1 coordinate 76,330,156, forward strand.
GCTAACGCAAGACAACAACCTTCTGACCAACATTGCAACACACATAGCCCACTCAGTACTTTTACCTTTGCAGTCTGGCTGGTCCATTGTGCAATATGATGTAGCACATGCCCTTGTGTTTCTAACTCCCATTGTCCTATAGATTGTAAGCTTTTGAGCAGGGTTCTCTTACCTCTCTGTCTGTATGTATTACCCAGTATTGTCTTATTAATGTTTGTTCCCAATTGTAAAGCGCTACGGAATTTGCTGGCGCTATATAAATAAATGTTGATGATGATGATGATGATAGGTCAAAATCTGGGTAAATGTAGCTTGAGAACCAGGTAGCAATGTATCATGACATGATAGGAAGGGTCAGGAAACACATGTATATTTGTTTAATGTAATAAAAAGAAGGGATTGTGAGAGTATAAAACAATTAATAGTTATTAAGATGTAAAAATATATGTGTGAAATGCCTTAAAAACTATACTACAGATGCAGAACTACGCCTTGAAGAAAAACAAGTGTTTCCTATAGAACAGACAATAGCAGGATGCCAGACTGAAGGAAACGGCCGGGAGGAAAAGCACGTAGCACTGAACAAAGGATGTTGCCTTATATGTATTGATGTTGCAAAGAAATATTTGCTGAGCTAAAGAGATTTCCTTATATGTACTTGTTAACCAGTTAATGCTGGACCCTGGGTATAAATAAAGGACCAGCCTGCAAAGACCCTCAGAGCTGATTTTGAAACTGCAACACCTTGTTTGTGTTTCACTTCTTCACTCTGCTGTCGACAGCATTATACCACATAGGAAATCAGGTTATCAGAGATCGATAGTAGGGGCACCAAGCCTCGGTATCCCGACATTTACTGGGGGCTCGTCCGGGATACTCAACATACCAGCCCAGGACTGACCAGAGACCTCCTCAATCTTCAGGAACAGCAGACAAATCTGTGCGGTGAGTAGTTGAAGTTTTGTGCATTTGCACCTCTCTACTCTATCTGCTCTACTCCCCTGTAAGATGGGGTTCAGTAGGGGATGGTATAACGGGTATTTGAACAATTACTGAATAACCTATTTTCCTGACATATTTGTTTTTTGTGGAAAATAGATAAGTGAATGTATGTGTTTGTGTCGATACAGGATGTATATAAAAGGATGCAAATACATAACTTATTAATTGACCTCGATAATCAAAGGCATTCCTCTATACTTGCTGCTGAGACCTCACCTTGTTCTGTGTAGATGATTGTCCTTGGGTTTGAGAGGTCATTATAAGAATCCTTCGCTCCTGTAAAGATTGAGTGATATTGTACTGATAAGAGATGTATAAGGGGACAACATAACCTTGAAAAGACTGATCTGATCAAAGACTGTACCTTGCACATGCGACTGAGGCTTGACCTTGTTTTGTGTAACGTGCGATCACTGGGCCAGCTATCAGTCTACAAGGGTCCTCAGCTCTCTTAGAGGTTGAAAGAAATAACAACTGAGTAACACAGTAAAAGTGTAAAAAGGTTGCTCACTGATTCTGGTAAGGTTTCTCCGCAGTTCCTTGTAGGTACCTCTGTTAAGGGGCGCCTGAGGTCGGAGGATAGGTCTGTCTACTGTCAATTGTCTTTAGAAAGATTAGATGACACCTTCAGAAGAAATAGCTGAGTGTATTGGTGGAATTATTTTAATAGTAATAATTGTACTAGTATTAATATATTGTTTCTTAAAAACATCAAGGGGAGCGGAGGGAATTAGAGACATGCTGTGGGGAGTATAAATGTCAGAAAATAATCTTAGTTGTCCAGACTGTAAATGTGTTACTGATTGTTCAGTAACATATGGTAAACATAAGGAGGGAATTTTTAATCCAACGATATATACAGCAATAGTTGGAAGTCACGGTTGTCCAGACTATCTAAAAACCCAAATAGGATTGGGATGGTGGCAAATATGTCATTTTTTACCAGAAAACATTAGAAGGATAGGGCCACTTACATGTCCATTAATTAATAAAATATCAGGAAAGTATGTACCCAAATTGATCAAGCAATCCATAACAGGATTTAATTGTAAAAGGTGTATAAAATTAGAATAACAGTCACTTCTCAGGCACACTAGGGGCCGGTATTCCCATAACTGCAGTAATGGGGGCCCAGGGCAGTAAAGGTATGATGGTACAGACATCATACACTCCTGCGGATCTAGTTAACGAAAGAGAAGGTATTGTGGCTGTTAAAGGAATCCATATCATCTTCAGGAAGGCAGGCATGCCAGATATAGGGTCATTAGATCCTAAAAGAAGGGAAACTTTTCAGAAAGAACATAGTATATGGATTATTAGGAATAAGAAAGAACACCAAGTGTCAGCATGGGTAAGGGCATGTAGACAAATAGAACAAGAACAAATGGTAAAGGAGGAGATGTTAGAAGACATCCAGGGACATACAACTGTAAACCCGCCTCCTACTCAGCCACCCCCAAGTGCACCATCAGACCCACATAATCACACATTAGAAGGGATGTCAGGACAATTGCCCCACAATAATTCATTTGTAACACCAGTAAAATACCCCAGTCTTAGAGCATGGGTGTCACGGGCACTAGGAGTCTTTACCCAGGGATCACCAGGTGGTAGGCTTACCAGAGCAATGTAGATGGTAATAGGGTACTCTGGTAGCTGGGTGATCACGGAACAGGAAACAGCAGATGATGAGATGCTCAGGAAAGTCTATGACTAGCAGCACTGGTAATATGGAGGTAATAGTAAACGAGGAACTGTAGGACAAGGACACGTGAAGGTAGTCAGTGGTCTGCGATAGCAAGTTGTACCACTGCTATAGTGAGGAGGAATGTCCGACAGAAACGAGGAGGTGATGAGAGTCAGCGGTCTGCGGATAGCAAGTTGTACCGCTGTCTGAGTGAAGGAATGGAATCCAAGTGGAGGTATCCGGGGAGTCAGTGGTCTGCGATAGCAAGTTGTACCACTGCTATGTGAGAGGATACTGGAACAGGTGATACTGGAAACAGGGATCAGTGGTCTGCTACTAGCAAGTTGTACCACTGAATATATATGTGAGGAGGTGCACGGGGAGAGACTGCAACACAGGATATACACAGGCACCTTATATACGATCCACAGTAACATGCACAATATATATATAAATGACTGAACAGGTCTGCAAATATAGGAAGTCTCTTGAAGTAGTCCAGCACAAGTTAACACAGTCAATGATGGCAATAGACTTAGCGGATAGCAGACTCCACAGGAGAACCAACACAGTCCAGCAAGATATGCAATACACCAGCACAGTCAATGAGAAGTATGCATACCGTGGTTCAGAAGCAGGTAGTCAGATAGGAGTGCAGGGATACCTGAGCGGCAGGAGGCCGGCTGGATGAGAAGACCCAGGATACCTGAGGCAGCGGTCAGTAGGTGCAGCGCACAGATAAGTAGACCAACAGGGACACGAATCCACAGGAACCAATAACACGTGGAACTGGACTCACGCAGGACCCAGGAGAGTGGAGATGATCCAGCAGAGGAGTAGTAGCTGAGATATAAATCCAATGCAGACAGGAGGGTAGACCTGCGGGACACGTGAAGGCGTGGAGAGCGGATCAGCAGTAGATGGATGATAGCGCGATCAGCAGCAGCAGGGCTCTGCGGTACACGGAGGTAACCAGTAGCAACCAATAGTTGTCAGTAGCGATGGAACACGGGAGAGCAGAGTAGACCAGGAGCTGTTGATCACGGAGAGTAGCAAATGGCAATGAGAGCAGCAGTCTCGAGGAAACACAGGAGAGCTGAGAAGAGACTGCAGTGCACAGGAGCAGCGGATAGGAATCAGCTAACTTGTCACGATGATGAACACAGGCGAGTTGTAGGCTGGAGGCTGTAGTGCACGGAGGCAGCGGATAGGAATCAGCAAACAGTCACAGTGAAATATAATAGCGATCATGTGGATTAGAGGACTGAAGTGCACGGAGGCAGCGGATAGGAATCAGCAAACAGTCACAGTGAAATATAATAGCGATGATGTGGATTAGAGGACAGAAGTGCACGGAGGCAGCGGATAGGAATCAGCAAACAGTCACAGTGAAATATAATAGCGATGATGTGGATTAGAGGACTGAAGTGCACGGAGGCAGCGGATAGGAATCAGCAAACAGTCACAGTGAAATATAATAGCGATGATGTGGATTAGAGGACAGAAGTGCACGGAGGCAGCGGATAGGAATCAGCTAACAGTCACGATGATACAGTTGATGGTAGAAGTGGTATGGGAACCACAGTAGTAGAAGTGGTTTGGAAACCACAGAGGTAGAAGTGGTTTGGAAACCACAGGAATCAGCAGCGCTGAAAACACGAGGAATACAGGAACACCTTCAGAGACTCATAGGAAATGAGACTCCAAGATCAGGCAACGTGGTGTTGACCACAGGTGCTTAATATAGGGAGGTTGCCTGATCTGCCAATTAAGTTAAAGGGACATACACTGAAGTATAGGAAAGGGCTGCGCATGCGCAGACCCTCAGGATGGAGGACGGCCACGGTTCCTAAATGTCCGGGAAGAGGCACTCACGGTCCGGTGAGTGACAGTACCCCCCCTTTTAAAGGTGGGCACAGAACGCCTGGAACCGGGCTTGTCCGGATTTTTGGAGTAGAACTTCTTCAAAAGGGCAGGAGCATTAAGATCTTCAGCTTTGATCCAAGAGCGCTCCTCAGGACCAAAGCCCTTCCAATGAACAAGGAAACGGAGGACTCCTCGCGAAATTTTTGCATCCAATACCTCAGTAATCTCGAAATCCTCCTCCTGATGAACTTGAACTGGCTGCGGAGCTGAGGGAGGAGTTGAGAAACGGTTGATGATAAGAGGTTTGAGTAAAGACACATGGAAGGCATTGGAAATCCGAAGATTCTTAGGAAGAAGAAGTTTCACACATACTGGATTGATTACTTGAATGATCCTATATGGACCAATAAAACGAGGGGCGAATTTCATAGATGGAACCTTCAAACGAATGTTTCTAGTAGATAACCAGACACGATCTCCAATTTTTAGTGGTGGAATAGCCCGCCTCTTCTTATCTGCGAAAGATTTATATTTGATAGATGTCTTCTTTAAACAGGTTTTGACCTGAGACCAGATATTTTTAAAGGTCTGACAAGCAATCTCCACCGCAGGAACTTGGGTGGGCGGGAGGGCAGGAAATTCCGGAAAAGACGGATGGTGACCGTAGACCACAAAAAATGGAGTTTTGGATGATGACTCGTGATACATGTTGTTATGGGCGAATTCAGCCCAAGGGAGTAACTCTACCCAGTTGTCTTGATTGGCTGATGAGAACATCCTTATAAAAGTCTCAAGATCCTGATTGACACGTTCAGTTTGACCGTTAGATTGCGGATGGTAAGAAGATGAGAGTGCTAATCGTATGCCCAAGGTTTTACAAAGGGCTCGCCAGAATCTGGAAACGAATTGTACTCCTCTATCCGACACAATCTCAGACGGACATCCATGGATACGGAAGATCTCTTTAATGAAATGTTCAGCCAGAATGGACGAGGAAGGCAAACCAGCCAGAGGAATGAAATGAGCCATCTTCGAAAATCTGTCCACCACCACCCAAATAGTGTTATGATTCTTACTAGGTGGTAAGTCAGTAACGAAATCCATACTAATATGGGTCCACGGTTTGGACGGAATGGGTAGTGGTCGCAGCAACCCTGCTGGAGTTCTGCGGGAGGATTTAAACTGGGAACATAGCACACAGGAAGCAATGAACTCTTTGACGTCTCTCCTCATTGAAGGCCACCAGTAACTTCGAGAGAGAATCTCAAAGGTCTTGTGTTCACCGGCGTGTCCAGAAAAACGAGAGGCATGGAACCACGAAAGGATTTTCCTCCTTAGAGTAGGAGGCACGAGGGTCTTCCCAAATGGTAGCGTTTTGGTGGATGAAGCAGCCAGTGAGATACATTTGGGGTCTAGAATGGTATGGTTGGAAACCTCTTCTATATCAGAGGACGTCATAAAAGCTCTAGATAAAGCGTCAGCTTTTTTGTTCTTGGCAGCTGGTTTGAAGGTTATTATTAATTCAAAACGGGAAAAGAAAAGAGACCATCTTGCTTGACGAGGGTTCAAGCATTGGGCGGACTGGAGGTATGACAAGTTTTTATGATCTGTGAAGATCGTCACCGGATGGCGAGCTCCTTCCAATAAGTATCTCCATTCCTCTAATGCAGCTTTGATAGCCAGTAACTCCTTGTCCCCGATAGTATAATTCTTCTCTGCGGGCAGGAGACCCCGAGAATAGAAGGCACAAGGATGAAATTTTTGCTGTTCCGAGCGTTGGGAGAGAATAGCTCCTAAGCCCACATTAGAGGCATCTACTTCCAGGAAGAAGGGGAGTGTCACATCAGGCTGTCGAAGGATTGGAGCCGAAGAGAAGGACTCTTTTAGTATCTGAAAGGCTTGAAGGGCCTCAGGTGACCATTGCTTAGGATTAGCCCCCCCCCTAGTCAGGGCCACAATAGGAGATGCAATGGAAGAAAAGTCTTGAATGAAGCGTCTATAGTAATTGGCAAAACCTAAAAAACGCTGGATGGCACGAAGAGTAGTTGGCTGGGGCCAATGTAGTACAGCATTCACCTTGTCGGGATCCATTTTCAGGCCAACTCCGGAAACTATATACCCCAAGAATGGAATCTGGGGTAATTCGAATGAACATTTTTCTAATTTACAGAACAATGAATTTTTCCGTAGCCTGGAAAGGACTTCTGCCACATGTTGGTGGTGAGAAGGCAGGTCCTGTGAAAAGATCAATATGTCGTCCAGGTAGACGACGACACATACATATAATAAGTCCCGGAAGATCTCATTAATGAAACCTTGAAAAACAGCGGGGGCATTACACAGCCCGAAAGGCATTACCAGATATTCGTAATGCCCGTCTCTGGTGTTAAACGCTGTCTTCCATTCGTCACCGGAACGGATTCTGATTAAATTGTAGGCACCACGAAGATCCAACTTAGTGAAGATACGGGCTCCCTTGATGCGATCGAATAGCTCAGTGATCAGCGGAATGGGGTACCGATTCTTGATAGTAATGGCATTGAGTCCACGAAAATCTATGCAAGGGCGTAAAGATCCATCCTTCTTTTTAACGAAGAAGAACCCAGCTCCAGCGGGAGAGGTGGAAGGTCGAATAAACCCACGCTGGAGGTTCTCCTGTATATACTCAGATGTAGCTTGAGTTTCAGGTAACGAGAGTGGATAGACCCGGCCCCTGGGGGGAGTCTTGCCAGGTAGAAGGTCGATCGGACAATCCCAAGAACGATGAGGAGGAAGACGTTCAGACTGAGCTTTATCAAAAACATCAGTAAATGAAGCATATTGAGGAGGGAGTCCCGGTGAGGTAGATGAAATGGAAGATTGCTGTACTTTGAGAGGAATGACTTGGGAGAGGCAACGATGGTGACATTCAGACCCCCAAGACGTGACTTGAGGGGTGCGCCAGTCAATCTGGGGAGAGTGACACTGAAGCCATGGAAGGCCTAAGACAATTGGACTTGTCGTAACAGGAAGGATTAAAAACGATATTTCTTCATGATGCAGGGCACCAATCTGAAGGGTTACTGGAGACGTACTCTGGGTGATGAGACCGTTGATAAGACGTGATCCATCTATAGCCGTCACAGTAATGGGTGTTTTTAAGGTAATCACTGGTAGGGACCATTGATTTACTAATGATTTGGAAATAAAATTTCCTGCTGCTCCGGAATCAATCAATGCCTGTGACTCAAAGGTTTTGGAAGCACAGGAAATCGTAACGTCAAAGGCACAGACTTTAGATTTCATGGAAGATGGAGAGGACTCCAGGGACCCTAACTTCACCTCTCCAGAACTAGTTAGGGCCTGGCATTTCCCGATCTCTTAGGGCAAGAGCTGAGCATATGAGTGGAATCAGCACAATAGATACAGAGTCTATTCTTTACTCTTCGTTTCCTCTCCTCTGAAGATAATTTGGAACGTCCTATCTCCATGGGAATCACAGAGGGTGAAACTGGACGAAATTGAGGGTTAGAACGAAGAGGTGCTTTAGCAGAAGTTGTTTTCTCAGCCTCTCTTTCACGAAATCTCATATCAACACGATGGCAAAGAGAGATCAGATCTTCAAGTGACGAAGGAAGCTCCTGGGTAGTCAGTGCATCTTTAATTTTATCGGAGAGCCCCTGCCAGAAGGCGGCAACTAGAGCTTCAGTGTTCCACTGAAGTTCAGAGGCTAAGATCCTAAATTGAATGACGTACTGTCCTACTGTATGAGATCCTTGTCGCAGACGGAGGATGCTGGAAGCAGCGGAGGTCACACGACCTGGTTCATCGAACACACTTCGAAATGTAGCAATGAATTTGGCACTATCTTGCAATATTGGGTCGTTTCTTTCCCACAGAGGGGAGGCCCAAGCCAGGGCTTGTCCAGAAAACAAAGAGATAAGATAGGCCACTCTGGAACGATGGGTAGAAAAATTTTGAGGTTGGAGCTCAAAATGGACTGAACATTGGTTAAGGAAACCCCTACAAGTTTTGGGGTCCCCATCGTACTTTGACGGAGTAGGCAGGTGAAGCGTAGAAGCTGTAGACACCTGGGATGGCACTGGGGAAACGGAGGAAAGCACAGGAGCCTCAGTAGTAGCTGTCACTGTCTGTCCAGATGTTCCTTGGGAGGTTAACGATTGATAACACTGAAGTAACAGCTGTTGGCGGGCATCCTGTTGCTCTACACGGCTGACCAGATGCTGCAGCATCTCTTTGGCTGTAGGTTCCGTATCTGGGTCTGTCATGGCCTGATCTTACTGTCACGGGCACTAGGAGTCTTTACCCAGGGATCACCAGGTGGTAGGCTTACCAGAGCAATGTAGATGGTAATAGGGTACTCTGGTAGCTGGGTGATCACGGAACAGGAAACAGCAGATGATGAGATGCTCAGGAAAGTCTATGACTAGCAGCACTGGTAATATGGAGGTAATAGTAAACGAGGAACTGTAGGACAAGGACACGTGAAGGTAGTCAGTGGTCTGCGATAGCAAGTTGTACCACTGCTATAGTGAGGAGGAATGTCCGACAGAAACGAGGAGGTGATGAGAGTCAGCGGTCTGCGGATAGCAAGTTGTACCGCTGTCTGAGTGAAGGAATGGAATCCAAGTGGAGGTATCCGGGGAGTCAGTGGTCTGCGATAGCAAGTTGTACCACTGCTATGTGAGAGGATACTGGAACAGGTGATACTGGAAACAGGGATCAGTGGTCTGCTACTAGCAAGTTGTACCACTGAATATATATGTGAGGAGGTGCACGGGGAGAGACTGCAACACAGGATATACACAGGCACCTTATATACGATCCACAGTAACATGCACAATATATATATAAATGACTGAACAGGTCTGCAAATATAGGAAGTCTCTTGAAGTAGTCCAGCACAAGTTAACACAGTCAATGATGGCAATAGACTTAGCGGATAGCAGACTCCACAGGAGAACCAACACAGTCCAGCAAGATATGCAATACACCAGCACAGTCAATGAGAAGTATGCATACCGTGGTTCAGAAGCAGGTAGTCAGATAGGAGTGCAGGGATACCTGAGCGGCAGGAGGCCGGCTGGATGAGAAGACCCAGGATACCTGAGGCAGCGGTCAGTAGGTGCAGCGCACAGATAAGTAGACCAACAGGGACACGAATCCACAGGAACCAATAACACGTGGAACTGGACTCACGCAGGACCCAGGAGAGTGGAGATGATCCAGCAGAGGAGTAGTAGCTGAGATATAAATCCAATGCAGACAGGAGGGTAGACCTGCGGGACACGTGAAGGCGTGGAGAGCGGATCAGCAGTAGATGGATGATAGCGCGATCAGCAGCAGCAGGGCTCTGCGGTACACGGAGGTAACCAGTAGCAACCAATAGTTGTCAGTAGCGATGGAACACGGGAGAGCAGAGTAGACCAGGAGCTGTTGATCACGGAGAGTAGCAAATGGCAATGAGAGCAGCAGTCTCGAGGAAACACTTGAGAGCTGAGAAGAGACTGCAGTGCACAGGAGCAGCGGATAGGAATCAGCTAACTTGTCACGATGATGAACACAGGCGAGTTGTAGGCTGGAGGCTGTAGTGCACGGAGGCAGCGGATAGGAATCAGCAAACAGTCACAGTGAAATATAATAGCGATCATGTGGATTAGAGGACTGAAGTGCACGGAGGCAGCGGATAGGAATCAGCAAACAGTCACAGTGAAATATAATAGCGATGATGTGGATTAGAGGACAGAAGTGCACGGAGGCAGCGGATAGGAATCAGCAAACAGTCACAGTGAAATATAATAGCGATGATGTGGATTAGAGGACTGAAGTGCACGGAGGCAGCGGATAGGAATCAGCAAACAGTCACAGTGAAATATAATAGCGATGATGTGGATTAGAGGACAGAAGTGCACGGAGGCAGCGGATAGGAATCAGCTAACAGTCACGATGATACAGTTGATGGTAGAAGTGGTATGGGAACCACAGTAGTAGAAGTGGTTTGGAAACCACAGAGGTAGAAGTGGTTTGGAAACCACAGGAATCAGCAGCGCTGAAAACACGAGGAATACAGGAACACCTTCAGAGACTCATAGGAAATGAGACTCCAAGATCAGGCAACGTGGTGTTGACCACAGGTGCTTAATATAGGGAGGTTGCCTGATCTGCCAATTAAGTTAAAGGGACATACACTGAAGTATAGGAAAGGGCTGCGCATGCGCAGACCCTCAGGATGGAGGACGGCCACGGTTCCTAAATGTCCGGGAAGAGGCACTCACGGTCCGGTGAGTGACAATGGGGTGTGAAAGGGGATAAAAAGGGTCCAGCTTGTGGATTTTGTATCCCAGGGGCAGGGAGTACCTGCCCAAACCAAACTGTGATAATCAGGTATCAGTTGAAGGAGAACCATGTGACTCCCTCCTAGGAAACTTAAATAGAAAACCTCCCCTGTGGTCACCCTCATCACATTGGACTAGGAGTAAGGTTAATATCTGCAATTGTGGTCAGGTTGATTCCAAGGGTACCAAATGTAATTGTGGGAGGACTACAATGTATCCAGTGGAAGTAGGGCCACCCCCATATCTTCATAGTACTGTCTCCAGTTACCCAATTACTATACAGACAGTGCACGAACCAAATCCAGAATTTGGTCAATTAAACCACCCCGATGCACCTAGATTAAGAGTAACTCGAAGACAGGAACAATATAGACCTTGGGCACTGGCGGAATTAACTGATATAGTAAGGAAAGCCCCAGATTACAGGATGAATCCCCTAGCCTTACATAGATATATAGAAAGACTGGTGACAATTTGGGCCGCCACTTGGGGAGACTTAGAAGAAGTTTATAAAATGATAGTTGGAATGGGTAGTGTAAATGACATACTTGCAATACCTGTTGGGGATGGAATAGTGGCAGCCCCAATAGGAAGAGAACAGAGAACAGAAGAGTCTGGTAATCTATTCCTAATCAGTTTGAGACACTGGTGTGAGGCGCAACAGCAGAGAATGCCAGCTTTTCTAGAGGGTAGACAGAGGAGGGACCAGTCAGTGAAAGATTATTATGATCAAGTTCATCAGGCACATCAGGAAAGGGATTCCAGGAAGATAACCTTACCCATCAGTGGATACTGCGTACCGCTTTCCTACAGGGACTCGAAAAATCCCTAAGGAGTGAGTTAATGGGCAAAAGGCCAGAGGCCAGTACAATGACAGTAGCTTCCCTGTTAGAGGTATTAAGGGCTATAGAGGATCAGAGAGAAAAGAAAAAGAGCCAAGAAAAGTCCTCTCATGTTACTGTCCATGTGGTCCAGGAGACTCCCAAACCAAAGGGCTTTAACCAGAAAAAGAGAGTCACTGGGGAAGAGGCAAAAAGAAAGGGATTATGTTTCTTTTGTAACCAACCAGGTCATATGAAAAAGGATTGTCAGAAATATAAAGTTTGACAGCAGAAAAATACTCACCAAAACCCAGAAGCCTCAGCATTTATTACCTCCACACCCAACCCACACCCATAGGAAATAGGCTACCCAGTGTCAGGCCCCCAGCAACCCACTATTAATACCCCAGGGCCCACAGGGAAAATTTATTTGGAATTACCCCAAGGGGAAATTATTGATTGCATAGTGGACACTGGAGCAAGCCTCACTGTATTGAGGGCCTCAGAGGTACCAAAAAAATACATGAGTAAAGTAAAAATCACTGGCACAGGTTTATCAGGGGATGGAGTTCAGCTTAAACAAAGCGAACCAGTATTTGTTAAATTACAGGATAAGACTTTAACGGTACCTGTGCAATTTCTAACTTCAACTACCTGTCCAGTCAATCTATTAATGGCTGATATACTGTCAGCCATACAGGCCAAAATAACATACAAGGATGGGAGGGTTCAGATTACTTCCCTGTCAGAAAATCAGAGTTGTCAACTGCATGCTGCCATATATTTGATTCAAAGTATTCCCCCAGAAAAACCAAACTCAATACCCCTGTGGCTCAGTGGAAAAAGTGCCACAGGAAGTGTGGTCAAGGGGAAAGACAGATGTAGGATTACTGGCAGTACAGCTTGTACATTTAAATGAAACCAAATACTGTCCCTGTTAAGATGAGGCAATACCCCCTGTCTCAACAACAAGATACAGCTATAACCAAACTGCTAGTGGCATACCAACAGGCTATAGTTCTCAGGGAATACAGGTCTCCCTGGAATACGCCCCTTTTCCCAGTAAAAAAGAAGTTAGATCCTGGAAAACCACAGGAATATAGAATGGTTCACAATCTTAGAGAAATTAACAAAAGGATGGTGATTGATGCACCTATTGTATCCAAACCACATACCCACATACCCTCCTCAATCAGATCCCTGCAGAAGCAGAGTATTTTACTGTTATAAATCTTGCAAATGCATTTTTCTCTGTCCCTCTTACAGAGGGCAGCCAGCTTTGCCTAGCATTTACACATCAGGGAAAACAATACTGTTGGACTCGATTACCACAGGGGGGAGCCACCTCATCCTCAGCATTTTTAGAATCAATGAACCTCATATTACAGGGATGGAGACCAAAATATTCATCCACACAACTGCTCCAATATGTAGATGACTTACTACTGTGTTGCCAAACGATTGAGGGGTGTCAGGAAGAGACTATATCATTAATTAACTTCTTAGGGCAGCAACATTGCAAGATATCACCCACACAAATACAAACAGCGCAGAGTAAGGTAATATTTTTAGGACATTGCATCTCACAAGGTACCAGACACCTCACACAGGACAGGATAACTGCAATCCAGCAGGTAAAGCCACCACAGAACACCAAGAAATTAAGGGCATTCCTAGGTTTGATAGGGTACTGCCGGGAATGGATTGCCGGAGCATCCCTCCTAATGCAACCCCTCTATGATGCTCTTAGTGAGGTAAAAGGGTCCAGGATATATTTAACTGAATCACAACTAACATCGTTTGAAACATTAAAACAAGCCATTGTGCAGGCACCAGCGTTAGGATTACCACAATATGATAAGCCATTTACCTTGTTGTGCAATGAATCTAAGGGACATGCACAAGGGGTCCTTTCACAGATACACTCACATAAACAGAGACCGCTGGCTTACTATTCATTACATCTAGACATTATCATAAGAGGAGCCCCATCCTGCATAGGGGGCGGTAGCAGCCGCAGCCTTGCTAAAAGGTAGAGTGGAAGACATAGTACTAGACCATCCCTTAACTATACTAAACCAAGCAAGAACAAAGCATCTGTCCACAGCAAGGCTCACTAAGTACGAGGTGTCATTATTAAGTCATGCACATGTAACAATTAAAAGGTGCACAGTTTTGAATCCTGCTACACTGTTTCCAGTTGAAGCAGATTCAACAGAGGGGAGAGAGGTGGGTGGGGACCTACCCACCCTTGATGAATCAGGAAGGGAGGAATGTATCAGTATCAGACAAAATACACACAAAATTTTTCCCTTTTCTGAGTCACATGACTGTGCTAAACTAATAAAACTGGAAATGAAGGAGTTAGAAAATGTGACAGATGTCCCTATACCTAATGCAGATTGGAACTTATTTGTTGATGGTTCCAGGTATTATTATGAAGGGTTACCACACGCAGGGTATGATGTGACCACCCTGGAAGAGACTTTGCTACAACAACCACTCCCACCTTTCTGCTCAGCGCAGGAGGCGGAGTTGCATGCACTCACTGAGGCATGTATAATGGCAGAAAACCAAACAGCTAACATATACACAGACTCCAGGTACGCATATGGCGTGGCCCATGACTTTGGGCCAATACGGAAGAGCAGGGATTTTGTGGGGTCAGCAGGAAAACCTATCAAGCATGCAGAACAGATAAGGGCTCTGTTTAGAGCTCTGCAGCTACCCAGGAAGGTAGCTATATTGAAAGTCCAGACACACACTAAAGAAAAGACTAGGGAGGCTATGGGAAATGCCAAGGCAGATGCTGCTGCTAAACAGGCAGTCCTTATGCCCAGGGTGCAGGTCTGTCATGTGACACAGGGTGAAAACCCTGTAGAGCCTGTAACCCTTGACATAGTGCAAAAGTTCCAGGAACAAGTCTCCTCAATAGACAAAAAAGCCTGGGAAAAGGAAGGTGCTACGTGTCAGGAAGGGCTCTGGAAAACAGATAATAAGTATTGTCTGCCCAGAAGCCTATACCCTATGATGACTCAATTGGCACATGGGCTGGTCCACAATTCTAAAGAAGCTATGACCAATATTGTCTTAGGACATTGGATAGCACCAGGATTCAATGCAGCTGCTACAGCATATGCAGCAGCCTGTGTGATATGCGGAAAATACAATCCAGGTCAGGTAGTCAAAACACCACAGAAGAACACACCAAAGCCATTGTACCCATTTCAGAGATTGCAGATTGACTATATACAGCTACCTAGGGTAGGAACATATGAGTATGTCCTTGTGTATACAGATCTATTCTCAAATTGGCCAGAGGCCTGGGCAGTGGCTAAGGCAACAGCTAGAAACACTGCCAAGAAACTGATAAGTGAAGTAATTTGCAGGTATGGAATACCTGAAACAATAGAATCAGACCGAGGATCGCATTTTACGGGGGAAGTAATGCAAAATATAATGAAGGATATGGGGATACAGCAAGACTTTCATACCTCGTATAGGCCTCAGGCAAGTGGAAAAGTGGAAAGATTGAATGGCACATTAAAGTTAAAAATTCAGAAAATGATTGCACAAACAAGAAAAACCTGGGTAGATTGTCTACCTTTAGCTCTATATTCAGTTAGAACAACACCAGGAAAGAAGCATAAGTTGTCCCCTTATGAAATTTTATTTGGGGGAGCTCCCAAGACAGGGTGTTATTTTACTCAGCAATTGCAACATAATCATGCAGATCAAACTGATTATTTAATACAGCTTACAAAGATAATGACTAATGTGCACTCTCAAGTTTTCTCCTCCATTCCAGATCCAAATAACGATACAGGAACACATGCCTTACAACCAGGAGATTTGGTCTATCTATCAAGGCACATGAGGAAAACTTTGGAACCCAGATTTGATGGTCGATATCAAGTGGTCTTGACTACTTCCTCTTCTGTTAAGTTAGAAGGAAGAGACACCTGGGTCCACGCGTCTCACTGCAAAAAGCGGACGGTGAAATTTGAAGCACCATGAATCCTTTCTGTGGGATAATGTGCATAGCACTAGTATCAGTACAGATAATGTATTGTAACAAAGGGAGGCATTTTTCTGAAAAGAGGCAGAGAAAGTATACAAACAGAATAAAACATTGGCGTAGTTATGCACCTAGGTGGAGATTAAACCAGGTAAAAATGTATGTGTAGTTTAAAGTTTGTTAACTTACATGATTTCCTCTCAGCAAACAGACAGGGTGTGGCTGTGCAAACAGAGCCACTGATGGGTGTTTTCTTTTAAAGAGAAGGTGGGTGTGTCACCTGTCCATCAAGCTAAGGCTGGGGGGGAGTAACATGTATAAAAGCTTGTTTGTGCCATTTGTTCAGGGAGATCAATGCTGGGGAAGCTGGCTGGTCTTGAGAGAGCTGAGCTATGTCTAGCTAGCGTTTAGGGTCTCCAAGAAATGCTGTGAAATCTGTACGGTGTCAAAACATTTACCATCCTGACAATAAAACTACATAAAAAGGAAGAAGTTGTTCGCGTGTGCTTCTGCAGTAGCGGGCTTTTACCACAAGTGGTGTAAGAAGTGGGATGCTCCAGGAAGCAAGTTTCCGCTCCCCAACCCGCACAGACGTCAACATGGAGGAAGTACTGAGAACCCTCGTGAATGTGGCCGCTGCGCAGCAAGAACAGCAAGCTCAGATACTACGAGTTGCCGAGGCACAGATGGAAAACACAAGGCTCTTAAGAGAAGAGTTAAGCCAGGTGAGGCATGACAGAAAAGAACCACTTGGTCCTGTTCTCCAGAAAATGTCGCCAGGTGATGACATAGAAGCATATCTGGTGTCCTTTGAGAGACTTGCAAAAAGGGCAAAATGGCCTCCTAAAGACTGGGCTGAGAGGCTGGCGCCATATCTGACTGGTGAAGCTCAGCGAGCTTATATGGATCTAGATGAGGAACGGGCCTCTGACTATCTGTGCCTAAAGTCTGAGATATTGGCTCGCATTGGAGTTTCCGGGCCAGGCCGAGCCCAGCGCTATCACCAATGGCGCTATGATAAAGAAAAAACGGTGAATAGAGGGGCACCAGAAACGACGGCATAACAATGCAGCAGTCTTCTTTATTCCCACATGATCAGCAATGCAAGAAGAATGGGCCCAACGGAAAAGCTTTGGGTCTTAAATGAGCTTCCAGAAAGGAATGACCAGGAGGGTTCGATGATAAGTTAGGCTCCAAGAGCGTCAGACGGTCAGAATCATCGAAAGAACGTGATAGTGCATCCGCTCGGCCATTCTTAACTCTGGGACAGAAGGTAAGGACCAGACTGAACCATGCAAAGACGGATGCCCAACGAGCCTGTCAAGGGTTAAAACAGGAGGCCTCACAAATAAATACAAGGTTTCAATGATCCATGAAAATGGTGACTGGATGAAGAGTGCCCTCCAATAAATGACGTCATTCCTCGAGTGCGGATTTGACAACTAAGAGTTCTTTGTCATCGATCCTGTAGTTGCTCTCCCTGGGGAGAAACCATCTAGAGGAAAATCCACAAGGAGTGTGAATGTCGGTAGAAGATTTTTGAAAAAGTACAGCTCCAATTCCAATAGAAGAGGCGTCTACCTCAACGAAAAAGTGCCGTTCCTGATCCAGTTAGGGAGAGGAGGAGCAGAGGAGAAAGCCTTCTTTAAAGTACGAAAAGTTGTTACCGCCTCCGGGAACCAGACTTTAGGATTGGCAGACTTCCGAGTTAATGCTGTTGGGTGCGATGATGGACGAGAAGCCCTGAATAAATTTCCGGTAGTAATTGGAAAAAACCTATAAATCTCAAAATACTTTTAAGGCCCTGGGGCTGAGGCCAATCCAAAATGGCGGACACTTTTAACAGGATCCATCTGTAACCCCTTGCCGGACACGATGTATCCAAGGAATGGAACTTGAGACACTTCGAAAATGCATTTCTCTAGTTTACAGTAGAGGCGATGTTTGCGTAATCTGGATAAAACTTCTTTGACATGAGCACGATGAGAGGAGCGGTCCCTGGAAAACACCAGAATATCATCCAAATAGACAACTACAGAAGTGTACAGTAAATTTAGCAAAATTTTGTTGATGAGCAACTAAAGACTACAGGGGCATTACAAAGGCCAAAAGGCATCACGAGGTATCCAATCAAATTGTAAGCTCCTCGAAGATCAAGTTTCGTAAAAATCTGAGATCAGCTGTTTCTGTCAAACAAATTGGAGATGAGGGGCAATGGATAACGGTTCTTAACAGTTATATGATTGAGTGGACGGTAGTCAATACAGGGACGTAAAGACCCATCTTTCTTCTTGACAAAGAAGAACCCAACTCCAAGTTGTAGATTTTCAGCTATATACTGAGACATGACCTGAGTCTCAGGCCGGGAAAGTGAGTAAACCCGACACTTAGGAACTTGTTTGCCAGCTGTATTTCCTGGAAGAATATTTCCCTCCTGTTCTCCTACTGTTCAAGTCTTGTGTAATTTTTGCTTTGCTATACAAAATGGTGTATGCACTTGTAACAAATACACACTGACTGGAACAGCCTCTGTCTGTTCAATAAGTGATTGAACCGCCACTAATAACACATTACAAAGACAGTCAGAGATTAAAAGGCAAAGTATACATTAAATATAAAATAACAAAACCACCTCAGATCTGTAGGATTCTGACCTTCTGTTGCAGGAGTATTGGGTAGCATGTTCATCTCCTTTTTATCTCCATATTAATTGTGGGATAACTCTGAATTAAGCTATAAAAATTCTAGTGCACTTGTAACTAAACGCATTTTCTAAGTGTCAATGTGCCTTAGGACACTGATTATATATGGTTAGATATATCTTATCAGTAACATCAATCAGCCCCCACTGACTCACAGTACCGGCAATAAAAATCTTAAACAAACAAGCAACAAAATAACAATGAAAATAACAACATACCATGATTCAAAAAAAACAAAACACATTCAGATACTCAGTTTTAACACTGATGCATAGGCATGGGATGATATTTACCATGAATAAGCACGACTTGTAACTGGACTCATAGTACAGCAGCTTGGACTGAACGGTTTTACATGCATCATCGAACAATCCATAGGTTCAATTAATGTATTAATGTTGGGCATTGTGCCCACAAAGGTTCTCTGCCCTCAAAGCACGTGGACCAAAGCATTTGCCTGCCTATTTGTATATATACTGTGTGTGAGCTAATCCATCTGGGGTTAAAGGCTATATCTATCTATCTATCCATATATTATGATAGATAGATAGATAGATAGATAGATAGATAGATAGATAGATAGATAGATAGATAGATAGATATACACACACTCATAAACTTTGATGTGTTAGTGGACACAGCTAGTATTTTTGCTCTGGAAAACTTGGAATGCTATTTCAGTTTGTATACTGTGCCTCAGATGGAGCTGGGAAATATGCATGAAAGTACTTTTTTCATTTCTCTTTCTGAAGTTATTTTAGTCAAACAACGTTGAAGAGTACAGTCATAACAAAAAGTTTTAAGAATAACACAAATATTATTTTTCACAAAGTCTGCTGCCTCAGTTTTTATGATGGAAATTTGCATATACTCCAGAATGTCATGATGAGTGATCAGATGAATTGAAATTAATTTCAAAGTCCCTCTTTGCCATGACAATGAACTTTATCCCAAAAGCAACATTTCCACTGCATTTCAGCCCTGCGACAGAAGAACCAGCTGACATTAGGTCAGACATTCTCTCGCTAACGCAGGTGAGAGTGTTGATAAGGTCAAGGCTGGAGATCACTCTGTAATACTGACTGAGTTAAAATAACAGACTGTAAGCTTTAAAAGGAGGGTGGTGCTTGAAATCATTTATTTCCTCTGTTAACCATGGTTATCTGCAAGGAAACATGTGCAGTCATCATTGCTTTGCACAAAAAGGGTATCACAGGCAAAGATATTGCTGCTAGTAAGATTGCACCTAAATCAACCATTTATCGGATCATCAAGAACTTCAAGAAAAGAGGTTCAATAGTTGTGAAAGCTTCAAGGCGCCCAAGAACACCCAGCAAGCGCCAGGACCGTCTCCTAAAGTTGATTCAACTGCGGGATCGGGGCACCACCAGTGCAGAGCTTGCTCAGGGATGGCAGCAGGCAGCTGTGAGTTAATCTGCATGTACGGTGAGGTGAAAAATTTTGGCGGATGGCTGGTGTCAAGAAGGCCAGCATAGAAGCCACTTCTCTCCAGGAAAAACATAAGAGACAGACTAATATTCTGCAAAAGGTAGAAAAATTTGATTGCTGAGGACTGGGGTAAAGTAATTTTCTTTGATTAATCCAATTCAGACTGTTTGGGGCATCTGGAAAAACACTTGTCCGGAGAAGAAAAGGTGAGCGCTACCATCAGTCCTGTGTCATGCCAACAGTAAAGCATCTTGAGACCATTCATGTGTGGGGTTGCTTCTCAGCCAAGGGAGTAGGCTCACAATCAATTTTGCCTAAGAACACAGCCATGAATAAAGAATGGTACCAAAACATCCTCCAAGAGCAACTACTCCCAACCATCCAAGAAAAGTTTAGTGATGAACAATAACTTTTCCAGCATGATGGAGCACCTTGCCATAAAGCAAAGGTGATAACTAAGTGGCTCAGGGATCAAAACATCAAAATATTAGGTCCATGGCCAGGAAACTCCCCAGACCTTAATGCCATTGAGAACTTGTCGCCAATCCTCAAAAGGCAGGTAGACAAAACTCCACAAATTCTGACAAATTGCAAGCATTGATTAGGCAAGAATGGGTGGCCATCAGTCAGTTTGTGGCCCAGAAGTTGATTGACAGCATTCAAGGGCGAATTGCAGGTCTTCAAAAAGAAGGGTCAACACTGCAAATATTGACTTAATTGCATAAACTTAATGTAATTGTCAAATTCATTGCCTTTGACACTTATGAAATGCTTGTAATTTAACTTCAGCATACCATAGCAACATCTGACAAAAAGGTCTAAAAACACTGAAGCAGCAAACTTTGTGAAAACAAATACTTGTGTCATTCTCAAAACTTTTGGCCATGACTGTATTGCTTAATTGATACAATATTAACCATAAAAGGTCAATATAGTGTCAATCAGGTTGGCTTCCACAACAATACAGGAAAAAGTATTGTGCTGAGTTTAGGTGGTAGTCTACCAATAGCGAATGGAATGTCCCTGCCCTAAGCAGTCAGTTTCTGTTAGGACTGTCTGAACAAATTAAAGATACTCTGGTTCAGCATCTTTCCCCTGTTTCCTTGTAAACCCTTATACAGCTTGCTATCAAAATTGATAGGCGCATCAAGTATAGAAATGCAGAAAAAGAAGCCCCTTCATCCTTCGTTCCTTCTGCCTCTTTCTCTGCATCAGCTGAAGGAGTGGAACCAATGCAGTTAGGAGCATACCATTTCTCATCAGAAGAGAGGACTAGAAGATGGACCCTGGGTCTTTGCCTATATTGTGGCTACGAAGGACACCTTCTTTACTCCTGTTCAAATAAGCCAGGATAAGATGAGGCGTACTGGATGTGGAATAGGTTCATCTAGACCTACAAATCATTTCTTCCAAAAATTCCTTATTGGCTTCCGCTAATATTGTCTTTAATCCACGCTCTATTGCCATCTCGGCATTCCTAGACAGTTGCTGGTGACTTTTTGGACATCAAGTTTGCCAAGTCTATTGGGATTCCTCTAGTGGAGATCAACTCCCTCATCCCTGTCTGTGGCTTAGATGGAGGGCCTCTCCCTGGGGGCAAGATTTTCTATATAACACCTCCACTACAACTAATAGTGGGGACACTTCATTCTGAAACCCTACTATTATATCTTATTAATTGCCCCTCCGTTCCACTTATCCTGGGTCATCCCTGGCTCCATCTCCATAACCCAGTTATATTATAGATTGGAAAAAAGGGGAAATTGTTAGTTGGAGTACCCATTGCTCTCAAATCTGTCTGATCCTGCCTTTTCGACTTTTGCAGCCGCTGTCGGAACAGTTTCCTCCACCCTATCATGAATTTCATGATGTGTTCTCAAAAAATAGCAGTTGACTCTCTGCCTCCTCACCGCGATTTTAATTGTGCTATTGATCTAATTCTAGGATCTAAATTGCCAAAAGGCAGACTGTATTCACTTTCCGCTTCTGTAACCAAGGCGATGCAAGACTATGAAGAGGAAGAGGTTTACAGAAAGGCTTTATTAAGCCTTCAAAGTCTCCACTGGGAGCTGGATGTTTCTTTGTATCCAAGGATGGCATTTTGCGTCCCTGCATTTATTTTAGGGTGCTCAACAAGATTACTATAAAGAATGCCTACCCACTTCAGCTCATTTCAGTCTTGTTCGATCAGCTTAATGGTGCTACCATTTAAACCAAGATTGATCTATGTGGAGCATACAACCTTATTCACATAAGAAAAGGCGACGAGTGGAAGACTGTGTTTAACACTCAATCCGGCCATTATGAATATCTGGTCATGCCCTTCGGCCTTTGTTATGCACCTGCTGTCTTTCAACACCTTATCAATTAAGTCCTCCTTTATTTCCTAGGCCAGTTTGTTGTAGTGTACTTGTATGACATCCTGATATATTCTCGGTCTCTGGCACAGCATCGTCTCCATGTTAAACAGGTTCTCCTTAGGCTTAAAGAACATCACCTCTTGAAAAAAGTGAGTTAGAAGTCCAGAAGGTGTCATTCCTTGGATACGTAAGCTCTCCCAATGGATTCTTTATGGAACCTAGCAAGGTGCTAGCCATTCTGGATTGGGCACGCCCTACCAATCTGAAAGCCATTCAGTGGTTTTTAGGCTTTGCAAATTATTACCGTATATATTCATTTGTGTCTTTTCCAACTTGATGGCTCCCATTACAGTACTTACCCGCAAAGGGATAGATGCTAGTAGTTGGTCTTCAGAGGCCATAGCTTCATTCAAAGCTCTCAAAAGGGCATTTATTTCTGCTCCTGTCTTAAGACATCTTAATCACCATTTGTATTGAAGGTGCACGCCTCTGATGTAGGTGCTGGCACTGTCTTGTCCCAAAAGGACCCTGGTGATCAAACTCATCCCTGTGCCTACTTTTTCATAAGTTCTCTGCTGCTTAGGCTAATTAATATGTGGGCAACAGGGGACTTTTGGCCATCAAATGAGCCTTCGAGGAGTGGTGTCATTAGTTTGAGGGAGCCATCCACATTATTTTGATTATCACCAACCACAAAAATCTTCAGTACAATGAGTCTGCTAAGCGACTGAATCCCAGGCCAGCACGATGGGCATTATTTTTTACTCACTTTAGGTTTATTATTACTTATAGACCTTGTTCTAAGAATATTAAGGCGGATGCATTGTTTCAATGTTTTTTTGTCTTCGCATGTCTCTACTCCTGGACCTTTGCCTATCATTCCCTCTTCATTTATTCATGTTGGCTTGACTTAAGACTTGGGCACAACTCTCCGTAGGTTTCAGAAACTGGCTCCTTCAGTAACACCTGTGGGCTATTCATTTGTACCAGTGCACCTTAGAAAAGCAGTTCTCTCTGAGTGTCATGATGATAGGATCGCTGGACATCAGGGCATCTCCAAGACCATTCAGATCCCTTCACGGTCCTTCTGGTGACAGGGTTGGACTGGGCCACCGGGGAAACGGGCTATCCCCCGGTAGGCCCCGAGCCTGATCGCTCCCCTGTTCATTGGTGGGGGGAGCGTAAAACTTTTAAAAAAATAAAATAAATACTCACTTGACCGCAGCGCCGGTGCCCCTCCTCTGCTCAATTCTCACTGAATGTCGGGCGTCACGTCACCATGCCCAACGTTCAGTGAGAAGCGCCGCAGAGAGGAGTCGGGAAGAAGATAGAAGATAGAAGAAGAAGAGAAGAAAAGAAAGGAGTCTATATAAAAAGTAAGTGAAGTGTGGTGGAGCAGGCAGTCTGTGCAAAATATAAAACAATTCTCCTTTGTTTATGTTCTATGCATGCAATTCTGTCTAGAATGGTAGAAACAATGAATCTATGCCACTGTGAATGGATCTGTTGACTAGCATGTTGTCGTGTGTGAAGAAGCTCTAGAAGCATACCTATGGACGATGAACTAATCAAAGTGATATGACAGTTATCATGGCTAAATCGCAACAGTGCAATATCTTAAAATGTGGAACAAAGGGCATAAGAGCAATTGATAGGAAATGTTTTGCTTCGTCAAATTTGAAAATCAGAAACTGAGGGAAAAACAGCATTGTTTCAGTTTCCCTGAAAGCCTCTGTGGAAACAGTGGCCTCATATTAGTATGCTTAATATAGGGCCTTTCTTTTGCCTAAATTAAGCACCAATGACTGCGCCGACCACATGATAAACATGTGGTCGGCAAGGCGTGAGCATGGCAGAGTGAAGGGGGAGCACAGACAGCATGACAAAGAGTGAAGGAGGAGCACAGACAGCATGGCTGAGAGTGAAAAGGGGCAAAGACAGCATGGCAGAGTGTGAAGGGAGGCCAAAGCAGCATGGCAGAGTGTGGAGGAGGACCAAAGTAGCGTGTGAAGGGGGGCCAAAGCAGCATGGCATAGAGTGATGAAGGGGGTCCAAAACAGCATAGCACAGGGTGATGAAGGGGGGCCAGGAGAAGGGGGGGCAAAGGCAGCATGGAGGGCGCAGTGTGATCATAAGGAGGCACAGCATGGTGATTAAGGGGCACAGTAATGTGTGTGTGATGGTACAGCGGGCTTGTGGCAATGTAATTTGTGTGTGGTAGGTGGCTAAATAACGGGTGCTATTTTGTTTGTAGGGTGAAGGGTGGGGCAATTTAATTTATAGTGGGACTATTAATTTAAGATGGGGTGGTTTGGGGGCTATTAATTGAATGTGGGGCTGAGTTTGAGGAGAATGAGTTCTATTTATTAAATGTGAATATGAATTATTTAATGGCAGTGACGGTTGCGGGAAATAGGTATATTTATTATATGTAAATGCGTTTAATTTATTGCAGGGGCTGTCTGGAGGGAGGGAAATAGGTTTATTAAATGGGACTACTACTACTTTAATGTTGTTGCTGGAGGACGGCCTAAGTATTAATTGTGAGTACTATTGATTTAACACCGGGGCTTGTTGGAATTTTCTAAATGTACCCATTATTTTTTCCAAATAGGGCCCCCAACATTCCAGGATCCAGACAAGCCGCAACTAAAGAAACCAGAAGCCACAGGTGGTAAAAGTGATAAGAACAGGTAGGACAGTCTGTCAAATGTTCTGAATCTAATGCAGGCTTGGCTAACCTGTGGCACTCCAGGTATTGTAAAACTACAAGTCCCAGCATACCCTTCCAGCAATAAGCTGCTATATATTGGCAAAGCATGCACGGGCTTGTAGTTTCAGAACACCTGGGGGTAAATGTATCATGGTCCGGTTTTTTCAACTCGCTGGAAATCGGTGAGTTTACAGCTAAAATTTAAAGCGGCGCTGGCTTGTAAAGGCAAGTTTGCCTTTACAAGTTTGCCTTTACAAGCCAGCTACGCTTTAAATTTTAGCTGTAAACTCACCAATTTCCGGTGAGTTGAAAAAACTGGACCATGATACATTTACCCCCTGGAGTGCCACAGGTTAGCCAAGCCTGATCTAGTGGGACAATCCCGATTTTTGGTGACTTTTCTGCACAATCTAAGGGGCAGGTCAAGACTGTGTACTCTTTATATACACACTGCATTCTTTATATACTACACTATGTTGCTAGCTGTCCTTCGTGGGCTGACTGCTCCCCCTCTAGTGTCTGCTCTGGTCTTTATGATGGCTGGCCACACCCCCTCTGGTGGGCCCCTAGCGTTGCAGTCCCCCGGTGGGCCATTCATGCCCCAGTCTGACACTGTCTGGTGGCCTTCCCAATCATTGGACATTCTGAACTTTGTTTTTTCCTGTGAAATCTGTGCAAAAAAACAAAGCTTTCAGGGAGTGCTCATCATGCCAACTTATGCCTTTGTCTGTTCCTACTAAACCTTTGCACATCTGTTTATAGATTATATTGTGGATCTCCCGTGTTCATCTGGGCATAACACAATATGAGTAGTTGAAGACAGGTTCAGTAAGATGTCATACTTCATTCCTTTGTCCGGTCTTCCCAGTGCACAAAGTCTGGCAACACTCTTCGCTCAGCATATCTTCCGTCTCCATGGTCTTCTTATGATTGTCTTAGATCGTGGTTCCCAAATTTGTTGCTCAATTCTGGAGGTCGTTTTGTACCCTTCTCAGAATTCACATCAGTCTTTCATCAACATATCACCCACAGTCTAATGGCCAGACAGAGTGGGTTAACCAATCTTTGGAACAATTTTTGCAATTATAGACCTCTGAATTTCACACAATTGGTCTTTGATGCTCCCCTGGGCTGAGTTTGCAAGTTACAATAATTCTTGTCATGTTTCCACTCATGTCTCTCCATGTTTCTGTCATTTTGGTTTCCATCCCAGATCTAACTCCTTGTCCTCCCTTTTGCGTTCTGGACTTCCAGGGATACACTCCACCGCTTTCCGTCTCAGGGCCATCTGGAAAAAAGTCCACTCCGCGCTGCTCCAGGCCTCCTTTCGGTCAAAAATTTTGTGGACAGTCAATCGAAGATGCTGCTCCTTTATTGTCGGTCAGGAGGTCTGGCTCTCCACTCAGAACATCAGGCTCAGGCAGCCCTGCAAGAGACTCGGGCCTAGGTTCATTGGCCCATTTACCATCATTAAAAAGGTCAATCCTGTTGCTTTCAGTCTAATGCTTCCTCGTTCTCTAAGAATCCCAAATACTTTCCATTACTTTCTCCTGAAGCCAGGCGATCTCTTCGAGCAAGATAAGATTTCATCAACCATAGAAACCGTCAACATTTCATGATTGTTCTGCACACTAATAATCTCATCAGGAAGTTCTTCAAACAGTTCCCCAGGAAACCAAGATGTTGGGGTTCCTTAACCCCTCCTCAAGGAAGGAGGGTACTGTCACGAGCCGCAAACGTCTGGCTTCCTCTGTTGCAGGCCCGTGTGCCGGCTGTCATGGTGACGAGAAGGGCAGAAGTGATGGAGAAGGCTGGGATGCTCAGATAATTAGCGCCGCGTCCCAGCAAGTGTGGCAGCCGGGCGCATGTGCATTTAGGGTTTTCATTATTAAGCAACGCCTGGGGGACCGTTAAGGGGTTGCTGGAGAATGGCTCCTGATTAGTCATTTTAGGTATTTAGGGCAGGGAGGGCTTAGCCTCCCTGCCAGTTATAACGTCTGTGTACTGCACTACTGCAGACCAGCCCTGTTCTCTGCTATCCAGTGGATAATCTGCTACTGAACTAATTGCTGTTGTCACCCTTAGCTTTAACCTCGACCCCTGAGGAAGTACATGGGCACTCTCACAATTTTGCCATTCACACAAACGTGCAGATATTCTGTAGGATGTTCCTTGTAATTGTTCACTGCTGATTACAGGAGTACTAGAGTGTGGTAAATCTTAAACATCATATACCAGTGAGGAAGCCAGGTCACAGACCCTATATGCTTCATAATTCTTCATCATCATCATCATCATCATATTATGCACTTGGGCTGCTATGGCTCTAGTTCTACCATGAATCTGTATTGGGTATTACTGTAATATATGGTGGCATGATGAGGCAGTAAGTACATGGTGGAATGGGTCTGCTACGCCAGCTATGTAGTTGGTTAGGTTTACTATCTGCCTAGTAAACCCCAGGTTTGTCTTCTTTTTGAAGAATCTGAGCAGGATTTCTCTGATGTCCAGGCCTGCAAAGACAATTTCTTAGCTCCTCCAACAAGCGGCGAAGTAGTGCACTTCTGGCCACAACAGGAGAGCTTTATACCACTGGTGTAACAGGGAATCTGTGAATTTAAAGGCAAAAAGAGAGAGATCTGTAACAATCTGCACATTAGTACGGAGCCAGGACATATTACTACTAGAAAAGAGAAAATTAAATGTCATCTTACTCAGTGGTCAAAGTGAAAATTTAAAAGTGGTGGTCTGGAAATTTAGAAGTGACAGTATGAGAAATGTAATGGGAATGTAAGTTAATGGAATCTGACATTTCTACAATAAAGGCTGTAGAAGTGGCGCTATGACATACCACTGTCACTGTAAACCCCCACTTTGACCAGAGATCTTACTACTGTTGGGTGTGATAATATGTATTGTAATGACTCTTTCTTATGTACTAATCATCAGATGGTGCTCTGTATTGAACATCAATTGGGATTTTAGACCGTGTATTGTACAACTGCTTTAAGCAAAGGTACCTTCTTTTACTGGAAAAGCATCCTTGTTATCCTCATGGGCATTGAGTAAGGTAATAGTTAAATGTATTATTTTTCTTACATATCATACAAATGTAGCAAGTTGTTATTCATCCCAAAGTTATCAATGTCTTGGTGGTGTAACATCACACTTTGTAATGTGCAATGTGTCCTAATTTTTATCTTCCCAAATATGTGTTAAACATACACATTGTGGGAAAAGGGACAAGAAGATGTAATGTATGTTCTGAACATATGACCACTTGGGTTTTATCTGCACAGTATTTACTTTTGTCCATACCACACAATATGTGTGCTGCATAAAGAGCACAACAATGTATCATTATAACCTGTGTATGCTAAATATTTACTTTGATACACAAAGTATAGAATTGTTACTGTCTGATGCGTGCTTCGGGCTGTGAGGCACAACTGCAATTGTGTTACCATACCATAAACATTTGTATATGACTTGTGTACACTTTTAAAGACACAAATTGTAATTTTAAACATTATTAGACTGATCAAGGAGGTAAATACCACATCATTTAAACCTTTGCATCAAGACAACTTGCTGCCTCAGTGAAGAAGAAGCCTGCATGCATTAGTATCCTGCTGATATGGTCGCATGTGACCTATGTAAATACATGGTAAATGTTCTCTTTGCACACAATGTTATACCTCTCGTATCACACACTGTGGGAGGAGGGGTGGACACACGGAAGCATTTTGTTGCGCACTGTCACGGCAAAACCTTCTTCCCGGAACCTTTCCTCAGTCCTATTATCGAGGGAACCATTTCGCGGTTGCTCCAGTACGCCCGGACCGGCCGGTTGCAGACGTCAGAGGCCGGGGATCTGGGAGAGTAACCCGGCAACGGGGAACATGGCGGAAAGTATTGTAAGTATAAAGAGCTGTCTATATGTGGAGAACAGGCCAGAGGTTAGGACTCTAGTGTCCTAGGCCCTAGAAACCCTGCAGGCCCTAAGTATCACTGTGTCATGTCTCCTATGTTTGTCACTGTCCTTTATATTAGTGTGTCATATATACATATGTGTATCACTATATCATATCTACATACATCTGTCACTATGCCATGTATATCAGTGTATGTATTGCTGTGTCATGTATAGCAGTGTATGTGTTGCAGTGTCATGTATTGCTGTGTCATGTATAGCAGTGTATGTGTTGCTGTGTCATGTATAGCAGTGTATGTGTTGCTGTGTCATGTATAGCAGTGTATGTGTTGCTTTGCCATGTATAGCAGTGTATGTGTTGCTTTGTCATGTATAGCAGTGTATGTGTTGCTTTGCCATGTATAGCAGTGTATGTGTTGCTTTGCCATGTATAGCAGTGTATGTGTTGCTTTGCCATGTATAGCAGTGTATGTGTTGCTTTGTCATGTATAGCAGTGTATGTGTTGCTGTGTCATGTATAGCAGTGTATGTCATGTATACCAGTGAGTTACTGTGCCATGTCTACATTCATATGTTTTTGTGTCATGTATATAAGTATGTGTGTATTGCTTTGTCCTGTATTCATATATAATTCTGTGCCTTGTATATCCTTCTGTCTACATACGTGTCATTGTCACTTCTAACATATACATGTATATCAGTGTTCATATGTTTCTATGTTTATAATATGTGTGTCTTACTGTCATGTCCTATATACATATGTTGCATCATGTTAATCAGTGTCTTGTGTCAATGTAATGTATGTTGGTGTGTCACTGTTTCATGTATATAAGTATGTGTGTATTGTTTTGTCATTGCCAAACATGGCATTGTCCCTCAATCTACTAGGATTGCCAATTCACCTGCACACCTGAGACCATTGATCTCATCAAACACTATATATATATATATATATATATATATATATATATATATATATATATATATAGTGTGTGTGTATCAGTTTCATGTATATTATTGTCACTCATGTCTTCTAATGTGTCTCTGTCATGTATAGCAGTATGTGTATATTTCTTTGTCATGTATACATATATGTATCTGTGTCATGTCCACATTTTTTCATTGTCATCTGTACCAGTGTGTTTATTGATGTAATATATATATATATATGTGCATTACTGTCCCATGATATACACACACAGTCGCATACATAGCCCCCTCGATCCAGGATAAGACAAGATTGGGGAATGCCTATGTTATAGGTGACTGATCACTTATTGAAAATACTGTTGAAAGTATTATTTTTAGTGTATTTATATACCTTCTGCTACCTCCCTCACTTATACACGATGTACCTTAAAAATCTCATACTGTCATACATTCATTAGGCAATGTCAGTACAGCATAGAATACTTTTTTAAGGTTTACCGATGGTTCTTGGACCCCAAATTTAATATGCAATGTTTTATGTTGTACAAAAACCCACCCAAAACCTTCTGTAAGCTTTAAAGACTAATTCCATCAAAAACTAAAAGTTCACTGAGGATATCTGGTGGGTCAACGACATCTTGTCTGCCTGGTGCTGCTCTTGCTCCTGCAGAGAGAGTGATGTCTGCCTCTTCTTGCCAGGACATCAGAGAACCCGCTGTGTATCCTGAATGCCAGACTCCATGTGAGAAAGCTTTGGATACTACGGTTTACTTAAGCTTCTATACTTTTAAAATATGGTGGCACGATGTACAGAGCTATTTTGTCAATGGATTCTACATCGCTTGTAGAAACAGACCATCCAGTGTGCAGCAGCTGGTTAGGTTGCTATAACTTTATTACAGAGTTTGCTTGCCATCTTATTTGCACTTGCCATATACAAAAACTGAAAGTGTACTTTGGATGCGCCATTTGCTGATTCCACCTGGGTGCCCACATCTTATTCCTGTCTAAGCTACTGCTTTTTCAAATAGGGCTGTGTACGTTTTAATGTCCCTCCACTTTGAGCTTCCCATTCATGAGAGGAATGTGGCGTTGGACCATCAGAGTTCATGCTAATTCACTGTGGGGTTCAATAGCTGTCATGCTCATGAGACCAGAGGGGAAGTACTGTTTAACACTGTTTAATTAGGTACATAAAAAACTGTAAAAGCATACATCTAATAGAATAGAGTTCCGATGTGGATACAATCTGCAGTATTAGTGCCTGGCAGCTGCTTTAAATATAGGGAGCTTTTCTTCTATCCTGACAGTGTAAATGTCCAGCTTGTGGCTGGACATCCTACAGCAACACACGAGTACCAAAGAGGAAATTGTAAGATCAACATTACAAGTCCTGGCATGCACATTGCTGATTTATTAGATACTGCTTTCTGGCAGTCTTCTACCTTTTTACACATGAAACTGCAAGAAACAACACTTGTTTATGACGTTCTACAGTGATTTGCATACACAAACTCTTTATAATATTTTAGCTCTCAATCTATTTACATACTTTGCACTATTTATGTATTACATATTTGTCTGCACGTTTGTGTGTGTGTGTGTGTGTGTGTATGCATGCATATATGTATGTGTGTCTGTATGTATATATTGTATATCATACTTGCCTACTTTTTAAATCTGTACTTCGGGAGATCGGAGTACTGATCATGTGACAAGAGGGTAGGAGGGGGCGTGATGATGTCACTAGAGCCCTGCCCTACCAAAAAATACAGGAATTCAAGACATTGAATAGCTGGGGGCAGAGCTTAATGAAGCGATTAAGCCCTGCCCCCTGCTATTCAATGCCGTGAATTTTGACATTCTACAGGGTCCGGGAGCTTTGCCTACTTGTCCGGGAGGACCCCCTGAAATTCCGGGAGAGTAGGCAAGTATGAAAATTTTATTTTATATATATATATATATATATATATATATATATATATATATATATCTTGCTAAACCATAGTGTTATATACTTTTCATTAGCAGACTAGCACACTTTGTAGTCTGATTTCTGTGACAATTCATTGACTTGCGTTATTTTTGCCAAGCATGTGCACATTAAAACCACTTATTTTACAACATAGTTTCTCACTGTGACTTTGCTTTATATTTTCCCATAGACAATTCGTATTCAGTCTCCTGAAGGAGTAAAGCGCGTTAGTGCAAGCAAAGGTGATACAGCAACAGCATTTCTTAAAAAGGTTTGTCTTCTATTACAGTACCTAATGAAAGTGGCCGTTATTGAATATAATTATAGCAAAGCAAGGAGAGCTGTCCTCCCTTTACAACCCTTAGGAAATGTCCACCAATACTTAAGTGTAAGAAGTACTAAATTTTCTCAGCAGAAAAAGTCATCATTAGAGAAGTACCCGTGGGAGGCGGGGGTGACTGGTATATCCTGAACACCATCTGCACTGGTCATCAGCCTAATTTTAATATTATAGAAAAAAAAATGAATTTGGGTTGACACTTCCTTTTATGCTTGCTTAGCACAATATTTAATTATTTAATTTTGTGTGAACAAGGAGGGTTGATTGCTTGGTCAGATTGTCACATTCCCCCTTGCATTTAAACAACATATATTTATATTTCAGCCATCTGTGACTGATACAGACATCTTATCTCAGAGAGAGGCACATAATGTTCTATATGTTGGCATGTGTATATTGTTTGTATGTGTATATAATACATTCCCACACAGTGGCCTAGGGAAGTACAATCCCTAAATGCAAATCCGACTTCAGATAAGATTATGTATTTTTTTTAGACTGCAGTTTCATCTTTTCAATGGGAAAAGATTATACATTTTTTTAATTTTTTACAGAGCTGGTCGGTGTGTCAACACCCAGAAAAATAAATTAAAAGTCATTAAAGACCCACTGAACCCCAAAATTTCTATGTTCAGATATGAGCTGTGAAGGTATAGCGTTTCCCAGCGGTATTTGGGTCCTTCACTGTTGGCATGCGCAGTGATTATGCTACTTATGTCTCCTACTTTGTGTAGTACCATTGTTTGGCAGCTGCCACTCTCAGCAGCCGCTAGATGAATATGCTCTGCCAGCTATGTTTCTTCCCTTATGTTTTTTGTACTGCATTTCTGATTGCTAATGTTTGTTGTCATTACTCGGCTCTTTGTTGATTTCCATGACACTGTTGACGCCTGCGAGTGCTTAGTTGTTGTTTTCTCTTTCCTACCATTGAGGTATAGTAGGTGGGACTAGGAGTTCAGGCACTTATCAACTTCTTTGTTCCCTACACTCCTCCCCTACAATGCCCTTCCTATCCAGCTCAGACCTCCGTTTTTTCTTAGTGCCTAGGAGATGGGTCACTTTGGTATAGGCTCCTGCCTACACTTTAATTAGATTTATTTTTTTCTTTTTAATTCCTTTTCAGGTGCTGTACGGGGATTGAGCCTAAGACCCAGAGGGGTGAATAGCCTGTCGGCTTCCTTCACTCTGGGTCCATGCGCAAGGTAAGCAGCAGCCTGGCTCGCTTGCCTAGCACCATTGCCAGCAGTCTTCCCCTAGAAACGAGCAGTTGGCCCACAAGATATGTCTGCCATACAGGCAGCAGTCTGCCTCAACCAGCACTGCGATTAGGATGGCCATATAGACGGCCGAGGTCTCAAGTTTTAGTACGGGCGGGAGTGAAGCTGCAATAGCCTCTCCTCCTCCGCCTGACCGACATGCCGGCAAGTCCCCTCCCCTTAGATAACGAGCAGTGGAGACAGCGAAGTGATTGCACTCCATAGGAGGCGATTTGCTCGCTAATGCTCCCCGCAGCCTGGGCACTTTAACAATTTAAGCAGAGGATGCATATAAGCCGACAGCCATACTTTGTATGTGTGGTTCGGCGGTACATGGAGGACGGATGGAGGCTGGAACTTCCTCCCCCTTTCAGCTTCCGAGCACGGACGGCGGCCTTTCCTGGAGACTGTGCCAAACGGAGACATCATGCTGTAACCTCTCTGCCTCTAATCTGTCAGTGCCTCTGTATTGTCTTTACTTGTTTACTAAACAGATGTTAACTTGTTCAGTCTTTATTTGCATATAGACTAGGACTGATTCAGAGTCTGGGGACTTGGTGTCTAATACTTAGAAAATACCTAGTATATAGACAAGAAAATTTTCTATGCTACAGAGAACATCTAATAGATATAAAAGGCTTGTTATTGTCACTTTGTGCCTTTACATTTCAATGCGTCTGCATAGGAGCTTCCAAGAATAATAGACATCCACTGGTATGTCTGTACTATGATATACATGGGCCATACGTCATTCTGGATTATCTTTTGCTCAACCTATCCAAGATGCTCTGTATATGGTTATCTATATATATACATATATATCATACAATGTATTTACTTATAAGTTTAAAAAAAAGAAGAGAGAAATTATATGTATGCTCTATATTTATCCGTGGTAAGAAACCAGCTCGCATGTACTTGTTGCAGTGTGTATATAAGTAAGGTGCCCAAGAAATAACATGCAAATATATTCGGTAACGCCTATCCCACCATTGCATTCTGGCTGGAAAGGCACACCCAGTAGGAGGTTTCCATCTGTACTGACAGTATTTATGTACAAATGACGAAATTCTTTTTTTCTTTTTTTTTTTTTTTTTTAACTCTCTGACCCTTTGCTTACCATTGTCTTATGTTTCATACGGACTCGCTGGTACATCTAAATTGCGTTATGTCTGTACCAAATATATTTAAATGTTACCTTTTCTACAGCTTAGCTCGGATGCTCTCTGTGCAGTTTATAAATCTAAAGTCTGCGAACAAGATGCCCCCACTTCGGTGTCGGCAGTTCCGCAGAAACCAAGCTGGGCTAAATCTCCGCCAGCATCAATGGCCGAGCTCACTAAGGTGATGTTTGGGGTCTGAAAAGGTAGGTAGATCCCCTTTTTCTCATGCTTCTGATCTGTGTTGGCTGAGTGTGTGTAGATCTGTCGCAGGCACAGCTACCCAGACAGAAGCTGCTATGTTCTGTTCCGGTCCAAGTCCACCCAGTCATACACACGTTTGATCACCACCTCACAAGGGGTAATCATAATTTTGTTTCCTTTCACAGTTGTTCACAGCCACAATCGGGATATTGTCCATTCTTCAACAAAGGATGGCTAGTGGATCTTGATTTACAGACTATACATGCTTAACTCTGAAAGTTCCACATCCACTCTCAGGATGGATAGGCTCAGCTTAAGCATCAGGCACACTCTGACCCTTGCTAATCTTGAATCTGCGGCTCCATCCGCACCTCCTCGAATGCGGGGCAGAGTGTCTGACTTTTGGCAGAAAGCCAAATAAACAATTATTTTACTAAACAGAGTTTCATTTCCTTTCTCTCTCCTCACAGAGAGAATAGCTAAAGAGTAGGGGGTCTCTAGGGTTGTCAACTCATGACTCGTTCTTTCTCTTATTCTTCTCACACGCCGGACTCCCGCTGTGTCCCCCCGGGAGCCGGCGTGTGCATTTCCTGCTCTCCTGCGCTCTCCCCACTAAAATCTGACTTACCTGACCGTCCAGCGCTGTCTCTATCTCTTCCTCTTCGACGCTTCAGCGGTTCTGTGAGAACTGTCAATCCTTTTTCTTTTTTTTTTAACTATTTATTTTGAAAAATAGCAATCATGTACAGATAAGAGTCAACAATTAGTACATTTGCAGGATTAGAAACAAAAACAGAGAACAGTACATATCGTAGGCATCTGTCAGTGAAGCTGAAAATATTTGAATAGCAAATATCCAAGATAGCCAGAGGTTGTCAATAAACAGACAGGTAAGTATACAATTGTTATCCAGAATACTCAAGACACTATAACATTTTATAACAATATAATGAGGGGTGGGGGGGGCCACTGGTCGCCACCGAGAATGAAAGAAAAAGAGAACACACTTCCCTTTATCCACACAATTCCTTACCCTTATCTTTCCCTTTTTAAGAAGAGAAACAAATAAATATAAGAGGGGCAATAAAAGTTTCAAAGGACTTTACTTTATATTCTCTGGGAAGGGAAACAGCATCAAGAGTCAGGCCACCTATGAGCATAGGGAGTCTTTTTAGGAGAAAGGAGTTGGTACAAGAGGTATGGGGTTATAAGTAAAGCCAGGGAGCCCAAATCTGGTGAAATTTTATCATCCTTATCATGCAGAGGGTATGTAATCTGTTCCATGCGGGCAATAAACCAGATATAGGATCGCAGCGCCACCATAGTAGGGGGTTCAACTTGTTTCCAGGACTTAGCTACTATACATCGCGCAGCAGCCAGGACATGGGAGGCCAATTTCGCAGACTGTCTATCATAATCATCAATCAAAGGGTAACAGAGAAGAAAAGACCATGGGTCTTTCCGGACAGGGCATGGAAGGAGGGAGGAGAGGAGGACCCTAACTCGATCCCAAAAGTAGGATATTTTAGGGCAGGACCACAAATATGCAAAAAGGAGCCCATCTGGCCACAACCCTGCCAACATAATGGAGAACTAGAGGGGAACATTTTAGTGAGTTTGTCAGGTGTGTAGTACCACCTATAGTAAACTTTATATGCGTTCTCCTTCACCAAAGTGGAAATAGAGCTGGTGGCAACTTGATCCCTTATGATTTCCCAATAATCCTCCTCTGGAAGGGGGGGCCCAGATCCCTCTCCCACTCCCTCTCATGCCTACCCCCAGGAGGTAAAAGTACATTGAGAATTAAGCTGTAGATAGAGGAGATCATGCCCTACCCAAGGGTGAGGAGAGACATAGAGATTCAAAGGGAGACCTAAGAGGGGGGAGAGGAGCCCCCCTAGGAGAGAGCCCACAAAGTGTCGTAATTGGAAATACTCGTAGAGTTTAGGATGGAGACTTGGATATTTAGAGTGTAGGTCATCCCAGGAGATGAAGGCCCCCTGAAATAATAGGTCTCCGACAAATCGAACTTCCGCAGTGACCCAGGGACTATAGAAGGCAGAGGAGAGCCCAGGAGAAAAGGCAGGGTTACCCCATAGAGGTAGGACAGTAAGAGAGGACACCGGTATCTTGAGATGGGGTTGGCAGGTCTCCCATATTGCAGCTGAGAATAGAAGGGTAGGGCATTGGGAGGTGAGGGGAGATCTAGCTTGTTTTGAGAGACCCCATATACAGGACAAAATTGGAAAATTAAGATAAGCGGATTCGATGTCAACCCACGACAGTGCCGCGGGGGGCAAAGGAGACTACAATCTGGCTCAGATGAGCCGCCCAATAGTAAATTTTCAAATCCGGGAAACCCCTACCACCATCTCTGGTGGGTCTCTTTAAAAAAAAAGCCAGCTTAATCCTGGGAGACCGACCATTCCAGATAAATCTAGAGAGACATTTTTGGATAGATCTCAGATCCGAAAGGGGGACTCGGACCGGAAGGGTCTGGAAATAATAGAGGAGCTTAGGAAGGAGGTTCATCTTGACAGAGATGACCCTGCCCAGCCACGAAATGATCAATGAGTGCCAGGAGAACAATTCAGACCTGATCTTAGCAAAGAGGCCTGGGTAGTTCTCCCGGTAGAGGGAGTCATAGGAGTCGGTAATGAAGATACCTAAGTATTTAATTTTCTTTTTCTGCCACCGAAAGTTAAAGCGGGAGGTGAGTACTAGTCCTTCTGGGGAGGGAATATTAAGGAGGAGAGCTTCCGATTTCGGAATATGAATCTTGTAACCTGAGAGGTGCCCATAGTGGTGTAATATGCTAAAGAGTCCAGGGAGAGACTTCTCAGGCTGCAGGAGAGTCAGAAGGACATCGTCCGCAAAGAGAGAGAGCTTGCTTTCCAGATTCCCCGTTCGCACACCCCGTATGTTCGGGCAGGCCCGGATAGAGGCCACCTGTCAATCCTTTTTATGTTCTCCTGCTGCCCTCTATTGGCTGCCTAATTGAAACTACACTATATCTAGCCCTCTAACCTAAACTCTGTGCTGGTTCTTTCAGTTAATTCCTGACTGTTGTGCTGGAAGCAGCTCCTGTGCTTTTGCAGTCCTGTTCCTGTGAGCTCCGTACTCCTCTTTCGAGTGTTCCAGCTCCCCTGGGCGTCTACGCTGCAGAACATTCTCTATAAAAATACCACTCTCTAGTGGCAACGCTGCTGATTATATCCGTTAATCACTCCCAAGTGACGTGCCTGCAGTATATTCTCTCCAACCACTACCAAGTGACGACGCTGCAGGACATCCTCCCATAAACCATTTCCGAGTAGCAACGCTGCAGATCATCCCTACAAACCACCTCCTAGTGGCAACACTGCTGACCATCCTTAGTATCACTCCCTAGTGGTACTTCTGTGCACTTCGTCTCCCGTTGTCAATAGTAACTCATAGATCTTCAGTGGCTCTTCATTCCCGAAATCTCCCTGGGTTACTGTTTTCCTAATATTACGCTAGCTCTCTCGTGGTTAGCTGGGAACTCCTCTAGGGGGCCGCGACCTGCAAGTGGAAGCCGAGAAGTCCATATTCCCTTGCGGGAATCACTGGTGAACACCTTTCACTTGTTAGACTCCGCGCCTCTAGCTGAAGTCACGCCAATCCCGGTTGAACCACCGGGGTCCAACTATCCCTCGTTGGTATCGTGACAATTATGCTGTTCCTACGCAGGGCAGCCGCCTATGAGAGGTTGTCTCTGACAAAAGAAGTATAATCTGCCCGCCACTCAGCTTAAGTGTCAGCTGACCGTTTACTTACACCCAACTGGGTCATAGCTGGGTTTAGAAAAAGCCATTCAACCATGAGCTAGCAGTAAGCCAGAGGTGTTCTGGAAGGACGTTACAATAACAGAGCTTCTCACTTTGGCTCAGTTGCAGTGTAGCTTCCACGGCCCACTGGAGGTTAGAGTTCATCTCTTACCGTCGGCTCCTTTAGGCCCTGTTAAGGGCCGTCTTACACCCTCCACCCCCTTTTCATAATTGCAGGGGCATAGCCAGGGGCGAAATACCCCATAGCGTACTCACTTTTTGGCTCTCATAGGAGCATATAGGTGCAGTTAAGTGAGGAACCTGTTTTCCTGGTGGTATCCCGGATGGTTGGGGTATTTTATTCCAAACTTTTCCGTAGACCACAAACGAATCCTTTTTTTCCATTTACGCGGTTACTCCAGTAACAGGCAGGCCTGCATTCTCTTGTTTATATGTAGTCACTTTGCATGGTCTTTGCAGACAGTGAACAGGGAAAGTTCCCGTCCTCAATATACATCATAAGGTCTTCCTTCACGTTCCAGTCGGGAAGGGGGCACTGGTGTCTCTTTCACTTTGGCAGTACAGTAGATTCAATTCTGGCTCAGGGTCCTGCCTTTTCATCCTGCATATTGCGCCTCGTAGATTTCCGAGGTTATGGCGGTCAGGGCGGTTCCGAGTCTTAAAAGCACATGGCTGGGTGCAGAAACCACTTAGGTCCCCACTCAATCTGCCATAACAGATACGTTTATTACACCCCCAGCTTCTATACTGGGTCCCTCAGGCTCTTACTACCCCAGGAAAGGGCCCCTTCCACTTCAGCGCAGGAAAAGCATGCTCCTGGCATGGAGAGGCTTCACTCCGTAGTTCCAGGAGGGTTCTGAAATACATGGTACCAACATCCAGGGTAGAAATGTTGGCGTGTTCCTCTCATAAAATCTCCAGCGGGAGATTCTCCAGAAGGGAGCTGGTTCCCCGGGTTTTTGGACTCACAGATCATCACCCTGTCCAAGCCCACACGTCTTGCTCTCTCACAGTGGTTAGCCAGACAGTCAGAAGTGAAGTCAGTCATTCACCTGGTCTTGCACCCCGGCCTTGACAGGCTACAGTCTGTTAGATGGAGGCGGCCTTTTTAGGATCCTTAGGCTTCCAGGGTCCTCTTGGTTCATCCCAAAAAGGACTGTAACTTCAGATCTGGTGCACAGGATGGGACGTCAGGCCCAGCAGGGCCCGATCACGATACATCTACTCAATCTGTTAGATATTGCCACGGCTGTGGCATTTCTGTAGCAGTCCGCAGTTGGAAAGCAGTGTGACAAATAACCAGGTTATGGCCCGAGCAGCGTCTTATTCACATACTATTGAACATTATCCCGACATGAATAAGTGGGACAACGAGAGTGTGTGGGCAAGGCTATTTACCAGGGAGAAGGGTTTCTCCACGGAGACAACCATTGCCTTCCAGGTGGAGCCTCGGAGGCACTTCGGATCTTGTACCCGGGGTGTCCATACTCCTTTATCAGGTCAACCCTTTACTGGTCATAATCTAGACATCATTAAGTGAAATTCTATACCACGATGCTCCAGGAAGCTTCGGTCTGATGTACCTGTCGTTTCCACTTCCCAGGTTCCCACGGGTACTAAGAAGTTTCTAAAACCGTGTGGCTTACAGCTATACTGAGGCCTTTCAGTCACCTCGCAGAGTAGGGTTCTCAGGCATTGGCGGCTAGTGGTGACACCTCTCTACTGCCTACCTCTGTGGCCAGATCTTGGAACGGTTAGGGGCCTCCTTCTACCACTCTTTATATCATCTAGCTTGGCGCAGTAGCGTTGCAAATCTCTAACCTTAGGCCCAGAGGTTCTTCGCAGGGAGCTGCTTGGTACCTCGAATAGAGCCTCTAGGGCATTCCCCTCATCCGAGTTCCTACGTCTGAATACAGTACAGCGTTTGGTGTAAATACTAGAGTTTTTACATGTCCCACTGCTGACCCTCTAGGTCGGGTTCTTTCACATTCTAGCTCTGATATCCGCCTAGGTTTCTGCAAGGCGCAGCTCCAGGTACTCTACATCAGTTTCAGCGCGGCTTTACAGGATCACTGTATTTGCAGTCCTTTCTTCAAGGGCTGTCTGCCGGTTCAACGACCTTTGGTTGGTAAAGTGAAGCCATGAAATCTAGTCTGGGTAATCATAACACTTGTCTTTGGACACTTGACTTGCTGACTCTGAGATAATATGCTTTATTCCAGGGTAGGGGGCTTTCCCTTCGATAACGCCTGGTTCACATGGCCCCGGTAGCGGTTGGGTGGATTGCACTCCCACATTTTATCTTTCCACAAGGATAGAGAGGTGCGTCGCTCCGGCCAGGATTGGTTCATAGGATAGTATCTGCATTATACTTGACTCGAGCTTGTGGTTAAGCATTCTGTTATTCTTCCTCCACTCTTACACTCTTCATCTGCTGGATGTGGCTCGTGCTTCTCTGTGCCAGGTTGACCGCAGAGTCTCTATCTTGTGAAATTAATGTCTTCTTCGTCCTTTTGGACGCTCAATAGCGGGTCTGGTCAGTTTCCAGACAGCCTCATGCCCGCTACATCCATTCCACCATTCTGCAATATATTTGCGCCCCTTATCCGATTCTGGGGACTTGAGAGCTCTCTCACCAGGATGGTTGGCGTTTCATGGGCGGCATGTCAGCGTGCTTCGATAAAACTGTTGTGCAGGATGGCAACGCTTACATCTCTCCAGAGTTCTTCGTTGCATGACTTTGCATCCGCTGATGCGAGTTTTGGGCACAGGATGTTGTGTACAGCCGTTTCCAGAGCAATCCCTCCCTTAGAGACAGCTTTGGTATGTCCCAATGTCTCGCATTGTCCCGCAATGGTAGGAAAGAGAAAAGAGGATTTTTACTCACCGTAAAATCGATTTCTCTTACTCCATTAGGGGACACTGCGCACCCTCCCTTGCTCTAAAAGTAGTGCTGTTTTTAAGGGCTATTTTCTGTATTGCTTCTCCTTTTTTCCTGGCTTGGTTATACAAAACTGAGGTCTGAGCTGGATAGGAGGGTCATAGTAGGGGGGGAGTGTAGGGAACTAAGAAGTTGATAGTGGCTAAACTCCTAGTCCCACCTACTATACCCCAATGTCTCACAGTGTCCCCCAATGGAGTAAGAGAAATTGATTTTACGGTGAGTAAAAATCCTCTTTTTGAGGATAAGAAAATGAGTAAAACATTCAATAAAATGATTTAAAAAAAAAATATCCATTGTTCATTGTGAACTACGCATTCCAGTACAGTCTGTTTAAAGAAAAATAGCTCCTTTCCACTCCATAACAGAGCCATGGACCTACCTCCTTTTTGAGAGTTTGCCTGTTGGGATCAGATGCAGGTGATACAGTGGGAAGAAAACTAATTTGACCAAGTATGACCTCCGTAGCCCTGCTCATGTGTATTAGTCCACCAATCGACACAGGTTTGCAGAAATGACCTATCTGTCATTGTTTGCTTTAACTAGTTTAGTTAGAGAAGCACCCCTGGCAAAAATTGTAAAAACTTTGTTACCTGGTTAGCTCCTAAGGGGGATTTGAATTCCATGCAGCGTGCCACGGAGTGCCTCCAGAATGCACTCTGCTGTGCTGGGACATTACAGATGTTTACTCGCACCCCACAGAGGTGCACAGGAAAATACTTGATGTTCAGATACCATAGAACCCGGAAATGAGTGCATCCGATGATGAAAATGCGCTGATTATTTCTTGACTGTGTTGAATGTGGACAGTTAACTTCGCTAGTAATCTTTCACATCATGTATATTATCTAAAAATCTCAGTCTGGGGAGCCATGTTATTTAATTATCCAAACTTTTTTTTTTATTATAGAAAGGTTGTATGATTAAGAAAAAAAAAAAAAAAAACAAAAAGAAAAAAACCCAGTGTGTTTAATTCATCATAATGAGAAAATTAAAATACTTAACTCCAATAGGGATAAATGCATGTGCAGTGTAGAAAACATACTCCCATCTAAGTAGGGATGCTAATAATAAAAATATTTGACAGACAGCTAAACCTTAAAATGTTTAACTGAAATACATAAGGATAAAATTTACTGTTCAGCTTTACCCTGACTTACCACCAAAGCTCTGTAACAAAAAAAAAAGTAAAGTTTAATGCAGTAATTCTTCTTTCCTCCATCGCAAATTTAAAAAAAACAAAAAACATATTCTACAACTCTTCAACAGAAAGCTGATAGAACAAAAAACTGAAATGGCAAAATATTGCATGTCAGTTATGTACTATTGGCCCATAACCCTCTGGGTAAATCCT
The DNA here is from genome assembly GCF_038048845.1 of Mixophyes fleayi. NCBI lineage: Eukaryota > Metazoa > Chordata > Amphibia > Anura > Limnodynastidae > Mixophyes > Mixophyes fleayi. The sequence goes on from NC_134407.1 coordinate 76,373,012, forward strand.
CCAATCAGTACAGGGCTTTTCTCACACGTAGGCTTCTGCATGGCAACAGAGTGATTAAAATGTTAACCGGGGGTATTCATTTGACCGCGAGAATTTTTTTTCACAGCATTAAGTCATTTTAACGCTGCTTTTTTATCATTTTCGAGCGGGTTAACTTTACCCGCGATTCAGTTCCATTTTTAACGCTCCATTTTTTTCATCAAACTTTCGCGCTCAAGTAGAAGGTCTATTGAAAGTATAGGGTGTGCGAGAGACAGCCGCGTTAAAAGCAATTCAATTGTTTTTTAGCGGGGCGTGTAAAACAGGCCAATATGCTGTTTTGTTAATTTTCTGGTGAAAAAAGAATGAAATAAAAAATCAATAATTAAATATATTTATGTATGTTTTTGGTACAAATATGTTTTGTACTAATGTGTTTTGACATGGTATAGATGATTCTATAGTAAAAAATAGTTAAATAAAAAAATATGCTAGAGAAAGTACCGTAATGTCGATATTAACAACTAGAATGGTTGTGTAATGCAATAGAATGTACATGACCGCGTTAAAACTCCCCTTCACTCTCCTAAAAACTAGCAAACACAATGACTAACGCGCGGGGGGCAGCTTTCTCTCTTTTTCAATTGCATGAGTTTTCACGCTGGGTTAACTAAAAACGGTCAGTATACCAGCTAAAAACCTGCGGGTGATTTACATTTTTTTTTTTAACGTGGTGGGAAAACAAAATCTTGCGGTCAATTGAATACTCCCCTAAGTTTAATAATTTCTGATTATAGCGATGGGATGGGCAGATAACATGATGGATAAGTTTACTGTCAATGAGACGCCATTCACATTGGGACGGAGATCTAAAATAGAATATATAAATATATATATATATAAAACATAATTGGAGTTTCTATCTGCCAATAATGGAAACTGCGGTGTGTTTAGACAAGAGTGCTTTTATACCTAATTGGTATAATAGACTGGTTGGTACATGAAAGAAACATACGTCAATATGCGTTATTGAACGCTAGATAGGAGTCTGAATAATGGAGACACTAGTCACAATTGTAGTGGGGAACTGAATGCTGCAATAATGATCAGGATATTGGCGGAGCACTGAATACAGAGACTCTGTTAATAGTGTCGCTTGAATGTTGCAAAGAATCACCCTACTAATGACATAATAAAGGTCATGTTATAGATGTTTAGGTAATACACAAACAGACTGTCAGATCAATGGTAGGACACAGCATGAATCTGGGAAAATTGGTGAGATCTTAATAATTATAAATTGAAGTATGTGAATATGCCAAGAGTTCTGGTAGTCTAAAACACTGGGGCGGACATAATAGAGTGGCATCCAAGAGAGATATACATTACATTATATCCTCGAACATATGAGCAACATAATTTGCAACAATTCTCACAACTAAATTGATATTAACCTCAGAAAGATGCAAAGATAAAATTTAATGTCACATAGTAGTAATTTAATAGCACAACAGAAGAGATATAATCCCCATAAGTAAATTATCGATTTGTAGCTTCATTTCAGACTTAACAAGTCACTCCTATGAGAATCTTTATCCTCTGAATGCTGTAACTACAAAACTTTCTTGGATCAAATTGCTTCCTTAATAACATGAACATAATGGACACCTTAATAATGTCCCAAGAATGTAAAAAAGGACAACCAGGCTAATGGAAAGATGTAATGTGACAAACTTGCAAATACTGAATAAATCTGAATTAATTCATCAATAATAAGGATCTGACAGTCTGTAAATGTGGGGAAACTACAGATCATAACATAAGTTACCTTAGCAGTATCATCTGCTACAAATTTAACCACTAAAAAAAAATCCATTACAGAGAGATGTATAACTGTACCTGATATATGTGGTTTAAGAAGAATAAAATAATTTTCACCGAAGAATGAATGATAAATGTTACATCTAGATTAATAACTAATGAGGTATTTTATTAATCATTCCTAACACTAGAAGTAGGATCTGAGATTTTATATAATCTTCAGGTTTAAGAGAAATGTATATAAATATTACAAATAAACACAACACGAATAGATGAACCCTGCCAGGGACACCTAAACACAATTAATTTGTCACCAAATTGTTTTGGGATAAATGCAGAAATAAATACTCCAGGTGATAAACAGCTATATATGAGAAAGGAAAACAGTTCCAGCTAAAGAAAGGGTAAAAAAAACCAAAACCTGTAACTTAACATGGCATATACATACATACATACATACATACATACATACATACATACATACATACATACATACACAAAAGTATTTATTATAAAAAAAAAAAAAAAAAAATCTGGGTGAGCACCCTCTTATTAAAACAGAATTATGGTAGATCCCTATATAGAATATTAAGAGATAACTATATACCAAAAATATATTGCGGTCCATTTAAGTTCATAATATTCCAGTGTAGATAACATGATGGCATACCTTCAAACATTTACAAAAAGCAAAATAGGGACACAAATCAGCCCTTCCCTCAGTCCACCCAAACCATGTCCACATTATCACAAGACCAGGACCCTTTCAGGCTCCAGAAATCTGAACACTCCTGTTATAATGGGGACTGTTGGGAGGTATGTGATAACCAGATTTAGTTGGGGATTTATGCACCTGATATTTTAGTTAGGTCATTTAGCTCAGTGATACAGTTTTATGCCCATTAGCCAGAGGCTCTCACTGACAGGGACAGAAGAAAATGGTGCCTGAATTGTGAGTGACAAGCGGTCTCATGGACCGCTGTCTTTCCTGGAGCCTTCCCGATAACCGGCGCTGCCACTGCAGACATAGAGCGCCGGTTATCGGAGATTACAAATAACGGTGGCCATCTTGGATCCGTGGACGCTCTGCTCTGTCTGCGAAGCAGGGGTCCCCCCTGCGCAAACCCAGCATATTTCAGCCCCACTGATTGAGGAACCGGCCTGGGTGGCCTCCCTGACACAGTCTGTTTCCTCTTTAGCACAGATGGTTTTTCAATCCAATCAATTGCTATCTACTGTGGCAACCTCGGTGGCTACTAATAATAGTACACCTTTGGGCCTCCCTGCTACCACAGGTTCTATTGGAACGTCTATACCGGACCTTCCTCATTACTTACGGACCAAGCCCCTGTTCCCACAGAACCGGCATGGTCCGCAGCATTTATAAAGGGTTTGGATAAACTGAACCAGTTACTTGAATCCCCAAACATCCCGCCTGCTAAAAGAAAGCGGCCTAGATCTGATAATACCCTTATGGTCCTTTCAGACTCTGAGGGGTTTTCAGAGGAAGAGGGGGAAATTAATTCTGATCCTGACCAGGTTCAACCTTTGGGACAGGAAGAAAACTCTAAAAGCCAATTTATTAATGATTTGGTTTTAGCAGTGAGACAAGCGTTGGACCTCCCAGTACTGGAGGATCCTACTCCCAGAGAAAGAAGTCTCTTCAAGAAGGGCAAAAGGAAGGCTTCCCGTTTTCCCCCTTCGGTAGAACTCAGAGATATTGCAGAGGGAGCCTGGAAACAGCCTGATAAAAGGTTCTCTGTTCCCAGAAGGTTCTCTTCCCTGTGTCCATTGCAGGAGGAAGACGTGGATTGCTGGGAGACTATTCCTACGGTGGATATTCCAGTAGCCCGTTTGGCCAGACACCCTCTACTACCAGTCCCAGGTTCAGCAACTCTGCAAGATGCCAATGATCGCAGAGTAGAATCCCAGCTGAAATCTCTATTTGTGGCTGCGGGTTCTTCTTTTAGACCCACATTTGCTTCAGCTTGGGTTGCTAGAGCCATGGAAGCATGCGCAGACCAACTAGCAGAGGCCTTGCAGGACTCTGATTTACTTCCCCTGGCTTTGCATTTGAAGGAAGCATTAGGGTACCTTTATGAGGCGGCCCAGAACTCAGCGTCTGTGTCCTTCTCTATTCAGGCTGCATCTATTTCAGCAAGAAGAACGTTATGGCTGAAATCCTGGGAAGCAGATGCGGAATCAAAAAAGTCTGTTGAAGCCATCCCTTTTTCAGCAGCAGGTTTGTTCGGCCCGGAACTGGATACTATGATTTCCCAGGCAACAGGGGGCAAAAGCACTTCTTTGCCGGTATTTTCAAATAGAGGCCGGACTTCTCATGTCAGTTCCTTTCGTCAGCCCTTTAGGGGGACCTCCTTGCCTAGAGGACAGTCCTTTAGAGGTAGACAACCAAATGCTCGAGGCTCCTCTGTCAGGGGCAGATCCTCGTTTGCAGCTAGGCGCCAGGCCTCCAAGATCCAGGAGAAGCCTGCGTCCTGACGACCACTCTACTCTGCCGGAGGTAGCGCCAGTGGGGGCACGTCTGTCTCTGTTTCGGGAACAGTGGTCAGCGTCTTCCCAAGACCCTTGGATTCGGGGCATTATTTCAAGGGGGTACATGATAGATCTGCTGGGCCCTGTACCACATCGTTTCTTTGTAACCCCTCTACCCCAAGACCCAACAAGAAGACAGGCAATACAGGCTTGTGTTGCCTCTCTTCTTTCGCAAAGAGTCATCTGCAAGGTCCCAGACAACCAGAAGGGACAGGGGTTTTATTCAAATCTGTTTCTGGACAGGAAGCCGGACAGGTCCTTTCGGCCCATTTTAAACCTAAAGAGCCTCAATGTGCACTTACGATTGGACAGATTTCGGATGGAATCCCTGAGGTCGGTAATAAACGGCTTAGTGAAGGATCAGTTTATGGCCTCCATAGACATAAAGGCCGCATACCTCCACGTTCCCATTTGGAGCGACCATCAGTCTCCTAAGATTCACAGTGGGGTCCTCCCACTATCAGTTTCGGGCCCTTCCCTTCGGCCTCTCCACAGCTCCGAGGGTCTTCACGAAGATCAAGCCGGTCATGGCGACGTGTCTTCACTTAAAGGGAGTTCAGGTCGTGCCTTATTTGGACGATCTGCTCATCAAATCCTCCTCAGAGATTTGCTTACGTCAGCACTTATCCCTCACCTTGGCAGTTCTCGAGAGCCATGGATGGCTGATAAACTTAAAGAAATCCCAGATGGTTCCCTGTCAACGCATGGTATTCCTGGGGCTTATCATGGATACCAGTCGGCAGAAGGTGTTCCTGCCTACGGAGAAAATCCGTTCAATCAGGACTATAACAACTCAGGTCTTGTCCTCTCCCAATCCCTCAATTCATTTGTGCATGCGTCTGCTTGGGAAGATGGTGGCCTCCTTCGAGACGATCCCCTTCGGCCGGGCACATTCTCGATGCTTCCAGTAGGATCTGTTACGGAAATGGTCAGGATCCCACATACACTTGGATCTCCAGAAGATTTTGCTGTCTCCGGGGGCGAGAGAATCGCTCCAGTGGTGGCTGAATCCGGATCACCTGTCGGTGGGCAGGTCCTTCGCTCCATGGTCATGGATCATTGCCACATCAGACGCCAGCTTGAAAGGTTGGGGGGCGGTAATCCTGCACCTCCGGCTCCAGGGACTTTGGTCGGTTCAGGAATCGGCCTTTTCAATAAACGTGCTGGAGTTGAAGGCAATTCTTTTAGCCCTCCGGGGGGCCCAGTCCCTCCTCCAGGGCCACCCTGTCAGAGTTCAGTCCGACAATGCCACGGCTGTGGCATATATCAACAGGCAGGGAGCAACCAGGAGTGCAGCTGCAATGAAAATTGCAGCTCAGATTTTGGTTTGGGCAGAACAATATGTTCCAGCAATATCGGCAGTATTCATTCCAGGAATAAAGAATTGGGAGGCCCACTGCCTAAGTCGAAATCAGATGATGCCAGGGGAGTGGTCACTCCATCCGGAAGTTTTTCAGTCTCTGGTTCAGAGGTGGGGTCTTCCGGATATAGATCTCATGGCCTCCAGACACAACAGAAAGGTTCACAAGTTTTGCGCAAGGGCAAGAGACCACTTAGCGGTGGCAGTGAACGTAATGACGATGTCATGGGAGTTCAGGTTGGGATACCTGTTTCCTCCGATTCCCATGCTTCCTCAAGTGCTCAGACGAGTAAGGCAAGGCGGTCTGCCAGTAATTCTAATAGCTCCCTCATGGCCGCGCCGAGTCTGGTACGCGGACATAATCTCTATGGCGGAAGGACAAGGACTTCGTCTTCCGTCACGAGACGACCTTTTTCTTCAGGGTTTCTTCCGTCACCAGAATTTACCTCAGCTCAGTTTAACGGCATGGCTGTTGAAGCCAGCCTCTGGAGGGCTAGGGGTTTTTCCTCCAGTGTAGTGAACACTATGATGCGAGCTAGAAAGCCAGTTTCAGCTCGCATCTATCACCAGATTTGGCGAGCCTATATCAGATAGGACATGTCACACGTCTTCCTTTCGTCTCCCTCGCTTATTGGCTTTCCTTCAGGATGGGCTGGAAGCAGGGCTTCGTTTAGGTTCCCTAAAAGTTCAGGTATCGGCACTTTCAGTCTTTTTTCACCTGAAATTAGTGGATTTACCGGATATTAGGACTTTCCTTCATGGAGTCTTGCATATTCAGCCTCCCTATATTCCGCCTACAGCACCATGGGATCTTAACCTGGTACTGGATATGCTTAAAGGGCCTCCTTTTGAGCCATTACTTGTGGCAGATTTTAGGTGGTTGACCTGGAAGGTCGTCTTTCTTTTGGCAATTGCATCGGCACGTAGGGTATCTGAATTGGGAGCTCTGTCTTGCCGGGAACCATATCTGGTTTCTCACAAGGACAGAGCGGTTTTGAGAACACTCCTATCTTTTGTTTCAAAAGTAGTGTCCTCCTTCTATTTGAACAAGGAAATTGTAGTTCCAGTTTTTTCATCTACTTTTCAGTCTGATCTGCAGTCTATGGAAAAGTTAGATGTGGTTAGAACTCTCCATATTTATGTCAGAAGAACATCTCAAGTTAGACTAACTGATTCTCTGTTTGTCCTATATGATTCTAACAAAAGGGGCTGGCCAGCATCTAAACAGTCCATTGCAAGATGGATTACGGCAACTATTAAGCAGGCTTACATAACAGCTAACCTTCCTGTGCCGGAGAGACTTACGGCCCATTCCACCAGATCGGTAGGGGCGTCATGGGCAGCAAGAAATGGGGCTTCCGCTGACCAGCTTTGCAGGGCAGCCACCTGGTCTTATGTCCACACATTTACCAAATTCTATCAATTTAATATATTCGCATCCGCGGATGCAAATTGCGCTCGTAGTGCTCTATGAGCGGGGCTTTCAGAGCGGTCCCACCCTTAGGGGGCTGCTTTAGAACGTCCCCATGGTAAGCAGTGTCCCCCAGACTGGATGAAAGAGAAAAGAGGATTTATATACTTACGTTAAATCCGTTTCTCTGATTCCGTCTGGGGACACTGCGATCCCTCCCTTCTGCCTTTCCTCTGTATGCTCTTGGTTGATTGACCTATCTCCTTGGGGCTTTTTAAATAAACTGAGGAGGAAGAGGCGGGGGGATTGTAGAGGGGAGGGGTCTGTCAGCAGTGATAAAGTTATACAGCTAGGTGCCAACTCCCGTGCTCCCCTCCACAACCCCATGGTAAGCAGTGTCCCCCAGACGGAATCAGAGAAACGGATTTAACGTAAGTATATAAATCCTCTTATTGCCTTCAGGACAGGAGTTATTGTTGTTTCCCAGATTCCCAGTTGTTTTCAGTACAATGTCACATCTCATTTGTGGAAGGGCTTTTAAAATGGCCATGATCACGGTAACTGGATATGTTTGGTGAACTAAAAGAGCTGATCTAACACTATTAATATATAGGAACTCTGTGTAATTTGTAATGTCAATCTCTCCAGGGTTTTCAAACCTTGAAAGAATGAATCTGCCTGCCTGCCGCCTTATTATTGAATCTGAGCATTGTGCCAGAAATAAGGCTTTACTGGAAGCCCTGCCCAAAAGATGCTTTACCTTATAACTCAATAAGGCATTTTACAGTTGGTTTACATTAATGGCAATTTTTGTAAACCAATATTATGCTGATTTTTTCTTGAATTTTCCAATAATATCTTTTTTGTTTTTCTTCTTCATATTTATTCTAGGTAGCAATGGAATTTGGTTTTAGGAATAACGGCTTTTCTGTGTACCTGAACAGAAATCGGACAGGAGAAATATCAGCTACCCAAAACAAGTCACTTACTCTACTAAAAATCAAGTGAGTATACCGATCTTTATCTTCATTGTCAGTGTTATGAGTGTTGTCAAAAGTAACTGTATATGTTTCCATGCTATAACTAAGTCATAATGCCGCCACAATTCTATTCATCCCAAATCCAGAATGAGGGTCTCAGCCTTTTACTGCTACTAGTATGCATGTATTAAAAATAATTCATTTTGTTCTAAATTAGAACTTGCATTTTTTTATATTTTGCTCAGAGAATGTTTGCTTTTGGTCTACTCATCTTCCTTCCCCATATATAAAAAATCCAATGTGTATTATAAGGAATAACCCACCCCTACTGATTTATTATTTTGGCAATTGGAAGCCACTTCCGCATACAACCTGATCCTTCTGTATGGAAACAGAACTTCTCAGTGACTTGTAATGTCATATGTCATAGGGTAAATTATGTTAATAGATATATTCTTTCTGAATAGACAGGACTTGCTGGATAAATAACATAACCACACGATCAATATTTGTTAGCAAAACTTTCATCCTTGGTGAAGGAACAGAACTTGCATGTTTTATTCATTTGCTGATTTTTACGAGACACCTCTTTTTACAAATGCCATTATAGGGAATTGCTTGACAGTAACCCCCCACAAAACACCAAAATCAAATTTTGCAAGTAATTCTCTTGTTCCTTTAGAAAATCATGATGTTGTTGCAATAAATCTCTGCGATTAATCAGCAATACACTCACAGAAGCTAAAATAATTCCATGTGTAGGGAAGACTGTATAATCATAAGGCTGGTGACACACTTTAGAACATAAATGGACATTATCCAGTCATCAGCCACTGTACTACAACAGGTGACCTCTTAAAGCTACGTATTCAGTCAGGTTTATTCAGCACACTGACACGTTATCACTTCCTTTCATATTTCTCTGTACTGTACAGCCTGAAGTGTAGAAGTTGGTAGTTACAGGCCCCTAGAGAAGAAGCCAAACACTGCTCTATATGCTCATTATTAGGACAGGTGAAGTGACTGTTCTCCTTAATAAAACAGAGATACCTTGTTCAGAAGCTGTTGCTTTGGAAATTGAAACCACCAAATGATCGTCCAACCAATGTTATGATGATTTCTTCAGTAGGGACATTATTATAATGCAGTGTGTGGATATTATTTATTTTAGTTTCATGTTCTTAAATACAGTAATTGTCTGTCAATCAAAACATCAATAGGGCATTTCTTCCTTGTAAATGCAGCATTTTCCTGTAGGGATCTCTCCCTCTCATTCCCCTTTACGCATCGGTCTGGCTCTGCCTTACATTTCCTTTATTCCGTTTGTACTTGGCATATGATATGTTAAATGGTGTGCAGAATTTTCTACCCTGTGAGCAGAAATCAGAGGGAAGATTATGGGCTCATTTACTAACATTGCATTTGGATGTAAAATTTGCAACATACCACAGCAATGGGCAGTTATCTTCTATCTTTCAACTACACTTTAGACAATGAAGGTAAGTGACTGATTGGATTGAGGTGCACAGTTTGCACTAACATAGAGCCATTGTTGTTAAAAAAAATATCCATAGCTAATCTAACATAATTAGGGCGTTCTATCTTTCTAAAACATCACTTAAACACATTAGAGGTTTTGATTTTGTGGGTTGAACCAATATGCAACTTTTTAATTTGCTAAGAAGCAATGATTTTATTTTATAGAATTATTCAATCCAACATTCATACAGCCATATATTCTGCACATAACCGTTTCAGATAACATATTGGTTATTTACACTGCCCAAAAGATGCGATCATCTGGCTAGTGCAGTTTACACAATGAAAGCAAATGTCTTGTTGCTATGGGTTTAATGCAATTTAGCACATTTAAGCAATCTTACCAAACAGCCCTTATTATCTTATTTCCACTGCCCTCGTTTTAGATGCTAAATCTTGAAACTCAGGGTTAACTCTTAACTTGTCAGTGGTGTAATGCAGAAGTAGGTATATTTACAGTATACAATATAGTTTGTATATAACCCTAAAGCAGCTCTTGCACCCCGATTTTAAAGAGTAGGATAATTGTATGCTTTGTAGGTGGGCAAAAGGCATTGATTATTGGGGTTGCTACTATGTCCAATACGTGGGATCTGTAGCAGGATGTGCCGTAGGTGCAGATTATTAAAAAAAAAATTTTTGGGGTGAAGGGCAAAACGTCAGCCCAATCTGTAAGAAGAAGAACCATGCTAGACCTTGGCTGCTTTCATTATTGTGGGTCATGTTCATAAATGTGGCCGTATGAGGACCACTATCAGCCTTTATGTGCAGTTATATTCTGACTGCACTAACAGGTCCCAGTGATGCTGGAAGAGATCCTGGTGCTCTCACCAAGCGGCAGGGCTTGATCCACGCCTTCACTTGAGTAGGAGGAGTGCTTCCATTGCAGAGTCAGGTGAATGGGTGTAGGGGTTAAAGTTAAACTTTTCAATAGCAATTAAAAAAAAAAATCTGTTTTTAATTTTATATTTATATATTTACAACCTTCCTCCCTTTGCAATTTCTTCTGCAGACCTGGGATGCATTTACTAAAACTCATAAAAAGGAAAAGCGGATGTGTTGCCCATAGCAAACAATCAGATTCTAGTTATCATTTTCTAGAAGTACTAGATAAATGATCTAGAATCTGGTTGATATGGACTACACATCCAGTTTTCCTAAATCTACCTTCTGGTCTTATCCATTATAATGACTGAAGGTAGCACCAGACAACGTAGATCAGAATCTGACAACCAGAGGGTAGTACATAGTGCAGCAGATCCACTATGGGAGGCAATGGAATTTGTAAACTAACTTCAAATGTTATTGTACTGCTAAAAATAGTACATTTATGACATGTTTATGTAAAGAGGATGCCCTTTTTAACTTGGTAAACATTTCTGTAGCATAAGTGCCATTTGGGAGGACCGCAAGTTTGTTTACTAGTCCTGATAGATTTTCCTATTTCTTATAAATTCAATAAGCAATTTGGATAGTGTGCCATCTCCTGCTGGGCTCCTAATGTTTGGTACATTCTTAGTCACTTCAATCTGCCACCTGTCAGATCTTGTAATGCTTATGTCCCCGGTCTGTTATTTGATGTATCCAGAACATACTTGGAAACGAGGTGCCTCTCAATGTAGTTATTCCTGGTAAAATAATTTTATAAATAAATATTTATTGTCTGTAATGCTTTTTTATACTATCATTGTGCATTGAGGCTACTTAATAGTGTACGTGTTCTTTTTACATTTTTTTTTTTTGGCACATATACTAATAGCCTTGATTGTTGAGTAATGGAAGTTGAAATTACTTGTTTAATTATTGATATTGAATGGGTTTAATTTTAAAATGCTGTTATTTTTATAGCCATCCATTCTGCTGTGTCTTTATGAATTTGGCTAGTAGTAAATCACTTGATTGTAACTGTTGTATAGCCGATGCTGTTTGCTTCAGATAAATAATGAATCGCCTTTGCTGGACGTGCTATTTTCACTTTGTTTACTTTTGTAGACATGGCGATATGCTGTTCCTTTACCCGTCCAGCTCCGCTGGGCCGTCCTCTGAGGTTATGGATATATCTGCATTGACTGCATTAACTACATTGACTCAGGCTCCCAGGCCTGCAAGTGCTCCCCAAGTGGTAGAAGATGAAATTGACCAATATCTATACAAACAAGATGGAAAGATTTACAGGAACAAAGACCCTCAGCTGTATGTACATAATGATGACACTATTTTTATATGGAGTAATTGTACACTTATTAGAAGTCAACATGGATGCTTATAATTAGTTTAAGATTATTAAGTAAAGCCACTTTTGGACATAATATTATAACATCAAAGCCTGTTTCTTCCTAAGCTAAGTAACAGACCTGCAATAACAACAGATGTTTACATTTTACTGGCTGCATATGAAATGTGTCCAGCATGCTATAAGTTAACCTTCTTAGAAAGCTATCATTTTCATACTTAGAGGGTGGGATGTCTTTATCTTGCATCACTCATAGGCATTGGAGAGCCAGTACTTTTGTGATTTGGCTTGCAGTCACATAGGTTACGGAACTGCTCTCTACGGATTGTTGATTGGTGGATACATAGACAGGGGCACTGCAATTGACATGGCGGGGCAAGCAAAACTGACTTGCTATTCTTTATATTTTAAGCTTTTTTTTTTTACCTGTCTAAGATCTATTTTTTTGCTGGTTGAGATGGTGGGAGATAAAACACCTGATTAAAGTTTGGTATTATTTGTCCTTTACTGTAATTTATGTAATAAAACATATAACCTGCTAAAATTCGAGTTTCTATATCCACCACCCTCTATCTTACACTGAAATGCATGATATTTCCTCATGTAGGTGTCGGCATGGACCACTGGGTAAATGTGTGCACTGCGTCCCGTTAGAGGTAAGGACCATGAGATTGTAAGCTTTTGCTATTTGTTTTGAAGATTTATGTGTATGACAAGCTCTACTATTATTGTATTGTCCTGCAGCCGTTTGATGAGGATTATCTCAACCATCTGGAGCCCCCAGTCAAACACATGTCCTTCCATGCCTACATCCGGAAGCTGACAGGAGGTGCAGACAAGTAAGAGGCAGCATTACAAGCATCTTGTACATTCTGCACAGGTGTCATTGGACATTGTATATTAAATTAGATATTCATCTGCTTTTCACATGTCTTATGTGTAAGCGGAAATGGGCCGATATTGATTCTCTCCCACTTTAAGGTCTGTAAAATGTGAATTTATTTACAGACTGTAGATAGCCTAAGATGAAAATGTCTTTTCCAGTAGGTAGTTGGTGAAATTAGCACATATTGTCTGTTGATCAGTGAATGAGAGGCAGATGAATCCTTTTCTTAGATACAGAAATAAATAAGAAATAATTTTATGGTGCAGGTCAAATCAATATTCTTTCAGTAGTTGGTAACTGCTGCAGCCTCTTTTAGAATAATGATGCAGAGTGTCCATCTGCTGGTACAATGACCTCTGCTTCTACAACCTTCTAACTTTTCTTTCCTCACAGCCTGGAAATGCTTATGTGGTGGGTGGCTGCGAGTCTTTATTTCATGGCTGTTTTCAGTTTTGTAAGTGCATCAATGCTTTACTGCATGATTAATGGGACTTTGTGGGTCCTGCAATCTCTGCTTTTCCCCAGTGTCAGCTGGTGAATATTTCTTATGTTCTCCTTTCCCTGCTGGTTATGTTTTCAGGGCCATGTACTTCTGGGAATTATATTGGTAGGCTTTTGCAGTCTGTTGTGTAGTCTTTTCAGGGAGCTGGCCTATGGCTGCCACCTCTTTCACTCATCTTGTTATTGAATGGGGGGAGTCTCATTCCACCATCCCTGATTCTTGGATTAGCTTCTCATATTATGTGTTCATACTTACATTTTATATTTGTATAGTCACAAAATTTAGTAGTATTGAAAGATATACTATAATACAATTATTTGACGGAAACATTGCAATAACTGATTTTAATTGGTATGATACAACCGTTTTTGTAAAATCCTCAGATCAGAACTACTGAAATCCAACATCTAAGAGTACTGTTCTAACGAGATTACTTTCTATGGTTTTTGTGTAGCAAACTGACTATGGCGTGAACCATAGGTCACCGTTTGATTCAACCACATAATGCAGTCATTGCTCTACAGGTCTTACTCTAGAAATGTGGTACTTCCTTATGTGAAAACCGTATAGTTGTCACTAGAAGGTAGATTCAATTCCCCGCATTGTTCTAAAGAACAACGCAGGACGCACATCATTACCGTTAGTACAGTACTTTTAACACCGATTTCTGCTCGAGGCTCAGGGAGCTGCAAGCGAAAATCAGCGTTGAAATTACTGTACTAACGGTAATAATGCACATCAGTTACCATGGTAACGATAATGTTCTCTGAATTTCCCCCTAGGTGTAGACCTTGGTATTCTAAGGGAAAGAACGTTTTTTTTAACTGTATGCGGATATATTTATATTATATCTATAAACGATTTCAGACAAACTAAACCTGTGACATGTCATAGCACAGTTGGAAGTCAAAGTTCTCTCAGATGAAAGGGTGGAAAGTACACAGCACACAAGCCAGAACTTATAGTAAATAATAAAAAAAAACAAAAAAAAAACCTTCTCTGTGACCGGGTCACTTTAAGAGGAGAGAATTGATGTAACAGCATGATATAAGATTACACAATATATGATTTTTGAACTTAGGGTTACTTAGCATCTGAACTACGTTAGGTAAAGTTGTACTCTAATAATACTTCCTACTCCACAAATAAGCTACTCTGCAAAATCTTGGAAATCTGCTGCTTTTTTTTATATTCTCACCCTATATCTATTTAATTTCAGGGGAAAATTTGTGGCCTTGGAAAATATCAGCTGCAAGATTAAATCTGGTTGTGAGGGGCACCCACCGTGGCCAGAGGGCATATGTACCAAATGTCAGCCTAGCGCCATCACCCTCAACCGACAGGTGAAAATGTCTTCTTTTCTACCAGGGATTTACGCTGTGTGAGACATTGAAGGTTGTTTATGAAAGAGTTGGAGTATGAAGTGACATTTTCGGAGAATTGCATAGTATTTACTTCAGAGCTCACAAGTGAAACTCCACATTAATACCGCAATGTGTCGTACTACTGAACCCTTGGGGGAAGTATATGCTTCTTCTCTCCTGTATTGTTTATAAAATAATGTTGGTTTGTTCTTAAACTGTACAGAATATGTCAAACTTTTCTACTTGTGAGTAAAGTCGCTTTTCCATACTATAGAAATACAGACACGTTGACAACATTATGTTTGAGAATCACACAATTGCTGACCGTTTCTTGGACTTCTGGCGCAAGACTGGAAACCAGCGCATTGGCTACTTGTATGGGCGTTACACTGAACACAAGGACATCCCTCTAGGCATCCGGGCAGAGGTGGCAGCCATCTATGAGCCTCCACAGGTATGAGGGGTAATGTGTTTTCAGTGTGTGATTAGAAAAGCAGGGCTTATCATTCATAGTAATGTTTTTTTTTGTTTTATACAAAAGGGTCTGTTATTGATTTGATGCATTTGGTCATGTTTTCCATATTTAATTCCACACCTTCTTACATTTGAGCACCCAGTATACATACATCAAGGGCTTCAATAAGGGTTAGGGTAAATCCAGCTAAAGGTGCAATTTTGCCCCTTGGCAAAACTATATTGCGCTGCATTGGAGGATGTAGGGCAGATTTAGAGTTGGGAGGGGAGCATTTCATAGCTCAGCTCAAAGTCACTGAGTAAATATAAAGCTGCCAAGCCTAAGAAATGACCCAGAGTCTGCCTCAAAATCTTCCAGCGATCGTTCTAGGGTGGTGGTTTGGCGATCCCCAATTTCAAACATTATCAGGCTGCACAGCTTGCCCAGTGTGTCCAATGGAATGTTGCTATCCCCGAGCAGTCTATGGTTTTCCATTGAAGCTGGGTCGCTTCATTAACGAACATGTCCTGCTTACTCTTGGTCCGGCCACCCAGCGCTGGTCAAATCGCACCTGATAATAGCCCTTCTCTCTTTTAGTCTGGGATAGAGTCAAAAGGTATATGAATTGGCCCCTGATCCCTCCCCACTTGTCCTTGTCCTTTGAGAACCCTGCTTTTGCATCAGGACTTACTGTATTCTTCTCTATGGCTGGCTGGTGGCATCTGATTTCTTACTGACATTTCTTGTTCTACGGTATTCCATCAGTTTTCGGATCTCCAATCCTCGCTGCTATTAAAACCCAAACATTTTTTCCACTTCCTTCATATCCGTAATTTTCATGCCTCTGCATCCCCTCCTCTGTGTCCAGATCTCCAACTACATTTGAATTGTTAAGTCGACGTCGAGCCTCTACTAAAGGCATACTCTCGATGCTCTATGCTGAACTTGCACTCCCTGTCCCACTGACAGGCAATCCCCATGTCCACGCCTGGTAGACTGTCCTTGGTGAGTCTTTGGATGTGGAAGAGTGGTCTGAGATCTGAGAAATTACTGCATCCAGCTCCATCTATGTCAAAATTAAAGACTATTTTAAGTAGTTGTATCACTGGCACTTTGTCCCCATTCGAATGTCTAAAATTTTCCCAGACTATTCTCACAGATGCTGGAGAGGATGCTCTGCTCCAGGTACATTCATCCACATCTGGTTTTCTTGCCCTAAGCTCTCAACTATTTGTCCTCTCTACGTAACTTAATTCGCTCAGTGCTCCTTTGTGACTTTCCACTCCTGCCCAATTATCTCCTCCTCCCTTTAGCCTTCCCCCCACCCCCCCAGACATCTTGAAATCTCAGCTCAAACTCAGGGCCATCTTTTCCATTGGGCACGATGGGCAGCTGCCCGGGGGCCCCACGTGCAAGGGGGCCCCATAGGCACGGCTCTTAATGAGAATAAATAATCCTGCAAAAGAAAAAACCTGCAAAAAAAAACCTTCAAGGGTCACTGAGCAAGTACATCTATCTATCGCTATCTCTATATATCTGTATCTGTATCTGTATATATCTATATCTATATCTAGGGGCCCCGGTGCACTGCTTTGCCCGGGGGCCCATAATGTTGTTAAGATGGCCCTGCTCAAACTGATCCGTCACTCTGTTTCTGCTACCATCTGCCAGCTCACAGCGGACTGGAAATCTGCCTCTCCTCCTCCTTTTGTTGCAGTCCTAACTAGAATATGGAATGTTTATCGAACGAAGCACATAACTTTCAATGATTCCACAAAACAGTTTTGCAAAACCTGGGAATCCTGGGTGATTTTACAATAACATGTACCTTCCATTCCACAGTTAGTCCTGACACTAGTTTGCCCTGAGATTTCCAGTTTCATATTGGCAACATTTCTTCATCCTTTCCCCTGGGTCTTCCCTTTTTCTTCTTCCTCTCTCTTCCCCCATTTCTCCTCTTTTCGGAATTTTCTTTTCTCTCTCATTTATTTCTAGCTCCTCTCCTTCCTGTATTTCTTTTATATCTTTTGAAAATCCCTGGTTGTCTATTATACTGTATATGAAGAACAGCTGTCTTTTTATGGTGGAATTGCTCTCCTTCATTGATTTTGCCTTAATTCTTGTTCATTTAGAGTCTCACCAATGCTTATTTACATTTTTATTTTATTTTTCTTCTCTTGTATCTGTTTGTCTAACCCCAACCTTGTTAAACAAAACGTTAAAATAAATCTGCCCAGTATTTGTGTACTACATGCATACTTCCCTCCATGTAGGAAAAAAATTGCATTTGCACCCCTTGCATTGCAGCATGGTTTGTCCAGGAGCAAATGTGTACCCTGGAGTTACTCTTATCTCTAAATGAGGCCCAAAGCGTACAGACAAACTCGGCCACAGAGTAAGTATTCTCTCATATACATTCTTGGCTATCTTTCTACTCCTAGATTGGGACACAGAACAGCCTGGAGCTGCTTGTTGATCCAAAGGCAAAAGCTGTGGATGAGATTGCAGCCAAGCTTGGAATCCGAAAGGTAAGAACTGAAAACCATTCTGAGTGTGTAGTGGAAGATACAACTGTTGTAACATTCTGTGCCGATCATTGTGGTGTGCAACTCCTTTTTGGACATGTGATTGAATGTAAGAAGATTCAATGTGTTGGTATGGGGAATACACCCGTGAATATACACTTAGGAGTGTGGTGGTTCCGCTCTGCAGTATGCTGGTGCTATATAAATAAATTTTAATAATCTCATTGTACAAATTTTATGCTACTTTCCAATATCTGTACATGAGAGTAGGAGATTCTTGATACATACAATACTGCATTCTTCTGCCTCTTCCTCCTCACTCCCCTTCCCTCATAGTTATCCTCCGTTCCTCCTTCTCTCCCTCCCTCCCCCGTGTCTCTCTGTCTGTCTACCCCGCCCCTTAGATTGTACGCTCCTTTGGACAGGGTCATCTCTCCTCCTGTCGCCACCACTTTCAACTCTGCTCTCCAGCTATCAGCCCTCCTCCTAGAGGTCTCCTCGAGGTCCCCTCTCGCTCCTTCCTCCCCCTCTGGGAATTTCCCTGTCACCCGTGCCCTCCCTTCTGGGCTCCGTCATATGCGGACTCTCCCCTCCCCCTACCCTAGCGTTGAGCTCATTGAGTTACTGTGATTATTGTTTACTGTACTGTGCTGTCTCACCTTGTATTGTAATTTTGTTTGTCCCTGTACGGCGCCACGGACACCTAGTGGCGCCCTATAAATAAAAATTAATAATAATAATAATTGTATGCTGATTAAATCTGTTACGCTTGCATAAAAGCTTATTGGTGTCCTTTTTTAAAGATTAAATACAGAACTGAAGTTGTTAGTACTGTTAATTTGCTTTCTGCAAGTTTTCCTGGATAAGAATTTCAGCTAGTATTATTTAATTCTCTTACCTAAATTTATAGAGACTGGAGTCATTTTAGTTTTTCCACTACTAGTTTTCTTGCTGACTCTTTCCCCCTCTCTATTTTTCATTTGCATGCATGTATAGTATATAAGAAACATGGAAAAATTTAAAAATTAGGGTTTATGGATCAAAAGACTTAGGTGGCGGGAGGACCCTTAACTTACTGGTATACTGTGGGAGTACTGCCTAGGATTAGGATATAGCTTGGGTATACATCCTCATTATTTTACCTTCTAATCTTTATTATACATGGACGTTTGAGGCATTTAAACATGAAATACTTGAGGCAGAGTCCGATTAGATAATCTTTATTATACGAAAGGCAGCCTCTGGAAATACTGTCTACAAACATTAGCAAATAATACTAAACTGAAAAAACTGAACATCACATTATATATGGCTATAGCAAGTGTTTGAAGTATGCAGTTTTAGCAAAATAACCGGCTTTCAATGATGGCGCAGTGTGAAAGTAGTTAATTAAAGTGTTTAAACACAGATCTATAATCGGAGTACCATAGCGAAGTGCACAGTGCTCCAAAATAATCAAAAGCAAAGATGACATCACCACAGTTACTGAATTATAAGCAAGCTTGAGCATAGTGGGTGAAGCAAAAAGACTTGCTAGTTCCTTTATGTAGGTCATGGGAATTTAAGCAGAATAACGGTCCCACTTGAATGATTGCCATGGTATAAAGACCGTTCTGCTGTAGTAAATGTCTGAATGCAATTAATAAAACTGCAAAATGCAGATCATTAAGGTGTGCAGATACGAATCTAATAATCAAAGTTAATTATGTAGTGTACAGTGAATAAAGTTAACGTAACAACAACCCCTGTTCACAGTTACTGAGATTGAACAGCCCCGGAACATAGTAAAATCTACAAGAATTTCAAATGCATTCACGTGCCTGTGTACATCTTAAATATAAAAAGTTTGATTAATGCAAGTGAAAAAGCAGAAAAGGTTGAATGAGTACCTTTGGGTTGGCACTCATTATTGTGAAGCACTTTACTGTAGAACTCTTATTTTTTTTTTTTATATATATATATATATAATGTGTATGTATATATTTATAATATTATAATGAATGCCATGTCTTGGAGAACACAAGTGCCTCGGAGAACCTCTGTGAGAGCCCAGTGTCTGTTTTGTTTTCTACAGGTTGGCTGGATCTTCACAGACCTTGTATCAGAAGACACAAGGAAAGGTACTGTCCGGTACAGTAGGAACAAGGTAAGTGTAAATTGGATGCTATTACTTGTCCAGATTCTTTATTCACAGCTATAATTGTATACCATATTTAGCACATTTCCCTCTCCCCAGGACACCTATTTCCTGAGTTCAGAAGAATGCATCACAGCTGGCTTCTTCCAGAACCAGCACCCGAACCAATGCCGCCTCTCACCAGATGGAGACTTTGGCTCCAAATTTGTTACAGTGGTAGCCACAGGTAGGTAGAAAGTTTGGGTCCATACAGTTATCTAGACTGGGCCATTCACTTTCTGACTTTACCTCATCTACGCCTGTTTTGTTTTATACAAAACATTAACTAATATTTCTGTGCATAGAATATCAGTCTCAATACTTTGTGAAGGATAACTTATTATGAGCAGGAAATATAAATAATTGCTTTTCTCTTTCATCCAGTCTGGGGGACACTGCTTAACATGGGTTGTGGAGGGAAGCTCAGGAGTTGGCACCTAGCTAGTTAACTTTAGCACTGCTGACAGACCCCTCCCCTCTACAATCCCCCTGCCTCTTCCTGTCAGTTTTTTTCTAGGTGCCCAAAGGAGTTGGCCTGATATTTTAGTGCTAGTGCTAATTTATTAATTTATATTTAATTTTTATTTGATTTTTTTTCTTAAATTTTTTATTTTTTAAGTACAGAGACTTTTATTTTGAAGGCAGACCTGGGAGTGTGTTCTACTATAGAGAGCACACTCCCAGCCTGCAGCGCAGACACGGCTCTGTCAGATGAGAACCGAGGGCTCTCACTGGCACAGCCTTGTGTGTCTGGAACAGAGTGACAAGCGGTCTCACCGGACCGCTGTCACTCTTAAAGTCTCCCTGATAACCGGCGCTACCAATGCAGGCATAGAGCGCCGGTTATCGGATAAAAAGAAATGCCGGCGGTATTCTTTTTTATTATTAAGCATTTATAAAAACTGTATTGCTTTACTGACAAAATGGGGTTAGTATGGGTAATATTATAGTACTCTTACTTGCCAAAACGCAAATAACATTGTTTATTTAAAGGAACAAGTGCAACTTTTACTGTAGATTAGTTGATTACTTTTTTTTTCTCTCTGTCTCCCTCAAGTCAATGGTGTGCTTGTGACGCTTTCCTTTGTAAAATGTTAGATAAAGGAAAAGGTCCTATGGAAAAATATTTTACCTGTTATAAATGCAAGGTTTACTTACCACAGTCAGTTTACTCTTTAGCTCAGCTTCTCACTAAATCTACTTAATTATTGACAAGCTCAGCAACACTTTCTTCTATATTGGATAAGGTGGGGGGTCCTGCTGCGGGGAATGGCTGTAGCAGGCCCTTCTCTTTTTCATAACGGATCAGACACATGTCTCGACAAGCTAGACCAGTTTCTGAATCCACATATTTGGCCCCTACTAAAAGAAATCTGTGTAGATCCGCAAATCCTTTTCTGAGGAAGGGGAAACAAAATTTAATCCTGATCAGGTTCACGTGTCTAATCAGGAAAAAACTGCCAGATATCAGGCCATTGATGATTGCTATTAACGGTAAAGCAGGCCTTGGACGTCCCAGAGTCAGAGGATCCTAGTCCTAGAAACAAGTCTCGTTAAGAAGGCCAGAAGAAAGGTTATTCGTTTTCCTCCGTTGGTGGAATTGCACAATGTTGCTGAGGGAATATAGAAAAAACTTGATTTAAAGGTTTCTATTTCAGAAGATTCTCTTCCTTATATCCATTACAGGAAGAGGATCTGGCTCACGGGGAAGGAATCCCTAGGGTTGATACTCCTGTAGCCCGTATAGCCCCCCATGCTACCTTGCCGGTCCTGCACACTGCAACACTGCAGAACAGACTAACCGCAGAATTGAAGCTCAGAAAAAATCTATATTGTAACAGCGGGTTCTTCCTTTAGACCCACATTTGCTTTGGCTGGGGTCACTAGAGCCATGGAAGCATGGGCAGAGCAGCTGGCTGAGGCCTTGCAGAACTCATAATTGCTTCCCCGGCCTTTACATTTTGAAAGAGGCAGCTCAGAGTACAGCGTCTATGTCTTCCTCTATTCAGGCTTCGAAAATTTCAGCAAAACGAATCTTATGGCTGAGATCCTGGAAGCCTGATTCGGAATCTAAGAAATCCCTAGAAACCATTCCTTTTTCTGCGTCAGGTTGGTTCGGGCCGGAATTACAGGGTTTGATTTCTCAGTAAACTGGTGCCAGGAGAACACCTTTTTGCCAGTGAATGTGGGTAGAGCCCGCCTCCCGCTTTTTCAGCTCCTTTAGGCAGTCCTTTCAGGGGACCTCCTTCCTAGGGGCCAGTCATCCTGCGTCAGACAACTCAAATTCTAGAAGCTTCTCAATCAGAAGTAGACCCTCTTTCTCAGCTTCATGTCAGGCCTCCAAGGTTCAGGAGAAGCCTGCACCCTGACTGCCATTCTGCCCACCAGGAGGTAGCGAGAGGGGGGGGTGGGGGTGCCTGTCTCTTTTCTAGAACAGTGTACAGCGTCTTCTCAGGGTCCCTGGCTTCGGTGCAGTATAACTAGGAGATACAGGATAGATCTCTTGGGTCCTGTTCCGCATGGTCTCTTTGTAACCCTGCTAGCTCGAGTTCCACAAAGTAGGGTGGGTAATACAAGATTGGATCGCCTCTCTTCTTTCAGCATGAGTTATTTGCAGGGTCCCAGTAATCCAGAAAGGGAAAAGCTTTATTCAAACCCTTTTTCTTGTCAAGAAGCCGTACGGTTTCTTTCGACCCATCTTAAATATAAAGAACCTAAATATCCACTTAAAAGTGGGTAAAATTCGGATGGAGTCCCTGAGGTCAGTAATAAACGGATTGGAAAGGAATCAGTTTGGCCTCCATAGACATAAAGAATGCATACCTCCACGCTCCTGTCTGGAACGGTCATCAGTCTTTCCACAAGGAGGAACGAGAATGTCGGTAATGGCAGCTTGTCTTCATTCATTCAAGGGGAGTTCAGGGCGTGCCTTACTTAGACGATCTTCTCATAAGATTCGCCTCCGAGATTTGCTTGCAACAGCACATGTCCTTCACATAGCTTTCCTCAAGAGCCATGGGTGTTTAATACACTCAAGGAAATCCCAGGTGATTCCGCGCCAACGCAGGACCTTCCTGGGACTCGGCATGGACACCAAACAGCAGAAAATGTTTCTGCCAGAAGAGATCAGATCGGTTCAGAGGATAACATCGCAGGTCTTGTCCTCTCCCAGTCCTTCAATACACTTGTGCATACGTCTCCAAGGGAAGATGTTGGTCTCCTTCGAAATGGTCCCCTTCGGTGCTTGTAGTGGGACCTCTTCACAGGAGGGTCGGGATCCCACCTACATTTGGAGCTCCAGAAGTTTCTCTGTCTCCGGATGCGAGAAAGTCACAGACACCAGCCTGAAGGGTTGGGGCGGTATCCCTTCATCTCCGGCTCCAGGGTCAGTCCAGGAGTCCTCTCTATCCATCAACTTATTAGAGTTGAAGGCAATCCTTTTGACCTTTCTCCAGGGTCATCTCAGAGTTAAATCCGTCATGCCATGGCTGTGACATAGGTCAACAGACAAGGAGGAACGAGAAGAGCAACGGCAATGCGGTTATCGGCTCAGATATTCGCTTCGGCGGAACAGTGTGTTCCAGCAATCTCGGCTGTGTGCATTTCAGAAATAAAGAACTGGGAGGCCGATTTATTTCAGTCGCAATGCGATGATGCCAGGGGAGTAGTCCCTCCATCTGGAAGCTTTTCAGTCTCTGATTCCGTCTGGGGGACACTGCGATCCCTCCCTTCTGCTTTTCTTTTGTGTGCTTTTGGTTGATTGGCCTTTTCTCCTTGGGGCTTTTTAATTAACTGACAGGAGGAGGCAGGGGGATTGTAGAGGGGAGGGGTCTGTCAACAGTGCTAAAGTTAACTAGCTAGGTGCCAACTCCCGAGCTCCCCTCCACAACCCATGTTAAGCAGTGTCCCCCAGACGGAATCGGAGAAACGGATTTAACGTAAGTACATAAATCCTCTTATTGGATGACACTGAGCCATGGTGGTACAGCTTTTACTGCAGTTGGCCCAATACTTCAGTTTATGTGGCCCTAAAACAACCATGATGCCAGACAGTGGTTCTATTTACATAAATACGATTTACATTGGGATAGCAGAAAATGTGCTAGACAGATGACTGCAATATCAAAAATTAAGCTGGAAATGAGCTGGTTAGACACCTGAGAGATGAAGAGCAGATCTCATCTGATTTGGCCACAATGTGTGTGGAAAAACTGAACAATCCTGTCCCTGTATTTTCAGGGCAGTGGCAGGATCCGCTTATGTGAGGCCAGCCTCAGAGTTAGAGATTAGACTCCTCCTCCACACTATCTGCAGCACACCTTACAGCTTAGTGTCCTCCAGAGACGGGCCCAGGTTCCTCAACCACTTTGGCTAGGTACACACTGTAGAATTTTCCGACAGACGTGTTATCTCAAACAATTGTACCTACGAGTAAAAGTCTGATCAGTCTGTGATTATTCAAGCATACACACTGACACGATTTACCTTCAGATCTGTGCTCTTCATCTGGTCCTCTAATCTTCAGAGAATGACAGCACAATATTCATTCATGTCCCATTGTCACACTGATTAAAAATTGCCTTGTTATAGCTATCTACATGTCCTAACGAATTTCATTAGCTTCTGTGACTTCTGTGACTCCGTTTTGAGACAGAATGTTTCATGTCAAACAAATTAATTATTACTTCTACAGCAGTCTCCACATTTATTCACCCGACTCTGTAAACTCTATGGAGATCGTGAGCATGAGTGCATACACACTACATGATCGGTTGGTGATTGGCAGGAAAATATTAAACAGTACGACCAACCAAATGAAACGATGATCGGTACTTTGGGATGACTTTAGATCATTGTGTGACTGTTCAGATATCGTGCGAGTGTGTACAAACGATCGGATGTCGGCTGATTGGAGGTTTTGCGTGCAATCATCGGGCCAGTGTGTACCTAGCCTTAGATTTTCCATACAAATTAAATTATTCCGCAGTGCCTTTATATCTATGTCCACTCGCTGCATCATTCTTTCTACGTTATTTGATCAGCATTTTAGATTTCATAAGTTTAAATGCTGACCAGAACAAGTAGTAGTAGATATTCTTTACCCATTGTGTCTGCTTGGTTCTTTTGGCACTAGCTAATTGACTTCAGGTTTACATTCACTGTATTGTAACTTCACATGCTCAAATAATTCACTATAACATAATTGTTTGCAAACTGAGGCATTTGCATTACTCGTATATTCTCCCAATTTATACCCAGCTTGCTTTGTTATGTGCTTAGACCAGCTTTCTAAGGGAGTGGTTACAAATGACTCAGCAAGTTCTACCCCTTGACCCACCCATATTTTGATTTGACACCTTGTGAGGCATCCTACTGTCTCACAATGCTGCTTACTGTTAAATCCTTTTCTTTCATACTTCATTGAATGATACAGACCTTCTCATCATAGCTGAATAAATAGCTCAGTCGTGAAACCATTAAACCTATAGTTGCCTGTATAGGTGCTGACTTCAGTGGCCCGAACTTTCGTTGGAAAAACAAATTGGTTAGATTAGGGCAGTGTTGGCTAACCTGTGACACTCCAGGTGTTGTGAAACTACAAGTCCCAGCATACCCTTCCAGGAATAAGCTGCTATATATTGGCAAAGCATGCTGGGACTTGAAGTTTCACAACATCTGGAGTGTCACAGGTTAGCCAACACTGGATTAGGGTGATATTATTTTCAAACTTTATTTTTTTTTTTTTCTATAATGATTTTTGTTAAAGCTTTTAATTACAGGGCACAAAGAAAATACACAATAAAATACAAGGGATGAGGGGATAGGAGAGGGAAGGGAAGGAGAAAGGCAGGTAGAACATATCAATACAATCAAAAAGTACACATTTAAACATCCTAACAAATTGCGGCTCATTCAGGTTACTGCATGGGGAGCGATCTCTAGATATTACTGCGACAGATTTAAAGGGGAACTCAAAGAATCTGGCCATACCAGCGTTTTGGAGACTCATTGATTCCAGCCAAAGCATTTGATTTAGGGAGAGGAGGCAGAAGAGGTGTAAGGCACTCCCATTGTTCCATATCACAGCTTAACTGAACCTCAGAAATTATCTTGGCTATGGAAGGCAAGGTAGTAGATTTCCACGCTTTGACTATCACCACTCGGGTAGCTATGAAAATGTGACCTATGACCTACTGTTCTCCTAGTAAAACTTGTGGAGGAAAAAAGTGTAAAAGTGCCACTTCCAGAGTATTAGGAATTGGATTTTGAGTGACCTTTGATTATTAAGGTATACACCTGCGCCCAGAGAACATGGACCATGGGGCAACTCCAGAAGACATGAAAGATGTCGCCTAGCTCCCCACACTCACGCCAACAAGCCCTGGTCTGGGCAGGCCATATCTTATGCAGTCTATCCAGGGTCATATAAAGTCTATGGAGTAGCTTATATAGCATCTCCGTGTGCTTCATACACTTCGACATCCGATGGGCATTTTGATAAAAAGAAAGTATGGGAAGAGGTCAGTCAATACAAGTTAACAATAGCATATCAATTAAGCAATTTTTCCCAATTATCACAACCAAAACGGTAAAACACAATAAAACTTCTACCATAAGTTGACAACATTAAGCAAAACAAATCTGAAAATAATCAAAATTTTAATGATAAGACACCCCCAGAGGGATGAAAGGGAAGAGTAAGGAGGGTGGTTTGTAAGGGAAGAGTAGGAAGGGGATCAGTTGTTCCGTATTTAGAATTTATATTTTGTTAGGACCGCATTAGCGCTGATACTCAATAACTTATAGGATGTAGTCAGGAGAGCCATGCTGCTCTTATGTTGTTGCATTTACTTGGACAGTCATGAAGAATGTAATGTATTCTAAACTGTATACTTGCCTAACCTATTTAATTCACAATCTTTGAACCCACACATTAACTCTCACTCGAGCAAGAACACATATTAAATATAAAAATGACTTATTAAATTATTTGTTCCTCTGTAATATTACAAACAAAATGATAATTGTATGCCATCCTTATAATTTTTTTATGGACCGGTAAGTCTTAGTACTGTGGTAGAAAACCGGGACCCTGGAGGAAACCAGCGGAGACAGTGGAGAACATACAGATACAGAGGGCATTAGTTGGAATCAAACCCAGCGCTGTGAGGCAGCAATGCTAACCGCTGTGCCACAGTGCTGACCAATTTAGCAGGACAAGCCAGTTTCGAATGCAATCACCATTTATCTATCACTAGGAGACCTGTGACATTTGTTTTATATGTACTGGCAGTGTGGCTCTCCCTGACATATCAGGTCCCAATCATTCGTATCCTAGTTTTGACTAATACACATTTTAACATGTTATTACTGTTTAATTTCCTTCTGTGAGTTTACTTGGGAATTAATGTTGATGTGCAAAAGGCCATGGATAATATAACATAGTACAGTACATAGTGGAGACTGAGAGACAGCACCTGTAAAGCCTTGTTACTTTCCCTATCCAATATGTCTTGTGTTTCTATTCAGACCTTGTCTGTTTTTTTGTTTTAGGAGGACCGGATAACCAGGTGCACTTTGAAGGTTACCAAGTGTCCAATCAGTGTATGGCGCTTGTACGAGACGAGTGCCTCTTGCCCTGTAAAGATGCGCCAGAACTAGGCTATGCCAAAGAGTCAAGCAGTGAGCAATATATTCCTGATGTCTTTTATAAGGTCAGTGCAACCTTTAATAGCTGGATTAGTTGTACTTTTCTTTTGTCCTGATCTCCTCAGTGTACAGCGCTGCATAGTATGTCAGCTCTTTATAAATAAAAGGTCATAATAATAAGTGGTTAAAGGACCTGACCTGTTCAGGCTTACCATTACTTTCCAAAGTGGGACTGTTATAATGTTCATATTTAATATTTTGTAGCCAGAACATTATTGATTGTTCAATATCGTGAGGGGATAGGGCAGGGATATAGAAGAGAATAGGGCTGATGATTCAATGGCAACTTGTGCCAATAAGTTGTGGCATAGAAGTAATAGAAGAAACAAAATGAAAGCATAAACCTTCAGGATCAGTGTTAATGTTGGTAATCTTGACATTATTACACCATAACTGGACATATGAGCAAATGTGTATGTCCAGAAGTATTTGTGTAACATAAATGCATATTTAAATATACAGATAAATATGTAGATCTAAGACGTCATTCTGTATTATTCAGCTTAACTCTATATAAGGTGATCAGTTATCAAGATTGAGTTGAGTGTGCACCAAGCCTGTGGGTTTGCAGGACATCCAGATTCATCACAGATAAATGAAAATCGTATGAGAGCTACTGAAGGTGAAAATTAGAGGTTAGATAAGTGGAACAGGAGTGTGATTTCTAGTACCAAATTTGGAGCATCAAGTGCATCCAGGTAAGTTCTGTGGAATAGCTGGTGTTACTGCCCTGTTATGTGTTTCATTCCTAGCATTTCCTTTACAAATGGTGATCAGTGGAGCAGTCGGACTCTTCCAATAGTACAACTAGAAGCATTAAAGAGATTAGATACTAATCTATTCCAATGGGAATAATTACCGGGAGAAGGGAGGCACAGAGGGCATGTCCAAGAGCCTAGTGATATATCTATAGCTAGTAATTGATTTATAAGGTTATAATATAGTGGTGGGCAACAGGTGGCCTTCCCCTGTGGTCGAAGCCAGCTGCTCCCAATCTGACTTCCCTGGATTTTTGATCCATATATAGTAGAAAAAGAAATAGGATTATTTTTCTTTCCTTCTATCGCACCAATGATTTGACAACAACAACCGAATATTGTAGTATTAAGCAGGTAAAAACCTGTCATTAGTTTCCGTATGGGGTGCAAAATCAACTGTATGCACCAATAGTCATATATTCTATGTAATCGGGGGAATAGGGTAGGGAGGAATTTGGCACCTAAAAAAGTTAAATTTCAAGCTGCCGACAGGCCCCTCCCACTGCCAACCCCCTAGTAACTCAGTTTGATGTAGGTGCCCACGGAGTTGGGCTGAAGATAAAGAGCTGCTGCATCACTGCGGTTAGGTGTTTTGATTTTATTTTAAATGTTTTTCTATGTTTTACTAGCCTATAGACGGGTGTGCTCTGTGATACAGAGCACACTTGTTTGAGAAGCAGCTGTCAGCACTAAACTGTAAGACTTCTCACAGTGTGACAAGCAGTCTGTTCAGAACGCTGTCACACTGCTGCAGGGTCCGGCGCTGCCAGGGGCAGAGTGCGCCAGGACGCCTGCTGTCCCCGGGGGCCATGTGGTAAACGAGCTGGAGCATACCAAGTCCCCTCCTCTGTGAAGGAGGAGGGGGGACTTGGTGGTATGGCCGTGCTGTGTACAGCGCTTCAGAAGGGGCAGATGCCAGGCGATTTTACTTAGCAAAGAAGTAAAAATCGCTGACATACTGCAAAGAGGCAGAGAGACAGAGCAAAAGGGGAGTTGTGTACAGAACCCCCCCCCCCCCCCTCCCTGCGGAAGAAGCAGATAAAGGATTCCTTTGGCGACAAAATATTGAGGAAATAGAAAGGAGACAGCAGCCATTCTAGAGGGATTGCAGCTGCTGGACAGGCTTCTCTCTGCTAAGTACCATTTATACTCTATATTACTAGATAGGGACGTATAGACATTGTGGGCACATATATGGGTAGAGCTTCATTTTATAAGAGATTATAGCTCTCTCTTTTGACAGAAATACTATCTTTTGACCTGTTCATAGATTAGTTAGTATTTTCTGTGTAATATCTTGTGTGTATGTGCCTATTCTTTTCTTGTGTGTGACTTTATTTTTGCTTAAAATGGCTGAGAAAAGTAAAGGAACACGTGCCAAGTATTTTGCCTTTTCCAAATGTAATGGTAAATTAGCTGAACATCTGGACCCAGGGGTGCTTTGTGCTGATTGCGCTGCGGCGCCTGTTGTGGTGCAGTCTAAGGACAGTTACATTCAGGTTGCAGATCCTCCTGAGTGGGTGGCTGCTTTGACACCAGGGGGTTGGTACCCTGGTTAAGTTATTATCTAAGCCATCTGAGATTCCAGCGGTAGCTGCGGTGTTACCCTCTACCTCTGGAAAGGAATCCTCCATTAGTTCAGGCGGTTCTATAGAGATGATAGATTCTTTGCCCTCGGCAGTAGGACAATCTCCTTCCCTGGCATCTCGGGTATCACCCCCTTTGGGGACTCTGGCTGATCTGCAGTGGTTAAAGGTTTGGATCGGTTTAACCATTTGCTGGAAAATCCTAGATATTTACCTAAAAATAAAAGCCATAGATCAGCAAACCCGCTGTTATCTTTGTTTGACTCGGAGGGATCCTCTGAGGAAGAAGGCGAATTGCTAGAGGACACTGATCCTTCACTGGTAGAATCAGAGGAGGGTTCTAGGTACCAAGGTATGGACGATCTGCTATAGGCAGTACGTCAGACCTTGGGATGCTTCTTTGCAGGATCCGACTGACCGTAAATTGGAACCTTTTGTTTGAAGTTAGTCTTTACAGCTGCTGGTACAAACTTCAGACCCGCGTTTTCAATGGCTTGGGTTGCCAGGGCGATAGAAGCATGGGCTGGGCAGTTGGCATCCGCTTTGCAGGATTCAGAGCTGCTTCCTTTGGTTATGTACCTGAAGGAAGCGGCAGGTTATGTGTATGAAGCAACTTAGAATTCGGCATCTATATCTTCTTCTATTTCGGCTACAGCTGTAGCAGCCAGAAGAACTCTATGGTTGAGACAGCCATTTCATGGGGGTGTGTCTGGCAGAGTTCAGACGGCCAGATCTAGATTTTCTGGAGGTAGGAGACAATCTCTTCGGGGAAGGTCAGCCTCTTCCTCCTCTTCGTGCCACGATTAAGCATACACAGCGAAACGCTCGTCGGCGTCTCGCTGGATGCTCCTACTGCCTTACGAATTTTTAAGGGGTTTCTTATATTGATATTTTGCTCGTTTAAAACTAAAGTTAGTTGGAGCTAATGATATGTAATTAGCAAAACACCTCCCATATATTTACAGAGTTTATTCTGTGTAACAGAACGTCAGAGAGGAAATTGCAGCTATCCTCATATATCAGCCCACTGTTTTTTTGCTCCCACTAGATGTGGTTAATGGATTGATTACTTTGGAGGAAATTTTTTAGGAGGAATCCTTTTGATAATAGCATATTATATACATTCTTTCATAGAAGAATATTCCCCTGATTACATTGTATATATGGCTATTGGTGCATCCAGTTGATTTTAATGCACACATTTGTTTTTATACAGTATATTTTTATATATATCTCGCTGGTTTTATAGTTACTAATAAAAGTTAGGTTTTATACATAGGTTCCATGTTATTTTTCATTGGTTTGTCAGAGTTCTAGTTCTTAATATCTTCTCTTTTTGTTTCTCTGGATTTTTATAAAGCATAGAATAAGACTGAATGAGAGCAGCAGACTTCCATGTCACGTGACCTGCTCTGCACAACACAGTTCGGTCACACAGCTACCACTTTGGATGCTTACCACACACGCACCACAACATTTTCCAAAACTGTCTAATTTTGAAGATCATGGCAATGTAAAAATTGTATGTAAACCAGTGTGTAGTTTTATATATAGAATAATTAATCAGAATGTTTAATTGTCAACATTAACCAGCTTAGAAACT
Organism: Mixophyes fleayi; assembly: GCF_038048845.1. Classification (NCBI taxonomy): domain Eukaryota; kingdom Metazoa; phylum Chordata; class Amphibia; order Anura; family Limnodynastidae; genus Mixophyes; species Mixophyes fleayi. The sequence continues at coordinate 76,404,452 of NC_134407.1, forward strand.
GTTTTTTTTTTGGGGGGGGGGGAATGATTGCCAACTTTTAAATTGCCCTTTGTTTGACCATCTTTTGATCACTGAGGGTGGTATTGTAGAAGGGACATCAGGATTGTTTTATATCAGAGGAAGGAAGATCAATTTTGGACAGCCAAAATTGATTATTTTATTCCAGATTTCCAGAAGCATTTAATTACAGGTTAAAGATGGGAGGAAGGGGATCTATGTGTGAAGCTGTATTCTGGTAGACACTCCAGGACAGCAGTATCATCTCTTGGTCCCTAGAGGTTAAAGATGAGAAAACTGGGATGCTATGAAATAGTATATCTACTATGGGACTCTAATTGGATTCTTCAGTATAGACTCTGGGATGTTTACGCTTCCAAATAAAGAACTTGATTCATTTTATTCACACTTCTTACTCTTTGATTGTCCCCCGAACTGTACTAATTACTATGTAAGCTGTTTCTGAGCCATCTTTCTTAGTAAGCTCAAAATGTAGTAATGGCATCTGTGACATGTCTTCAAGCATGTCCTTGTTGGGAACAAAAATAGCTAAGATATTGGTAGAGGTCAACCTTTCCTTTTTTATCATCTTGGTGTAGAGGATATAAAACTACTGCAAAATGAAGTGTCCGCAGAGAGTATGTGGAAATCTACTGAGTGTGATATGGTCAGTGTATGGTGAGGATTTGTGAAAGGGAGCCTATAGGTACCTGATTTGTAAAACTGACCATGTTATTACATGTATATAAAACGTCTTATCCCAATACATCAAACAGACAACATTTCCCACTTTCTTGATTAGTATTTCCACCACCTACTGTAAAAGTCTTTATTTATTTTTTTTAACATCTGTTTGAGGTTTCTGTACATCCTTCTGCAGTTTTTGCCTTTTGTTTGAATCCATGCTGTGTGTCAACATAATCTTTCTAGCTGTCCTTCAGACAGCCAGTACTTCTCCATCTTGGGCATCTCCTTTTTCATGTTGCATATTCGCACATTCTGTGTATTGAAACGTAACCTCATGAACCATGGCTTTTTAATTAAACTACTTCTGATGCACAATGGTCTCCAGCATCTCCTCAGCATTTATGAAAGGGGCTGACTAAGTCAGTAGGTTAAAGAATTATAGGTCAGATAGGATCCATCTGACAGTTATAATGTAAAGCTGAAGCCTAGCATCATTTAATAGGTGATAGTTCTGACACAGTGCACAGCTGTATTGCCAAAGCAGTCAAATCAGAAGTTTCATTTCTTTTTTTTTTTTCTAATCTGAACTACAAAAATGACCTCTAGAAACTGATTGGTTGCTGTCAAATCCTGTACTCTTGTTTTAGAATATCTCCTAACAATACCTAACCCTCTGCTATGCATGGCTGTCATCAGATATTTTGGGGCCCAGAACAAATGGAACAGGCAGCCCCCTTCAACCCCATTTATTTTCTCTCCTCTATTTTTATTTTATTTAAAATGTTAATAGGTGAATAGCGAGTTTGCCTTGCTATATTTTTTGAGTGTATTCACAGGGTCTTTATATAAATAATGATATTTAAAGGTAGCTCTTCTTGTGCAGAATGTATGTTTGTTTTTTGTTTTTTTATTTACAAAGACTACCTAAGGAATAAGGAAATTGAACTGATTCAAGTGTTGGGCTACACTGATGTTTTAAAATTGATGTAAAAAGCATTGACTTGAGCATCATTGTATCATCATCATCACCACCATTTATTTATATAGCACCACTGATTCCGCAGTGCTGTACAGAGAACTCACTCACATCAGTCCCTGCCCCACTGGAGCTTACAGTCTAAATTCCCTAATACACACACACTAACCTGCTAGTATGTTTTTGGAGTGTATGCAGTATTATTTAGTATATATTTACTTGCGTTATATTTTTCTGAACTCAATATCTGCATTTCCATGCATGTATCTGAGTGGAGTGCTTGATCTTTCTCTGAATTCTACTGTTTAGTTTGGTGATATTTAACCTGACATACTTGCCATCTGCAAGAGTAAGTATGTCAGAGATGAAATTTACCAAGCTGACCAGTACGACCTAGCCCATCCTAAGCACAGGCAAACATTAATTGTATTACCTGTTATATATTTTCTTACACTACTTCAGACTTTTAGCATTTATATGTTGAATTTTGGTGAAGGCTCAATTGTACTGGATTTAACTTTTTTAAGCATTAATACACTTCAGTTTTATGGAAAAATCTGTGTGTGTTAATGGATCCCTTAGCTTTCACACTCCCATATCATACCTCCCCATATGCCGTCAAAGCTCCAGACAATGTGCTACACATTAAACCGCTCCCCAATTCATTTACCTTGTGTTTCTCTGCCTCCATTCTTCCTTCATGTGATACGGCAGCTCCAAGACGCTGAAAGACTGGACACAAGGACACGAACAACAATTTTTATTTCTTTTTTTTTTAAAGTAAAGTGGGTAGGGCAGACAGGTCATGCCAGGCCCCCTAGCCAGACCGAACCCCTTACATCTGTATCCCCCTGAGGATGGCTCTGCTGCTATGACTCACCCACACACGACTCCTTCATTCTGCATGGAAGTGCATACCTACTCTTTACCCTTTAGTAACCCAGACCCCATGCTGTTTAACTTGTTACCATTTTTATTAAGATATTTGCAGTATATGTAAGCTGATTATTCAACCATATTGAATATTTAATTACAGGGTAGTGTAAATTTTGTTTAATGTTCTTAAGTACTGTCTGATATAAGTGCAATTTTATAAACCTAAAATAAAGATTTATTATTATGGATCCCCTAGGACCTTTTATATGGTGTAATTGTATCTGAATGTACTGGAATTGGGAGATATATTGGACACATTTACCAATTAAAAAATAATCTTTTGTTGGCTGACTGGTTAGTGCAGGAGTGATCACACACCCCATGGGGGCTGTATCATATTTCTGATGTGCTAGGCCCGTCTCTTACACTCCCTACAAATCTCCCATTCATCACAAAAGTGATTGTAAAGTTAGGAGGTACATACCTCCTAACTTTACCATTAGCTGGGAAATATGCCTAGTGCTGCCTCATTAATAATAATCTTAAGTGATAAAATTTGTAGGAGAACACTCTGAAAATGCTTGTCATCATGAAAGATCAAAGAATATAAAGGTGTAGAGAAGGATTGGACTTGTTTTTAATATAGTACCCTTAGATTGTGATCTTTAAACATATTGGGTACAATTAAATGTAATTGGATAATAATACAACATTCGATTTACATTCTTTTGCTCCACAGTTTAATTTTTATTTATGCATCAATTTTTTAATCTTCTGATTTTACTGCTGGAATTGCTGTCTACAGAAGTATTTGGTCAACAACTAGACCCTTCCGAATAAAGCAGTGGAAACTGACACCTGCAGATTGTAAATGGTGAAATCTAATATTTTATACATTTACCGATGGCTTTTGACAGATGCAGTTGGATCTACATTCTTTTGATTAGTAGCAGCATTTGTAATTTTCAAAGCTGTCTAAAACACCTTTTAACACGGTGATAGACACATGCAGCACTCCATGCTTCACCTACAGCCCCCAGCTCTTTCCTACTTTATTGTCGTCTCAGATTTCTTATAGCATGTAACATTTGTATAAAATGTCTGCTGATATGTTATTACAGATAAGTTTATCTTTCTTTAATTAAATCTATTGCTTTAACTTATTACTGAGATTAAGGGGCATATTCAATTGTCCACTGGATTGCCGAAAATCCCTCGGTCCGCGCAGGATTACCGTAATAATGGTAATCCTGCACGGAAAAACAGTTAATACGGTAATTTTACCGTATTAACGGTATTAGTTTTTCCGCGCTCGAACGGACAATTGAATAACCCCCTAAGAGTAACGTACAGCCCTTCTTAAAGTTAGTGCCGCCCATGTAGCCCCTGAATTGTATCCGGTTGCTTATCACTGCTTTAACGCCTAAGTGTCTATAGTGAGTACAATTCTGGCCTGTAACACAATATTGTTTAATAAAATTATGCTGAATGCATAATGCATTGTGGCTCATACAAACAAAACTAGATTATAGCTTTCACTTTTTTACTAAGTTTAGAAATTTTCAGCAACTATGACAGGTTACTGTTGGTTACAGCAGATATGTCTGTATGTAGCATCATATTATTCAGTAAGTCCGTTCAACATAATGAACTGCTTATTCTCTAACCATTTTGGTGTTTAAACTGTAGGGACTCATGCTGATTCTTTCTCAATTACAGGATATTGACAAATTTGGCAATGAAATTACCCAATTGGCACGTCCTCTACCTGTAGAGTATTTGATCATTGATGTGAGTATTCCACGATTGGATCTAGTAAATAATATATGTAATATGTCGCCACTAATGCAGTTTTTATTTTTTGGAAGAAACTAGGAAGATTGCTGGTAAAGAGACAAATGGACAAATGATGTTCTCACCAACTATATACCATTTGGTGGGGGGGAGGGGGGGTGTGTGTGTGTGTGTATGTGTGTGTATATATATATATATATATATATATATATATATATATATATATATATATATATATATATATATATATATATATATATATATATCACCAGCTATAAATACAACATTTCACTGTAACAAAAATATATTTTGTAGAGCATAATCTGCCATATTTCACGCCTCTGGATTCCTCTTGTGAGGACTCTACTGCTAGCCAGAGAATGCTGAGCAGAACTGTTTACTGACAGATTATAACTCTTAGTGTCTGTTAACATCATTTAACTCATGGTTATAAGGCAACCTTTCTATCTTGCAATTAGCTTTTGTATGACTGTTTAACTTCAAGGCTACATTGGCAACAGACTTTTTTGTAGGTTCTAGCATCTATCCAAATAGCTGTGCTATTAACGTCTTTAAGAACTTTGGTAAATACTGTAAGCGTAAAGGGGAAACAGTCGCCAAATTATTATACTCAAAAATATTGTAATTCCTTTTGATTACCGATGTCTGGTTCTTCTGTAGATCACCACCACATTCCCAAAGGATCCGGTGTATACTTTCTCCACCTCCTCCAACTTGTTTCCCATTGAAAACAGAGACGATCTGGATGAGACTCAGGTAAGTTCAGCATGTCTATTTAAAGGCTAAACCCAAACCCAACATTGAATATGAGTTTGAGAAAAGAAGTCTTACTCGCCTGCATTTCCTGATCCAATGATTCAGCCGGTCCTACGATGCTTGTAGTGGATCATTCTCACTTCTGTTCAGACCCCTCTCCTGTGCTATTCTCATTCAGATGGATGGGACCTTGCTGCAAGCATCTTGAAAAAAGCCCTTACCGAGCAGGAGAGAAAATTCCACCCTTAGCTAACATTTTATTTTTGGGGAGAGTTATCTTTTAATACATTTTACTTCTGGAAGAGACATATTCCAACTGTATGCTAAGGATAGATTACATGTATGTATACTACAACCGGACTAATATATGTCTTTTTTGACACGCAGAACTTCCACAGTTTGGCCACGTACCTTTCCCAGAATCCATCCTCCATTTTCCTTGAGATCATCTCAGATTTCCACTTACTCCTCTTCTTGGTCACAAACGATGTGATGCCACTTCAGGTAAGCACCCATACTGTTAAATCCTCCAGGAGAGCATCCTGATGTGAGCACCATTTGGTATGCTTATGTGTAAGAGGGATGCAACAGGAAAGAGGAGCAGAATAATTTTTCAGTCACCATGTACTTTATAATATAGAAATGAAAGCTGCTTCTCTGGTAATATTGGCACTTTTCACTTACTATATAAACAAAGTAATGTAACAAACACAAAGATAAAAAATGATTTTAACATCAATGAGTAGCACAAGGGTAAGATAAATGAGCCCATGTTCTCAAGATTTATAACCCTTTTATAAACAATTAACTGATCTATAATACGTAAATTTTTGAGTGGGTACAATTTAATTATGTACCCAAACCAAAAACCACAATTGCCTATGAAACGGAGCACACATGGCTGAAGTAGGAAACATGTAGTACTTCTACACTGGAGCACTCATACCCCCTAGTTGCAAGTGGATATGTTCTTCTCTGGCAATCCCCAATGTCAATCAATTCATGAGAATTGGGGTGTTTTAGATCTGGAAGAACCTCTCTGACACTCTTTCCTCTACCCCTTCTTCTAATTGACCCAGCTTCCTACCTCTGCATCCAACACTCACATGCACTCTTTTACATTGCTGCTCACAGAGCAGTCCAAACTCCTCTCGCGTTCTCTCTTGAATAATTGTTCCAGAAGTACATAAATAATGCAAGCTGTACATCAACTGGCATTACCAGTTATGGAACATATACTAAGAACAGTGTACTGCATGGAGGAAGTTACTATAAAATGTAAGAAACAGACTATTTTACATTGTATGTAGAGTTTTAATAAAGTACTTACAAACTACAAAGTAATATTTTAAAATAAATGTTAAAAAGTCAGTTAGTACAAAAAGTCATCACAATCTTTTACAGAAACTGTCCAAAGGATAAAATGTAAAGATATACCTTGCTGTCCTACTTCATTGTGTTGACCTATATTTAAACTTATCAGAACAAATGGGTCTTTTTTTTGGTTGTTGCCAGAAACAGGGAAAACATTGTGCTTGCTTGGTTTTGCTCTTAAGATGTAGCCCTAAGAAGAGACTTGTTTGTATTTTAATGCATTCGGGCTACAAAATTTGTCATAGACGGGTTAACACACATTGTTTTAATATCCCTCTATTGGTAATTATGAGTCACTAATTATTTGTAATTGTAGAGACACAACTTCTAAATGTTTTCATAAGCAGCAGAAAAAAATGAATAATTGACATTATAATCTCTTCTTGGGGGTCATACACCATGAATTAACAGTTCTTAAAATAGGGATAATATGCCAAATCTTAATGAAAGAAAAATGTATATATTTTTCTTTATGTAATGTCCTTTTTTTTTTTCTGTCAGTAACTTTCCTATTACCATAAATAGATATAAACTATGTAACCTAGAGAAGGCAGGTAAATTATGAAGCAATCTAGTACCCAGGAAAAATGAACAGCTCTGCCCATTCGGCTCAGAAGTCCTTTAGCATATTTGAGTTTATAAGGCACAATTATGCAATTATCTCTAAACCATGGGAAATATCACCTGGAAATTGTAGCTGACATATTGTGTGACTTTCTGTATTTCCCCTGTATGTTTTGGGTTTAAAAAGAATGCATTGTACAATTCCTTCACAAAGGCAGGTTCTAGTGCACGATACAGTGGCAAGCATTTTAACATGCTGTTGGCTGACAAGTTTTAGTAAGGAATGGCTATTGTGATGATTTAGAACAGGAGGAGCGAAGATGTACACAGCTGTGTAACACATGCATGAACCTATAGATCTTTTTAAAAGTGCAAGGATACAGTTTAAAATTCTCGGAAACAGATCAGCCAACCAGATTCCTAAATGGTAAAGTGACAGCAGTGTGCAGAGAAGTATTTCCTGTGCATACTGGGTGAAATAACATAAGAGGTTCCTCTGTATAAAAAGGGTAAATTAAAATGGAACACCCCCCTTCCCTTCAGACTTTGTTTCTATTCTCTTATTCTAACACATCGGCTTTCTGAGAAAGAAATGCAATAAATAATGATTTGAATATATGTGATATACAATATTTAAATGAAGCTCTCATCTCCTTCTTTCATTTAGACTAGACAAAGTGTACATTGAAGTGTTATTATTTAAATGTTGTGTTTTTCTCTCATCAGTGTTTATTAACTTTTTTTTTCCCCTGTGCCATTATACCCCCTAAACCAGCAGGAACACATTTGTGCAGTTGCTTGTCAGCATGCCAGTTGTGAGCATTCCTCAAGAGCAGATATCATACACAGATGTCTCTGCCGGGCCAGAGCCCCTCTTTAACACTTGCTGTGACTGATTTGGCAGGCTGTGCAACTGGCAGGAGACCAGTCCCCATTTTATTGGCTGCCCATTGGCAGGAAATTCATATATACACATAGAGCATGTGCAAAGCAGCTGGGATGTCCTTGCTTGCCTGGTAATCAGGACCTATAAGGTTCCTGAACCTCACACCTTTAAGTTTCATAAGTGGTAAAAGTTAATCCATTGTACAGACTACTTAGTTTAAAGGCTTAGGGGGGTATTCAATTGTTCGGCTTGACGGCCGTAAAACTTGCGCTCTAAAACTATTACCGTTAATATGGTAAAATTGCGCTTAAAAAACGTTCATACGGTAATTTACTCGCTGAATTTCAGCTCGCAGCTGAAATTCAGCAAGTAATTACCGTATTAACGGTAATAGTTTTACAGCGCAAGTATTTCGGCCGTCAAGCCAAACAATTGAATACCCCCTTAGTGTCGTAATGTTGGTCATTTAAACCTACTCTGCTCAGTAGATACTTTTAATGTTCCTTCATAAGAATTTATGATTAATACACAAGTGACTCCTCCTTTTACAGGACAGTATTAGCTTGCTGTTGGAGGCTTTGAGAACCAGGAATGAAGACCTTGCTCAAACGTGGAAGAAATCAGAGCAGTGGGCTACCATCGAACAGCTGTGCAGTGAGTGCTCTTTTTATCCAAATGTTGTAAATCACTGACAAACAAGAGCTATCCTCACCCCTTTTCTATCTAAACCAATCACAGCACAAAGTGGTAATGGAACAACACAACAACAATAATTCATTGTAGCCAGACCACTAAAATGTAATCAGAAGTAAAGAAATATGTTATTCAGTCTGCATGGCATGAAAGGGAACATGCAAACAAAATGCGTGTTCCTTTCCGACTGGGTGGATTTTAGCCATCGTGGGCATCAGGTATGCTTGTCATGTGTTGAATGTAGTTCAAGCAGTTTCGCTAGATATTATGTAACTTTTCGTATGGAAATTAGAGATCACTTGTCTCTTGCCTTTGTTTTTTAGTGAAAATAGAGAGTTCCTTACCAGTTACAATAACTGTCAACCAAGTGTGGAAGCTGGCTACAGACATTAATATAAATGATTTTGCATCTAAAATCAAAGTTTGTTTAAAAAAAAAATATTCAAATAAATGCTTTTTTTTTTTTTATATTTGTCACCTATGTTTTCTGTCAGCAGCAGGGAGCTGATGGGGTATTTATTGTACATATTACTTGTTGAACGGTACACTCTTTAGTAACTTGAGAACATTGATGCTAGATTCACAGGGAATGACAATTGTTAGCACAGAATTTTTGGCAACTGAATGAAGTACTGAGCATAAAGGACTACTAGCTGGCTTCAGCACACACCGTGCTATAAATAGATGTTCACATGGATATTGTGACAGATGAGGAAAACATTTACAGAAATGGGATTTAACTGGAGCTCTCACATCAGTATGTATTTAATTAGTTGGTAACCACACCTGTATATTACTTAACAACACAAAGGTTAAAAATAGCAAACTTGTTTCTCTATATACTAAATATGTTTATCCAATCCCTGATAATTTGCCACCTCTTTAAACTGACCGTGCAATAGGCTGAAGCTGAGTGATAGGCATGCAATCTCCAGTAATTCTCAGTACATGCTGGTGGATTCACATGGGAATGGCTGGTGCTGTCACTGTGAGTTTGAAGTGGAATCACTGACTTACTACTTGTTGCTGTCTGAGCCTTTTTTTTTTTTTTTTTTTGTTCTGGTTGTTTTTCCAGGAAAATAATCCACTTTTTATATGGAAGTAAAAAAAAAATCATTTTGGGTGCTCTATCGCAAGAATGAAAATGCCAACAAGGAAAGGAGACCCTTAAAAAAAGCAGTGCTATTGCTGTATCGCTATCTATGTTGTATTAATACAACATTAGTGCCGTCTGTTGCTCTTTTATATGGAAGGGATGAATTTACAGTGACCTTAGAAAACCCAGTTTTTGGCAATGAAGGTTTGTACAAGAGTTCATGTGTAAAGGACAGACAGTGATGAGGACGATTAACACAACAAAGGATACCCAATGGCCACATTTTTGGGTTTGCCGAAATCAGGACTTTGTAGGAAGTAGACTGTCAGTATCTAGAATCCTTTAACTATAGTTAACTTGCAGATGAAAAGGAATAGACAGACGTGACTTGGCACTAATACACACGTTTATGTGGAGTTTGAGAGTGGCATATTTCAGTTGCTGTTTCAACTAGCAGGATGACTAAAGTGTTAGTCTTTGGTTACATATTATCACTTAAGTATTGTGCATGTGCTATGTTTTGACCATGGTCTGAACATACTGATTGTAGCACATTGCACTCAGAATAGAGTTGGCTTTCAAAACAATATCTGCACTAACTTCCACTGAAACTGGAAATACAGCATGCAGTGTTCCTGGCAAGGTGTTGAGCTCAGCTCAGTACCTGAATGCTTGAAAATGTTATTTACTCTTTCTTTCTATTTTGGTGGACACTGCTACATTGTGGTATAGAGGGCTCTAGGTGGAGTAGGCAGTCCATTTAAAATTTTGTCAATGTTCTGAATTTTCTACCCTTCTATACCCCCCCCCCCCCCCCTTAACAACCAAAACATTTTTTTTTAAAGTACCCATAGAGTAGGTGCTAATCCTATCAAAGCAACAGGGAAGTACTTTGTACCTCCATTTAGACTGTGCTCTACAGTAACTGCCTTATTGTCGCCCTCCAGTCATGTCTGAAAAGCAGACCAGTTCGAGAACTAAGAATGGGGGAAAGTCAGAAATGTTTTACACTTGTTTCAAATGCCAGGCAAAATTGTGAAATAGACAACAGGAACCAGATGCCCAATGTGCAACTTATGAGGCTGATGACTGTGGTCAACGCACATCTGGCATTGATGCAGCTGAGATGGTGGAGCCAGTCTGGGCAAAGCCACTGGCTAAATCCATAGTGGTGCTGATCAGGCTTGCTGCTCGTCCTAAGGAGGTAAGTGACAACCCCACTCCCATTCCACCTGCTAATTTTCTGCCCAGGAACTGTCAGAGCCCACGCCACTGGCAGAGGAACCAGGTTGGGTAGGAACATGGAAAACTCTATACAAGGACTTACCCCAGTGTCTTTCTTGCAGGAGAGATTAAGAGTATCTACTTCAGTTCAGTAATCTCATAAATGTCACAGTACAAGCCAGATTCAGCCCTCTTTGGACTCTGAATCCAAGTTATCCTCACAAGGATGGCAACGTTTGGGCCATTCTGATATTAGGACCATGCAGGATTTGCGGTAAAGTCCTCTAGTAGACACTAGGTTGATAACCTAGTGTTGTCCTTAATATTTAGGACCCATAGTAACAGTTCCTGATATTTCTCTATTCAAGAGGAAAAATAAGCCATTAATTTTTATTCTTTCCTTTCCAAAATTGAGAACTATTAAGGGAGGCCTGGCTTAAACCTGACAGAAAATTTCAGATTCCCCAAAGGTTCTGGTTTATTTATCCTCTTTCTAGTGAGGAAAATGGAGTTCCCTCCAATGGCACATGCATCTATTACCCACCTTTCAAAATCTATCACAATTCCAATTCTATTTGCAGCCTTACCGTCATTACTGAAAAAGGCCAAAAGGAACCGTATTCCCTTAATTCTGGTAGGGTTGGATTGGCTGAGAAGATCCTGGAACGCTGACAAGATGACGAAAGGCCTGTCATGGAGGCTACCTCTTAGAAATTATCGGCTTTTCTTTCTGCACAAGACTTGGCTTTTAGGATCATCAACAGCCATACCGTTAAAAGCCAGCCAAACCAAGGATAAGTCTAAGAGGGTCTTTGACACCATGAATAAAACCAGAAAGCCACTCTCCACAAAAAGTACCACAGGTTGTGGAAGACCTTTTACCAAAACATCAATCCAACCTATCATTCCAGCCAAAGGTGGTGTCAAAGGTTCACCTGAACCAGGACATTATTATCCCTATTCCAGTGGATGAAGTGGAAATTTAAAAGTGATGGTATGTGTCACGAACAGCACTCACCTGAGTCTGCGTGACGCTTATGTGACACAGGGTTAACCACACAACAACCACTTGGTATGTCTAAGATGATTAAATACTTCCCTATCTATGCCACACACTAGCTTTGCGATACTAATTACCACCACCAAGGTTTTTTCGGATAAGAGCTGACACTCTTATTTAGGAAGCCTTCGGTTCTCCCTAGCATTAATCCAACACAATTTACTTTAATCAGAGTTCACTTAAACCACAAGGTTTGCACAGTTTCAATTAGGTAGCGTCTGGACCAAACTGCCGCGTGAATTCATAAGAACACAGAGACTAGAACTTATTAAGTGTAATTTAATATGGAAGACACATCCACAATGCTTAAGATAAAAAGATAATAAAATGACATACAAATATAGTGCAATTGTTTCTTATAAAATAAAAAGGATAAAACACAGAATTGATACCTCACTTAGAATCAAGTTTGTGGTGCCGGGAGGAGCAGGAAAAAATGGAACCTCTTCAAGTAAACTCCCTCAGAAGAAGAACCCAGAGTTACATTTTCAATACAGTTTTAAAGTCAAGCTACAGGGCCCCCCAGCCCCCTTCCCTGTGAGGTCAGAACCAACAGGAGGGGAGAATGCAAATTAGGGTCTTATGACTTTGCTGTTTGAATACCTCTAAGTCAAGTTTTCTTTACACCATCCTAACTTTTCAACAGTATGGTTTACGAACATGATTTTACATTCACACAACAGGTCCTAAGTTTCCCTGCATCTGCATACCACACATGCCTCTGGTATGTATGATATTGGAGAAAATGATATGATCTTTTCCTGTGCCCTTATTCAGCTTGAATCTGTCATTAACATACAACCCAGTCTCTGCAGTCGGCCTGTCTGGGGCCTTCCAAACATGTGTGAGATTTCATTGTCTTGCAAGAGATCTCCTCAAAGGCATTCACATTTGCCATCCTGCCATAAATGGTATAAGGTGCTATCCTTATCTACCAGCCCCCCTGGGTGGTTTAACATCCACAAAACCCATTGATCTAACAGCTTCTAAGAGAACCAGGTCACACTATTTCTAGGAAGTAATACACAAACATATATTTGCAGATTTATGCCTAAACATTAGCTTGCACATGACAGTATGTAAAATGGAATTTGATAGCTTTGCGTTCAAAGCAGTAGAAGTGGCGGTATGGCATACCTAATCTCAGACAGACTGTCCTTGGAAAGGGAAGAGTCGCTTTATTTGTTGGATTTATTCATAGCTTCATCTTGTTCTTTTACTTCGCACAGATGAGGGGTGGGCCGGCGATAAAGCAGACCATTGCCAGATGGATTAAGACTGTGGTTCAGTAGGCTTATATCAGTGCATGGATGCCGGTTCCAGAAAATATTAGGGCCCACTCTACCAGATTGACAAGCGCTTTGCGGCATGGAACCTCCGCTGAGCAGCTGTCACGGCAACCACCTGCTCCTTTGTCCATACCTTCACAAACTTTTGCAGTTTTTAATGTGCTTACCTCCAAAGAAGCTAGGTTTTTAAAGAAAGTCTTGTGCACAGCTATATATATATGCTCGTGTCCTCTCTTGGAGCAGCTTTGGGACATCCCTAAGGTAATTGTCCTCCAAACATGAAGAAAGAGAAAAAAGCATTCTTGTACATATGTAAAAATCCATTTGGGGAACACCTCTTCTGATCTTATTTGTTCTGGTAAGGTTTCAATGTTGTCCTCCCAAAAGGGAAATTATTATACTGGTTGGTTTCCTCTTCAATCCTATGAGAGTTGGTGAATAATTGAGTTTCTGTTGATGAGTAAGGTTGATGAGAAGCTTAGGAACTTTGAAGAGTTTCAAGTAAAATGCCTGCTCCAGCATGAGCCCTTTATACCCAAGGTGTAGCAGTGTCCCCCAAGTGGAATCGGTGAGAAATAGATTCCATGTATGTAAAAACAAAAAAATCCTCTTCTACTGAAACTGGAAATACAGCATGCAGTGTTCTGATTATGCCGTTTGGTCTTATTTCTGGATTATATTTAATTTGTGATCTTCTTCAAATCAGTTGGCGTGGAGGGAAGCCTGGAAACTGGCACCCCTATAGGCCAGCTGACTGGAGCACTTTTTAGTGAGTGGATGATATAGTGTTGGAAGCCTTTCACTCATTTCAGTTCAGCCCATGCGAAACATCCAGTGTCAAATTACAAACATACTCCAGAAAACATGCAGCATCCAGGATCAGAGTCAAGCGCTGTACTTTGGTGTATTTCGGCTGAGAGTGTGCTCTTTTTAACAGAGAACTTAATATGCAAATGTAACAGCCACGTCTTGGGCTTGGCCACAGCAGCACACACCACAAAGAAATTTATGCCCCAATATGGTCCAGTTCCATTCTTAGTGGCCACACACAACCCAATATTGGGTCAGTTTCCTAGTACTTGTTCATGGCTATACCACTTTCTCCCTTAATAAACATGCAGGAGTTCCAGTACCTGTAGTGTTTAGGGATTACTCATCCCTGCCAGTTTATTTAACTATAACGTCTACCTGGCTGACAGCCATTTGCTGGTAAACTATATTAATTGGAGAATTGTTAATGTAGTACAGTGTTTACCAAATTCTGTCTTCGTGGACATGTTTTCCATATCTCAGTGGTGGTGCATTACTGTAGTAGTTGCCTACTGACACATTGTAAAAGATCAACATGTTACTAATTGTTTCATTTGTGATACTGTGAGAAATGGAAAACATGCTCTGTTAGGGGTCCCTGAGGACTGGATTTGAGAAACACTGATGGAGCTCATGGTGTGACTGCAGAAGAGATTACCTTGATAGCAACTGGCAGAGGTGAGTAATGTGAGGTCATTTTCTCGTGGTCATGCCATGGTTCTACTAGTGGTTATGATGTGGGGTTATTGGCAAAATTACATTTAGTTTATAGGCTTTGTTTCTCGGGGGAGGGGGGGAGTTTACCCTTGCCAAAAATGGTTGTACTTGTTTTTGGGTTGCTTAGCAATTCCTAATGGGTTTATGTCCATGTCTGTTTGTGGGACAACTTTTTGTTTGTTTACTTTTTCCTTTATTGCTCTCCCTTTCACTAAAGTTTCCCTTTTCCTTCCTCAGGCACAGTTGGGGTACAGCCATCAGAGCTTCATGATTATGGGGCAACGGGAGGATCCACACATGCCGCTTCTTCATCCTCCATGTGGTCCTGTCTGCACTGCACCTTCATGAATCAGGCTGGCACAGACCAGTGTGAGATGTGTCGGCTGCCCCGGACCTAACATCAGACTGCTGACCATGGGACTGGCGAGAGAGGCCTCCTACAGAGAGCTGTCCTTTGCAAGCAAGCTTCCAGCAAGCCCCACCCTATCACATTGCTTGAAGGGAGGAGTCTTGGGTTTGTCCACTCTCTCTGGAAAGCCAATGGTAGTATGTAGGGAGCCAAAGCTTACTTACCCACCAATCATGACACAGTGAGGCAAGCCCGTTCTGGGTGGAGGGGGGTTGATAAGATGACATCTTAACTTCCTTGCATTGCCTTCAGGACTGTCTGTGTTGTGAGTGGAGCTAGTATCCTAACCCATTCTTATTTACCTTTTTACCCATGCAAAATGTACACCTCCTTAATTTGAAATGGAGTCTGATAAGTCAACCATGTCTTAAAAATTGGTTTCATTGAGCATGTAGTTTACTGAAAACCAGCTCTTGCACCAGTCCCTTTGTATCTTTTGGAGATATCGCACAGTGTCATGTCACTTGTCATTAGTGATATTTGGGAATAGTGCCAGGCAAATGCCAGCTTTGGAAAGTATTCCGTTTTTTTAACCACCACTAATGTGTTTTGCAAGTATTATTTTCAATTAGGAACTTCAACAGTGGAAAATATTCAATTAAAAGCAAACATGTGTATTTGCACATTCCAGTAACCTTGCATGTAATGTATACATTTCAGAAGATTGGACAGATACAATCTGTCCAAGGCTCTCACGGTTAACCCATATGGTGCAGTACATTCAGATTAAGGATTACAATATCACATTCTAAAATCTCCGTATATCTCTGCAGAGTGCCTTATTAATGCTGCCCTAGTCATTTGCTGATTCCTGTTTATTTTGCCACCAGCTTGTTTATTTAATTGGGTTTGAGGGGGGGCTTCTATTTTGCAGTTGTATGATATATGAATTTTCAACTTTTTAAATGTGAGTCGTTATTAAAAAGCGTATACTCTGAACATATATATGGTACTACAGTACAGTAATGTGTGATAGGAAAATATCCTACAGGCCTGCATCATTAGATGGCCTAGTGCAGTGGTAAGCATTTGATTAGGTAGTATTAGGTAATATTGCGTGGTGTGGCAGACGAGCAGTGTTTTGCTGGTTTGTTATTCTGCATGCAGCGATCCTGTTTGTTTGCTGTCCCCACACCTACTTATCCCAGGCCTACCAGAGCCCTTTAAATTTTAAAATTGGCCAAGTGCTAAATGTGGAAACAATTACTCACACAACATCTTGTTTCCATAGTGAGTGGAGAGCCGCATTTTCTCTTAATCAATGATAACTTTTTTTTTCTTTTTGTGGCAGGGCTGTACCCTCTTATGATTTTTACTCGTAAAGGAAAAGGACAGTAAGCATCTTGGATGCATTTGTCAACCAAAGTGGATGGTGCCTTATTGTCATGCAAAAAAAAAATACCAGCTGGCTCCCCAGCTTTTTATAATGTTCCAGCCGCACAGGTTTATTTGTTTGTCCCCTCACTTCTAGGAAGCCAGAGGCCGACGATGTACAGTATGCTCACTTAACAGAAACCATGTTGAAAAATAAATTAAAGTGTACCATTTCAGGTCTACAGAAATTAGTTTGTAGGCATATTTTATTCATTTGCAGTCTCCGATCATTGTTTCTCCTTTAGAATCCCAAGCTGTGCTAGGAAAAAGCTCCTCATATTGCCAAGGTTGCTTATGACACAAGTCTGTGGCAATAAGGTACCTTGGGTGCTAGGAAGCAAGGTTACAAAATGAGATTAGCCCCCCTCCTGCAGTGTCCTGTTAAAGTAGGTGGCGGTGACAGGGTTAATTTATTCATCCAGCAAGACTTTGGAGTGTAGCTCTGCTTTAAGTCAACCTCCCCCTTCATGGTGTTTTCTCTCGCTGGGGCTTACAGGAGTGTGTGATTTGAGCTGTCGGGCAGAGCTGTGTGTATTCTAGCTCTGTTGGAATGAAATAAAAACTGCTTGAAAAAATAGATGGAATGCTCCTTGTTTTATTTCAAATGCCACCAAGTTGACTTGGCCAAGTCAAAAGAAACATAGAGCAGTGTATCCAGATTTTACAAATACCGTGGTGCATTATGAATCGAGACCTTTTAATTAAAATATAACCCACACATGCTCATACAATATTAATTTGCCCCAG
This sequence comes from Mixophyes fleayi, assembly GCF_038048845.1. Lineage (NCBI taxonomy): Eukaryota > Metazoa > Chordata > Amphibia > Anura > Limnodynastidae > Mixophyes > Mixophyes fleayi. Next base: position 76,421,802 of record NC_134407.1, read on the forward strand.
ATTATAGAAATTACACATCAGGTTATGGATTTATTCTACAGTATGCCTGTCATTTTACTACAACTAGCCTTGTCTTTTTATTCATAGCATAATAACTGAGGATGCAAGTTACATATAATGAAATACTAAGTCAAGTTATGTAGAGAGCTAGTAATAAATCACAATTACATCTACAAATCTTTCGGGGGTTTATATGGATCATTGCGATATTTGAAATAAGACTACTGATCTGGTATTTTCACGCACAGCAGTCTAGAGTAGAGGTGTCCAAACTAGGGATGAGCGGGCTCGGATTCTCGCAATCCGAACAGTGCGGATCCGAGCCCGATCCGAGCACTGTTTGGGTATTCCCGCTGATCGCAAAACTGAAAACGAGGCTTAACGTCATAATCCCGCCGTCGGATCTCGCGAGATCCGGATTCTTTATATTCCCCGCTTGCCGCCGCCATCTTCACTCGGGCATTGATCAGGGAAGAGGGAGGGTGTGTTAGGTGTCCTCTGTCCTGCTCTTTCTCGTGGTGCTGTCTTGTGCTCTGTCCTGCTGAGTCCAGTGGTGCTGTGTCCTGTGCTCTGTCCTGCTGAGTCCAGTGGTGCTGTGTCCTGTGCTCTGTCCTGCTGAGTCCAGTGGTGCTGTGTCCTGCTGAGTCCAGTGTTGCTGTGTCCTGTGCCCTGTGCTCTGTCCTGCTGAGTCCAGTGGTGCTGTGTCCTGTGCTCTGTCCTGCTGAGTCCAGTGGCGCGGTGTCCTGTGCTCTGTCCTGCTGAGTCCAGTGGCGCGGTGTCCTGTGCTCTGTCCTGCTGAGTCCAGTGGCGCGGTGTCCTGTGCTCTGTCCTGCTGAGTCCAGTGGCGCTGTGTCCTGTGCTCTGTCCTGCTGAGTCCAGTGGCGCTGTGTCCTGTGCTCTGTCCTGCTGAGTCCAGTGGCGCTGTGTCCTGTGCTCTGTCCTGCTGAGTCCAGTGGCGCTGTGTCCTGTGCTCTGTCCTGCTGAGTCCAGTGGCGCTGTGTCCTGTGCTCTGTCCTGCTGAGTCCAGTGGCGCTGTGTCCTGTGCTCTGTCCTGCTGAGTCCAGTGGCGCTGTGTCCTGTGCTCTGTCCTGCTGAGTCCAGTGGCGCTGTGTCCTGTGCTCTGTCCTGCTGAGTCCAGTGGCGCTGTGTCCTGTGCTCTGTCCTGCTGAGTCCAGTGGCGCTGTGTCCTGTGCTCTGTCCTGCTGAGTCCAGTGGCGCTGTGTCCTGTGCTCTGTCCTGCTGAGTCCAGTGGCGCTGTGTCCTGTGCTCTGTCCTGCTGAGTCCAGTGGCGCTGTGTCCTGTGCTCTGTCCTGCTGAGTCCAGTGGCGCTGTGTCCTGTGCTCTGTCCTGCTGAGTCCAGTGGCGCTGTGTCCTGTGCTCTGTCCTGCTGAGTCCAGTGGCGCTGTGTCCTGTGCTCTGTCCTGCTGAGTCCAGTGGCGCTGTGTCCTGTGCTCTGTCCTGCTGAGTCCAGTGGTGCCGCAGTATAACTACGTTCACTGTTCCTGCAGTATATGAGTCCATTGGTGCCGCAGTATAACTACGTTCACTGTTCCTGCAGTATATGAGGCCATTGGTGCCGCAGTATAACTACGTTCACTGTTCCTGCAGTATATGAGGCCATTGGTGCCGCAGTATAACTACGTTCACTGTTCCTGCAGTATATGAGGCCATTGGTGCCGCAGTATAACTACGTTCACTGTTCCTGCAGTATATGAGGCCATTGGTGCCGCAGTATAACTACGTTCACTGTTCCTGCAGTATATGAGGCCATTGGTGCCGCAGTATAACTACGTTCACTGTTCCTGCAGTATATGAGGCCATTGGTGCCGCAGTATAACTACGTTCACTGTTCCTGCAGTATATGAGGCCATTGGTGCCGCAGTATAACTACGTTCACTGTTCCTGCAGTATATGAGTCCATTGGTGCCGCAGTATAACTACGTTCACTGTTCCTGCAGTATATGAGTCCATTGGTGCCGCAGTATAACTACGTTCACTGTTCCTGCAGTATATGAGTCCATTGGTGCCGCAGTATAACTACGTTCACTGTTCCTGCAGTATATGAGGCCATTGGTGCCGCAGTATAACTACGTTCACTGTTCCTGCAGTATATGAGGCCATTGGTGCCGCAGTATAACTACGTTCACTGTTCCTGCAGTATATGAGTCCATTGGTGCCGCAGTATAACTACGTTCACTGTTCCTGCAGTATATAAGTCCATTGGTGCCGCAGTATAACTACGTTCACTGTTCCTGCAGTATATAAGTCCATTGGTGCCGCAGTATAACTACGTTCACTGTTCCTGCAGTATATAAGTCCATTGGTGCCGCAGTATAACTACGTTCACTGTTCCTGCAGTATATAAGTCCATTGGTGCCGCAGTATAACTACGTTCACTGTTCCTGCAGTATATAAGTCCATTGGTGCCGCAGTATAACTACGTTCACTGTTCCTGCAGTATATAAGTCCATTGGTGCCGCTCTATAACTACGTTCACTGTTCCTGCAGTATATAAGTCCATTGGTGCCGCTGTATAACTACGTTCACTGTTCCTGCAGTATATAAGTCCATTGGTGCCGCTGTATAACTCCAGTCCAGTGGTACTGTCCAGTGCCGCATATAATTTTTAAAGCCTTTGCCGGGTGTGTGTGGTTTAGGGGTACGCTCTCTTGTGCTGCATATAATGGAGTACAAAAATTTGGAGGATAAATTAGGGAAAGATCAAGAACCACTTCCTCCTAATGCTGAAGCTGCTGCCACTAGTCATGACATAGATGATGAAATGCCATCGACGTTGTCTGCCAAGGCCGATGCCCAATGTCATATTAGAGGGCATGTAAAATCCAAAAAGCCAAAGGTCACTAAAATGATCAAAAAAAGAAATTAAAATCATCTGAGGAGAAACGTAAACTTGCCAATATGCCATTTACGACACGGAGTGGCAAGGAACGGCTTAGGCCCTGGCCTGTGTTCATGACTAGTGGTTCAGCTTCACACAGCGATCTAAGCCCTCCTCCCCCCCCCCTAAAAAATTTAAGAGAGTCAAGCTGTCATCAACAACACAGCAAACAACTCTGCCTTCTAAAGAGATGGCATCACAAATCCCCAAGGTGAGTCCAAGGGTGTTGGTGGTTGCGAAGCCTGACCTTCCCATCACTGTACGGGAAGAGGTGGCTCCTTCCACCATTTGCAGCACGCCCTCTGCATATGCTGGGAGGATCACCCACAGTTCAGTTACAAATTTGGATAATGAAGGTGTCAATGTTGCACACCGGGAGGAGGATATTGATGTAGCTGGCGCTGAGGAGGAGCTTGACGAGGAGGATGCTGATGTGGTTATCTTAAATGAGGCAACAGGGGGGGAAACAGTTGTTGTCCATGGGGCAAAAAAGCCCATCGTCATGACTGGGCAGAAGACCAAAAAATCCACCTCTTCGGTCTGGAATTATTTCTATCCCAATCCGGACAACAATTGTATTGCCATATGTAGTTTATGTAAAGCTGCAATAAGCAGGGGTAAGGAACTTTGCCACCTAGGGACATCCTCCCTTCTACGTCACCTGAAGACCCTTCATAATTCAGTGTTTAGTTTAGGAACTGTGGCTAGGACCGTCAGCAGTCCAGGGACACCTAAATCCCTTGGTCCTGTTGTATCCACACCAGCAACACCCTCCTCGTCAATTTCCTCCACGATCTCGATCAGAGATAGTACTGCAGGCCATGTCACCGGCATGACTGAGTCCTCTTCAATCCGGGATTCTTCCGGAGGATCCTGCAGCGGTATGCCTACTACTGCCGCTGCTGCTGTTGCTGCTGGGAGTCTGTCATCTTCCCAGAGGGGAAGTCTTAAGACCGCTACGTCTTTCACTAAACAATTTACCGTACAACAGTCGTTTTCCATGAGCACGAAGTACGACAGTAGTCATCCTATAGCAAAGCGGATAACTGCATCCTTGACAGCTATGTTGGTGTTTGACATGCGTCTGGTGTCCGCTATCAGTGGAGTGGGATTTAGATGGTTGATGGAGGTATTGTGTCCCCGGTATCAAATCCCGTCTAGATTCCACTTCACTAGGCAGGCGATACCCGGGATGTACAGAGAAGTACGAAAAAGTGTCCTCAGTGCTCTGAAAAATGCGGTTGTACCCACTGTCCACTTAACCACGGACATGTGGACAAGTGGTTCAAGGCAAACTAAGGACTATATGACTTTGACAGCCCACTGGATAGATGCATCGCCTTCCGCAGCAGCAGCTGCATCAGTAGCAGCATCTCCGAAACGCCTGCTCGTTCCAAGGCAGGCAATGTTGTGTATCACCGGTTTCAGTAAGAGGCACAACACTTAGAGAAACTGAGGGAAATCATTTCGCAGTGGCTTACCCCACTTACACTCTCCTGGGGATTTGTGGTGTCGGACAACGCCAGTAAAATTGTGCGGGCATTACATATGGGCAATTTCCAGCACGTGCCATGTTTTGCCCACACAATAAATTTGGTGGTGCAGCATTACCTGAAAAGTGACAGGGATGTGCAGGATATGCTTGCGGTGGCCCGCAAAATTGCTGGACACTTTCGGCATTCTGCCACTGCCTACTGAAGACTCGAGCACCATCAGAAAAGCCTGAACCTGCCCTGCCATCACCTCAAACAAGAGGTTGTGACACGCTGGAACTCCACCCTCTATATGCTGCAGAGGATGGAGGAGCAGCAAAAGGCCATTCAAGCCTACACAGCCACCTACAACATAGGCAAAGGAGTGGGGATGCGCCTGAGTCAAGCGCAGTGGAGACTGATTTCCATGTTGTGCAAGGTTCTCCAGCCGTTTAAACTTGCCACACGAGAAATCAGTTCCGACACTGCCAGCTTGAGTCAGGTGATTCCCCTGATCAGGCTGTTGCAGAAGCAGCTGGAGAAAGTGAGGGAGGAGCTGGTAAAGCATTGCGATTACACAAAGCATGTAGCTGTTGTGGATGAAGCCCTTCGTACGCTTTGCCAGGATCCGAGGGTGGTCAGTCTTTTAAAGTCAGAGGAATACATTCTGGCCACCGTGCTCGATCCTCGGTTTAAAGCGTATGTTGTGTCTCTGTTTCCGGCGGACACAAGTCTACAGCGGTGCAAAGACCTGCTGATCAGGAGATTGTCATCTGAAGAGGACCGTTACATGGCAACAGCTCCTCCTTCATTTTCTTCCACACCTGTGGCTGCGAGGAAACAGCTGAGTTTTCAGAAATGACCCGCTGGCGGGGATGATGAGAACATCTGGTCTGGACTGAAGGACCTGCCAACCATTGCAGACATGTCTACTGTCGCTGCATTGGATGCTGTCACCATTGAAAAAATGGTGGAGGATTACTTTGCTGACACCATCCAAGTAGACATGTCAGACAGTCCTTACTTTTACTGGCAGGAAAAAAAGGCAGTTTGGAAGCCCCTGTACAAACTGGCTCTATTTTACCTGAGTTGTCCCCCCTCCAGTGTGTACTCGGAAAGAGTTTTTAGTGCAGCGGGGAACCTGGTCAGTGAGCGGCGAAGGAGGTTGCTTCCCCAAAATGTTGAGAAGATGATGTTCATAAAAATGAATTATCAATTCTTCAATCAAGACCAGCGCTGGCCTCCAGAGACTACAGAGGGACCTGTGATTGTGGAGTCCAGCGGGGACGAATTAATAATGTGTGAGGATTAGGAAGTACACACTGAAGCGGACGAGGAATCAGAGGATGAGGATGAGGACGACATCTTGCCTCAGTAGAGCCAGTTTACTTTGTACAGGGAGAGATGAATTGCTTTTTTTTGTGTGGGGGCCCAAACAAACCAATCATTTCAGCCACAGTAGTTTGGTAGGCCCTGTCGCTGAAATGATTGGTTTGTTAAAGTGTGCATGTCCTTTTTTCACAACATAAGGGTGGGTGGGAGGTCCCAAGGACAATTCCATCTTGCACCTCTTTTTTTGGCATTATGTGCTCTTTGGGGCCTAGTTTTTCAAACTGCCATCCTGTCTGCTACTGCAGTGCCACTCCTAGATGGGCCTTGTGTTTGTGCTGTCCACTTGTGTCGCTTAGCTTAGTCATCCAGCTACCTCGGTGCAACCTTTTGGCCTAAAAATAATATTGGGAGGTGTGAGATGTTCAGAATAAACTGGTAATGAGTGAAAATGAATGTTACTGAGGTTAATAATAGCGTAGGAATGAAAACAAACAAAAAAACAGGATTTTAGCAGTTTTTTTGCTTTTTAAAAAAAAAAAATCAGAACCCAAAACCTTGAGGGGGGGTGTTTTGGCAAAACCCATTAGAACCCAAAACCTGAAGGTAATCAGAACCCAATACGCGAAAATTGGCCGGTACACATCCCTAGTCCAAACCCAGTCTTCAGAAGCTACCAACCGGTCATGTTTTCAGGATTTTTTTTCTGTAGAAACAGGTGGGATAATTACTGACCCAGCCAAATAGATGAACTCACCTGTGCATGATTAAAGAAATTCTGAAAACATGAACTATTTGTAGTAGCTCTTGAAGACTGGGTTTGGACACCTCTGCTCTAGAGTTTACAGAGAATGGTGCACACAGCAAAACACAGCCAGTGAGCGGCAGTTCTGTGGGCAAAAAACGCCTTGTTAATGAGCGAGGTCATAGGAGACTGTCAGTGGTTAAAGGCGACAGTAAGGCTGAGTACACACTATACAAAATTTCTCCTGATGCGATATCCTTAACGATTTTATCAACGATACAGTGTGGTTTGGAATCGGTCGTTTAGCATCAATCAGCTGTAAACGTACCCAGCCTAACGCGAATAACGGCGTTACAACAGTGTTATACAGAAAAACATCTCTGAACACACAGCACAGCAAACCTTGAAGTAGATGGACTACAGCTTCAGAAGACCATATCAGGTACCACTGCTGTCAAGTAAGAACAGTAAAGGCTATAATAGGCAGACGCACACCAATAATAAACAGTTGAAGATTTCAAAATCGTTACCTGGTCTGACTAATTTCAATCTCTGCTATGAGATGTAGATGAGTCAAAATTTGTTTAAAACAACATTAACCATGATTCCATCCTGCTCTGTGGCAAGGGGATGGTGGTGTAATTGTGCAGGGAATGGTTTCTTGGCACACATTAGGCTCCTTAAAACCAATTGAGCATTGTTTAAATGCTACATTTTACCTTAGTATTGTTGCTGACCATGTGCATTTCTTTATGCCCATAGTCTACTCATTTTCTAATGGCTACCTCTAGGAGGATAACATGTCACAAAGCACGGCTGAGAATCGCTACACTGCACAGTGGAAAGAATAACCGGATCCGGTAATTTCATCCTCTTGTCGTTTTGTGCATGTTATCTCAGACTTATGGTACGCTGATAGAAGGACACCACTTCTATTTTAATGTTTTATATTTGCCATCAATAAATGGAATTACACTATGTCATTCTGTTTTTGGCTTTATATATTAATCGCTGGAGTCAAGTTCCATAGAAGGACTCCCTTTTCAACATCAGAGATTTATTGAATGCAGTGTGAAAGAAGTCCTCTTGTAAGCAGATACCCTGCGGGGATTCCCTCACGTGGTTCTACTTTAATTGGCTCAATACCCGCTGCACACTTTACAAGGGATCACCTCTGGGACATTATAGTCACCTATTCTTATACTTTAAAGACAGTACTGTGCTATGTTTCTTATTATTCGTTACAGTTTTCCATGATTATCTGACGAATTTGTGTGTGTGATCATCCGGTTAGCGCTGTGAGTTTTACTATTGCATCCATAACAGCCATTATTTGACAGTAAGTGGACTTTCGTGTATATCTTTGGCAGCTTCTGGATATTCATTAGCGCCCATTTCTGTTATCCTCTGTTTTGTATGTCACAAAGCACGTGTCATCTTAAACTGGTTCCACGAACATTACAATGAGTTCAGGGTAGTCGTGTGGCCTCCATTGTCACCAGATCTTCATCCAATGGCACCTTTCGGATGTGGTGGAACAGGACACAACAGTGTGATGCTATCATGTCAACATGGGCCAGCTGTGTTGGGACAAAGGTGTACCTAATAAAGTTGCCTCAGACCATGTCTATAGTTATAGATAGATATATTACACATACATACACCAATCGGCCACAATATTAAAATCACCTGCCTAATATTGTGTAGGACCCCTCATGTTACCAACACCGCTTTGACCCCACTTGGCAGTGTCCTGTGGTATCTGGCACTTAGCAGCAGATCCTTTAAGTTCTGTAAGTTGCCTGGAGGAGTTGCCATGGCTCATTTTTGCAGTACATCCCACAGATGCTTGATCAGATTGAGATCTAGGGAATTTGGAGGCCAAGTCGACACCTTGAACTGTTTGTCATGTTTCTCAAGCCATTCCTGAACACTTTGCAGAGTGGTAGGGCACTTTATCCTGCTGAAAGAGGCCTCTGCCATCGGGGAATACTGTAGCTATGAAGGGGTGTACTTGGTCTGCAATAATGTTTTTGCAGATGGTAGGTGTAAAAGTAACATCCATATGAATGCTAGGACCGAAGGTTTCCCATCAGAACATTGCCCAGAGCATCACACTGCCTCCGCCAGCTTGCCTTATAGTGCATTTTGGTGCCATCTCTTCCCCAGGTAAATTGTGCACATGCATCTGGACGTCCACATGATGTAAAAATGTGATTCATCAGAGCAGGCCACCTTCTTCCATTGCTCAATTGTCCAGTTCTGGTACTCACATGTCCATTGTAGGCACTTTCAGCAGTTGACAGGGGTCAGCATGGGCACACTAATCTTACTGCAACTACGCAGCAAGCTGCGATGCACTGCGAGTTCTGACACAAGCATAGCCAGCAATAACCTTTTCAGCAATTTGTGCTATAGTAGCTGTTTTGTGAGATTAGACCATACAGGCTAGCTTTTGCTCCCCAGGTGTATTAGCGAGTCTTGGGTGCCTATGACCCCGTCACTGATTCACCGGTTGTCCTTCCTTACACCATTTTCCGTATGGACTAAGCACTGCATACCAGGAACACCCAAGACCTGCCGTTTTGTAGATGATCTGACTGTTTCTCATGGGAAATAATTGGCTCTGGTTACCATGGATTAATAACGTGACATATAAAATAAAAAGAAAGTGAAATTCGTACAAAGAGTAAATAAAAATTGTTACTTAGCTACTGAAAATAGATTGTCCCAGTAAATATGTTTACTCACAGATTATCCTAGACCCAGTCTTTCGCCGTGTCTCTGCCGTTATCTTTAAAGCCAAGTTGAACAAACTGGAAACAACACAGGTGCTTGGCATCCCCACAGGGATCCAAGCTGAGGCCGAGGTTATATCGCAGTTGCTTTTATAGGCCAGGACCCTAAAACCATTTGCATTTAAGTTATAAACATGATTTTTGGACTTTCCATTGGTTTAATAGTGATAAGAAGCTCACTTGTGCAGTAAGTACAAAGACACCTCCCTAACAAAATATGTGAAGTTTCTAGAAAGGTCTTTATTATATAAGCATTGTGAAATCACTTGGTTATCAAAGTATAAACAACAAAATGGGGTTTCAGCAGTCATTTTGTCAAGCCTGCCACACTGACCCAGTCATCTAGTTATCACAATTAGGTCCCTGTCAAAATTGCTCAGATCATTACGCTTGTCAATTTTCCTACTTTCAACAAACCGACTTCACATGTGCTATTGTAACCAGATAATCAATGTAAGTCATGTCGAAGTCAGCAAATTGGATAAAGTCATTTCAATTAAAATCGAGCAAACTTGGTTGTCTTTGTCTGAAAAGATGCGTACGGTACGCTACGGCGTAAAAGGGCGTACGCAGCTGCAACACGTGGCAGCAACAGTATTTAGCCTTTTACATACATTCGCACAAACACGCATACTTGTAAAATAGTACACATTAAATGGTAGTTGCAACACATAGTCATTTATGTCGAAATATAGTAGTATTTAAGTGTAATATTATAAGTTATATGCATATCAGTAAAACATATGGTACAGGTTGTAGGAATCATATCATGTGTGGTATCATAACAATCCCCTTAACATTTGCTACTGTCCGGTTCACTCTGCGAAGGAATCGCATAGTGCATACGCAAGTTATGAATGATAAGGAGTTATGGACTATTAAGACTAAGGAATCTTGGCGGGAAGATCGGAGCCAACCCCCTGGAGAGATGACCCCCCTCCTTTGGATTCTTTAGGTTGAACTAGCCAATGATTGACAACCCCTTTGACCTTCCTGAAACCTGGACCAATAGAAGCCAGCTATACCATCTGCATTGTTTTACTGTAATTCTGTGTGCATATAAACAGCAGCTCCTCATCTAGTGTGCAGACATCTTGTCCCCAGACTTCAGGATTGAATGACTGTACACTGGATCCAGAGCGCCTGCGATAAGTAACGGCTGTACTTATTATTACTTTGCTTGAATATATTCTGCTACCTTTTGAGAATAAATCTTTGTGCGTTGGAAACACAAATCGAGATTCGACAATCGTTATTGGTTAGCGACAATACGCACTTAACAGTCATTACGTGTCAGTGGTTTTAATGCTGTGGCTGATTGGGATGTGTGTGTATGTGTAATATAATTTATATAATATATAGTGAAAATGAAAATAAGTAATATAGATGTGAGGTGATAATGCATCAAATGTTAAAACATAGTGATAAAGTGCAATAGTAAACCAGCCAAATAAACAAATATTAATATAACATACAGTGGGCAGCTTCTTATTCTCAGCACTTTTTTGCAAGTACAGAAAAATCTAAAAAAACAAAACAAAAAACAAACGCCACACATAGTGTATCAAAAGTGAACAGACAATAAAGGCAAGTGATATGAAACGGCAAGTGTCTTACATACTTTATCAATAGGCCATCACTATATATATATTTTATGTATACATCCTTGCTATGTCTATTAGTCAGCAGCACAGTGGCCACAGCGTTGGGGTCATGGGTGATTCCCAACCATGGCCTTATCTGTGTGGAGTTTGTATGTTCTCCCCGCGTTTGAGTGGGTTTCCTCCCACACTCCAAAAACATACTAGTAGGTTAATTGTAAGGGTGTGCACCGGCCACTTTTAGTGTTTTGTATTTTGGGTTTTGGGTTCTGATTAGCTTGAGGTTTTGGGTTCTGATTTGTTTTGCCAAAACATCCGACGAAAGGTTTTGGTTCTGATTTATTTTTAAAAAAGCATAAAAAGTGCTAAAAAAACAGTTTTGTGGGGTTTTTTTTTCACTCCTATGCTATTATTAGCCTCAATAACATTCAATAACAATCATTTCCACTAATTTCCAATCTATTCTGAACACCTCACAATATTGTTTTTAGGCCAAAAGGTTGCACCGAGGTAGCTTGAGCACATAATGCCAAAAAAAGAGGTACAAGATGGAATTGTTCTGGGCCCTCCCTCCCACCCCTCGTGAGATTCGACGCGAGACTTGGACGACAGAGCCTCGTTTTCAATTTTTTTGCCCACCGGAAGTATCCGAACAGTGCTCGGATCCCGTTCGGATCCGCACTGTTCGGGTGGGCTCGGATTAGCGGAATCCGAGCCCGCTCATCTCTAGTTAATTGGCTGCTATCAGATTAACACTAGTCTATGTGTGTGTATGTTAGGGAATTTAGACTCTAAGCTTTAATGGGGCAGGGACTGATGTGAATGAGTTCTCTGTTCAGCACTGCGGAATTAGTGGCGATATATAAATAACTGATGATGATATAGCATCTCTATTCCCATAGATCAGCTAGGTGTCTATGTAAAATGTATTGTGATTTGTGGTGTTTCCTTTACTTCTATTCTCAGTTAGCAAGCACAGTGTCTCCACCTTGGTCTGAGTGCAGTAGGTTCTTCGTTGGGTAGTGTTCTTGACAAGCAACAACAGAGGGAGACCAAAAACCCTCCACCCCCACTAACAAAACCACAGGTACACTCAGAAAAAGACAGCAATAGGCAAATTGGTCTTTGATAGCCACGCCGGCACTTTTATTGATTGGGCGCGTGCTCTCAAAGGATTTTCATGTCTAATTAAACTTTATATATACCAAAATAGAATATCTCATATAAATTGTATTTTAAAAGTATTGCTTTAAAACAGATGAAATATAGTACATGTACAAGAATACAATGCAATACCTTACCCTTTCTTACTCTAGCCAAGAGGTACCGCTACCTTAAATGCTTACTTGCAATTATTCTCCAACTGTAATAATGTCTAGCAATAGTACATTCTAAACTCAACACATATCCACTAATTTAACTTGTTATACATAAACATATGCATATTTAGCAATAAAATGCATTTAAGTGGCATTATGAGGAAATTAGTGACAAGCAAATGTCTCTCCACTTCACTATTCCAGAAACAGACTATGGTAGAATAGGCTCCATAAGTCGCTAGTCAGTTTTCCTTAGCTTTTCACTTTCCTCCTTGCCTCGTCCTTTCACACAGGTCCAGTCCGGCATTGAGCTATCTCTCCCCTGTACTTCACTGCAATAATTGTCACTGGTCTGAGGTCAATTTTGTTGTTTAGTGCAGATGTCCACAATATATCTCAGTCTCTGATTACTAACGATCTTTCATTATTACTACCCCTGATAGTTTATCATAGTCCTGCAAAGGGGTGTACAAGTTATCTTCGGGCCTTCCCACTAAGTAACTATCTACATAATAACAAGATTCACAATACTAAGTCCCATCAAATAATAAATAAACTGGGGTTACTTATCCATTTAGATTCGGTTTTCTCCTCAGACGTCTCACAGGAAAATCCAGCTGTTTTTCCTCAAAGGACAGGGTTCATGAGTTTGACTGGGCTCTCCCTCCTGTCCGAGCTGATACTCTTCTGTCCCTCCTGGCTGTTTCCTCCTGAGCTGATTTTCTTCAGAGACTCACAGGGTTTCTTCTGCTGGCAACGTGACAGGGTTCTTCCCTGACAAACTCACAGGTTTCACTGCTGACCGAGAACAACTGTCACACTGCAACTGCCAGTTTAAAGTCATTCCTCCCACCTAACGGTCACTGTTCCCTCGCTCCCTTGGTCACTGTGATATCACTGAGAGCAAAGCTTTATCAATCCCTGGCATTAGTGCACATGTGCAGGCCATCATTTCCACTGGCACTACATATATATATATATATATATATATATATATATATATATATATATATCTTGCATATACATGCGAACACCCCTGCACCAATTGCAATGAAACCAACATGAAGTGGTCCAGTTGGATCCTGGCCAGGTTTTAGGGGGGTTAGTGTCCCAGTCCTACCTCCCATTGGTGTATGCTAGGCAGAACTTGAAGAGCCTGTTCTGGGCTTCCCACAGGATGTATTTGGATGACATTTAATATAGAAACAAAAATGACACTGGACAGCCACCTCATGGTTATGTTGGAAGAGCTAATAAGCTGCTAATTATTTTTAAAAGGTTGACAGTTACATCCACTCATTGATAATTTAATAAATTGAAGATTTAAACCCGCTCAGTGGCAGGTACTTCAGCAAGTGTATATACACACACATACACATATATTGGTCAAAGTGGAGGTGTATACGGTGGTATGCTATACCGCAACTTTTCCTACTGCTTTAATTTTAAAACTATCAAATTCCATTCACTTACATTCCCATTAGAGCTACTTCTAAATTTACACGGTGATAACTATATATGTAATAAATATAAAATACTACATGGCCAGAAGTATGTGGACACCCGAATATCTCATTCCAAAACCAGGACCATTAATATGGAGTTGATTCCCTATTTACTGCTATAACAGCCTTGTCTTTTCTGGGAAGGTTTTCTACTAGATTTTGAAACAGGGATGGTGGATTCACATCTGTTCAGCCACAAGCATTAGGTCGGGCACTGATGTTGGCCAATAAGGCCTGGTTCATAGGCAGCGCTCTGATTCATCCCAATGGTATTCAGAGGAGTTGAGGTCATGGCTCTGTGCAGGCCAATCAAGTTCTTCCAAAATAAACTATTTTGATGGACCTTGATGGTGCTTCGTGCAAAGGGTCAATGTCATGTTGAAACTGGAAAGGGCCTTCCCAAAACTGTTCCCACAATGTTGGAAGAACACAATTCTTTGGGATGTCATTGTATGCTGTAGCATTAAGATTTCCTTTCACTGAATCTAGGGAACCAAGACCAAATCATGAAAAAATAGTACTACACCAGTATTAACTCCACTTCCACCAAACTTTATAGTTGGCAGCACATATTTGTGCAGTAAGGGTTTTCCAGGCACCCACCAATCCCAGAGTCGTCCGCGAGACTGCCAGATGGTGAAGTGTGTTTAGTCACTCCAGAGAACGCATTTTCACTGCACAAGAGTCCATTAATGATGATGTATGTTACTGTAGTCCAGTCAACATTTGGCATTGCGCATGGTGATCTGAGACTTGTGTGTGGTTGCTCAGCCATGGACACTGAATGCATGAAACTCCGGACGAATAGTTTTTGTGTTGACATTGTTTCCAGTGGCAGTCTGGAACTCAGTAGTGAGTGTTGCAAATGAGGGCAGATGATTTTTTACACGCTTTAACAAACAGTGGTCTCATTCTATGAGCTTGTGTGGTTTACCATCTCACCACCAAGTTGCTGTTGCTCCTAGACATTTCCACTTAAAAAAAACAGCCGTTACATTTGACCGGGCAGTTCCAGCGGTGCAGAAAGTTGAGGAACCGACATCCTGGAAAGGGGACATTCTATAACAGTGCCACACTAAATAATATTGGTAATATTTGACTATGGGGATAGTGTGTATGTGTGTTTGTATATATATATATATATATATATATATATATATATAAAATTACACACACACACCTGTCTATAGTAACTGGTTTGTAAGAGTTGTTGACTTTAAAAAAAAACTTAACAAGTTGTGAAATTTATTTATCAACATTTCCAAATCATAACTGTTCCATGTTAATAAAAGTCCCATAATGGGTCCAATACTTTGCTTTGTTTCAGTACTATTTTTGATCTTTATATTATATGCGAGAGAGAGAGATAATAGTGAGCAACTGTTTCAGGACAAGGGAAGCCTAGCCAGGATCCCCCTCAGAGAATGCCCACCCTGGAACCCTGGTCGTCTCAAGCTGAAGGAAGTTAAGGGAAGAGTTCCAGACCTCACTGCTGAGACATTTGTAAGAAGATGGTCCTTCAACAAAGCTTATTGAAGGCTGAAGCCCTCAGCATCCAGAGCTACATCAAGGGTATTTTCTACATCACCTTTGCCTTCATTGAGATCTGCAAGAGATACTGGGAGGCGGTGAAGTTAGCAGGACCGGAATTTGCCCCTTTTGTGGGAAACTCTATGAGAAATCCTCATACACCTGGTAAGGGCATTGAATCTGGAGAAAGGTGAGAAATGTAACTCTTCGTTTTTAAGAAAACTCCACTCCGGACACTCGCCCCTGACTAAGCTGCAAGATAAGACTGGCAGTCCCAGAAAAGGGGAAGAAGGACGTCCTGGGAGTAGTCACAGACTACTACAGCAACCTCTACTCCCCTAAGACTATTGATACCGAAGCTAATTTATTCCTGTGAGGTATCACTAACACTATTGATCCTGCAGGTAAAAAGGCCATGGATGCTCCCTTGTTGTTGGGGGAACTGCTCTCTGCCGCTAGATCTTTTAGGCTGGGTAGGATCCTGGGCAGTGATGGTCTCCCAGCAAAGCTCTATGTACCTCTGTGGGACCTCATTGGCCAGATCTTCTCGAACTGTACGAGGAGATGGTGGTGGAGGGCAGAATGTCTCCTATTCTGAGAAAGGGACTGATTATGATCCTGTATAAGTGCAAGGGGGAGAAATGTGACTTTAAAAATTGGCGTCCCATCTCTCTCCTGAGCATGGACTACAAGATCCTCGCCAAGGTACTATCCAACAGGCTAAAGGTTGTCATTGGGCAGATTGTTTATCCAGATCAGACTTGCGGCATTCCTGGTTGTAGGATTGCAAATAGCCTTGCTTTGCTGAGCGACATGGTCCATTAGATCAATGATAGCTATGCACATGTGCCCCTGGTCAATCTTGATCAGGAGAAGGCCTTTGACAGAGTTTTCCATGAGTTTATGCGTAGGGCTTTGCACAAATGTTTTGGGTGAAATTTTTTGTTCATATGTTACCCTTATGTACCTGGACATTTACAGCTCAGTTTTAGTGAACGGCTGGAAAACTGACCCTTTTTCTGCTATGTCTGGGGTCAGACAAGGGTTTCACCTCTTCCTTTTGTTTGTTGTATAGAGCTTTTTGCACTGTGCATCAGACAGAATCCAGAGACAAAATCTGAGAGAAAACTTGGAAAACACCTTATGTGTCATGGGGCACTCAAAGGATTATAGAATTATATTAAAACATATCCAAATTTTATTAGTTTCAATTAAAAAATATGTTACTTAATAGAAAATTAGAAGTAGTGAAATATTAAAAACGAGTATATGACAAAATGAACCAGAAATAAGTAACTGATAAGACCGATAGATTAACTATCGGAACACGCTGTTTCTCCAATAGATAAATAATATATATTATATAACGGATGCTAGATAAATAGAGAGCTATCACAGGTTCTCTACCTAAGTGCACATAGTGGATGCTAAATGAAATGGAGAATTATCATAGGTTCTCTGCCTAAGTGCACATGAAGTAAGGTTAGATTGAAGGTCTAATGATCACATACCCACATATAAAGGAGCATATCTTTCCAAGATTTGGCCGCATCATTAGATTTCATATATAAAAAGAGGAGAGAAACCCTCAATAGGGATTACTGTTGTGTTATATAGTTGAATATAGTGTCCCTACTATGTAGATACATTTTGTCCCACAATATTCACATATGAGATGGAAACATGGCTTATTAAGTCCTCAGAGTGTAGTGTCATAGAAATGCAGAGCCGCTGATATTTCAGGAGGAGACCATAATAAGCTCAATATGACAGTAGCTACTGCATTGGTACGATATACTAGAGGAATCTAATTTTGAGTAAATAGCCAGTATAAGATACAGCAAGTATCGGTTATTATAAGTCCCTAGAGCATCCAGATATTATAAATGTATATAGAGTAGTATAAGCAGAGGAGAAACAGCGCGTGTAACGCCGACGCGCGTTTCACTCTACTAAGCTTTAACAAGGCAACGAATCCAGAGACAGGAGGCATCACCGCACTAGGGCCAGACAAACTAGTGGCCAAGTGCCCACTCTACATGGATGACATCACTGTCTTCTGCTTTGACCAGCGTTCGGTGACAGCACTCGTCCAGGCCTGTGCAAGCTTCAGGGGCAAAGGCCAAAGTCTCCTTGGTGCTAAGGAAAGGTGTGTAATGGGAGTGTACAGGATAAGCAAGGTTTGTAAGATAAAACAAATGTTTTTATTCCATATATGAGCTTGATCTTATAGTTATCAAGCAATGATCACAGTAGATACAAACAGCTGAGCTCAGTAAATCAATACAATGTCCTGCAGATAGTTTGTGTAGATAAGACTCGGTTTCGAGTGATTTGTTCTGCCTGCAAAAAGGGTATGCAGAAGCATGCCTCCTCACATCCATTGCTTATTTGAATCTGTTGTGCTGTCAAAGTGATGCATGGTTAGTGCAGTACTTGATGTTTAGTGTGGGATGTCATATTTTGTACATTATATCTTGTATTAAAAAGTATGTCTGATTTATGTTGCACGGTGTATTGTGCTTTCAGTTGCGCTGCGACACAGTACACTGGAATGTAATGTATCGGGGTTTTTTTGTACCTTTCATACAAAATAAAGATACTTTTTCAATTAAAAAAATCAGTCCAAGCCAGGGCCAGACTGGGACTAAAAATCAGCCCTGGCATTTAAAGTACACAGACCCACCTCAGTTCTAGCATGAAAGAAATTATGTGCTGCTGTGCAGCGGCGGCGCCGAAAAGGGCGTAACCACAATGTGTTGTGGGTGTGGCCAACATGGGGCATTGATACATACATTATAATAAAACATTTTTATTTATCACGCCCTCCCAGCCACATCACGCCATCCACTCCAGGCACATTATGACATCCCCAGCCCACTGTACTTATCTATGCTTCTGGTGCTGCTGACATCCATAAGGGTGGGAACTTCCTGTAGAGTGAGCAGGGAAGCTCTTAGTCTCACAAGATTAATAAATCTCATGAGACTTAGAGCTCATAGGCTGTGTCCTGTCCAGGACTGGGAGCAACTATCAGATTCCTCCTGCTAACAGAACTGGATTAAGGCTCGGGGGTCCAAGGCACTTTAGACAGGGGGGCTCCCATGATGTAGTATGGTTATTAGACACATTTTCGACAAATACACTGGCAATACTGTGAGCACTACTGTTTGGTGCACGCAGTTCTGCCTTCACAAGCAGTACAATGGGAAGCAGGACATATCACCCAACTGTCCTTGAAGTCAGACCAAATTATGACTAAGTGGGACAGTCACCCACCAAATTCAGGACAGATGGCAGACTGTCCTGGTCTCTGCTACCTGTCTTGACACCAGCAGCTACAAGTGGTGAAAGTGACTTTAGATCAGTTGGTTTGTCCTGGAATGTTGGGGGCCCTATTTGGAAAAAAAATGAGTACATGAAATTTAGAAAACTCCAACCAGCCCTGGTGTTAAATCAATATAGCACCCACGTTATAAAATTAGGCGTCCCTCCAGCCCCAACATTAAATAGTATTCACATTTGATTAATACATCTATTTCCCTCCCTCCAAACAACCCCAGCAAGAAATGAAACATACACTGGCCCCCACACACATACTATAGTCTTACACTGGCCCCCACACACATACTATAGTCTTACACTGGCCCCCACACACATACTATAGTCTTACACTGGCCCACACACACACACACACACACACACATACTATATTTACTGTCACACACATTATATTCATACCCTGCACACACACATACATTCTATAGTTACACTGTCACACACACTATATTCATACCCTGTTACACAAACTACTCCCCTCCTCTCCCTCCCTTACCTTGTTTGATCCAAGGCGCGCTCTGCAGACTCTCTTCATGCATGGGACGGCACCTATCACACTTCCCATGATCGCCAGAGACCCATTAATAGGGGAGGGATGGAGGGGGGACGCTCAGCCACCAGGAAGTCAGTGTAGGACCGGCCCCATTACTCGGCGCACAGACTGTCATGCCGGGTTCCAGCAAGACAGTCTGTGCACCGAGTAATGGGGCCGGCCCATCTAGCCATCGGCCCTTCTGGCATTTGCCAGAACTGGTCCATGCTCTAAATGCCACAGGTTGTAATCCTGGTCAGGAATCCGGGTTCTATCTCAACAGATTAAGCGGGGACAGTAGCAACTCCTTTTTTGTCACTTTGCACAGGTGGTGACAGAAATAGTCTCCCTTCCTAATGGAAATGCGATGCCCACGTCTGATCTGTATATAATGTTGAAGCAAAACTGGTGTTTATTTTTGTATTTTTTTTTCTGTTCTTGGTAAAGCTACTTCTACTCATGAGGGTAAAATGCAAAGGAAAAATTAATTGTAGTAGTGTAAAATTATGTTTGCAGGACTTTCACACTGTAATGCTGATGAAACGCCAGAAAAAAAGAAGAATTTTGTATTTACGTTAAATCCTTTTCTCTGATTCCATCTTGGGGACACTGCCACCATGGGGTTGTAAGAGGGCGCATGGAGTTGGCACTTAAATAGTTAAACTGTTAATGTAACTGTTGACAGAAGCTCCTCCCCTCTACAACCCCTGTAGCTCCTCAGTGTAATTGAAAAGCCCCAAGGAAGGGAAACAGAATAGCATGCAACAAACAAAAGCAACAGAAGAGCAAAGGACGGGAACGCAGTGTCCCCCAGATGGAATCCGAGAAAAGGATTTAACGCAAGTACAAAAATCCTCTTTTCTCTTTCATCTAATTTGGGGGACACTGCTAAAGTAGCCCCTTGATGGAGGGAAAGCTCTGTCAATCCGGCCTGCAAAACTTTGCATCCAAAACTTGCGTCAGGAGACACAAAAACCATGAAAATGGTAAAACCAGGTAAAGTGTGGACAGAGAACCTGGTTGGCGCCAGACAGAGCTGATCTGTCAATGCACCATTGCGCGCAGCCCAAGAGGTCCTCCACGGAACGGATGAAATGCGCTACGACATGATCAAGTACAGGCCAAACAGAACTAATATAAGCCTGCCTGACTGGAAACATTTTCCACCTAGCAGCAGTTTGTTTTGTAGCCAGCCAGCCCCTCCTGTGAGCATCATACAAGAAAAGGGAAGCCGACCTACGCATAGTGGACGTCCTGTCCACAAACATTTTTAGAGCATGGACCAAATCCAATGAAATTAAGGATCCCTTAACTGAAAAGGCAGTCACCTCCTGGGAAGACAATCTCTTGATTAAGATGAAAACCAGACCACTTTTGGTTGTAAGGAAGGTATCTTGAACAATACAGCCCTGTCAGTATAGAATACCAGATAAGCTGAATGACGAGAGAGACCAAAGTTTTGAAATTCTCATCACAGAAGCGATGGCTAAGAGAAAAATCACCTTCCAAATTTGGAACTTGAGTTCAGTCAACTCCAACGGTTCAAAGAGAAATGATTTAAGATCCCTAAGTAACAAATTAAATTCCAAAGGGGCCTTAGGTGGTACATAAGGAGGCTGGATGTGTAGAACCCCTTGGAGGAAAGTCTGCACCTCCGATATAACTGCTAGCCTTTTCTCAAAATATATAGAAAGAGCTGATACCTGCACCTTCAGGGAACTAAGGCGAAAGTCCGCCTCCAAACCATCCTGCGAAAAAGCTAAGAACCTGGAGAGTCGAAAGTCTGCCGTATGACAAGTCCTGCGTTCACACCAACTGATGAAGGTCCGCCACACTATGATACTTTAGGGCAAAGACCGGTTTATTTGCCTTCAACATGGTACCAACAACCTTGGGGGTCAGGGTGCTGAAATGGCCCCTGAAGCAGTAGGAAGTCGCCACCCTTTACCAACTGTCATCCGCAGTACATCTGCATAACAAGTTCGACGTGGCAAATCGGGTGCAATCAGGATCACTGGAATTCTGCAGTGTCTGATGTTATGTCATGTTCATGACATCCACCGTGCACGCCAAGGGATCTCTGGCCCTGGAGCAGAACCTGGGCACCTAGTGGTTTCCGCAAGATGCCATGAGGGCCACATCCGAAGGTTCCCACTTCTGGATTAACCATCAAAACATCTCCTTGAGTAGAGACCACTCCCTTAGCAACACAGTGTACCTGCTTAGGTAGTCGGCCACCCAATTTTCTACACCCAGGATGAATATCGCAGAATTTTCCGAAGCAAACATTTCCACCCAGAAAAATAACTGGGGAGTCTCCTTCATCCGGCTCCAACACTCCTGTGACTATTATCCAGGACCATGGGACAAAGGACCTGCCCCCCATCAAGTGACCTGCCACCAACCAAGTGAAAGGTGCATCCTGGGAGACAACTGGCGTGTCTGAGGAGCAGCTGAAGGTGGAATCTCGACTAGTTGAACTAGAAGTCCCACTGATCTATGCAAGAGTGGAACCATACGAAAACGTTTCGAATGTGGAGACCATCTCGCCTATTAGTTTCATACATAGTAGTATGTAGACCTGAAGAAAATGCACCTTGTTGATTGGTAGAAACACCTTCTACAGTCTGATATCCAGTATAAGGCCAATGAAAAACATCCTCAGGGGATTAATTGGGCTTTTTGCAAATTTTGGTTCCAGCACTTATTTGAATAGCCAAAGATGGAACTGGAGGGTCTCATTCGAGTTTGCCTTTACTAGCAAATCATCCAAGTATGGGATGATGCAGACTCCCAGGGTACACAAATGTGCTGCTTTTGCCGCCATATTTGTAAAGACTTATGGTCTCTAGAAGGCACATAAGGAGCCTTGGAAAGGCCTAATGGAATTGAAAGTTGGAGTTCCCCACTGCAATATGCGATGGGACAAAAGGAGCCATCTGGCTTGTGAACCAGGAAGAGGTTTGAATAGAAACTTCTACCCCTTTGTCCCTCCGGGGCCTGATAGATAACTCCCGTAGTAAGAAACACAATCATCAACTATCTCATAGCTAATCTCTTTACTTTGTCTCGCAGAGTGGTGGAAAAGAAACGGTGAGGTGGCCGACTTTGGAGGTCTATCATGTAGCCACGGTACATGATTTTTGTAATTCACCAATCCTGAGTGGAAGCCGCCCATTGGTTCAGGAACAACAAAAGGCATCAACCCACAACGACCGCAAGGTGAAGAGGAATCAGGCTTTTCAGGGTTTTTAGGCTCTGGACACCTGTTGGAATAGGACAGCCTGCCCCTCTGTGACTGGCCCTGGATGTGATAAGATTAACTCTGTAAGACTGCCCACGATTTAAAGAGCCACCCTGAGATGGTAGACGAAAGCAACTAAAACAAGGTCCTCGTGGCTTCTGGACATTAACAGGGAGGAAGAAACTTCTTCCACCTGTAGCGTAGCCTGACTTATGGTGTTGTATAGCTCTGCACCTAAAAGAACAGAGCTGGCATAAGGAAGAGATTCCAAGAACTCTGGATTTGCTATCTGCATTCCATGAACACAACCACAAAATTCTTCAATCTGTAACCACTGATGCAGAGATGGAAGAAGATTCATTCTGAGCTGCCTCATATAGATATCCTGAGTCTTCTTTAAGTTGTAATGTCAGAGGAAGCAAATCAGAATCCTGTAGACCATCAGCAAGCTGATAGGCCCAGGTCTTTATCTCTCTAACCACTGAAGTGGAAGAAAGCATGTTCTTTGTAAAGGACCTGTGGTTGCACCTCACATGCGCACACTATCCTCTTATTCTATTCTCAGATACACTCATTATAAAACTCGCACTTTTATGCACTTTTCCTTACACAATGTTGCCTTAATCAGTCCTTTGACCACACTAAATAACACTTAAGCTTTACAGAATTATTTATCCAATAACAACTGTATCTAAGCAGTACTTCGCATTATATATTCATTATAAATAACCAATACTCACAACATATGTATGTATTTAAATCAAAGTATTTTACTGTTAACACAGAAAAGCTTGTATTCACAGCTCACACATATATCATAACATTGTTCAACATAACATGGCATATCAATATAAAATGAATCATAGGTTCACCACTTTTATTCCTTACACTATCCTAGCTTTACATTTGTATCCTTCATAAGAATTAGTATCTATAATATTGATTTAACTATCACAGATATCAAACAATATACCGTATTTCCCCATGTATAAGGCGCTCCCATGTATAAGACGCACCTTAATTTTGGGTCCGAAATTTAAAAAAAAAAATAGTAGCTGTCAAAAAACGCAGGGAGAGTATAATGGCCGGCTGCTCACTCTCCCTGCAATCGCTTCCCCCCCTCCTCCTGGATCCCCGATGCCACTATGCCTGTCCCCCGCCTGCTAGACCCCCGCTGCCACTCTCTGCCTGTCCCCGCCTGCTGGATCCCCGCTGCCACTCTCTGCCTGTCTCCCGCCTGCTGGATCCCCGATGCCACTCTGCCTGTCCCCCGCCTGCTGGATCCCCGCTGCCACTCTCTGTTGTCCCCCACCTGCTGGATCCCTGCTACTACTCTCTGCCTGTCCCCCGCCTGCTGGATCCCCGCTGCCACTCTTTGTCTGTCCCCTGCTACTACTCTCTGCCTGTCCCCCGCCTGCTGGGTCCCCGCTGCCACTCTCTGTCTGTCCCCCGCCTGCTGGATCCCTGCTACTACTCTCTGCCTGTCCCCCGCCTGCTGGATCCCTGCTACTACTCTCTGCCTGTCCCCCGCCTGCTGGATCCCTGCTACCGCTCCCCTCGATCCCCCCCGCTGTCCTGCTCCCCCGCTGCCCCCCCCCCACCTGCATCCCCGCTACCCCTGTATAAGACGCACCCAGGCTTTAGACCCAAACTGTTTGGGAAAAAGGTGCGTCTTATACATGGGGAAATACGGTATGTATATAAATAGTCAACTCAACATTACAAACACATATAGCTTTATAGATGTATATATATTATCATCAATGATACTTATCAAATCCTTGTATCCTGGATCCAATTCTTTATCTGCAATGTAGGGAACGTTCCTGTAGTATAGAATCCTTTTCTGTAGCGTAGTGTAGGTTTTCTGTAGTATAGTGTATTCATATCCTTTGCTGTAGTGTATTGCAGTGTAATATATATTTTCTGTAGTGTAGTGTAATGCTCGTTGTCCAGGGGCAGGCAAGCAGGCAGAGAGAGAGGGGAAGTCTCGGTCTGGCTTTTATAGTCCAGACCCGGAAACTCCCAGCCTCACCTCCGGCAACGTGTGTGTGGTGATTCACCACACACACGTGGACGCTGTGTGTGGGCCAGGAGTGATTATGTCATCACCCCTGGCATCTCTTTCCCACTGGGCCTCTGAATCAGAGACCACTAAGAGAGGATGAGCAGACCTACGCCTTTTACGGTAAGTCCAAATTCTCGTGGACTCAAGAAATGTATTTACATTTTTCAAGGTTCTGTACCAATGAAGTAGACCAATAAACTTCCGCCTGGATTTGACCCTGGATATGAAGAGGAGCTGGGAAGACAGAAGAACCTTCCCCTGCAACCTTTGAAGATATCGTAAAGGCAGCAGTCTTAGAAGGCTGCACTGATACATTTTGAACCATATTGATAATCGCATCCACTGCGGGTATCTCTGCAGGATGGGTGAGCAACTGAAATAGTGCCGCCACCGCCGGTCCCAATAAAGTTGCCTTCATTGCATCCCCCATCTGAGGGGTGCCCTCGTGTGCACCCACCCTAGCCATCTGCATCACCATCCACACAAACTGACCCCGGATCCTACCATCCACTGGGTAGTTTGGTTTTACATTTTGTAGAGGTAAAATATACCACCTTGTTTCTTTTACCTTTGTCAGATATGTTTTGCAATATTTATGATGCAACATAAATAGGTAACTCTATATCAATAGTCTGTTATACTACATTTATTTTTATTTTTTTTTAACTTTCATATATAATTAAATGCGTACACATATCTCCTAACCCTACAGGGATAAACCCAGAGTTGTACTCCCAAACACAATTTGTGTTAATATATATAAAAGAAAAATCCTCACAAAAGAAAGAATCCCAACAGTAAGACTATCTATGTGAAGGAATTAGTAAAAGTATGTAAATATTGTACAGATATGTGTAAGATAAAACTCATGGTTCCTCCAGAACCATGTCTAGGGCAGAGTTTGTTTGTTTTTTAAGTAGCATCTGAGGTAAAACTGCACAGGAGGTTCTACAACTGGCTCCATCTGTCACTTCTCCTGAACTGGCTCCAATGGAACATACCAATTTGTGTAGGGGGAGCAGTCTTATATGAACACAACATGCTCCTCCTCAGTTTTTAACCACTATATGTGTGTAATAGTACTTGTATCTGTCAAGTAAAAATTATGTGTTATCATTTAAAACAGACAGGCTTTAAACAATCACACCACAGAGATAATAGTATAACCCCTTTTGTTTTGACCCTGGCTAATGCCTCAAAACAGTATGGAAATTAATCTCTGGGTAATAAAATTAATGTCTCATAATAATTTAACTCAACACTCATGTAAAATACTGTCTCCATTAACTTTAGAGCCTTCTATAATAACACTCTATACTGTAGATTTTATATATATATATATATATATATATATATATATATAAACAAACAGTTTTCTCTCTATTACAACAAGGAACCTTATTAACTAGTTATTCCCCAAAGGGATACTTAGCTGCTGAGGACCCAAGGCCTGTTGGAGGATGAATAGGGAAGGAGCCGCCCGCTGTAATTTAACAGCTGATGTCACAGTCTTCTGTGAGGAGAGCAGTAAACTGCATCTGTCATTTAGGTGTTGTGGGGGAAGCCTCTCTTCTCTCACTACCCGCACTGTTTGCTCTCTCATTTTTCTGCCCAGTGAGATCCAAGTTCCCCCTCCACCTCAGCGGGGGACTTGGTATCTCCCTATAATGGGCGCTCACCAATCAGGGCACACCGCTCTATGCCTGAGGCAGCGCGGACCTGTCAGGAGAAATCAGTGACAGCCTCGTCAACACGCGGCTATCACTGCCTCTAAGTGAAGAGATCTTCCAGAGTAACTGAAATTAACGGAGCGTTGCTCCGTTTAGTCCTATGGGTGTAAGTGCTGCTTACAGCACTTACCCCGTCCTAAGTAAAAAATAAACAATAATAAATAAAAGAAAATCTATTCTAACTAACAGCATGTACGGCAGAGCAGTACTGAAAACAGCCCAACTCCTCGGGCACTTGAATAACACTGAGCTACAGGTAGGGCCGGACTGGCCATCTGGCACTTCTGGCATTTGCCAGAAGGGCCGATGGTCAGTTGGGCCGGTCCGGTACCCCGCGCAGCATTCATGTGAGTATTTGATCGCGGCGCCTGATGTTACAAGCCGCGGCGGTGCTCAGCCGCCGCGACTCCCCTACCTCCGTTCCGGCCGTCGCTATGGCGACCGGAACATCACTTCCGGGGGCTCGTCGGCCGTTGCCGTAGCAACGGCAAGACGCTCTTCTCTCCAGCGCCGCGTCCCGGCATTACAGGGCAGCCGGGCGCGTGCGCAACAGCGGGGCAAGCCTGCGGGCTTATTGGGACAGCCTGTGTGCATTTGGAGAGCTGGGCTCTTTGGAGAGCTGGGCTCTCATTGGTCTGCTTCAGTACTTAAGGCAATGAGGTCTGCTGCCTCATTGCCGGTTATAGCTTCTGCTTCCCAGTCTGCTGACCTGCTCTGTGCCTGTTCCTGTCTATTGAACTTCTGCTGACCTCCCGTGTATGACCCTTGGTTTGGATTTGGACTTTGCTAGTGTATCTCGTGACCCTGACCTCTGGCCTGTTTACCGTTTTTACCTGTCTGCTTGACCCCGGCTTGTTAATTGGAATTGCTACCTGCTGCCGGCCCTTGACCTCTGCGTTGACCTCACTCCGCTTGCCTGGGTTCTCCCCAGCCGGTACACACTTCACGACCCTCTGTCAGTCTGCAGCCCAGTCTGTCCCCACCATCAGGGGCTCCAGTGAACACCTGATTGGCAGAGTAGACTCCGGGTTGTGTTGTGCCGGCTGGAGGGGTTCCTAACATTATAACCGGCCCACACACTGAGACGAGGTTGTGATGGATGGAAGCGGATCCACACCGTCTCCGGCGCAAGCCCTAGCAGGCCATGTTGAGTCCTTGTACCAAATGATCCAGGGATTGGCTAAGCGTTTGTCCGTTCAGGAAGAACTTGCAAAAACCTCACAATCCACTCCAGATTCCACCTGTGAACCCAAAATGCATTTGCCGGATCGGTTGACGGAAATAGATCCCTGTGCCGGAATTTCAGGGAGAGCTGCAAGCTCTATTTTTCGGCTGAGACCCCACTCTTCCGGTTCAGAGCAGCAAAGAGTCGGGATTATCATTTCCCTTCTACAGGGTGACCCCCAGTCCTGGGCCTTTTCCTTGCCACAGACCAGTCCTGCCATGTAGTCAGTAGACGCTTTCTTCGAGGCATTAGGTCTACTATATGATGACTCGGACCGAATGGCCTCCGCTGAAGCTCATCTACGGGCCTTGAAACAAGGACGGCGGTCGGCAGAGGAATACTGCGCTGAATTTCGTAGATGGTCACCTGATAGTGGATGGAATGACCCCGCCTTACGTAGCCAGTTCCGTCTAGGCCTGTCGGAACAGATTAAAGACTCTTTGGTGCAATACCCGAGGATCTGATGCACCCCGCCATTAAAATCGACAGAAGAATTAAGGAACGTAAGTTTGAGAAGGAGGCATCTTCTCTTCCATCTGCCTTGATTGCTGTTATCACGGATGATGAGGAGCCTCTGCAACTAGGAGCGTATCGTCTCTCCCCTGAGGAAAGAGACAGGAGGCGATCCTAAGGCTTATGTCTCTATTGTGGCACTAAAGGTCACTTTTCCCGTTCCTGCCTGCCCTAATAAGCCGGGAAAAGAGCATGCCTAGGGAATGAGGGGAAGGTTCACCTAGGTCTGCAAATTGTTTCCCCAAAAAATGCTGTATTAATCCCTGCACAACTCACATCCAGTGCTGGTTCTGTGAACCTGTCGGCCTTCATTGACAGTGGAGCTGCAGGCAACTTCCTCGACATTGGGTTTGCCAGCTCTGCTGGAATTCCGATGATTAAACTCAAGTCTGCCATTACTGTATGTGGCTTAGATGGGAGTCCATTGCCCGGCGGAAAGATTACCTGGGAGACCCCGCTACTACAATTGAACATTGGAGCTCTCCATTCGGAGTCCATCGTTTTCTTCCTTATCGAATGTTCGTCAGTTCCCTTGATTCTGGGCCACCCTTGGCTATCCCGTCATAACCCTGTCATGGATTGGGTAAAAGGAGAAATTGTCCAGTGGAGCTCTTATTGTACACAGTCGTGCTTGACACTACCTCTGCGTGTGATTCAGTCTATTCCGGAACAGCTTCCCTCACAGTATCATGAGTTCTGGGATGTCTTCTCCAAAAAGGCTGCTGATACTCTACCACCGCACCGGGAATTTGACTGTGCCATCGAGCTTATTCCTGGTTCTAAATTATCCAAGGGACGCCTGTACTCACTCTCCGGTCCAGAGACCAAATCCATGCAGGAATACATTGACGAAAACCTGGAGAAAGGCTTCATCAGGCCATCCAAGTCTCCAGTAGGAGCAGGGTGCTTCTTTGTATCCAAAAAAGACGGTGGACTCAGACCCTGTATCGACTACCGAGGGCTGAATCTCATTACAATTAAAAACACCTATCCCCTTCCTCTCATCTCCGTACTTTTTGATCAACTAAGAGGGGCAACTATCTTTACAAAAATTGATCTTCGAGGTGCATATAACCTCATACGTATAAGAGCAGGTGATGAGTGGAAGACGGCATTCAATACACTCTCGGGCCACTACGAATATCTGGTCATGCCGTTTGGTCTTAGTAATGCCCCTGCAGTATTCCAGGATCTGATTAATGAGGTGCTACGTGAGTTTCTGGGACATTTCGTTGTTGTCTACTTGGACGACATCCTCATATATTCGGAGTCGTTGTCAGTACACCAGGGTCATGTCAGACAAGTCCTACAAAAATTGCGAGAACACCATCTTTATGCTAAACTCGAAAAGTGCGAGTTTAAAGTTCAGAAGGTATCCTTTCTAGGTTATATAATCTCCTCAAAAGGATTCTGCATGGACCCAACCAAGGTCCAAGCAATCCTGGACTGGGTACAACCGAAAAACCTCAAGGCGGTCCAGAGATTCCTGGGATTCGCCAATTATTACAGAAGATTTATTGGCGGCTTTGCTGATATCGTGGCTCCTATCGTCACCTTGACTCGCAAGGGAAGCGATCCAGCTAATTGGTCTCCACAGGCAATAACTGCATTTGAAACCCTGAAGAAAGCCTTCGTGTCTGCTCAGGTCCTTAGACACCCGGATCCTAAGGTACCATTTATTCTTGAAGTTGATGCCTCTGACGTCGGTGCAGGGGCCATCTTGTCACAAAAAGATCCCCATACTCACCGCTTACATCCATGTGCCTATGTTTCCCACCAGTTCTCTTCAGCGGAAACCAACTATGATGTGGGAAATCGAGCACTGTTAGCAATTACATGGGCCTTTGAGGAATGGCGACATTGGCTGGAAGGCGCTGCACACCAGATCTTCGTTATAACGGATCATAAGAATCTGCAGTATATACAGTCGGCCAAACGACTGAACCCCCGACAGGCTCGTTGGTCGCTGTTCTTCACCAGTTTTAACTTTATAATCACCTACCGACCAGGTTCTAAAAATGTCCGGGCAGACGCCCTGTCCAGAAGCTTCCTGGCACACCATGCTCCGGTTACTAGTCCAGAGCCTATTGTTCCCGTGTCTATGATCCATGCTGGGTTAACCCAAGACCTGAGCTGTACCTTTCAGAGATTAGCTCCTGATAATACTCCAGTAGGATGTTTGTTTGTCCCAGTTCATCTAAGGAAGGCAGTCCTTGCTGAAGCACACAATAATCAGACTGCTGGACATCCTGGAGTCTTCAAAACGTTGGAAATCCTTTCCCGTACTGTATGGTGGCCATCTTTGTCTGCTGACGTCAAGAGTCACGTCCTGTCTTGTGAGGTTTGTGCCAGAAACAAAATTCCCAAGACTCGCCCGGTAGGCCAGTTGGTTCCTTTGGCCATTCCTGCAAAACCATGGACACACTTGTCCATGCACTTTATAGTAGATCTGCTACCCTCTACAGGACACAATTCCATTTGGGTCGAGGTAGACCGGTTCAGCAAAATGTCACATTTCATTCCGTTAACCAGACTTCCTACTGCTCGAGATTTGGCCGTCTTATTCATTCAACATATTTTCCGTCACCATGGACTCCCTACTGACATCGTCTCCGATCGGGGTTCTCAGTTCATAGCACAATTCTGGAAATCCTTCTGTACCCTTCTCAGAATCAAGGTCAGTTTGTCATCCGCATACCACCCTCAATCAAATGGGCAAACCGAAAGGGTTAACCAGTCCTTAGAGAAGTTTTTACGATGCTACACATTGGAGTTCCATGACAACTGGTCCTCCTTGTTACCCTGGGCGGAATTTGCCTGTAATAATTCCTGTCACTCATCTACCAAAACCTCTCAGTTTTTTGGCAATTATGGTTTTCACCCCAGATCTAACTCTTTGTACTCACTCAAGTCCATTGGTATCCAGGAGATCCGCTCCACTGCCAGGGATCTCAGAGTTATCTGGAGGAAAGTCCAGTCATCATTGAGACAAGCCTCAATTGTTGCAAAAAAAAATTCGGACCGCCACCGTACCATCTGCTCTCTCAAGGTGGGCCAGAAAGTGTGGCTGTCTACGAAAAATATCAGGCTCAGACAGCCTTGCAAGAAGTTGGGCCCTAAGTTCATTGGGCCATTTTCCATCATTAAGCAGGTTAATTCTGTCGCATGAAGGTTAAAAATTCCGGGCTCGTTGAGAATCCCCAACACATTTCATTGTTCGCTGTTGAAACCGGTACTATATCCTAGTCAAACCCAGTCTTCAAGTGTGCCTGGAAAAAATTCTAACAAACCACAAAGATACGTGGTTCAGAGGATCCTTGAGTCTAAAAAAAGTGCAAGGGCAGGTGCACTTCCTGGTGCAGTGGAGGAACCGTGGGTTAGAAGAGCGGTCTTGGGGCGGAGACAACTTCATGCCCCTAAACAGTTGAAGGAGGCCTTCAGCAAGTTTCCAAGAAAACCTGGATGTCGGGGTCCCTCGACCCCTCCTCAAGGGGGGGTACTGTTACGAGCAGCGGCGGTGCTCAGCCGCCGCGACTCCCCTATCTCCGTCCCGGCCGTCGCTATGGCGACCGGGACATCACTTCAGAGGGCTCGTCGGCCGTTGCAACGGCAAGACGCTCTTCTCTCCTGCGCCGCGTCCCGGCATTACAGGGCAGTCGGGTGCGTGCGCAACAGCGGGGCAAGCCTGCAGGCTAATTGGGACAGTCTGTGTGCATTTGGAGAGCTGGGCTCTCATTGGTCTGCTTCAGTACTTAAGGCAATGAGGTCTGCTGCCTCATTGCCGGTTATAGCTTCTGCTTCCCAGTCTGCTGACCTGCTCTGTGCCTGTTCCTATCTCTTGAACTTCTGCTGACCTCCCGTGTATGACCCTTGGCTTGGATTTGGACTTTGCTAGTGTATCTCGTGACCCTGACCTCTGGCCTGTTTACCGTTTTTTCCTGTCTGCTTGTGACCCTTGACCCCGGCTTGTTAATTGGAATTGCTACCTGCTGCCGGCCCTTGACCTCTGCGTGGACCTCACTCCGCTTGCCTGGGTTCTCCCCAGCCGGTACACACTTCACGACCCTCTGTCAGTCTGCAGCCCAGTCTGTTCCCACCATCAGGGACTCCAGTGAACACCTGATTGGCAGAGTAGACTCCGGGTTGTGTTGTGCCGGCTGGAGGGGTTCCTAACACCTGAGCCCACCAACCGTCCTCACTTTCTTTTTTTTTGGTCTCTTTAACTTTTTCTTTTGCGCAGCGAGGGGGAGGGCGCGCACGAGATCATGTGAGTATACAAATACTCACATGATCATTGCCTGCGTCCCTCTCCCCCTCTCCACTTGCACTGCATGTCGGGCGTGACATCATCACGTCACGCCTGACATTCATTGGGGATAAGTGGGGATAAGAGGCACACAGGAATGAAGGTGGGGATAAGAAGCACACAGGAATGAAGGTGGGTATAAGAGGCATACAGGAATGAAGGTGAGGATAAGAGGCACACAGGAATGAAGGTGGGGATAAGAGGCACACAGGAATGAAGAAGGTGGGGATAAGAGCCACACGGGGGATGAAGTAGGGGGGCAGAGATAAAAGGCACAAGGGAATGAAGAAGGTGGGGGCAGCATGGAACAAGGTGATGAAGAAGAGCAAAAGCAGCATGGCAGAGTGTGAGGAAGGGTAAAAGCAGCATGGCAGAGTGTGAGGAAGGGTAAAAGCAGCATGGCAGAGTGTGAGGAAGGGCAAAAGCAGCATGGCAGAGTGTGATTAAGGGGGGGATAGCAGCATGGAGGGCGCAGTGCGATCATAAGGGGGCATAGCGTGGTGATGATGAAGGGGCACAGTAATGTGTGTGTGATTGCACAGGGAGCTTTTGGCAATGTAGTGTGTGTGAGGTAGATGCTGGCTAATTAATGGGTGCTATTTTGTTTGCGGGGTAATGGTGGGGCAATGTAATAGTAGGGACTATTAATTTAAGATGGGGTGGTTTGGGGGCTAATGAATGTGGCGATGAGTTTGGGGAGAATTAGGTCTCTTTATTAAATGTGACTATGAATTTAATGGCAGTAAATACTATTAATTTAATGCTGGGGCTGTATGTAGGGAGGGAAATAGGTTTATTTATTAAATGGGAATATAATTATTTTAATGCTGGGGCTGGAGTGAGGCCTACTTTTAAAAACGTTGGTGCTATATTGATTTAACAGCGGTGCTGTTTGGAGTTTTCTAAATTTCATGTACCTATTTTATTTCCAAATAGGGCCCCCAACATTTCAGGATCCAGACAAGCAGCAACTGATCTAAAGACACCAGCAGCCACAAGTCAGGTAGGAGAAAGCAGAACAGTCTGCCAACTGTCATGAATTTGGTGGGTGACTGTCCCGCTTCGTCGGGATTTGGTCTGACTGCAAGGACAGTTGGGAGGTATGTCCTACTTCACATTATACTGCTTGTGAAGGCAGAACTGCACCTCACAGTAGTGCACACAGTATTGCCTGTGTATTTGTTGAAAATGTGTCTAATAACCATATTACATCATAGGAGCCCCCCTGTCTTAAGTGACTAGGGCTCCCCGAGCCTTATTCCAGCTCTGGTTAGCAGGAGGAATCTGATAGTTACTCCCAGTTCCCGGACAGGGCACAGCCTGCAGAGCAAGCAGAGGAGCTCTAAGTCTCATGAGATTTCTTAATCTTGTGAGACTAAGAGCTTCCCTGCTCACGCTACAGGAAGTTCCCACCTTGATGGATGTCAGCAGCATCAGAAGCATAGATAAGTACAGTGCGCTGGGTTGTTGTAATGTGTTTATGGGGTGGGAGGTAGCATGATGTGGATGGGGAGGACATGATAAATGTAATGTTTCATTATAATGTATGCATCAATGCCCCATGTTGACCACGCCCCCAACATAATGTGGCCACACCCTTGGTGCGGCTGCGCAGAGGTAACACAGTTTTTTCCTGCTCATCAATAGAGGTGGGCCTGTATGCTTCAAATGCCAGGGCTGATTTTTAGTCCCAGTCCGGCCCTGGCTACAGGGGTTGCAGAGGGGAGGAGCTTCTGTCAACAGTTACATTAACTATTTAAGTGCCAACTCCATGCGCCCTCATAAAACCCCATGGTAGCAGTGTCCCCCAGATTGGATGTAAGAGAAAAACATGTATGTGGAAATAGCTTTACTATCGATTCCTGCACTCCTATTATAGGAAGGTGCAAGTGGAAGCAGAGACACATGGAAGGTACAGTAAAACTGACAGACTGATGCTTAAGGAGCAAGGGTAGAGAGGAGCAGCTCACAACTTGCACAGAAAACATAATTATCCATCATTTATAAAACCCCAACATATTATGCAGCCCAGTTGGGGTGCGGTGCTGCATGGGTAATACTGCTACCCAGAGGATACACGAACGGGCTACAAGTGACGAATTTTCACTTAATATGCAAATGCATGCAAGGTTCCCTTTATATATGTGCTCCATCTGTGTAACTGTCCAGTAACGTACATGCTAAAACTTCCACTTTAACTTGGCAAAAGAAGCAATATGAAACTGCCATGGGTTATTAATTACAAATCTGAAGAAAACTATGAAAAGAAATGTGAATATTAACACAGATATATATATATATCGAAGATAATATACATTTTATTTTTCACAAATACCTGGAATACTCCAGGCATGATATGTATGCAATTTGTGGATTCACGAAACAAAGTATCCCCCTGGCATCCAAATTTTAGCAAACATGAAATGGATAAGATAGTTGATCAATTTTTTTTTACAGACACATCACCCCCCCATCCCCCCCCCCCCTTTCTTCTTTCCTGGCAACTATCTGATTCAATAAAATTGTTCAATTGTTTTTTTGTTTTTTCCCCTGTCATAGAGGAATGGTTTCCAGACCACTAAGAATAAAATCCCTAAGGATTTCATAAAATCCCTTCCTACCCCTTGGAGTTGCTTTAAATCCTGCTCTCATCTTGAATAAATTACCTGTGAGTGATTTAGAGAGCTAGATTTCAGGAGCTGTGCTGTGATCTGATGATAAACACCTTACTAAGCACCCACTCAAGCCAAGCTTGTCAGTTTTCATTATTTCTGCCATATGTAACACTGGCTCATTAGTGTGGAAATATCCAACAGGTTATCATTTTGATGTGTCGTTAGCTGCAATATCTTAATTACACCACTTGTCTTACATGACATAATAATATAACTATTTATGTCTCTGTATCAGGTTTACAGAGATATCACACTAAGGGAGATCTAACTCCCTTTTACATGCGTCAGTACATACAATAACAAATTAAGCAGATGTTTCTTTCATTTAGGCTATTTCAGACAGGCTTTTATATCTTTGCATTTTTGTAAACGCACTCAGAGGTCTTTCTGAATGTTTTTTTTAGAAGCTAATTGAAGAGAATGGAGAGGCAACTTAGAAGCATATCTGAAACATCAAAATACTTTTATCCTCTCTTTAAAAACACAATACAGCACGTCGTCTTTTTTTTTTTTTTTAAGAACCCCATTTAACTGCATGGAGAGGGCTTTTAGAAGCATCAAAGCGTTTCAGATAAATGTTAAAAAGTCCGCCTGGATGCGGCCTCAGTGTAATTTTACACAGGTGTCAGTTGCCTAGATGAGAAACATGAGGAAATCCAGTGCTAGCAGACCCAAAATATATTTTCCATGAAGAGAGATGACGTATGAGGAATGTATTGGCAACTGCAGAATGTTATTAAATTAACAAAGAATTGGTGTGATAGATATTCTTAGCTCTGGAGCCAGGATATCACTAGTCTCTAAATAGGTTTTCAAAGTATACTTGTTGCTCATGTATTATGACTAGATTCAGCATACAACATGTACAGGGGAAGGCCCAATCAGCACACAGATTCCCTGAACCATTTTTAACACGGACGGCTTGGTGCATGTCCCTACCACCTTGCATTTTAATATAAGTTGGCGGCACCTTAACGTATATTAAGTCAAGTGCATTTCTAAGCTGCAGAATGATGGCTAACATTGCAGCAAAAAGGACCAACGTTGTTAATGGGATCTTAGGTGCTGTAGGACACTGATCTCATCTGGATTTATGGTTGGTCCAAAAGGGACCAACAGTAGTAATAATACTTACCATTTGTGTGCCCGATGTCTTACAGCCCGTCTTCCACAAAGCACATCTGGATGTATAGCAAGACTGACAGATTTCAGTATCAGGTAAGAAATGGCATTGACAAAATTATTGATACCGTAGATTTAATATTTGGTAGCAGAGCCTTTGGGCCAAATAACCACTTCCTATACCCAAAATGAGCTTCCTGCACCCTTCTATTGGCAGTTTGATCCACTCTTCTTGTGCAAACTGCTCCTGTTGTCCCATATTTGAAGGGTGACTTCTCCCAACTGCTGTTTTCAGATCTCTTCACATATGTTCTATGGGATTTAGATGTGGACTCATTGCAGCCCATTTCAGAACTGAACGGCGTATTGTCTTGAACCATTCTTGGGTGCTTTGTGAAGTGTTTGGGGTCATTGTCCCGATGGAAAACCTATGTTCTTCGATGGAAACCCAAATTTTTGAAACTGGGTTCAACTTTGCGCTTCAAAATGGCCTGGTAAGGACCAGATTCCATTATGCCATGTATATGTTCAAGACACCCAGTTCCAAATACATCACAGCTACCCCAAAACATCACTAAACCTCCTTCATATTTGACTGTAGGAAAGGTATTCTTTTCATTTTACATTCTGTAAACAAATGGGGTGATGTGCTTTACCAAAAAGCACTAATTTGCTCACAGATCATTCTCCCAGAAAGAATTTGGCTTGTTCAGGTGTGTTTTAGCAAACTGAAATTGGGCTCTTAGCAGTGGGCCTTCTACCATAATACCCACTTTTATCGGGTTGGTGACGAATGGTGCAAATTGAACCTGGCGTACCTTGTGTCTCAAGGACAGCTTGAATCTGTTTGGCAATTGATTAAGCTACTTTCACCACTATTCAAACAATCCTGCGTTACAATGTTCTAAAAAGTTTCCAGGGAGGTTGGCTACAGTGCATAGGCCTTAAAATTCCTAATAACATTGGTAGAAACGGAAATATCAAGGCCTCTGGAGATTAATTTGTAGCTTCAATATTATCCGTGCTTGGCTACAATCTTATGTCTGACCTCCTCAGACAATTCTCCAGCATTCTTGCTTTTCTCCATGCACATTGCAGTACACACAGTGACATAAAACAGGAGAATGAGTCATTTTCCCTATTGAAGTTGGCCTCCAAGCTCCATTTCTCCATTTCTCCATTCACCCGTTTCCACAGCCCTCGGTTCTGACTGCGATAGATGGTAAACGCCTCAGCAACGGCTCCATTGATCACATTACCAGTCCTATACGGTTGTCGGTAGGAGCTCTCCATTCTGAATGGATAAGTTTCCTAATTCTTCCACAGTCCATCAATCCAGTAATTCTGGGACTACCCTGGCTCAGTTCACATTCACCCCAATTCGACTGGCACCATGCCCAGGTTATCTCATTGGGTTCCACATGCAAGCATCGATGACTGTCTCCGATACTTCCTGCCAGGACTTCGATCTCTTGTCTCACCTCTACAGCTCAACCCATCCTCCCTGAAGCTTATTCAGATTTCTTGGACGTCTTCAGCAAGACTGCTGCGGAATCTCTACCGCCTCACCGTCCTTGGGATTGTCCCATCGACCTTATCCCTGGCAAAAGGATTCCCAATGGTAGAGTGTTCCCATTAACCTTACCGGAGGGAGACTCAGGCTATGGCTGCCTACATTTCCGAAAGCCTTGAACGCTGTTTTATCCGTAAATCCACTTCTCCCGCTTGTGCTGGATTCTTTTTTGTTAAGAAAAAGGACGGGTGGCTCAGACCTTATATCTATTATTGCAAACTGAACTCCATAACCATCAAGAACTGCTGTCCTCTTCCTCTCATTTCGGAGCTCTTCGACCGCATTTGTGGAGCTCAAATTTTCACTAAACATGTCACGAACACAGAGTATTCTGCTTACTGGTTTTAGCACTACTCACCAAAGAGGCGAGGAGTCTAACGTGTCCCAGGTCTTCGTCAGGAACCCCTCAAGGAAGTATGGTCTTAGCTGCGGGAGACACGCAGGTCGCGGTCCTCAGAGGGAGCAACCAGTGAAACGATAGAATGGAAGCAGTGTCAGGCAGGCCGGGTCAGAACCGAGAAATCAGGATATGCCACAGGGAGAATCCTAATTCGTAGTCAGGGGCTAGCCGGGTCAGGTATCAGGAGCGCAGGAGAGAATGATCAATAACGAAGCCGAGGTCAATTCACAGAATAGGGCTAGTCAGGAACAAGCCTGCGATCATGTGATCTGCCTGTAACAAATCACATGATCGCAGGGGGAATGATTCCTCCACCCCTGCGATCGCATTCTGGTGCCTGGCTGTCACGGTGACAGCCAGGCTGAAGACAGAGTAGCGGAGACAAGCGGACTGCAAGACAGCGGCCCCCAGGTAGGTATGTGTTGCGCTGTTGCTCATGGAGCCATGATTTCTGATGGCGGCCCTGGGTAAAGACATCAGAAATTTACATACACACAACCCGAAAGGAATTGCAGTTTGAGGAACTATCTTCAGTTGGTTGTGGAATCGGGTCATGAATTCAAACACACAGCAGGATCGGAAGGTGATTGGAATGAGATTATCAAACAGTACGACCAACCAAATGAAACGACAATCGGCACTTTGGAACTACTTTCATTCATTGTATAAGTATACACATTAACGCGATATCTGACCGAACAGTCGTATATAGGGTGATTGGCCCAATGATTGGCTGAAAAAACCTCCATTGTGTATCTAGCCTAAGGATAGGTTAGTGCTGATCATGCTTGATAAGTGTAACCCCCTGTCCCGGTGTGCAGTGTGAAGTGCACAGGTTACACAGTACACCCCCTTCTGAGCCCTGGCTAGTTCATGGGTATGGGTGTAAATTACCAGGGGATCCCTACACATGTAGGTTATTTTATTACAAAGTCTCTTTGAAGATGTGGGGACACAGGTCATGTACCTTGGTGGTGCAGTGCAATCAGATGTTTCAATAATTTGGGCGCCAGACCTTCTCTATATTGCAAAATAAACTCTTTATTTACACTCCTTCACTATAACACATTCTTAAACTGTTGCAGTAATAAAGTAAATATGTACA
The DNA here is from genome assembly GCF_038048845.1 of Mixophyes fleayi. Classification (NCBI taxonomy): domain Eukaryota; kingdom Metazoa; phylum Chordata; class Amphibia; order Anura; family Limnodynastidae; genus Mixophyes; species Mixophyes fleayi. The sequence goes on from NC_134407.1 coordinate 76,460,832, forward strand.
GTTCATATATACATCTCCTGTCTCCTTTAGCACAGTGCTTAATCATTACATGGACAGAATATTAATTGCTAGGTCACGTTTAAATTGGTGACTTTTTAGCTCACATTTCTCACTCATTGCAGTGTCCACTCACTGTGTAAATCTCAACTGCAGCTCACTGCTCCTTGCAGCACTTCCCTCTCCAGAGGATCTCTATCTCTTATATGCTCTGCACTGCTATTCACCTATCCTGGGGTCTCTCACAGGACTCTCTCTGGTCCTTATTCAGAGGACTTTCCTTCCCTGAAGATCTGGTGCTCCAACTAATACGTTCAGACATTATCCCCTCCCTTCTACCCCCTGGGTCATGGCTTGAAAGAGGTCTCCCCCCAACTGTTACACTCCCAACTGCCATACAGGTTCTATCCTCCCATACCAGCCTTGCTGCTAAGCAACCCTCCTGGTGTGTCTTCTCTGGGTCTCATTGCCGAGCCACACACTCAGCCACTGGGAGGCATCAACAGCAACACCACAGGGGGTGTTACACAAGGATGAACTGAAAGACTCAGTGAAATATAATGTCCACTTACGTTTCTGAATAAATGTTTATAAGGAAATCTGGGATTCAAGTCCTTTTAATGGAAGGAAATGGCTATTCGCCTTTCTGTAAAGCAGTGAACGCACGTGTAAATGAGAGCTCTTCAACTTCATCCTAGAAAATGAAAGCTGGAAAACTCAGTGCAAAACTAGGTGCGCTTAATCCAGATTTAGGAAATAATGCCTTTGTTTTCCAACAACCCCTCCCATCAGATGGTGCAAATTTGTGCACCCCCACAGATGCAATCTTAGTCCACAAATCCATGCGCTTCCCCATAAAACCAGGTGCAATTGCACAACAGTTGGCGTATGATACCACAAAATTAACATTTCTGCTGCCATTTACACTTTTGTGGTTCACAAATGACCTTCCATGAATAACTTGCACTAGGCAGACTTAAGCCAATTGCTGGCTTCTGTGGTTCAGTGCATTTTTGCACCTAAATGCAATGTTAGCAAATGAGCCCAAATGTGTGTGAGGTTCCAACTTTTCTGTATGCAGTAAAATACACTTTATAAATACTGGATAATAACAATTGCTCTAAAGTTCCGGATGTTAAATAGTCCATTTATAAAGGTGGTTAATGAGACTGCAGGAATGACCAACGGATCCATGTATTCTGCTAGTACTCAGCAAAGCCTACACAGTCAGACCAAAGCGCTTGTTTTTAAACAAGAAAGGGTGGGGAAAAAAAGAAATAGAAAGTGGGCGAGGAAAATAACTGTCAGAGCTAGAGGGAGCCTGAAGGGATAACAGCAAGGACCGCAGAAGGTGGAAGGACAAGTTGCGATCAGAAAGTTGCCAGCAGGTATGACCTTAAAATATATAGACTTATTCTCTGAACTCCTATTAAAAGAATTAATCTTTTCCATAGTTTAATCTTTATTCTGTGACTCCACTTCAACATTCCACAGTACAAGAGTTACAAGCAGTTTAGTAGCCTCTCTGTAGACAACAAATCTGATACATAGATTATCATGTTTTTATTTTCAAAGGAGCCTATACCATGGTGCAATTAGCAAGTACATATTAACATTCTATAGTGAATATACAGCTGTCCGTATTCCAGGATTAAATGGAAAAAAACAATGTGATTTCACTGATGTTTTTGAAGAGACCTTAATGTTAGAGTTCATGTAACTGACATTTCACCTCCTGCTTTTAATATGACTATTAGAAAAACTTATCAGAGAGGATTTTAAATTGAGACGAAAAGTGCATTTTAAAATATTCTTGGAATGTCTGATTCTATGGGTTAAAGTGTAGTATGTATCTTAATATCTGCATTGCATTACTTGGTTGAAGCATTCCCCTTCTGTGCAGTGGAAGAAAAAGACCTCTCCAGTTAAAATTTCATGGAAAATGTCATCACAGCCACATCTATAGGAGTCTGTTACATCAAGGGTAGACCAGGGGTAAGCACAGGATATTGATAGGAGGATTTAATTTTGCACAAGAAAATGCTCATCAACCCATAGAAACCAATCAGATCCCATCTGTCATTTTCCCAGTACTGTTTACAAAATGAGAACAAATCCATCATATAAAATAGGCTGGCCCCTTCTCTGGACCACTGCTAGGCCATTACCTGAAACCAGAACACACAGCTATCTGCAGCTTACACAGCGGTCCATCCATCTAATTCCATAGACTGTTAAATTGCACAGTCCTCCTGCGCTGTGAGCTGCGTGGCTGCTTTCAGATATGTGGTGCAGTCCACTTCAGGTAGCAGTGGTGGCCCTAGTCCTAGTGACCCCCACATATTAAAAAGATGAGGGAGGCAGGACATAAGGTGGGAAGCGTCCAAAAGTAAACCACACTTTAAAAAGCCAATGTAGAATAACTAATATAAAACACTAGGTAATTTTTATCGCAATCAGAGAGAAAATGCAAAAACAGAGAAAGTGAAGCCCCCGATTGTGTGGTAGTTGTCAGTGCAAAATACTGCATAACGGTAACAGATGGGCTCATCTTCGAGTGATGGTAACTAAAGACATATGCCTGAATTACCACTCAATGTACAGTCATGGCCAAAAGTTTTTTTTCACAAAGTTTGCTTCTTCGTTAGTTTTAAACCTTTTTGTCAGATGTTGCTATGGTATACTGCAGTAAAATTGCAAGCATTTCATACGTGTCTAAGGCTTTTATTGACAATTACATTAAGTTTATGCAGAGTCAAAATGTGGTTCAGAAGTTGATTGACAGCATGTCAGGGCGAATTGCAGAAGTCTTCAAAAAGAAGGGTCAACACAGCAAATAATAACTCTTTGCATAAACTTAATTTAATTGTAAATTAAAGCCTTAGACACTTATGAAATGATTGTAATTTTACTTCAGTATACCATAGCAACATCTGACAAAAAGGTCTAAAAACACTGAAGCAGTAAACTTTGTGAAAACCAATACTTGTGTCATTCTCACAACTTTTGGGCATCACTGTACAATGATACAAATATACCAGCAAGATCATTTATCATGACCCTGAGAGTGTAGGATCTCAAGGTATCAGTTCTTGGTAGTACGCCCCAAAGATTTAAATGTTGGAACATGGGAGAGAACAGGTGTATGCACGTAGGCAATGTACAGTAAGGTAGAGCACATGCACATTCATGCGATTCAAGCTCTGGGCATCTCTAAGGCATATTTTTTTAGCTGTATCACTCGCACCAGCTACAGGGCAGGTATAACTGCTGATTGATAGTGATGACAGACGCATATGAATGCCAGAACATATATTTGCAATTAAGACAAACTGTAAAAATGCATTTTATGTACAGTACGCATAAAGAACATCCTGAAATAGTTTTTCATATAAAAAATAAAATGATAAAAAACATTTAAAATTAATTTTTATTAAATATGTTATGTATTTATTTATTGTTTGCCTGTGCTCTGATGGGACTATATATGGCACATACGCATTGTGCGTATCTAGCAGCGTGTTCTGTCTGTGCACATATGGCAAGTACCATATAGGCAGAGCGTACTTACACCCGAATTTAAATAGAAACATTCTTGAGATCATCTTGTACTTGAATACGGACATAAGTATATCCAATTTACATCCGATCAATTTTTAAAAGTCTCAAATAAGGTTTTATGATGACATGCCTAATTTACATTTCAAGCGGACATTCTACATATGATGTATTAGTGTGCACAATGGAGGCAACCATTTTATGGCCTGAAACAATATTCATGAGAATGCAGCCATTCTATTCATTGGTCACTAGTGGCATCACTGAGGTAAAAGGTACTATGTATCCACAAAATTGTTGGCTCCACTGATTGAGACATATTTATGAAAGGTTGAAACAGCCATACGGCAGGCAACAGGCGCTAGAAATAAGCTTCCCCATGAGAACCATGGGGAACCCAATAAGACAAACATCATGGCAGTGCCTCCACAATATTTATTATGTTATATCCATCTCTGTGAATAAACCATTTTTCGATGATCCATATTTTTAAAATATTTAAATTTTGTATTTTCATATTTTATTCTCTTTTTTTTATTAAGTGGAACTGAAAGTCCAAGTCTGGACTTTCAGTTCCAATGTGCAAGGTAGGGCTGGCAAGTTTTAGCTCGGGGGGTGAGACTCAACTCAGCAGCCTATAGAAAAGGACAAAAAATGTCGGTGGCCCACTGACCCAGCCCAAGGTAGCCACTGCCAATGTGCATGCATGAATCAGCTATCTGGTTCACGATCGCATATTTCCCATCAGCCTGGCCTGAAGAGGCAGCAAATTTACCCTTACCACTCTGTGCCCGTATTGCTGAAGCAATTCAATATCACTCAGCTGCTCTGATGATATTTTATTGATAAATTGCAGCAATAGTTGGTGATGGAAAAAAAAACAGCCTTATCACCACATATTAATAAATAGACCCCATAGTACCTCAGTATTGTAACTGGCTGTTTGTGAACCGATAGAGAACTCTCAATTATTATGAAAAGTTGGTTCAGCCTACAGAATGGCACATCCCTTTTCTGTATGTTCTTCACAGTGGATGTTATTGGAAAGGTTTGAGTTCTGCAGCTTTGTGGAACATCAGATTATGTTATAGAATGTTGAGCATGCTTTGAATGTTGCAAGAACAGATGTGTCTCTTCAGACAGCTTTCTCTTCCTGTTCTTCACTGACATCATCTGCTGCATACCCTCCTCTGAGTTTTACACCACAGAGGTTAACAGGAGGTGAATTAATATATTTGTTATACTGTATTCCACGTAGACACTTCAAATGCAATGGAAATAGAAGTCCCTGCAGGTTCTGTGCTAGTTTGCTATGGGCATGCCTAGACTTGGATGTTCAAACACAAGTTTCCAGAATAGAAAATTGTCACACATTAGGCCATGCCCCAATCCAATCAAACCAGTCTCCAGACCACCAATACCACTCCCATTTTGGAAGAATTCAGGTCCCTTTCCAGCTTGGCAAAAATCATGACCAGCCTGAAATGTTGACAATTTGTTGGCACTACTCGGAGGAAGGTGCGGAATCAAACGTGCCCCTGGTATTCACCAGGGACCCCCGCAAGGAGGTATGGACTCCGCCGCAGGAGACACGCAGGTCGCGGTCCTTCCCAAAGTCGGATAGCGAGGCACGTGAGAAGAGACTTGGATGTCTCAGTTCTGGTGAGAGCCACGATATTAGAGGGATCAATGATACATTGAGGAACTAATGGGTTTAGGCCAGTGGTTCCCAAACTTTTGCAGTTTGCAGCACCCTTAGAGTCTCCATAATTTTTTCAAGGCACCCCTCCAAAATAATTATTGAGCAGTCCCGTTTTATAAGCAGTCAAAAAAACGTAATAAGTATTTAGGTCAGGACAGAGATACTTATTTAGTTGTATGCAAAAATAATACAAATAAATCCAAAGAAAAAAAGTATTTTATATATATATTTTTTTTTAATTATATTTCTGTCAAAGAATAATTTACAGCTAACTCACACTGTGCCCCCTCTTCATCTCCACATACTCTGTGCCCCCTCTGCATCACCACACACTGTGCCCCTCTGCATCCACACACTCTGTGCCTCCTGCATCCACACACTCTGTGCCCCTCTGCATCCACGCTCTGCCCACTCTGCATCCGCGCTCTGCCCCCTCTGCATCCTTTCTGCTCCCTCTGCATCCGCGCTCTGCCTCCTCTGCATCCGTGCTGTGCCACCTCACTCTGCCCCTTCTATATCCCGCTGTGGATAGGAAGAAAAACAAAAACAAAGAAAAAAAACACCTTACCAATCCGGCGGCGCCCGGTACCCAGCATCCTCTCTCCTGCCGCTTCTCACTAAATATGTCATCACGCCCGGCATTCAGTGAGAAGCGAGGAGGGAGGAGGTTGCTGGGTCCCAGGTGCCGCCTGATTGGTAAGTTGTTTGGGTTTTTTTTTTCCCTCTTCTTCCTGGCCACGGCACCCCTGTGACAGCGCTGCGGCACCCCTGGGAGCCGCGGCACACAGTTTGGGAACCTAGGGTTTAGGCAGAACCTGGACAGAATGTAAGGGTCATGTTGAACCGAGCAAAGAAGGATGCCCAGCGGGCTTGCCGTGGATTCAGGCAGCGAGCTTCACGAATGAATACCAGATTCTGGTGATCCGTGAATATAGTAACAGGATATAAAGCACCCTCCAATAGATGATGCCATTTCTCCAGCGCGGCTTTGATGACAAGGAGTTCTTTATCCCCGATTCCATAGTTGCTCTCGCTAGGAAGAAACCGTCTGGAGAAAAACCTGCATGGAGAATGAGTGCCGGATGAAATTTTTGGAACAGCACGACTCCAATGCCCACCAAAGAGGCATCAACTTCCACAAAGAAGGGTTGTTCCTGATCTGGCTGAGAAAGGACTAAAGCCGAGGGGCATGCTTTCTTTAAGGCAGCAAAGGCAGAGATGGCTTCTGGAGACCAGATCTTGGGGTTAGCAGGTTTCTTAGTTAACGCTGTGCTAGGAGCGATAATGGAGAAGTTTTGGATGAATTGTTGATAATAGTTAGCGAAGCCGATGAACCTCTGAATAGCTTTGAGACCCTGAGGTTGAGGCCAATCCATGATAGCAGATACCTTGGTGGGATCCATCTGTAGTCCCAGGCCAGACACGATAAAACCAAGGAAAGGTACTTGGGATACTTCAAAGACACATTTCTCCAATTTGCGGTAGAGATGGTATTTATGTAATCTGCATAAAACCTCTTTAACTTGTTCCTGATGAGAAATCAGATCTTTAGAGAACACCAAGATGTCATCTAAATAGACCACTACAGAGGTATAAAGCAAATCTTGAAAGAGGTCATTGACAAATGTTTGAAAGATGGCAGGGGCATTGCAAAGGCCAAAGGGCATTACAAGATACTCGAAGTTCCCATCCCTGGTATTGAAGGCCGTCTTCCACTCGTCACCCTTCTTGATACGAATCAGGTTGTAGGCCCCTCAAAGGTCTAATTTGGTGAAAATTCAGGACCCACTGATTCTGTCAAAGAGGTCAGAGATAAGGGGTAGAGGATACAGATTCTTGACAGTAATGCAATTAAGGGGACGATAATCAATGCACGGGCGGAGTGACCCATCTTTTCTCTTGACAAAGAAGAATCCGGACTCAGCAGGAGAAGTAGACTTGCGGATAAACCCCGTTTCAGGTTCTCCGAGATATAATGGGACATAGCCAAAGTCTCGGGACGGGACAAAGGATAGGTCTGTCTCTTGGGTATGGGTTGATCAGGAGACAGGATGATGGAACAGTCCCAGGGATGATGGGGAGGTAAGGTCTCTGCCTCAATCTTGCTGAAGACATCCTGGAACTCCGCATAGGCAACAGGAAGGACAGAATCAGTAACTGTGGAGTGGGCAATCCCCCGAGAACTGGGAGAAGGAACTCCGGACATGCATCTGTGATGACATTCAGAACCCCATAGGGTAACCTGAGCATGGCCCCAATCCATCTGTGGTGAATGCATCTGGAGCCAGGGTAGTCCCAAGATAAGAGGGTTAATGGATTTGGGCAAAACCAGGAACTGAATCATCTCACTATGAAGAGCTGCTACCATCAACCAGACAGGAGAGGTGACGGAGGAGATGGAACCGTTGACAACACGATTGCCATCCACTGCCGTTAATGACAACGGTTGAGGCAAAGGTAGTACAGGAATTTGGAGTCCAGAAGCGAGAGTAGCAGACAAGTTCCCGGAGGAGCCGGAATCCACAAGACTGTGGTGGAAAAGGGGCCTTTAGGGGTGCTCAGGGTGACAGCCATGAGAAGTTCTGGGGTGTTTTTGGAATAGGGAGCAACTGTGGATTCTACTAAAACGGCCTCCCTGCCACCGTTTAGGAGGAAAGGTTTCCCGGTCTCTTGGAGCAGGCTCTGAGGAGGTGTCAGGAATCTCCACAGTAAAGGCAGAGTAGTTGCTTGAACCGCCTCTCCCGTTCTTCCGGGGACAATTGAGAATGTCCAACTTGCATGGGTTTGTCCAAGGGCAGAACCAGGTTTTGGAATTGTGGAGCAAGTCGAGGTACAACCCACCTGGTAGTAGAGCGTTCCTGCGTGCGTTCTTGGTAACGCAGGTCTACCTTGATACAAAGGGAAATAAGGGTATCAAGATCTGAAGGGAGATCCCTAAAAATCAGTTCATCTTTAATTTCATAAACCAGACCTTGCCAAAATGTTGCCACCAGTGCCTCGTTGTTCCACTTTAGTTCAGATGCCAAAGTCCGGATCTGAACCGCTTATTGACCCATGGACAGGTTACCTTGACGAAGGCTCAGCAAACTGGTAGCCGCAGAAGCTACTCTCCCTGATCAAAAACTCTCCTGAAGGCTTCAATGAAGGAGGTTGTGTTACTGAGTAGGGGACCACTCCGTTCCCATAGGGGCAAGGCCCAGGCGAACGCATGACCGCTCAGGAGGGAGATTATAAATGCCACTGGTGTGTTCAGAGGGGAATGCTCCGGGGTTACACTCAAATTGAATGGCACATTGGTTCAGGAAACCCCTGCATCGCTAGGGATCTCCATCAAACTTTTCAGGAGTCGGAATGCGCAGGCTGGAAGCGGCTGTGGAGACCGTGACCACACTGGAGGATGCTGCCGTGGAGGAGGTTATGGCTGGAGTAGTAGGCAGGGAGCCGTGTAGAGCATAGAAGCGGGTGGCGATGCCTTGGACACAATGAAGCAGGTGTGCCTGGGCCACCTCTTGTTGTTCAACCCGCTAAGCCAGGTGAAGAAGGAGGTCCCGAGCTGAAAGTTCACCAGACCCCTCTGTAGTCATGGCCAGAGTATACTGTCACGACTGTGTTGCGTACCTGCTAGCGTTGGCACTACTCGGAGGAAGGTGCGGAATCTAACGTGCCCCTGGTATTCACCAGGGACCCCCACAAGGAAGTATGAACTCCGCCGCAGGAGACATGCAGGTTGCGGTCCTTGCCCAAGTCGAATAGCGAGGCACGTGAGAAGAGTGGTCAGACAAGCTGGGTCGGTAACGGTGCTAGCAATAGAAGTACACAAGGAGTATTCAGAGGGATGGTGAGACAAGCTGGGTCGGTAACGTTCAGGAAGCACAGTACAACAGGGAGATCCAAAAGGAGTAGCCAGGAAGTGCTTTATAAAGTGGGAGCAGCCAATGGGGAGCCGGAGGGCGGCGGCACTGTCATCAGCTGCCGCCGAGAACTAAGAGTAGCGTCCCGTTGCCTAACAACGGGATGCGCATGTGTGGACAGCAGGTCCAGGCAGCCGGAAGTGACGCGTCTGGTTGCCAAGCAATCAGATGCGTGAGGGGACAGCACAGGCGGCCTGACAATGGTCTACTCCTTTTTTTAAACTTATTTTTTTATTGCCTTTATTATCTGAGCTGAATTAATAAAAATATGGAACGTTTAATGTTAAATGTAGTTTGGTATGGTATGTTATGTATTTTTTTTACCGTCATTTCCATAAATTTGCCTGGTCCCTGCCCCCCAAGTATATAGATAGGTTACTTTTTTAATATCAAGAAAATTATTTAGCACAGGTTTCTGCAGTAAGTAAATAGGAAGAATATGAGCAGACCAATCTAAACTGGGGAAAATAGAGCATATTGGAAGATATGCAGCCAGCAGTTTCCTGACTGTGCGCTCCAAAATTAAAATAATATTACAATCTTTAATTTAAAAGGCGCCACAATGGGTCCGGAGTGCCGTACACGACATATACAGGAAACAGTGACCCATGACACAACATTATACATAAAAAACAAAATATGAAGAACAAAAATATATAAATATACACACACACGTACGTACGTACGTACGTACGTAACATGGTAATGCAAATCAAATTATTTCTGGGACAATGAATGAAAGTGATGGTAGAAATTAGTGAGAAGTAGGCCGAAGCTTAAGAAAACAGGGCTAGGGAAGCAGGCCAAGAGATACAGAGGGTAATGGAATAGTAGAAGGAGTACACAAGGAAAGAGGGTCCTGGTCCTGAGAGCTTACATCCTAAAGGAAAGGGGGAGACATAAATAGGGTGGTAGTACCTGAGGGAGAGAGCCGGGACAAGGGAGTTAGGAGGAGGACTGATAGACTTGAATAAAGAAATTAGTCCTAAGGACATGCTTGAAGCCTTTGAGAGTAGATGCTAACCTGATGGAACGTGGAAGATCGTTCCACAGCTGGGGAGCAGCCAGGCAAAGTCCTGGAGACGGGAGTGGGAAGAGGTAATTAGTGAAGTAGTGAGGCGGCGGTCACAGGCAGAGAAGTGAGGGTGGCTAGGAGTGTAGGTAGAGATGAGATTGGAGATGTAGAGAGGGGAGGATTGATTAAGAGCTTTAAAGGTGAGGGTGAGGAGTTTAAATTTAATTCTGCAGGCTATGGAGAGTCATTGTAGTGACTGTTGGAGGGAGACAGCAGAGATAGAGCAGCGGGAGAGAAAAATGATGCGGGAGGCAGCATTGAGGATAGACTTAAGAGGGTCAAGTTGAGAATCAGGTAAACCAGAGAGAAGGTTATAGTACTCAAGGTGAGAGATTACAAGCGAGTGAACAAGGGTTTTCGTGGCTTCTCTGGTGAGAAAGGGGCGTATCTTGGATATATTCCAAAAGGTGAAAGTAGCAGGATTTTGAGAGGGACAGAATGTGAAGTTTGAAGGAGAGGGAGCAATCAAGGATAACCCCAAGGCATCGGACTTGAGGGACAGAAACAAGGGTAGTGTTATTAACAGAAAGAGAGGGGGGGAGAGTGCTGGAAGGGGAGAAGACGATAAGTTCAGTCTTGGAAATATTGAGTTTAAGGAAGCATTGGGACATTCAATATGAGATGGCCGAGAGACAGCAGAAGACACGAGACAAAAAGGAAGGCGAGAGGTCAGGGAATGAAAGATAAATTTGGGTATCATCAGCATAGAGGTGAATAAGGATAAGACGGGAGTAGAGTCTTTTGGATTTAGCAAGGAGAAGGTCACAAGTGACCTTAGTGAGGGCTGTTTCGGTGGAGGGGGCGAAAACCGTATTGAAGCGTGTCAATGAGTGAATGAGAAGAGAGAAAGGAGGTGAGATGGTTGTAGACAAACCGTTCAAGGAGTTTGGAGGCAAAAGGAAGAAGCAAAATAGGGCGGTAATTAGAGAGAGGCGGGATCAAGGGATGGTTTCTTAAATATGGGGGAGACAATAGCATGTTTAAAAGAGGAGGGGAAGATTCCAGAGAAGAGGGATAGTATCACATATCTCCCCAATACGAGGGGCTCGATTCTTTCACCTGCCAAATGTGGGGATCCCCGCCGGCTCCGCGTCTGTCTGATGGTGGCAGCCATCTTGATTCCGGATCTGCGCATGCGCAGATCCGTCCTGTCAGATATAACTCCTCCTCTCCGCTCCCATTTGTCCAGCCTGTCATCACCTCACTATTTATGGCACTTGGGCCAACACTCAGTTGCCTGTTCTTGGTTTGTCAGCCCTGACTGTGTGAAGACTTGGCTCCCTGGCTCCAGCTTACCTGCTTCCTGTATCTCTGCATGACTGACTCAGCTGCTCATTCCTGGATATCAACTCACAGTTTACTATCCTTTCCAGCACCTCAGCTCAGCTGCTCATTCCTGGATACCAACTCACACAGTTTACTATCCTTTCCAGCATCTCAGCTCAGCTGTTCAGTGTGACAAATCTACAAGATCTCTGCTCACTGAGTCCCCCTACCTGTACCTGTATTTGTGCATGACAAACCTAGGAACCATATTCCATGCCGTGAATCGTGACAGATAGGTTGAGGAGGTGGGAGAGGTGAGAGCAGGCCTCAAAAGAGAGGGGGAGTGGAGGAGGTGGGAGGGGATTGGGTCCTGCGGGCAAGTGGAGGGGGTGAGGAAGAAAGAAGGGTATGGACTTCATCTGCAGATACTGGAGTAAATGAAGAGAGCGAGGGTGAGCTAGCAAGTGGGGAGGGGAGAAAGGAGATAGCAACCGCAAAAGTCGGTTGGAAGGGGGACAGAGTGGGCAGGGAGGGGGGACAGGGTGGGGTAAAAAGGGACTGCTGGGAGATGTCATGACGTATTGACTCAATCTTGCAGGTGAAGTGGGTAGCAAAGTCGGCAGCACAGGGAGTGGGAGAGGGGGAGGGGAGAGGAAGGAGTTGAAGGTGGCAAAAAGCCGACAGGGGTTGGAGGATTGGGAAGAAATGAGAGCCTTAAAGAAGAGCGATAGAGACGAACTGTAAGACGAAAGCATGAACTTGAGGGTGACAGTATGTGATTGTAAAAGGAAACAGCCTCATCGGGGCAAGAAAGAGTGGTGATGGGGAGAGGAGCGAGCCCAGGGAGGAGAATGTGGTAGGATCAACTTTGTCAAGATTACACCTGGTGAGAGTAACCTTGAGGGATGGGGACGGTGAGAGGGGTGGAGAAATGCTAAAAGGGAGGAGATGGTCATCAGAGGAAAAGGTGAATTAATGGAGTTCAGAGACTTTCCCAAGGTGTGAAAAAACCAAATCAAAGCAATGGCCACTGCAGTGGGAGGGAGAGCATGTCGATTGATAGGGACCAAGGGAGGAGGAGAGGGAGAGAAGTTTGGAGGCAGCAAGGTCTGAGGGATTGTCTATAGGGATATTAAAGTCCCCCAAAATGAGGGAGGAAAGGTCAGAGGAGAGCAATTGAGGGAGCCAGGTGGCAAAGTGATCAAGCAATTGAGAGACAGGACCAGGATGACGGTAGATAACAGCAACACTGAGGTGGACTGGGTGGAAAAGACAGATAGAGTGTACCTCAAAAGGAGGAAAAAGAGAGGGAGGGTTTAGGGGGAAAAACCTGAGAAGAGCAGCAGGAGGAGAGAAGTATGCCAATGCCACCACCTTGCCGGTCCCCAGGTTTGGGTGTGTGGGAGAAGGACAAGCCCCCGAAAGAGAGAGCAGCAGGACAGGTAGTGTCCTCAGGGGATAGCCAAGTTTCAGTGATAGCAAGCAGATTGAAAGATCTAGAGATAAAGAGATAATGGATAGAGGTCAATTTGTTACAGGCTGACCTGGCATTCCAGAGACCACAGGATAGAGGAAGAGGAGAGATGCTGATGAGATTGTTGGGGTTGCTTGACTGCAAGGGAGAGTATGATATGGAGCGCGGGCATGACAAGGAGAGAGGTTTGGAATTGGACGAGACAGGAGACGAGGGGCAGGGGAGCAAGAGGTGGGGGAGGAGTGGAGATGGGGAAGATAAGGGGATTTATAAATGGGAGAGGCAGAAGGAGTGATGTGAGGGAATACATTTCCTGGGGGGAAGAGAGGGAGGTGGTAGGTAGAAACAGACTGACGCTGAGAGAAGGACAGTGAAGGGGGCAAGAGGGAAAGGGTGTGAGTGGAGAAGAGGAGGAAGGAGGGAAAGATGGTAGAGGGGACATCAAGTCAGATCAGGGGTACAGAAGAGAAGAGAGGAGTGAAATAGGGAGGGGGACGGGAAAGAAGAGGGGGGAGTAAGGTGGAGGAAGAATATGGAAAGGTTGGACAAGGGAAGCAGGGGGGATAGAGGGAGAGGACAGAAATGAGAGAGGAGCAAATCATGATAAAGCTTGAGAAGGTGTGGAATAGACAGTTGAAAGTAATACAGAAATTAAGGATGGCAAAGGCTTACAAGTAAAGTGAGGAAATGGTGTGAACAGGAAAGGTAAGTAAAGCAAGAGAGCGCAGCGGTAGAAGGAGAGAAAAGAGAAAAAAAAATGTAAAGTATCAGTCAAGGAATAGGAAGCAGTTAGGACAATAGAGATACCAGATGGGTGTGTTTATAAAAACAGTTAGATTAGACATTGACACTATGCATGATAGGAAGGCAATTGTATAACATAATGCATAATACAAGGTGCACTGAGCTGGCTATGTAAGTCCAAAGAACAAGAGGGAGCCAGTTAAAAATTCAAGCTAAGTGGAACAACATTGCAGTTTAAAGGTTGGAATACAAGCAGCATAAGTGGAATCAACTAGTCATATTAGAACTGCACCAGCCAAAAATAAGTGTGAGAAACAGATCAGCAGGGAGTGTCAAGGCAGTTGACAATGCAGGTGGTTTAGGATATCAAAGCTCATGGCTGATTGTGGAATGTTGTCCTCATGTAGCAGTGTTTGCAGGTAGAAGGTTCACCTCCTGTTCATCTCTTGTATATTGCTTACTATACTAACTAAATTTGTTAATACACTTGTAAAAATCCTCACTTAGAAGAATCCTCACTAGCAAAAAGCCTTAGACTGCTGTTTAAATAGGTTCAAATAGCCATGTGACCACTTTCATGAATTAACCCCCACTAATTACACACACTACAAACAAATATAGGTAACACGGCATAGTATAACATGTATTATGTAGTTACAACAACCAGCATACAGCCAAGTCAGACCAAGAGGACCCGCATAAAACTTTTAATACAATTTGATGCAGCGATAAATGTTGTTTTGCAACATATGCAATTGTATGGAGGTATTCCATACAATTGGAGGACTATGAAAATGTTCTTTAAAAAGTCTTTGATGGAAAGAGTACACAATTTGACATTGTAGTTTAGTAAAAGTCTTTATATGGAATGTAAAAACATATTAAAAAAAAGTTTCTTAAGAGAATAGTCATTTTCTATTTATGCATTAGTCCCAAAATATATGTAAAAGATAACTACATTATGTGTATTATATAAAAGTGATACTTTACGGTGGGTTATTGAAACCATGTCCACTTTTACTCATTAACATAAGATGACAATGGTGGGATATACGGCGATGTAACTTTAGAAAATATGGAATACACAGAAGGACAATCCTGAATGCAAGTTACAAAACTATTCCATTCCTCCTCTATCATAGAATATCCCCTATTATGTGAGTACAGGTTCCCACACCATGACAAGCAGGTCTTAATTTACTATACAGACAAAATAGGAATATGACAAGACTGTTAAACGGCCATCATGAAAATGTAATTGCTTTAATTTTTATTTCTTTTTGCTGCTTTAGCTATTTAGTTTTTACCAACCAGTTATTTTTTCACAATAATGCTAATAAAAGGAGTGGATGTTGATACATGCAAATTAGTCATTTAGAACATATTTACTTTCACTTGTTAGGTCAGCATAATCTACCTCACTGCAAAAGCTATTGTACTTTGTTATCCGAGATCCAATGCCCCAAAAGATTCTATGCAGTGCACTTAGATGCCCATACATGCATGTGACCGTGTATACAACAACGGGTCATCATCTGACCACTAATGGTGCTGTCAGGATCGGCTGATCGGCCGGTATATGTCCAGCATTAGTGTGCAAATCTGTATTTCAATTATCTACAGTTCTGACAAACTTTGTACTGTATGTATTTGTGACTGTTATTATTTTTTTTATATAAGGCAGCATGCATTTTAGTTTTATTTTGTGGACCTTTAAAGGCCCCTTTTTTCAGAGTACTGAGGTTTTCAGACCAGCCTTGCAGTTGTGATACATTTTTCTCACCAGTCTCTTAGGAGCAGACATGGAGAGGACTCTGCTGTGTCTGTTGTTGATTTTCTCACTGGGCTTTGCTTTGAAGCAGAAACGGGAGCCAGCAGAATGGGATTATCGGTCAGAAGGTAAGACACACCTGGATAGCAGCTATTAGTGAAGACAATTTTGGAAAGATTCAGAGGGAAAATGTAACATGTTTACAGTGCACAGAAAATGCTGTAATTACTGACCTCATCTTAAAAAAACAGAACATTTCTCTGCCAGCAGTAACCCTGATAACTGACCAGAACACTATGTGTATCACATAATATCTACGAAGTACAGCTAAATCCTTATGCAATTGGCAGACAAATAATATCATCATGTTTGTCTGATGACATCACTGGACTCATGGATGCCTTTCGTTTCCTGAATTTCCCAAAATGTGCTATAGATTAAGAAAGTGTTTATTCATTTTTTTCAATTAAAAATAGGTTCATGGTCCAAATTAAGCCCGAACAGGTCATGTTATTTATGATTCCATATGCTCCTGGAATCATCAGCATTGGAATTATAAAACAATGAATTTTAGTATCAAACCATCTACAATTAAAATCCCTCTAAACCTTGATGCTATATAGGGATGACTCTGGGTAGTCTTTAATATGGACTAATGTTTTTAGCTAAAAGGACTGTAAAGTGCGCCACCACATCACAGCAATGTTTTTCTTGTTTGATTCCACAGCAGAGAAAGTTAACATGCGGGGGTGTGCTAATCTGACCAATGTATTGGACAACTGGAAATTTGCTATCATGACACAGTTCAGAAACTTGCTCCTGTATGACCATCACACTGTACTGCCTGACTATGGGAGGTATGTCACTGCCAAAGTAGTTTTAGAGCCTACTGTATCCCTGTAGTGTAGAACTGGACAACAGGAAGCCCTCAAAGTGCTCCAGTCCTCTTCCTTAGTTCTTATTCATAGTGTTGCACTGAGTATTTACAAACAGTACCGTATGTTGCATTTCATAGGGTACACCGAACCATCAAAGTTTCAGGGGAAAATGAGAATAAAAATTTCCAGGCCAAGTATGCTGGTAATATCAACTGCCACATGATACACAAAAATACATGAATAAATACACTGGGTCACTCTGTATTCTGTCCCCTTCTCCAATTGATGGTGTCTCCATCTCCAATTTCTCTTTCCTGGTTGTTAGTCTTAGCTCCCATTATCTATTCTCTAGTCTCTGCTACTCCCATTTGGTAAATATTCTCCACGCCCTCGTCTCTCTACACCCCCCCACCACTCTCCACAACTGTTTTTTATGTGGCTGCTCAGTCAGGGGTGGATTGGCCATAAGCCTTACTGGGAAGTTTCCAGGTAGGCCAGTGGCCTAACAAGGCCGTCTTTTTTTTTTTTTTTTCTTCACCCAGTGCGGTCAGAAGGAGGGGAACAATTAAAGAAATTGGTGGTCAGTGGTAAGCAACAGGCAGCGTCAAGCATCACTAGGCTCCTACAGCACTGTGCACCGATCAGAGAGGAAGCAGAAAGTCTGTCTGTTTGGTCAGGTCTGCGGAGCAAAGCTGCAGAGCGCGCCGGCCACCGATGCTTAAGGTAAGTGAGAGGGGCTGCACCTGGGAAAACTATATGTGAGGGGGGCTGCACCTTGGAAAACTATGTGAGGGGGGCTGCACCTGGGAAAACTATATGTGAGGTGGCTGCACCTGGGAAAACTGTATGGGTGCAATTTTAAATTTAATACATTTAATTTTGGACTGTGGGTCGGAGCTACTTATCTAATGGTGGTGCTATTAATTTATTTGCAGGATGATGTTGGGGCTGTTTAATTTAATAGTGGGCCCTATTAATTTAAGGTGAGGTAAATGAACATTCAATTTAATGCTGGGGTGGTTTAGAGCTATTAAATGAATATGGGGCTGAGGTTAAGTAAGAGGGCTATTTATTAAATGTGAATATGACTTATTTAATGCCATGGGTGGTTCTGGGAAAAAGTTATATTTATTAAACGTAAATGCTATCAATTTATTGCTGGGGTTGTTTGGAGGGAGGGAAATAGGTTTATTTATTAAATGTGTATACTATTAATTTAATGTCAGGGCTGGTTGGCAGGAAACATATCTATTTATCAAATGTTAGTACTATTATTTTAATGTTTGGGCTGGAGGGAGGCCTAATTATTAAATGTTGGTGCTATTGTTTTAATGTCGGGGATAGTTGCAGTTTTCTAAATTTCATGTACCTATATTTTTCCCCAAATAGGGCCCCCAATATTCCAGGATCAGGACAAGCCGCAACTGATCTAAAGACACCAGCAGCCACTTATGGTGAAAGTGAAAAGAACAGGTAGGAGAGAGCAGGACAGTCTGCTAACTGTCCTGAATCTGATTGGGCAGTCCCGAATTTGGGTGAATGTCTCTCTTAGTCAGGATTTGGTCCGACAGCGAGGACAGTTGGGAGGTATGTCCTGCTTTACACTGTACTGCTTGTGAAGTAGTGCACACAGTTTTGCCTGTGTATTTGTCTAAAACATATCTAAAATGATAACCCCCCTCTCTTATGTGCCCCAGAGCCTCATTCCAGCTCTGGTGATACTTTAGTGGTTTTTGATGTGATTCCATTGCCTGCCTTCTACCTTGCACTGGTCCCATTCTCAGATCACTTTGTTGAACATATGGCCAGCCCCCATTGCACTGACAATATCATTACTCCTGCCTCTTTTGCACTTAGTATACCACCAGCAAAAACTTAGAATAGCTCTCCCCTTCACTTATGACATTGTCTGCCAACCCTGCCTGCATTGTTATCAATTAAAACCACCACCAATCACCGTGCACATTTAGGGCTCATACAGAATTGTTACAAAATAAGTTTTTGTTGCAAATGTTTGAAGCATTTCAACTTTGTGGTGATCGCACTGGATAGCCATTTATTATAAGGATTAATTTTAATGCATTTTTTAAACACACAGTACACATTTTTATATATTAAAGAGAGAGAGAGATTTGACTGGTAGTTTGTATCTCATGACGTCAGGGGAAGATGCATCAGTGCGCTGAGGTGCTCATATGCTGCTCTGGCAGACTGATCAGATATGATTGTGCCAACATGCTTTGTAATAGTTAAAATTATTAAACAAAGTCAGATATGTTTCTATGAAGGGAATATTAGAAAGATATGTTAATAGGTAACTAAACAAGTTTGAGCGAAGAGGTATAAACCAGTTGCAGATCATGCAAAAGGATTCATGTCATTTTATAACACAGGACTGGCAGCTTTTTCCCTGCATTGCTTTAGAAATGACCCACTGTCTATTAAGTTATCACATCTAGGTTTTCCTAAATGTCTCCCCAACCAGATTCTAAGAGTTCTAAATTCCGCCTACTTTTGTGTTGGCCCCACCTACAGTAGATTTGGTCCTGCCCATGAGGCCACTTCAAGATTTTTTTCCAGGGCCACTTTAAGTTCCCAATCCGCCCCTGTGCTCAGTAGAGCCAGAGAACTTATGTAACTTCTTACATCTCAGGAGCTCCCAGCCTCAGTGGCTGATTGAAGATATAAGCAACATCTGCATAGTCACTACACTGCTTTCTTCCTCACCTATAATCCACTCCCGACAGGTGCCTTCATATCAGTGAAATCAATACCAGGTATTTAGACCATAAGATGCACATACTATGTAAGACACAATTTTGTATCTCTAAAGTGTGCTTTATATAAAAGTATAGTGTAGACATATCCTGGAATTCTGAAGTGATAGAGAATAGTATACCTGTTACGAGTCGCGGCCATCTCCTTGACGACCGGGAAGTTGCTTCCGGCCAGACTGTTGCTGGGGCAACGGCCGGACACTATGCTAACAGAACGCTGCGTCCCGGCGGGGAGATTAGCCGGGCGCGTGCGCATTAGATGATTATTTATTATCATCCTCCTGGGGCTGATTAGGTTAGGTTGGACTGCTCTGCTCCCATTGGCTTCTCTTGGTATTTAAGGCATATACTCCGATTCTGAAATCTGGGCCTCCCTGCCGGTTATAGCATTTGCAGTTCTATGCTGTTGCTGACCTGCTGTAGGATTCTTGTTTGCCTGATCTCCTGTTGTGACCTTGCCTGTTGCCCTGACCTTTGGACTTGAATACTGGACTCCCCTGTTTCGCTTGTGACCCTTGACCTCTGCTTGGATACTGATTTGTCTGTCTGCTACGAACCCCTGACCTTGGCCTGTTTATGACTACCTGCTACAGTCTGGGCTAGCGCCTCCGGTTCCATCTGCGCTGCGGCCATCTTTGATGAGCTTTTAATACACTGAGCTTAAGACCTAGGGGTAATCCAAGTACCTGTGAGCACATAAAGCTCTATGGGAAGGCGGCTTCTAAAGGTGAAGACCTCTACTCTATCCGTTCTAAAAGCTCATCTTGGTGGTCGCGGGCCCTAACAATACCCATATCTGTGGTTCAATTACAATTGGGACTTTGCTATGCTGGAATTTAAATTTTCACTTTTTTTTGCCCCTTTAGGCTGCTTTTCTATTTCCTACATTGCTTCATATCATCTTTATATATGTGATTATTCACTATCTGCTGTAAATTATATAGAGCAGTGGTTCTTAACCTTGTTGGAGGTACTGAACCCCGCAAGTTTCATACGTCCATTCACTGAACCTTTCATAGTTGGAAAAATAAAATGTTGTTTTTTTTTCAAATTCAAAACATAGAGATATATATTTTATTAGTGCTCAAAATGAACCATGCATCAGTTGCACATAAAATCACTGTGTTCAGAGAACAAAACCAACAAAACATGAATATCACACAAAAACATAACTCAATAAATATTTACTGCAAATCAATGTGACTTTTGCTGTTGTCTTTTAGAGACAAGTTCAGAAAGGTGCTGCTTCACCTTGGCAAGTGTCACTCTCATATTATTTTCGCAATAAAGTCTGTTCCTTTTCTTCGTTTTTATGTCTACCATCCTCGAAAACGATTGCTCGCAAAAATACGTTGTAACAAACTCCAACTCCACTGCTCCCTACATCTCTAACCTTATCTCTATTCACACTCCCTCCCGCCCTCTGCGATCGTCGCCTCTTTTCCCTCCTGATTACCTCCTCTCACGCACGTATCCAAGACTTCTCCCGCGCTGCTCCCCTCCATTGGAACAAGCTCCCCTGCTCCATCAGAACTTCCCCTAATCTGTCCTCTTTCAAACGAACATTAAAAACCCACCTTTTCCTAAAAGCCTTCCAGTCTCATGCCTAAACTCCCACTGGTCGGCTTCCTCTCTTTCTCATCCCTTCTTCCCTTCTCCCCCTTCCTCGACTTCGTCTCCGTCTCTCCCGTCTCATCCATGTGTCTGTCTGTCTTCCCCTCCCTTTAGATTGTACGCTCCTTTGAGCAGGGCTCTCCTACCTCCTGTTTCCATCACTTTTAACTGCGCTCTCCAGCTACTCAGTTCACCTCCTCTCTAACCCTCTGCCTCCTCTCCCCTCAGTGACTCTTTACCTGTCATCCGTGCCCACCCTCTTGGGCCATAGTTACCTGCCTGTACTCACTTTTCCCCTCCCTCTCTTTCTTGCTGTGACTGAGCCAACAGAGTTATAGTGCTTACTGTTACTTGTACTGTGCTGTTTCACCTTGTACTGTGCCATTGTTTGTCCTTGTACGGCGCTACGGATACTTTGTGGCGCCCTATAAATAAAAATTAATAATAACAAACAGTATGAGAATCTCAAGGGCTTTCTTAGCAATAAGAGGTTAGGGTACGATTTGGTGACACCAAAACATTGAGAGCGTTGTTATTCTGAAGAGTTGCTGTTGAACTTGGCTCTGTTGAAGTTCAATGATTCCATCGAGGTAGTCATCATTGACATCTGCTGTCGCAACACTAAACGTGAACGGCTGTCTCACCCATGCTGGATATGACTCTCTGGTGGGGAAGTATCTGTCGAGAGACTTTGCGAGCTCATCTAAGTGCATGGCAATTGCTTGCTTCATTTCCCTGGGAACAGAAATGTCTCCGATTCCAAACTCATCTTCGATCTTACTTACACAGTCGTCCAGCAGGGGAAAATTTGCGAAGTTATCATTCTCTGTTCATCGTTTCCATAAAAGTAGCTTTTTTTTTTTAAAAGTGTTCAGGTTTTCTTCCCTTTCGATGATGTTGACTCCACCCCTCTGCATCTGTTGATTGAGAGCATCGAAGATATCAGTCATGTATGCCAAAATGAGAATGAACTCCGAATTTTCAAAGCAATCTGCATGAGAATGTTGGTGCTCTCGCAAAAACAGGGCTTATTCCACACGCATGGCAAAAACACGATTTCAGCACCTTTCCCCGGGATAACCATCGAATGTTAGAATGCTACAGAAGTACCTCAAATTCAGAGCTCATTTCATTACACAGCTCTTTGAAGATGCGGTTAACACATTCCACTACAATTTTTAATACTTCTGCCAGTTTTGGAGGCAAGGTTTTTGTTGCCAACGCATGCCTGTGCAGAACACAGTGCGTAACAATGATGTGTGGTGCAGCGACTTTCACCAACGCACCAAAACCAGAGTTTCGTTTCAGCATAGCTGGAGCTCCGTCCGAACAAATTGAAGAAACCATATCCCACGAAAGATCGTTGTCTCTGAATAAGTCATCCACAGGTTTCTTCACGTCGGCTGCCTTAGTTGTTGTTGTAAGAGGCTTACAAAATAAAAAAAATCTTCCTTTATCATGGCGTCTTTCACATAGCGCACAAATACAACAAGCTGGCTTAGATCGGAAACATCAGTGGTCTCGTCGAGTTGGAGGCTGAATTTTGCTGGGGCTTGAAATCAGATCTGCAGCTACTTGACCAAAGATGTCATTGCTCATGTCATCTATTCTGCTGCTGATGGTGTCATTTGAAAGAGGAATTTGGGACAACTTATTTTCAGCAGCTTTTCCCAGCATATTTGTTATCTTCAACACAGCTGGTTTTACGAGTATTTCACCAATAGTGTGTGGTTTTCCCTGCTTTGCGATCAGGTACGCAACTTCGTATGATGCTGTTAAGATCGGTTTGTCAATGGGTACAAAGCCGAAAACAGGCAGAGTGGCACTTTCATCGAATCTGGCTCTCTTCACCTTGAATTCACAGCAAGCATTGTGTTCTTGTATTTCCCATCTCCATGCAACTTTAGGAAGTGTTCCCTTAGTTTTGCCAGTGCTAGACTAGAATTGCTCAACTTGGCATTGCAAATCATGCATTGAGGACGCTGACTTCCATCACATTCTGTTATACACGTGAATCCATACTGTACGTATTCTTCCGACCACTTTCTTATTTTGCTCGACATAGTACGAGGGATTGGAATATTAAAACGGAAATCACAAATGACGGACAATAATGAGCCACAAGTCGACTACTGAGCGCACAAAGTTCAATGCAGCACAGATATCAAGGCCAAGCGAGCAGCCAATGATGGCCATGCTGAGCGTGATGTCACAAATCATACGAGTGGGGTGAACAGCAGGGCTACCAGGTCGTGCCATGTATGCCATTTTTTGCCATAAATTACGCAATAAATTTTAGAATTTGCCATAAATATTTGTAAATAGCCTTCAGTTTCTTATGGTGTAACATTGAAAATGCCATAAAAGTATTGTGTGAATGCCAAAAGTATATTAATGCACTTGGCAACCCTGGCGAACGGAATGGACACACACCTCCGCTGAAGCCCTGAGACTAACTCACCGAACCCCAGGGGTTAGATCGAACTCAGGTTAAGAACTACTGATATAGAGATTAAAAGTCTTTGTCACAGGCCGTCAGGCAAGGGATAACACGAGGAGGGCAATTGACCAGTTTCATATCCTTAACACCAAGAAAATTACAGTTATTATTTGCTTTAGAAGCCAAGAAGGTTTTCGATAGCATATCCTGAACCTTCATGTCACAAACCATAGCAAGCTTTGGCTCCGGAAGCTTTCTCACTTGCGCCAAAAATGTTTGGGAATAAATCAACAGCTCTCTATCTGACCCTATCTGCTTTAGGGCTGTCCCCTCCCCTTTTTTTCCTTGATTATAGTTTTTCCCTCACTGCGACCATTAGAGCTTTCCCAGACATACGGGGTGCCCGGATGGGGAATCTCAAGAGCAAGTTGTCCCTAATCGTGGATGATATCCTCATAACCGTCCAATAGCTGAAAACTTTTCTTCCCTGCTTGATTAAGATTCTGAACCACTATGGTAATCTCTCCTGTTATACAAATAATATGACTAAATATGAGGCTATGCTTCTTAACATCCCCATGAAGAAGTTCAAAACATCACCTCTTAATTTAATTTCCAGTTGCAAACAAAGAAAATAAAATACCTTGAGATATGCATCACCAACTCTTATGGGTTCCTGTAGCAGAATTATCTGTGCCTCTTCCCCACGATTAAATCAGAGCCATTTTCTGGCGACACCTAATCATTTTGTGCTTGGACAGGATCATTGTCGTAAAGATAAATGTCCTCCCCATACTCCTTTATTACTTTCAGACCCCACCCATTAAGGTTCCCTTAACAGAACTTCCCTTCAGACATGTAGCCTATTTTGCCCCTCCACCCTCACTGTCCTGGCTTGATATTGAGTCCGATTATCTAATGCTAATCTGGGAAACTTGCAAACTTCGCTTGGATATCCAGTCTTCTTCCCCCTGTATCTTACGTCTTTGTCTCGAGAGTGGATTCAAGTGGGAGCACGGTTTGTTGGTGATCTCTTACACCGGGAACGTTTTTATTGTTGGTTGAATTTCCTGACCTCCAACTGAAATTTTTTTAATACTTTCGGCGACATCATTTTGTGGGTTCTCTCCGGACAGATGGGCCTCTCACCCGCTCATCTCTCCATTTGAAAATTTGTGCATCTACTCACCTCTTCAAAGAGGTATGATCTCTTCTATATGTAGTATTGTGCTCAATGCTGTATTATACCCCAGGCGCAGGCATGAGAAGGAGTGGAGAGGGACCCCCACCTGAGGACAATTGTTAGTCCATCAGAGAAAAAGTAGCCACCAATTCGATTTCCACTCTAATCAAAGAGAATGCATACAAAGTGTCACACCTGGAGATTTGTCTGTACCCAGACTGGGTTGTGTCTCTGGAGCTAAACTGGTGGCTACGTGCACAAAGCTGGCTTGCCTGATTATGTCTTTTGGCATTAGAGAGAAAGAATTATAACAGGTGGTGGCTTCTGAGAGTTCAGAATATTACCAAGTATGAATGGCACAGAAGACTGGCAAGAAGTCAGGACTAGCAAGATGGTGATCAGATTAGCAAAGATGCCTGGACTGGAACAAAATGCTGGACTGGACTGATGGAACTGGTATGGAACCACAATGCAGGCTGCACTGTCTGAGCAAAAGGAACTGAGTAGACTGCAGACTGGTAGAAACCAGGTTGGCATCTGAGTAATCAACGATGCACTGGCAACAGGTTAGATCTCCAGGAAGTCCTTTTATGGTAACTTATCTGATGATTGAAGGTTGCGGTCAGCTATGGTAAAGCAGCACTCTGACTGGCTGAGAGGAATGAGGTGATTGGATCCAAGATGGTGACACCCAGGCACTGTTTTTAGAGGGATCTCAGGAGTGGAGACAGACTGGGGAGCATTCTGCAGAGAGATCTGAGACCAGCAGAGCCTGCGGACCGCTTAGAAGGACAGTGGAGGGGTAAGTAACAGGACCTGAGAGCCTGGTGGGTGACACAAAGTCTATAATAGATGACAAGTCACTTCTAAATTAGCCAAAATGTAACCCTCTACTACCTCAGTGTGCTGGTGAGGATACGGCCACCAAAGCACATGCAAACATATCTGGTGGTCATGGCCAAATATAGCCTGCTTTTGGATGGTCAGAGCCCTCAATTCACTCCTTCCATGCTCTTCTTCTGTTATCCGCTTCCAGATGCAGATATTTAGCGAAACTAGCCTCTCGTGTTCTGGCCACTCCCAAATGCCCGATTGTCAAAATCTGAAAACAGAGTGGCTGCCCCCACATCTCTGTCCCAAAGTCGTATATATTACTTATCACCTGCACAATAATGAGAATAAGTTCTATCAGGTCACCCTGGCTATACCTTTGATCCTGGACTTGCTACCCCACCCTCTGGCATTGTAATTAGCTGCTAAGCATGACACAGCTAAGTTGAACCCTCTCATGGCACTTAACCTTATGCACCCTTCCAAGATACTATTCTATGGAGGTGACGACCAGTACCCTCCCCACTTCTTCTCTCACTTGTCCCGTTCTATTTCCTACTTTATTCTACGTAACTTAAACCAAATGTTTTTGATGTTTTAACAATGGGTTCTAAGGTTTATAAGTCATTTTTTTCTGTCTTCTGCAGTTCTTCAGCCTTCATGCATTTTCTATTGTTTTCTGATTACGATTGTTTTGTCTCCTTTACACTTTGTGGTTTGTCTAATTTTGAATTCGAAAATATAGAGTAAAAAAGTAGGACACAAATGCATTTAACAAATTTGTAAGAATACACCTCTCAAAAACCCCCCAACTGGGATATGCAGGGTCCACTAATAAATCTAGTAACATGTAAAATAATGTACACATATTTTATACCATTAATAATACAAAACAGTATATAAAATAGCTGGTGTATGATTTTCTGATCTTAGAGGAAAATTATTTTCTGACCATGCTTTCCTTATATTAATATAAGGAAAGTTTTAATGGCCAAATCCAGCCTGTACAGATACATATAAAAGAGACAAATAATTAAAAAAAAGGATATACAGAGTTACAAACAGCTGGTGGAAATGTAAGGCACATCCTCCCTAGGAAGGACATTGAACTCTACCAAGTCACTTACCTATCCTTGATCTGTGGGAGGCAGATCCATAGGTTGATGAGAATGTGTATATACCCACAATATGCATATTCAGTCTTTTAATATTATGAACAGGCAAAGAGAGTAACTACTCAAGGCTCATAACTCCATTGGTCTTAACTTATTTTACCTATTTATTTTTCTAACCTGGAATCTGCAGCTCCAGTTAATTTTCATCTGACAAGTGCATATGAGCCAGATATAACCCATCATCAGTTCTCTCATTATCCCTTATTATCTGCACTACCCTTATTGCACACCATTTATTTATTTTTCTAACCTGGCATCTGTTCTGGATACACTCATTTCTGGGCTTCATTCAAACAGCTAGTGAGTGAGAGGAGGGGTCATAGAGGAAAACTGTTGTACTGAAAGTCAATATAAACTCTTTGGGGCTGATGTTGAGTTGGGCGAATGCATTTTTCGCAATCAAAACAAATGGCAAAAATTATTCTTGTACTTACGAGCTGGTTGGGTGTAAGTGTATATGGGTGTAAGTGCACCTGATGTAAACCTAATGCATATGCTATTGTGCAGAGCTGGTTTCATCTTGAGATGAATCAGACTCTGAGCATATGGAGCATACATCTTTTTTTACTGTCTTTTTTTGTTTTGTTGTTTTAAACACACATATGCACCCAAATCAGCATCATGCCTTTAGTTAGTTGCAACACACTACAACAAATGTACAGTAACTTATTTCCTTCTTTCCCCCATCAGAATCAAGTCACTTTCTGAAGCCCTTGATGACTTATACAAAGAGTTCAATGCTTTGAAGGAGCGTCTGGGGGAGCTCACCACCAAATTTGATGGGGTGGAAACCTTTGTGGACCAGATGAGCGCTGGAAGGCAGATTCCACCTGCTAAACCACCCATGGCAGTGGAAGAGTCAGTCAATGTTCCAACACTTAAATTAAACCCTGGGATCCTGACAAATGACGGCAGTCAAACACGAAGAGGCAAAAAAGTTAAAACGCCTGTTAATCGCTCATAGAAAATAAACAGATTAAGCCTTATTTTAATAATATACTGCTAATACGAAACGTTCTATTACGCTTAGCAATCAAACAGATTTTAGCTTGTTAGACTAACAAAAACAAATATATAATTGTTTACAATGGGTTACAGCACATTTGCGCTATTTACCCAAAGTTATTAAATACACTTCATTGTGCAGAAATGTCCTGACTCTTCACTTCTGCTGTTTTGGTCTCACTAAACCAGAAAGCATGGGAATGCTTAGTTGTAATAGACTTAAAAGTGTGCCTGTTGTCAGTGGAGGTAGCCATTTTGTGGACTGAAGCAATAGTCATGAGAAGACTCACTAGGAACTAGTAACATACCTCAGTGATGTCATTAGGTTCTAGTGAATTGATAGGCCACATTCTCATAAAACGCCGTATTGATGCCTGTGGTTACTAGTCCTGCACTCTCACGAATATTGATTCAGTCCACAAAATATCCACATCTGTATCTAGGTTACACTTTAACAAGTCCACACTTGTCATACAGGATCTTTCTGTATGTTAAAATCTGTTTGCTTTCCACAATAATAATAATAAGATGAATACATATTATATTTTGAGCATGGCTTACATTTACTAGTCACAGATAGAGTGTCACAAACCAGCTGCAAAAAATACGCATAAAATGTATTTATGGGACATAGTGATTATACGGGCTTTGTTGTAATAATTAGGCATCTGCTGTAAAAGGTTCTAGGCACAGTTTGAACTGTGACATATGGCTCAAAAAAGGTAGAATTGAGTAAACTGTCCCACAGTAAAGGCCAGCTATTATTTCCAACAAACAAAAGCTTCACATAAAGAAATATATAGCCTATACATATTTCTGTGACATTTATGGTTCTCTGCCATTTTCATCAAAATGTCTTATATATTAATATTGTGCAGATTTGTTTACTGTCATTTTTGTCACATGAGTAGATCAAGTTGTACCAGTAGTGGAGTATATCCTTCTGTTACCTTGTTCTCAAGTCCTTGGGAGATATGGTTCAAAATCTGTCACTTGTGTATCACAGTGTGAGCTCATAACCAATCCCCAGGATAACTACCAAGCAGGGCCGTAACTAGGGCTGTGCGACAGGGGCGACCGCCCAGGGCGCAACGCTGAAGGGGGGCGCAATTTAGGAATATTTTAGGTTAATTTGGCTAAAATTGAGGACTAGGGGGGCGGCATTTGTCTTTCTCGCCCAGGGCACTAGAATTCTAAGTTACGGCTCTGCTACCAAGCGAGCAACATGAAAAGAGTAAATTACTGGCATAGTAGAAACCAAGAAGTGAGATATTAAAGAATATTTAAAATACAGTATAAAAATACTAGTTTCCATTGTTCACAAACAGCCAGAGAAAGATGAGCTCAGTATCTGTCACTTTTGTGAGGGCATTAGGAGTGGGCCTTGTGGTTTGTTGGTGAAAGGTTCCATGCTCAGATTTGCACTTTAATTCCTCCATCAATAAAGCACAATACTGGTCAGTAAAACTATGACACAATGCACACAAGGGGAGATTCAATTCAATGTGGTGTGTTTCCAGAACAGTCCAGGGAGACACATTGTACCAATGCTGAGGACGGAATCTCCGCTCATTTCCGTTAAATGAGTGGAGTTTCCTTACTGTAGTAGCTGGCAATGTGCGCAGTCACACATCTCTGTAGTGTACAGTGGCACAGTGTGACCAACTGGATCCCACAATCACTATTCTTTCTAAGGGTGTTCATACACACTCCAATTTTCACAGGCCTTTTAGACACAATTGCCTACAAATTACAGCACCCCAAAATGTAATACAAATCAACATCTGATTAGGAGCGATCACATGCTGAACAGAAAGGACTGAAAAGTATGGTTGGACTTTGACTTATCTGATAACGTATGCTTTCAACATCCAACTGTGCTAATAGTGCCCTGTCCAATCTGGATGATTGGTCTAAGTGGCTTTACCTTTCTTTCTGGATTGTCAATTTTATAGCAGCAATCCCAATAAAAAGAATATTATATATAAATATATATCACTGTGGCAGACTACTAGAAGGGTGTTGGTATTTACCTGGGTTTGTTTCTTCAGGCTGCTATTATTGATTTATAACACTGGCAGTGTCATGGAGTACAATGGCAAGCACTGTCACGTGCCATAATATGTAGTAAACAGAATGGCTTTGCAACACCCTCTGAACTCTGTCTAAGGTAAAAATCATATCCATCTGCCATTCCCCTCTGCCTTTATATGACATGCTGAGAGCTGCAAGCTTGTGTCTGTGTAACTGGCTGCCATATTTTGTAACCTTCAGTGAGATTTTGAAAAGATTATTATTTTTAGGACAGCTAAGAAAAATCATATACTTAAAAGGTACTTGTTATTTAAAGAAAAAAAACTATGTGGGATTGCTGCTTTAAGCTGAGCAGCATTAAACTAAAATTGTTAGAGAAAACTCACATTGAAGGGTTGCACTAAACAGTAAATGCTCAATGAAGGCTTTCTTAGTTGAGGAACTAGATCAAATTTCCATATCCCTTATCTTAGAGGGAAATTACAAGAAATAAGAAGCAGAAATCTTTACCAATGCATCACACAATAATTGAATGTACCCCTTAGGGGTTGATTCAATTCTTCACGAGGACATTCAGTTCCCAAAACTGCCGATTTTTCCTCGCACATCAGAGATTTGAGCAGAAAGCAGCAATGGTTTAGGTACTATAGTACTTTGCACATCGTGCAAGGCTCCTACTGTACTTTCCACTGAATTTAATTCCCCCCCCCTTAGTGTTGCAAATACAAAACCTTCTACACCCGGCCTCCATTTGCACATGCTGCTTCAGTTTTATAAACTTTTGGGAATACATAATAACATTTTAGTAGAAAAATGCCAGAGCAGCAAAAAATTTTTTTACAAAACAAAGGGGGCTATTTATGACCCTCCAAAGAGGTTTAAATCCCCACAAACTGCAAATTTAGAGGCTGTTTATAAACAGAATATAGAGCAGGTGCAGCCTCTTCAATAGCAAATCCAGTCCACTGACATGTCTATGGGGACTGTGATTTTTACTTATTTGTCAAGCTCAGAAATTGGGCAAACCCGCATGTTCCACAAAAATGTGAAAATCACAGGTTGCCCGAGCGGGCTGGTAACAAGGCTCGTGTTGTCATAGCTCTGTAGCTACTCCGTCCAGCGAAACACACCCACAACCAGAGGATCGCGCTCTACAGCTCCATAGACCCAGTCATACGGACCCCGCCCTCCCGGGCCTGTCGCCTGGTCAGCCAATCAGCGGAGAGATGAGATCCCGGTCTGTCACATGGCGGACAGTTCCCGCTACGGAGCCGGGGGAAGAACTGACAGTTACAGCTGCTATGGTAACGTGGTCTATGAGAGCGGGAAATAAGACTGGAGCACCGGGTGGTTGTAGCTCCTGCTGGCTGGACAGCGCTGTTTTGAAAGTTGGAATAAAACTGATGATGGTAACCGGGCAGTAGAAGGCAGTGTCCTCTACAGTCAAATACTGATGTGATATAATTGTATTTTAAAGGGCCACTAAACAAAACCAAAAAAATACAAGTTGGTGTATGTAAAACAGCTATTAATAACGCTCATAACTGCATAAGTAGAAGATTTAGTAACCTATCTGAACTCGGCATAAAAGTTGTGAGGGAAGATATTTTCCTGCACACAACTAACTTCCTGTCCGTAGTTTCTGAACACCTGAGAACAAAAGTCCTGTCAGAATATGGCAATACATATGTGTGTATATATTTATTATGTAATTCTGGGTATCAGGTACCAAAACCTGCAGTGTACCTACCAGTCCCTCAGTGACAATGCTGGGACTTGCAGTTCTTAACACCATCCATTCTATAAAGAAACTAACCTAGCTGAAGAGCATTAATCTCTATGGTAAATGGGTCTCAGATCAAATGGTCATGATGACGGTACAGTGACTAAATTGCGCTGAAGGTCCCTTTCCCTCTCCTCCACACATTCAAACTGAAAGTCTCAGAAGACCGCCGGCCACGGGTTTTGTTTTGTTTTTAAATTCAAGTTAAAACATTTAAATAATGCAGAATTACACGTATTTCCTGATTTCTCTGAAATTTACCAATTGGAGTCACATTTCCCAAAAACCAGGAAAGGGAACAGTAAATGGAAACTCTGGCTTGTACTACCAGCACTCCACTACTTCACAGCATACCTACATGATTTCCCTCTGTCTGGTCTCCCGGCACTGTCACCACTACTCCTTCCCTGCACACCTACCTGACATCTCTCTGACTGATCTCCCAGTAACATTTCCACTAGTCCTTCCTGAACCCAGGTGGAAAAATGGTACATGGAAGCAATGGTCAGGAAGCTCTTCACGGACTAGATGATGGCAGAGAAAGGAGAGGCTTCTGCTATGAACATGCATACTGGAAAGAGGACTGTGCCACAGCCTCTCTGCTCACTCATATGTCACTTGACTGTGGTTGTCATAGTAATCAATGACTTAGAAAACTGTAAATAGTTAATAACTTGAAAACAAAACAATGTATCTGTTAAAGGGAACCAAGTGATTTATGTAAAAAAAACAAACCACATCATTTGTTCATGGAATTGTAACTTTAAAACCAGACAGACAGATACTACACTGGTAAATTGCAGCTTATCAGCTAGCACTGATTTGAATTGTAGAATTTCTCTTTCATATGTGTCTAATTTGAAGTCTTATGCCTGGTGTCAGAGTGTTCTGAATTGACATATAGTAATGAATGATGTTCCAGTAGTGCTCATACACACTATAAACAGTAGACTGGAAATGCCATTCATTACCAGGTGTCATTGCAGGAAGAATTAAGCAACATGTTTAGAACTTGGACAGAATTTACCCAACATTAGCTTTTATTATTGTATGGCAGTTGTTTCAAATATGTGCTGTTAAAGGATAACTCCAACCAAAACTGAATAATCATCATTTATTTATATAGCGCCAACATATTCCGTAGCGCTTTACAATTGGGATATTAAAACCTACTTACCGTTGGGTCTTGTGTGCCCCACATCCTTTTATTCAGGTGGTCCCCCAATGTATGTAACAGTCTAGCGATGCTCTTCTCACTCCTAATGAAGAATACTTTATTTCATACAGGCAGCATATTACTGACAGTCTTCTCTATGCACTTTCCATTCAGTCAATTGGCAGAAGAATCAAAGAAAGCATTGGTGGCCCATTACATGCATCTGATGACCTGCTGAATCTGGGGAAAATCTGAATGCCAGGTAACAATATTCAGTATTATTGTATAAGTTACTGAATTCGGTAATGGGTAGAATTGTTCTTTAATATTATGCAGACACACAGGATGCGCTTGAGCTAACTACATAGCAGCCATGTGGCATGTGTATTTCAAATGTGTCTGGGTTTAAATGGCTGACGTTGGAACCTAAAAACTCTAACATTATATTGAGGTTGCCACAATAAATGTAACCTGTGTTCCATGTTTTCCAGATGTAAAACATAGAGTGAGTGTGTTTTAATTTATGTGAGTGTGTGAGAAGACAGACCACATACCAGACACTGGAGGACATTTAGGAAAACTGGTGCAAGAAAATAGAGTGGTGTTGCCCATAGCAACCATTCAGATTCTGTATTATTCTAGTACAGGTTATAAAATAGAAGCAAACACCCAGTTATTTGCCATCGGCAACAACAACATTTCCCTTTGCAAACATTTCCAAAAATGTCCCCACTGTTTAATATGCTGTCATTCTAAACTACATAATGCAACTGTATTTTGAACACACCCTTCTGAAACATATTGATAGCTACTATTTCATACAGTAGGTCCTGACTGGAATTATGTCCCTTCACATAGGTCCTATTGTAGGTATGAAACGTACAGGCTGTACAATGACTCATGTCGAGCACCTGGCTCAGTTTCAGTGTCCAAGTGGTGGTCTGTCCAGATGTAAAGGCCAGGTCATATACTGGAACAAACATGTATATGTATGCAATGGTAGTAGATTTGTGTACATCTTCAGTATGGAGAAGAAGCAGATAACGGTAAGATATTTTGTATTATCAACTTTTTTGCAGTTTATAACTGTGTTTACCAAATATTTCATGCTACATGTAAACAAAGACTCATCATAAAGGATGCATTTCACAACTATTATTTTCTGTGATTTTGTATTACAGTGAAATAATGAAAACACAATAAAAGAAAACATCACGTTTAAGTATTACATTAGATAACTACATTATACATCGGGGGTATTCAATTGCCAGCGAGTTTTGTTTTTGACCGCGTTAAGTCATTTTAACGCTGGTTTTTTTTATCATTTTTGAGCGGGTCAACTTTACCCGCAATTCAATTCCATTTTTAAAGTTGTTTTTTTTTCAAGAAACGGTCTACTAGCGCTCCAGTAGAAGGTCTATTAAAAGTATAGGGTGTGCAAGAGGCAGCCGCGTTAAAAGCTATTCAATTGTTTTTTAACGCGGCGGGTAAAACAGGAAAATATGCTGTTTTATATCGCACCTCCTTGGGGTGTGTTAAAATTTAAAAACCTCTGAAAAGTATTTGAAATCATGTAATAATGTGGAAAAAAAGTTAAACTTATATTTATCACTAATGCCTAACTTGTGTAAGATGATTTTCTTGTGAAAAAATATTGAAATAAAAAAATAAATCAAATAAAATCACTAATTATATTTATGTATGTTTTTGGTACAAATATGAATGTAGTCATGTGTTTTGACATGGTATCGGTGATTGTATGGTAAAAAATAGTTCAATAAAAAAATATGCTAAAGAAAGTACTGTAATGTAAATATTATCAATGTGTGTAATGCAATCTAATGTATGGACATGTATGCAAAACCTTATTTTTGTGTTATACATGATCGCGTGAAAACTCCCCTAAAATCTCGCAAACACACTTTTTAACGCGATGGGGCAGCGTTCCCTCTTTTTCAATTGAATTGCACGAGTTTTCCCGCTGCGCTAACTCAAAACGGTCGCTATCGCCGTCAAAAACCCGCAGGAGATTTTTATTTTTTTTTATTTTATTTTTTACGCGGCTGGGTAAAAAAATCCTCGCTAACAATTGAATACCCCCCATCATATCTACTTTAAGCAGTTTTGCGCTCCATCTCCTGAACATGTTGAAATTTTTCTCTACTTCTTATTATTGAGTTTAGTTAATGCAAAATTCATTCCTATAGATCAAGGTAAATTAAAAGCCATTGGCTTTTTCCAGATAATGGGAAATACGTCTATCCCTTCTATCGACTCTTAATAGCACAAACCACTCCAGTGGTTCCAAGGTAAAATGTTCATATGACTGCACTTAACAATGCAAAGGTACTCTCAACAGAAGAACCCCCTGCCTATATGCTGTACATGAATGAGACATTTCTCATAGTACACATCCTGCTCCATTAAAAGACAAAACCTTGTTCATCCTCACTTTAAACATGGTTTTTTTTCAAAGCCCATGTGTAGAGGGTCTCCCTTCCTGCTGTCCATCACTATTAGACAGCAGCTGCTGTAATGTTAAGATGGGAGATCCAGGCGTAAAACCCTACTGATGTTATACTTTGAGATTCGTGGATAGATGTCTCTGAAATTGTTCCAATATTTGTTTTTGGTTACACTTTAATGTTTTAGTGCTGGGTTTATTCAAATATGATTTTTTTTTTAAACTAATTTTTCAGGCTGCATATTTGTTTCCTTCCAAAGTTTGGCATATAGAACTTGTTACATGTACACAACAACTGTACGTCCTGTGTGCTCAGAATGGATTATATCTTTTGGAGTGGGATGAACAAGGGAGGTGAGTTGACAGAATGTTCTACATAAGCACATCTGTACATCCCAAATCCTATAGAAAACGTTAAGTAATGACTTAACGCAACCTTTGGTTTGCTATTAAGACAGCTCTGATTTAAAGTAGAACTGAGCTTGAATGAAATATTTTGATGTGTTGTGAAAGAGGGGGAAGTGCGCTATTTTTCCTTCTCCTTAAATGTCAGAACACCTGATAAGCAACATGTATCTAGACATTCTGGACAGATGATAAATGTTATGAACATAAGGTCACTTAGATAAATGAAGTAGCAGTTTTAAATGTCAGTTGGCTTATATTTTACATATCTGGCTAAATGGAAGCATTGTTTCCACATTAACAATTTTTGGACACGCTGAGATGGTGTCTGCCAGCCTGGTTATTTTTGGTGTAGTTAGACATTGCACTATGTGTGTCTTGCAAATAATTGTTGCAGATTTTCTACATTTGATAAGCAAAAAATGAAAATTAAGTTGACTGGTGATCTAGGTGTGTGAAGACATCACCTGATAAGGTGAGAGACAGTCTTTCTGTGCGTTGTGATTGTGGATCACATCTGAATGACTTAATATGAGCAATTTGGTGCTTCCAAGTTCATGGCAACATTGCTCACAGATTTGTTTGTTCATTGATTGGGCTTAATATCCAAACTGCACAGTGTATGGACAGCTTTAATGCAAAAATACCCAAAGCTTTAAACTGTTTTTGATAAGTTTACTTTAGTCTCTTTCATTGGATATTAGAAAAGTACTCTTTATTTACTTAAGCTGTTTTCCGCTGGACAGTGAATGTTGCAGTTTTTCTCAGAAAGTCTGTCTCACACTCATCTCTGTGGTTTCGCTCACAAAATTCACTGAATAAATGTTTATAGAGCCCTTTTAAAATGCTGTGAAGAATCTGACTTTGTTTTGCACTGATGGAAGTATTCTTTTTGGTGAGTGTAGTGCTCTAGTTTACACTGCAGTTATTGAAGTAATGTACTGGAGCATCTTGTGAACAGGAAGACAAAACAAATTGATAATTCTCTGCATAAACATACAACAGTTGAGACAATGTAGTTTACAATATGTTTCCAATGTAATATAAATGTTATAGATTTAACTGAATTTTTGAGACTATGTGCATCATATCCTTCCCAATTTAGGGTGGTTACATTTTTCTTTTCCTTTGTAAAGCCTTAGCCAAGTTCTCTTGTATAGGCTTCACTAGAGTAAATAATGAATAATACCTATGAAAGTAGCACAACACTCCGTTATATTTATCAAACCTTCTAAAAGGAAAAGTGGAGGTACTGCCCATACCAAACAACCACATTCTTGCTATCATATTCTAGAATGACTAGATATATTATAACTAGAATCTCATTGGTTGTTTTGGGCAGTACCTCCACTTTTCATTTTAAAAGTTTTGATAAATTTACCACTCAGTCTTGTCTTTGTAATGCAGAATTTGTGACCTCATATGAATGTGGAAAACATGAAATTACTCACGTGTACTTTTTTTTGTATTAAGGTTGTTGATGGAAGCAAACACTGTCATAAGTAAAGTAGAAATGACCATATACCACATAGGGTCCAATTTTGGCTGTTTGTTGGATTCCTCTATCTGTTCCTTCACAGTAGCCTATGACTTTCTTGTTATTATATTGGTGCAACTGGACAAATGGAAGGTCAAACTCTTTCATAGGAAATCCCTCCATTGTGAAGATCCTAACACATCTCCATCTAGAGAGGTGAAGTTTTCTCTCACGTTTGAAAAGGAAACTAGTGATATGCAACCTGTCCTATGTTGTGTTTCGCTATGGAAAGAAAAGACAGTGAATGGCATTCCATGTAACTTTGCATTGGAGGCTTCTTTGTTTACTCGGCTGTTTGGAGTTGATTTCGCTATGCTTGAAACCCCCATGATCCTTTGTGGTTTCCCAGATGGTCAGGTGATATGCTTTCCATTAAAGATTACTGGTTCTTCCTACATGCACCTCTCTGAAACTCACAGTTCATCCCAAAGCTTTTTAAAGCTTCTATACCATCTAGATCAACCACTGGTTTCTATTGGGGCCACAAGGATGGAACCATGTGACCTGCATACCGAGCAACCAATCAGGAGTTCTGAAAATCTTGCCTGTGACTGTCTAATGTTTATTGGCCAGAAAGGCCTTATAGTGGCAGTGACAACTGGTGATATATCAGAAGGTATAGCTTGTGCATTTAAGGATTACCGTCTGCCAACTCCTGTGTGCTGTGCTCTCTATTCTGTGTCTGGTGTCTACTGCAGCACTTTCTCTGACATCATCTTCGTGACCATTCCATGTACCGAAAAGGTAGCGTCCTCTACCACTCCGACCTGTTCCATTGTGTCTTCCTTTCGCCACAATATTCCAATGATTGTAGCAGTGTCACAGAATACATCCTTATCTGATGGTAAGTTTATACAGACATTAGTTCATATTTACACTTTCCCCAAAAAATAAATGTCCTACCTACCTGATCAGACTCTAGAAATGTCCAGTAAAACTGACTGCCACACAAAGAAACTGGTGGAAAACTTGGTATACATGTGGAGAACATGGAAACTCCA
Organism: Mixophyes fleayi; assembly: GCF_038048845.1. Classification (NCBI taxonomy): domain Eukaryota; kingdom Metazoa; phylum Chordata; class Amphibia; order Anura; family Limnodynastidae; genus Mixophyes; species Mixophyes fleayi. The sequence continues at coordinate 76,498,613 of NC_134407.1, forward strand.
GAAAGATAGGGCCCTAGTCGTAATTGAACCCATAGTCCCAGCGCAATACCAACCACTGTGCTGCATTAGTATGATGGCAAAAGTGTTTAAATCTAGCACACTAGGACAGGTCCATCGTGTGTGGCAGGCATCACCTTACCCAGGATGTTGTCCAGTTAGAATAAATGTGTCCTTTTTTAGTACTCATGGTATAAATCCCCCCCCTTTAGCGGTACTTGTGTACCAGTGGTTGGATTGCACACGTCTGTCTTCATTTTACTATCGGTGCCTGCTGAATAAGGAATGATGATGGCCTTCCTATAGAGGATAATATTGAAATTGCTGTTATGGAGATGTGTAGTTGAGGTAGTTCTTGATTGAATGGCTGAAATACACGTTCAGTGAGGTATCAAAAACTGCAGAAACTTAAATGTTTACCACGGGCTGAAGTCCTCCAGCATTCTGTATACAGCGAGCATTGCAGGCAACATGAATGTTTTGGTGAGAGTCCCAGAGGTGTGTCCACTACCAATGGATGGAGTGAATGAAAGTGTGCACCCCCTTTAAACCTCCACAAGATTAATCTTTTTACAATGATTATAATGTATTTTCTTTTTTGATAAACTATGCAGAACTATTAGTGCTATCTAACAGAGGAAGGCTGATGCTTTACAAGCTATATCAGAGAGGAAGCAGAGATCTGCCGCATGGATTAGGCTGTGCAGATGCAGGAAAGAGAATCAAACAGCTGCTTTCTGGGATTGGATCAATGTCTGAGAGGTAGGAAACAAGTTATTGTACATTAAAATAAAACAAAAAAAAATCATACTTTAAAAAAATAAAACAGGTTGTATCTGTTTTTCTTTTTGTATTTATTCCTTTGCATGATTATGCAAGACATCTATAGATCTATCTTATTTTTTTATTTGTCTTCTTACTGTTTACATCTAATTTTTTAAGAAAATGCTATGATTGTATGTATCATATATTTGTGTGTCCGAAATGCTGGCAGCTGCTAACTGAACTTCCTCTTGTCAGTATTTCCTGTTATGGAGATACAGCAAGTCTCACTGCATAGAATGAAACTGACTTTACAGCAGAACTGGCTAGCTCTTAATCTATGAGAAGTAAATAACAGAGAAAGTTGGAGCTGCACATTGGGAGACGCCCTAACTCAGCAAAAACACGTTTTTTTACCCAGGAAAAGGCCTATCTCCCAATAAGAAATAGACCTCTTACTCTGCAGAGCAGTAGAATTGGCCTGTGCGTCCAGCATAAATCCTTTAATTTATGGCCTCAGCTGTGCTTAAGGGCCACTGATATGCGATATCCTGTAACTTGCAATGATTCTCATAATAAACACATATGCGATGGCATATTATCTTTTTATATAGCACACAGGGCCGCCGAGAGGAGGGGGGAGCGGGTACTAATTACCCGGGCATGTCAGGGGGCCCGGCCCGGGCCCTCGCGCCGACGATTTTTTTAAAAATTTTTTTTCTTTTTCTTTTTTCCGGCCGGGGGTGGCGGCTCGGTCGTTGGTGGGGGGAGCAGGGTAGTTAAAAAAAAAACCAAAACCATACTCACGTGATTGCGGCGCCGGCGTCCCTCCTCTATGCTGCTCTGTGCTCCATTGCTCCAGGCTGACTGAATGCCGGGTGTGACATCATCATGTCACGCCCAGCATTCAGTCAGTCTGGAGCAATGGAGCACAGAGCAGCAGAGAAGACAAGAAAGAAGAGAGAAGTAAAGGTAAGTGAAGGGAGGAAAACGGGGGGGGGGTGTTTAAAAAAACAGGGGGGGCAGCATGACACAGAGGGGTTAAAAAACAAGGGACAAGCAGCATGGCACAGAGGGGTTAAAAAACAAGGGACAAGCAGCATGGCACAGGGGGTTAAAGAAAGGAAGGAGAAATGCAGAGAGGCACAGGGGGTTAAAGAAAAGCGGGACAAGCAGCATGGCACAGGGGGTTAAAGAAAAAAGAGGGACAAGCAGCATGGCACAGGGGGTTAAAGAAAAAAGGGACAAGCAGCATGGCACAGGGGGTTAAAGAAAAGAGGGACAAGCAGCATGGCACAGGGGGTTAAAGAAAGGGGCAAAGGCAGCATAGAGGGCGCAGTGTGATCATAAGGGGGCATAGCGTGGTGATGATAAAGGGGCACAGTAATGTGTGTGTGATGGCACGGAGCTTTTGGCAATGTAGTGTGTGTGAGGTAGATGGTGGCTAATTAATGGCTGCTATTTTGTTTGCGGGGTAATGGGAATACTATTTTAATGTTGGGGCTGGAGGAAGGCCTAATTATTAATCATGGATGTTATTGATTTAACGGTGGGGCTGGCTGTAATTTTCTAAACGTAGCCATTTTTTTTTCCAAATGGGTCCTCCAACATTCCAGGATCCGGACAAGCCGCAACTAAAGAAACCAGCAGCCACATGTGGTAAAAGTGAGAAGAACAAGTAGGACAAAGCAGCATAGTGTGTGAAATGTTGTGATTCTAGTAGGGACAATGCCAATGTTTGGTGAGCCCAGTGGGCGCAGGCCAAGACTGAACTCTTTCTGTACACACTGCATTCTTCCTATACTACACAAGGGTGCTAGATGTCCTGAAAGTCAGGAGTGCTTGGACAAATGTCACGCTTCGGGGAATTCAGGACCTAGTGATTTTATTGTGCTAGCCACGCCCCAATGGCGCATTGCCACGCCCCCAATTGTGTGACTATATCCATGAAAAATTTTGCGGCGCCGTAAGGCAGCGCACAATTTTTTTGCTTACTCAACTATAAGGGGGGGCCCCATGAATTTGTTGTACCGGGGCCCTGAATTCCTCTTGGCAGCCCTGATAGCACAAGTATATTTCATATCACCATACAAAAATGTATTATATGGAATGACACATACAGACTAATGCAGAAGTTAGAGTGTTTTTGCTTATGATCTAGATATTGATAGAGCCTACAGTTTGCTTTTTTTTAAAATGATTTTTCTTCTTTATGTTTTTCCCACTCTTCAGAGTCTCTCAGTTGAAGTCTGTAGTTTATGAGAAGAACAGGTCCTTAACGAAGCTCAATCAAGTGATATCACTGAGCCGTGAAGTTCTGTCCGTCCAGTGGACAGAATGTCCGGTGCATTGCGTAATAAGAGTGTCATGGACACAAATGCTACAGAAAGACTGTCTGACTGCATACTGCAACTTGGAAAACAAGACTCATTGTGTTATAGAGAGGGGATGGACCTTGTGCATCCTGATAAGCACTGACCCCAGCACATCTTATTCCTTTCCTATGGCACTGAAACCAGGGGAGAAGAAAGAACTAACTTTCCCTTTAACTATACATGGGTGTGACAGTCTGGATTTCCCTATTCAAATATCTTGCACACTGTTTTACAGTTTAAAGGGACTATTTGCAGAGTGTGGTATCGCTACAGACTCTTCCATATCGTATTCAGACAAACAAGATGTAAGCATACATTTACAGGAGCATGCCATTGATATGTTGCAGTGCCTGCGTTTTAGCCCACAGGCCGGCTTTCCCTCTCCCTCTGGCCCATCTTGGACTTTCACTGAGAATGCAGTGCAAGCGTTTTTGAAGACCACTTCTGGAGGTGAAAGCAATGTTGACCAATCAGAGACAGTCCCTAAGGCTGTTTGTAATCAGGAAGTTGATCTCACAATGCCACTGAAAGCCTTGGTTCGAGTGTCTTCTCTCTTGTTGACTCAGGCCTTACAGAATGAAAAATCAGGTAGATAACAGCTGTGACAAACAGCTTCTCGAATCCAATATACAGCTTCACTAGTATATGCGATATATAGCGCTGTTCCCATGTTTTCCCTCCCTTTATGCCACAGAGCTCACTTATTTACAGCTCTAATGTCAATTTGTTTTTTAAGGAAACCGTTAACAACACAACACCAATTTTGCTCCCTTGTTCGAAACTCTGTAATCACCCTCGCTCCCTCAAGTCTGTATTATGAAACTATTGGTTCATCACATAAAATGGTGGACACCACCGTGTGCCTCAGTGATGTCACTCATTCCTTGTGAAGGAATAGATTACAATCATGGGTATTGGTTTAGGATACAAAATAGCTGCTTCCACTGTGTGTAATTGATGATAAGTTTACTTTATAACACATTAACTCCTTTCTAAATCACAAACCGGACCAGCCCTATTTATTTTTATTTCAAGTTGTGTATAATGAGAGAGTACTTACTGGGCCTGAGTCATTAAGGCAAAAAAGGAGTAAATGTTCTCTGGGACAAACCATGTTACAATTTAAGGGGTGCAAAATAGTTTATTATTTGCACATAAGTTAAATACTGACTGTTTTTTCATCTAGCACACAAATACTTGCTAGCTTTATTATTACACTGAAATTTAAAGTTGATCTAGGACATGTCCTACCCCAAGTATAAATCTGTCCCCACATTTTAAATTTACCTCCCCCTCCAATGCTACATGGTTTTGCCTGAGTGCAAATGTTACTCCTTTTTTATGCTTTGCTCTCCTTAATGACTCAGGCCCACTATCTTTAGTCTTATTTGTACAAAGGCTTTAAATTTCTAAGCGCAGTATCCATTAAATGTCAGTGGGAGAGCACAGCTGATCCTATCCAGCCCTGGGGAGATCTTCCCTCCACTACAACAGGGGTGCATGCTCAGTGGCTTGTGAATGAGCTGATGAAAGCATGAAGCTGCTTGGCACTGTCTCTCTGATGTAAAATCTGAGGGCTCACATACATTTGGATTGGCAGCTGTGTGGAAGTACAGCCCCGGCAACATTAGTCACAATGTGAAAAGTAATTCATCTCCACCCATACACCAATCATAGGCAAGAACTGTCAGTGTTTTCTAGTGTGTACTGCCTCACAGTGGACACAACATCATTTAAAGTTCATTTGTTAAATACAGGTATCAAAACCGATAAAATATAAATACAGAATTTGTTAGTAGATTTTTTCGTTTTGTAAATGTCCCATGAAAGGGAACATATTCTTATTCATATACTGAGGTCTACTTTGCCTGTTTTGCAAAGTTAAGAGTCAGAGCGTTAAAATGAAATTCAATGTATATATACGGTTAGACAATGGCTTTCAACTTTATTGCTGTAGGTGCTATTTATAATGCTGCATGGTTTAATTAGCGCATGATTTGTTAATCCTTTAACTGATTCTCAGTTCAGGGAATGTCCCAAAGAGTGGAACTGGTGTATGCATAATTTCCACTTTTGGGACATCATTACAACTGACAGAAAATTATTAACCTCCTATATAAAAAAAAAATCCTAAAAAACATTTCCCTATACATATTAACATTTAAGATGCAAGTGGAATTTAGGAAAGCACCTCTCACTGTCTGGATATGTAATTGCAGGAAGTGTACCAGCCATTGTAGAATTCCAGCTCTTGTATTAGAAGTAAAATGGGGAGTAGGAAAAAACTTAAAACATAGGGTTTTTATGGAGAACCTCCTATTCTGAGGAGACACATCCAAGGGATTGCTTCAGTCTAAGTTTGGGTAGAATTGTTGCCAATGTGGGAGTTTCTTTAATTTTAAATTTGGTTTTCCGTTCTTGGAAGATCTTTTGATTTTTGCAATATCACCAGGCTATTTTTTGGGGTTAATAGTTTTTCATCATTCTTGGACAGGAGTATTGGAAGTTCTTGTAGGACATAAAGTAGTATTGGGAACATGATCATTTTACTGAGGTTGGCCCTGCCCAAAAAAGTAAAGGTGCAAGTATTGCCAGGACTTCATTTTATCCAGTGATGATTTAATATTGTTTTCTGTGTTGAGCCTATAGAGATAATTATTTTTAAACAATTGTATACCCAAGTAAGTTATGTGGTGTGTTAGCCCATTGGAGATGGAATTTTTAATCCAGTTGTATTTGGTTGCATTTCTATTGATTCATCAATATTTATAGAAAACCCTGATATTAGGATAGATTGTTCTCTATCCTATCAATTATCTGTTGTAAACTTTTGTTCAAGATTTGAAATATATAGAAGCAAGTCATTTGCACAGGCAGTACATTTGATTGTGCCTATGTGAATCCCTTAAAAGTCCTCCAGATTGGAGAATGCAAGTTAGCTCCTACATTGAGTATTAAATGCGATAGGGGACATCCCTGATGGTCTTGGGACCCAAGTAAGCTCTTTTTTTTTTAAAGAAAAAAATGATTGTTAATAGACATATCCGTTTTCTCTTTCATCCATCTGGGGGACACTGCTTAACCATAGGGTTGAGTATGGTAGGGAGAAGTTTGGCACCTTTAATAGTTCATTTCCAAGCTGCTGACAGGCCCCTCCCTCTGCCAACCCCCACAGGAACTCAGTTTAATGTAGGTACCCAATGAGTTGGGCTGAAGATTAAAGAGTTTCTGCACTGTGGTAAAGATTTTTATTTTAAACGTTTTTTACTTTATAATGAATAGACAGGTGTGCTCTGTGATACAGAGCACACTTATCCGGAGAAGCAGCGGTCAGCAGGGAGCCGAACGCCGGGACACCTGCTGTACCCAGGGGCCATGATGGAGGTTGGAGCATACCAATTCCCCTCCTTGGTGAAGGAGGAGGGAGAACTTGGTAAATGGCCACTCTGTACAAAGCGCTATATGGGGCATGTTTTTAGCAGATGAAAGGCGATTCTACTTAACAGAGAAGTAGAAATCGCTGGCATACGGCAGAGAAGCAGAGACAGAGCGGAAGGGTAGTTGAGAACAAATCCCCCCCCCCTGCTGAAGGAGCATGTGGAGGATTCCTCTGGCATCAAATGTCGAAGAGGAAGGAGACAGCAGCCATTCTGAGTAGGATTTGCAGCTGCTGACAGGCTTCTCTCTGCTAAGTACTATTTAAACTCTATAAGTGCTAGATAGGAAAGTATAGATATTGTGGGCACATATTGGGGAAGAGCTTAATTTTATAAGAGATTATAGCTCTCTCACTGGCAGAAATACTATCTTCATCATCAACATTTATTTATATAGTTCCAGCTAATTCCGTAGAGCTTTAGAATTGGGAACAAACACTGATAAGACAATACTGGGTAATACATACAGACAGAGAGGTAAGAGAACCCTGCTCGCAAGCTTACAATCTATAGGACAATAGGAGTTAGAAACACAAGGGCATGTGCTACATCATATTGCACAATGGACCAGCTAGAACGCAAAGGTAAAAGTATTGAGTGGGCTGTGTGTGTTGCAATGTTGGTCAGAGGGTTGTTGTCTTGCGTTAGCAGTGTAGAGGATGGTAATAGGGTAATCTAGGGAAATTAAGATGGTGGTTGAGGAATATCATAACCTTGTCTGAAGAGGTGGGTTTTCAGTGAACGCTTGAAGGTTTGAAGACTAGAGGAAAGTCTAATTGTGCATGGGAGGGAATTCCACAAATTGGGTGCAGCCCGGAAAAAATCCTGTAACCGAGAATGGGAGGATGTGATGAGAGTGGAGAAGAGACGTAGATCTTGAAAATCAATCTAGCCACTGCGTGCAAAATAGATTGTAGATGTTCAAGTCTGACTTTGGGAAGACCAGTAAGGAGGGAATTGCAATAGTCGATGCGGGAGATGATGAGTGCATGAATTAATGTTTTTGCGGTGTCTTGTGTCAGATATGTGCGTATTCTGGAAATGTTCTTTAGGTGTATGTAACATGATTTAGATATAGAGTTGATGTGGGGAATAAATGACAGTTGTGAATCAAGGATTACACCTAGGCAACGAGCTTGCGGGGTGGGATTTATGGTCATGTTATCAACAGAAATAGAAATGTCAGGCAGGAAGCTTCTGTTTTTGGGTGGGAATATTATTAATTCAGTTTTTGAAAAATTGAGTTTGAGTTGGCAAGAAGACATCCAAGATGAAATGGCAGAAAGACAGTCAGTAACGCGAGACAACACAGATGGTGAAAGTTCAGGAGAGGATAGATAAATTTGTGTATCATCCGCATAGAGATGATACTGAAATCCAAAGGAGCTTATTAGTTTTCCAAGAGAAGTGGTGTAGATAGAGAATAGCAGAGGACCTAGGACTGAGCCTTGTGGTACTCCAACTGATAAAGGAAGCGGAGCAGAGGTGGATCCAGAGAAATTAACACTGAAAGAGCAATTAGATAGGTAGGATGAGAACCAGGATAGGACAGTGCCTTCAAGACCTAGGGATTGTAGCGTTTGTATGAGGAGAGAGTGGTCAACAGTGTCAAATGCAGCAGAGAGATCCAGGAGAATTAGAAGAGAGTAATGGTTGTTATTTTTTGCTGTGATCAAATCATTGACAACCTTGGTCAGCGCAGTCTCTGTGGAGTGTTGAGAGCGAAAGCCTGACGGAAGAGGATCCAATAGGTTGTTTGCTGTAAGAAAGTGTGTGAGGCGAGTGTAGGCAATTCTCTCGAGAAGCTTGGAGGGGCATGGGAGTTGGGAGATGGGGCGGTAATTTACGAGAGAGTTAGGGTCAGAATTCTGTTTTTTTAAAATGGGAGTAATCACTGCATGCTTGAATAGTGATGGAAAAATACCAGTAGAAAGAGATAGATTACAGATTTTAGTTAGAGGGGGAATGAGCACAGGAGACAGGGACATACCAATTTGTGAGGGAATGGGATCAAGAGGACAGGAGGTAGAGTAGGAAGATGAGAAGAGAGTAGAAACTTCCTCTTCATTTGTGGGATCAAATGAAGAGAGAGTGTCAGAGGGTGCTACAAAGGAATTGAGCCGATTGCTTGTTAAGGGAGATGATACCATTTCAAGCCTGATCTTATCAATTTTGTCCTTGAAATAGGAAGCAAGATCCTGTGCACTGATGTTAGTTGGAGGATTTGGGGCAGGAGGATTCAGAAGAGAGTTAAATGTGTTAAATAAGCGTTTGGGGTTAGAAGCCTGAGCATAGATGAGAGATTGGAAGTATGTTTGTTTTGCAGTGTCCAGAGCATTTCTATAGGAGTGGTAGATATCAGTATATGTGATGAAATCATTAGAGGCACAAGATTTACGCCAGTGACGTTCTGCTTTACGAGAACGTTTTTGTAGAGTTCGTGTTACTGTTGTGTGCCATGGTTGGCAACGAATTCTACGCAAAGTATGTAGTGTCGCTGGAGCCACTTGATCCAGGGCAGTTGCTAGGGTTTGATGAAAATGGGGTACTGCCCGATCAGGGGAGGAGAATGTAGAAATTGGGGAGAGAAGGTGTTGGAGAGAGGTGGAAAACTGTTGAAAATCAATAGAGTTGAAATTCCTGCGGTTGTACTTCAAAAGATGTGAACGTGAGTGATGGGACACTTGGTAGAACTGCGAATGTGCACTGTGGGGAGAGAAGTAGTCCAACCCCACCTCCTTGTCTGCCATCTTTTGACTTGTTCATAGATTAGTTAGTATTTTCTGTGTAATATCTTGTGTGTATGTGCCTATTCTTTTCTTGTGTGTGACTTTATTTTTTTGCTTAAAATGGCTGAGAAAAGTAAAGCAACACGTGCCAAGTATTTTGCCTGCTCCAAATGTAAGACTAAATTGGCTGGTGAACATCTGGACCCAGGGGTGCTTTGTGCTGATTGCATTGTGGCGCCTGTTGTGGCGCAGCCTAAGGACAATTACATTCAGGTTGCAGATCATCCTGAGTGGGTGTCCGCTGTCACTCACCGGACTGTTAGTGCCTCTAGGTTGGGACATGGGTCTCTCTCGCTCCTGCCGGCGCCTCTCCTGAGCCGCGGCCGTCCGCCATCTTGACTAAGATTGCGCATGTGCAGAAACCCTGAACTGTTAATACCTCGCCTCTAGTCTCATTAGTTAATTAATCACCTCTCAGTACTTAAGGCACCTGTTGCCCTATTACCTTTGCCTGTTCTTGGTTCTCATTCCTTGAGACTCTGAGGTGTTTCCTGTTTCTGATCGTGTTATCCGTTTGCTCTGGACAAGTCTCCTCTCCACATCGGTAGTAGAACTTACCCGCTGCAGACTACTCTCGCTACCTCCATTACCTGCCTGCTCCTGGACAAGTCTCCTCTACACATCAGTGGTAAAACTTGCCTATTGCAGACCACTCACGTTACTCCGTTCCATGCCTGCGCCTGGACAAGTCTTCCCTTCACATCAGTGGTACAACTTGCCTATTGCAGACCACTCACGTTACTCCGTTCCACGCCTGCACCTGGACAAGTCTTCTCTACACATCAGTGGTAAAACTTGCCTATTGCAGACCACTCACGTTACTTCGTTCCATGCCTGCGCCAGGACAAGTCTTCCCTTCACATCAGTGGTACAACTTGCCAATTGCAGACCACTTACGCTATTCTGTTACACACCTGCGCTGGACAAGTCTTCTCTACATATCCGTGGTGAAACTTACCAGCTGTAGACCATTCATGTTTCCTTGTGATATAGCTACTACTCTGTATGGTACCTATTAGCTGGACTAAAGTCTACAAGTGCCTCTGTATTGTAGCTGCAAGTCGCTGACTCTTCTACTATATAGTTGATTGGTCTTTGCCTAACGTTATCCAGTTATCAAGTACTGGCCTGCTATATGCTACCTGCGTGCTAAGGCACTTGGACTCTTTCCTCATTTTATCCTGTTTACTAAACTGCTGTACCATCACAGTTCCACGGTGCCAAGACTCAGCATTTATACTATTGACATTCCTTTTCTCTATTCTACTGTATGGTTCCACTGATTCACCACACTACCCAGAGGTCCGCACTTCTGGTAAGTGTAGCTACACCTGGTGAATTCTGGGTAAAACTCCTAGTGCCCGTGACATCCGCTTTGACACGGGGTTGGTACCCTGGTTAAGCTATTATCTAAGCCATCTGAAATTTCAATAGTAGCTTTGGAATGGTAGCCTCCATTAGTTCAGGCGGTTCTAGGGAGATGATAGGTTCTTTGCCCTCGGCAGTAGGACAATCTCCTCCCCTGGCATCTCAGGTATCACCCGCTTCGGGGTACCCTGGATGGTCTGCAGTGGTTAAAGCTTTGGAGCGGTTAAACCATTTGATGGAAAATCCTAGACATTTACTTAGAAATAAAAGACGTAGATCAGCAAATCCGCTGTTGTCTTTGTTTGACTCAGAGCAATCCTCTGAGGAGGAAGGCGAATTGCTAGAGGACTCTGATCCTTCATTGGTAGAAGCAGAAGAGGGTTCTAGGTACCAAGGTATAGACGATCTGGTAAAGGCTGTACATCAGACCATGGGATTTGTGGATGTGGAAGAGACTAGGTCTCTTTTTAAGAAGGTTTCTAAACAGGCGATTCGTTTTCCCCCCCTGCAGAATTGAGAGAAATTGCAGAGGCGTCTTGGAAACAGCCAGAAAAGAGGTTTAGTATGCCTAAGAGGTATGGGTCATTATATCCTCTGCAAGAGGAAGATATGGCCCGCTGGGAACAGGTAGTAAGAGTAGATACTCCGGTGGCGAGGTTGGTCCGCCAGACTACACTGCCGGTACCAGTAACGGCTTCTTTGCAGGATCTGACTGACCATAAGTTGGAAACTTTTTTGAAGTCGGTCTTTACAGCTGCTGGTACAAACTTCAGACCTGCATTTTCAACAGCTTGGGTTGCCAGACCGGTGGAAGCATGGGCTGGGCAGTTGGCATCCGCTTTGCAGGATTCAAAGCTGCTTCCTTTGGCTATGCACCTGAAGGAAGCGGCAGGTTAAGTGTATGTATGAATCGGCCCACAATTCGACATCCATATCTTCTATTTCGGCTACAGCTGTAGCAGCCAGAAGAACTCTATGGTTGAGGCCTTGGGATGCAGATGTGGAATCTAAGAGATCGTTAGAATCCCTTCCTTACACTAGTGGAGTATTATTTGGTCCAGAATTGGACTCCTGGATTTCACAGGCTACGGGGGGAAAGAGTACCTCCTTTCCTGTCAATACTCCAAGGTCTAGAGCTCCGAGGTTTAGTTCCTTCAGACAGTCCTTTCAGGGAGGTGTGTCTGTCAGAAATCAGACAGTCAGATCTATATTTAATTGAGGTAGGAGACAATCTCTTCGGGGAAGGTCAGCCTCTACCTTCTCTTCGGGACGCCCCTCCTCCAAGCTTCCGGATAAAATGTCAGCATGACTCACACCCTCCTCTGTTAGCGGTGGGGGGACGTCTGCTACTGTTCAGAGACCAGTGGGCAGAATCATCAGGGGACAAATGGATTCAGGGAAAGAGGTTACATGATAGACTTGGTGGGGCCAGCTCCTCACAGGTTTTTTGTAACCAGTTTGCCCCGCCATCCACACAAAAGACAGGCAATGCTCCATTGTGCCGATATGCTTCTTTCACAGGGAGTTATTGTAGAGGTGCCAGAGGACCAAAAGAGGCAGGGGTTTTATTCCAACCTCTTTATGGTCCAGAAGCCGGACTGTTCGTTTTGGCCAGTGCTGAACCTCAAACAGCTAAATCTTCACCTGAAGGTAGTCTCATTTCGGATGGAATCCCTGAGATCGGTCATAAACGGTCTGGAGGCGGGTCAGTTCAGGGCGTCGATAGACATCAAGGACGCCTACCTCCATGTTCCAATCTGGGAACGGCATCAGCGTCTTCTCAGATTTACGTTTGGTTCGGCTCAATATCAATTCAGGGCTCTTCCATTTGGTCTTGCAACAGCCCCAGTGGTGTTTACGAAGATTATGGCAGTAATGACGTCCTGACTTCATACCAGAGGGGTACAAATAGTACCCTATCTGGACGATTGGCTAATCAAGGCTGCATCAGAGCAGTTGTTGGAACAACATCTTCATCTTACTGTTCAGGTTTTGGAGAGGCATGGTTGGCTCTTGAACCGAACAAAGTCATAAATGATACCTTGCCAAAAGATGTCATTTCTGGGACTAATAATGGACTAGGCATGCCAGAGAGTTTTTCTTCCAGGGGACTAGATAAGGTCCTTACAAGAGTGAATGAACAAGGTTCTGTGTGTTAGGAAAGATGGTGGCATCTTTCGAGACTCTCCTTTGTCGACAGCTTGGAAATTAACTATTTAGGTGCCAAACTCCTCCCTACCCTACTCAACCCCATGGTTAAGCAGTGTCCCCCAGATGGATTCAGAGAAATCTATTTATCATAAGTATAAATCCTCTTGTTTTCTTATTCTGTGTCCCCAGGAAGACCCCTCTGTTCTGCTACACTACATTGGCTGCTGTCAGCAGAGTGGACAAAGATACATAATCTGGTGGAGATACAGGGTGTAAGCCCAGATGGAAGGAAGTTTTGTTTGCGAGTTCAAGAGGTCAGTCAAAGTAATTTTTAACATTGAAATCCATTAGGAGTATATATGTAATGATATTGACTTATGATGCATAATGTGACCTAGAAACAGTGATATTTAAGGCTGTTTGACTAGAACAGGCTAAAAGAGAATTTTCAGCCTCTTGCACACAAACAATATTGGCTCTGTAAACATTTGTATATGTGTTTTTCACTTTTTTTTAGGTATCCGTGTCTAACTTGTCATCAGATGGAAATATTCCTGCCATTGAAGTGCAAATACTAAGCTCCCATTTACATGTTGTGGCGTCCTTACATCTGGCAGTGATCAACCGTTTCAAGGTAATATTACAAGAAAATAGCTACAACAACCTTGCACTGGTATATGCATAATTGAACAATCGAAAATGTCAAGCTGGGTAGTACACACTACAGGTTTTTCATCTAATTATCATGCCGATCATGCGATAAACGACTGTTTGGTAAGCCATTGCGTTAGTGTGTACACTCACACGATTGTTTTATCGTACCATAGTGTCGTTTGATTTTATAAATTTCCTAAAAATCACGATCAACAATCAATCGATGTTGTGCCAGTTCTGAAGTGTGTACGTACTCGCGACCTACAAGTCCAACAATTTTGCTGATGGTTCCTTCAACATTGATGCCTTTGTGGGCATACATATTTAAACCTATGATGTTGTCTCTTACGTGCTGTGTTGTCAAAACGTAAAGCTCATGGAATAGTCTTTTTTTTCAAAGCGAATCAATAATAAACCTGTTTTAAATGCTCTGTATGTCATCTTTGTTCCTGTATGCAAGTGTATACAACATGAATTGTTAACACGTGAAAAATCAATAATCTCAAAGTTCCATTTATTTACTGATGCACCCATTTCTTCAATTCTGTATTATTTACTTGTATTTATAGTTATTTTGCCTGTTATGCTTTTTCTCTCTCTCTTTCTCCCCTACCATGGGTTGTATGAGAGGGAGCGTGTAGTTGGCAGTTAACTTGTTTAATGTAACTTGCTGACAGACCTACCCTCTGCAATCCCCTGTATTTCCTCAGTTTAGTTTAAGTGCCCAAGTTGGGATTACTTTTATTGCTAGCAATGTAATTTTTCCTTTATTTCATTTATTTTCAATTATTTTCATTAATTTGTATTGCTTTATTTTAACTACAGGTAGTGTGCACTATTCAAAAGACCGAGCACACTCCCTACAGTAGCTCATGACAAGGGGCTACATGACTGATCTCTCAGATCAGGCCCCTAGTCGTTTTTTTTTTTTTTTTTTGGTTTGTTTGTTTTTTTTGCAACCTCCCTGCCTCTCGACCCGGAGGGAAGACAGGCAATGCTTCACCATGTCACCTCTCTTTTATCTGCTGGGGTCACCTGCCAGGTTTCTGTGATCCAGAGAGGCCAGTGGGTTTATTCCAACCTCTTTCTGGTTTCCAAGCTGGATGGCTCATTCCAACACATTCTAAATTTAAAGATGCTAAATCTACACCTGCGGGTAGACTGATTTCACATGGAATCCCTCACACCGGTCATCAATGAGTTGGAAGCTGACGAAGTCCTAGGGGTAAATGTATCAAGCTGAGAGTTTTTTGGCGGGTTTGAAAAGTGGAGATGTTGCCTATAGCAACCAATCAGATTCTAGCTATCATTTTGTAGAATGTACTAAATAAATGATGGCTAGAATCTGATTGGTTTTTCAAACCTGCCGGAAAACTCTCAGCTTGATAAATTTACCCCCTAGTGTCGATTTGATATCAGACACACGCACCTTCACGTTCCCATATGAGAGGGCCATCAGACCCTTTTCTTATTTGCAGTAGAACCTTCTCACTACCAATTTAGGACGCTCCCCTCTGGCCTCTCCATGGTGCCAATGGTGTTCACAAAAATAATGGCAGTAATGGCTACCTGTCTTCGTTCCATGTGGGTGAGAATTGTGCCCTATCTGGACAACCTTCTCATCAAGGCCATCTCAGCTCAGCTGCTGTGCCAGCTGACCTGGCCCTTACCATCAGGATCCTGGAACACTTTGGCTAGATTATAAATCTCCACAAATCTCAGTTCCCTGCTAGAAGATGACCTTTTTGGGACTCATCATGAATACCAAGGAACAGAAACTATTCATCCTAGAGGATAAGGCATGTTCATTGCAGGACACAATGGCACTAGCTCTGACCAGCTGCAGACCATCCATGCTTCTTTGCATGCGGCTCCCAGGAAAAATTGTATCCACCTTTGTAATACTTCCTAATGGCTGATTCCATTCCTGTTGCTCCCAGTGGGATCTCTTGGAAAAGTGGTCAGGATCTCGTCTGCGATTGGGATGCCAGCCAATCCATTTGTCACCCGAGGCGCGGATATCCCTCCAGTGGTGGATGGTCCAGGACCACCTGGCGGTAAACACATCTAGAAACCACAGACGCCAGCCTGAGGGGGTGGGGACTTTGATTGCTTCAGAAGGCCTCGCTTCCGATCAACATCTTGGAATTGAAGGCTCTGTTGATGGCCCTGCAAGGGGCCCAGACAATCTTTCAGGGGTTCCTGGTTCATCTACAATCCGACAATGCCATGGCTGTGGCTTATGTCAACAGACAGGGCAGGACCAGAAGCACTGGGGCGATGCAGGTGGCAGCACGGATCTTGGCCTAGGCCAAGATACATGTTCCCTCAATTTCTGCATTATGCATCCCAGGTGTTCAGAACTTGGAGGCAGACCACCTAAGCCGACATGCGGTAATGCTGGGGGAATGGTTGCTCCATCCGGAGGTCTTCCAGTCTCTGGTCCGGCGGTGGGGTCTCCCGACCAGGGACCCCTGGCAGTGGCTGTCAACTTCATGACAATGTGTTGGGACTTCCGGCTGGGTTACCTGCCCCCCCTCCCATTCCTATGCTTCCCCGTGTCCTCAGAAGGGTCAAGCAAGGAGGATTTCTAGCAACACTGATCGCTCCTGCTTGGCCTCATCGTGTCTGGTATGCAGTCTTACTGTTCATGGCGGTAGGTCAAGGACATCGTCTGCCACTTTAAGACAACATCCTTCTCCAAGGACCCTTCCGACAGTAAGATGTTTTTCAAAAATTTTAAAATGTTTTTTTGAGAAAATCTAAATTTTGATTTTGAAAATTTTACATTTTTAATTTTTATTGAAGCATACTACTGTGTTTATATATCATAAGAAAGCCCATAAAAAGAGGTTTGAAATGAAACCTGCCCAGCTCTCTAGTTTAATCAGGTGAGCTACAGTCATGGCCAAAAGTTTTGAGAATGACACAAATATTATTTTTTACAAAGTCTGCTGCCTCAGTTTTTATGATGGCAATTCGCATATACTTACAGAATGTCATGAAGAGTGGTCAGATGAATTGCAATTCATTTCAAAGTCTCTCTTTTCCATAACAATGAACTTTTATCCCCAAAACAACATTTTGGGCTAGATTTACTAAGCTGCGGGTTTGAAAAAGTGGGTATGTTGCCTATAGCAACCAATCAGATTCTAGCTTTCATTTATTTAGTACTTTCTACAAAATGACAGCTAGAATCTGATTGGTTGCTATAGGCAACATCCCAACTTTTTCAAACCTGCAGCTTAGTAAATCTAGCCCTTTGACTGCATTTCAGCCCTGCCACAAAAGGACCAGCTGACATCAGGTCAGTGATTCTCTCAACACAGGTGAGAGGGTTGACGAGGACAAGGCTGGAGATCACTCCGTCATGCTGATTGAGTTATAATAACAGACTGGAAGCTTTAAAAGGTGGGTGGTGCTTGAAATCATTGTTCTTCCTCTGTTAACCATGGTTACCTGCAAGAAAACATGTGCAGTCATCATTGCTTTGCACAAAAAGGGCTTCACAGGCAAGGATATTGCTGCTAGTAAGATTGCACCTAAATCAACCATTTATCAGATCATCAAGAACTTCAAGGAGAGAGGTTTAATAGTTGTGAAGAAGGCTTCAGGGCGCCGAAGAACGTCCAGCAAGTGCCAGGACTGTCTCCTAAAGTTGATTCAGCTGCAGGATCGGGGCACCACCATTGCAGAGCTTGCTCAGGAATGGCAGCAGGCAGGTGTAAATGCACCTGCACATACAGTGAGGCAAAGACTTTTGGAGGATGGCCTGGTGTTAAAAAGGTCAGCAAAGAAGCCACTTCTCCCCAGGAAAAACATCAGGGACAGGCTGATATTCTGCAAAAAGTACAGGGATTGGACTGCCGAGGACTGGGGTAAAGTCAGTTTCTCTGATGAATACCCCTTTCATATTGTTTGGGGCATCTGGAAAAACGCTTGTCCGGAGAGGGAAAGATGAGCGCTACCATCAGTTCTATGTCATGCCAACAGTAAAGCATCCTGAGACCATTCATGTGTGGGGTAGCTTCTCAGCCAAGGAAGTGGGCTCACTCACAATTTTGCCTAAGAACACAGCCAAGAATAAAGAATGGGACCAAGGCATCCTCCAAGAGCAACTTCTCCCAACCATCCAAGACCAGTTTGGCGACCAACAATGCCTTTTCCAGCAGGATGGAGCACCTTGCCATAAGGCAAAAGTGATAACTAAGTGGCTCGGGGATCAAAACATCAAAATTTTGTATCCATGGCCAGACCTTAATCCCATTGAGAACTTGTGATCAATCCTCAAGAGCCGAGTGGACAAACGAAATCCCACAAATTCTGATAAACTCCAAGCATTGATTAGGCAAGAATGGGCGGCCATCAGTCCGTATGTGGCCCAGAAGTTGATTGACAGCATGTCAGGGCGAATTGCAGAGGTCTTCACAAAGAAGGGTCAACACTGCAAATATTGACACTTTGCATAAACTTAATGTAATTGTCAATAAAAGCCATTGACACTTATGAAATGCTTGTAATTTTACTTCAGTATACCATGAAATGCTTGTAATTTTACTTCAGTATACCATAGCAACATCTGACAAAAAGGTCTAAAAACACTGAAACAGCAAACTTTATGAAAAACAATACTTGTGTCATTCTCAAAACTTTTGGCCATGACTGTACAAATGCAACTTTAAAAAAAAGTTAAAAGCAAATTTTTCGTTAAAGTGCAAATTTAAAAGCGTATAACTTCAAAACCAGTGCACATATCAGCCTAAGATTTGAGGGTTTTCTTTACACCCATGACAGCAAATTTCATTACAATCTAAAACGGTCACTTTGAAACTCTGTGTTGATTTAATGTGGAATGACCCATGTATACCTTTTAATATATAATTTTACACTTTCGTTTTTACATTATGTAAACATATTAAATTTGTTATAGTGGTGTATAGTTTAATTATTTATTAAATGCTACTGTTCATTTAACTTACATTGAATACGGTATACTATTTTAGTAGAACCATATAGAGAATTTAGCTTTGAAGCTGGCTAGAGCCTTCCATCAATATTTTTTTCATACATGTGATACAAATCAGTATAATTTTTTTGTTTTGAGTTGGAATAATTTCTTTTTAACATCATTAATATTTCCCTTCAGTGCATTTAGATTTTCTTGCAGCTTGGACATCTTTGCAGCTACACCTGTTGCATCATCGGAAGCCTGAGAACTATTAATGTTTGATCCCCCTCCTTCTCTCCGAACTTTCCTCTAAAATGGTGATAGTATCTATATGAAGAACAGAAAATTTAATTTAGTTCATTTTAACAATGAAATGGGACACAGTTTTGTTTTCACTCAGTGGCACTACTACCAATCGCTTTCCTTGCACACTGCTGGAAATCAGTTTGTGCTGATGTCCCTACTGGGTTTGTCCTGATATGCTGCCGTGATAGTCCATATCAACTGAAGTATAGATGTGAAATAGTTAACATTTAGACAACAGGATACAAATGATGTTTTTAAAATGTTTAATGGATTTGAATTACTTTTTTTTAGTTTCCTCTCTTATTCCCACAATGGATATTTCTGTGATTTCCTCTTTAATCTCCACATTGGCTCTGGCTTCTTTTTCTCTTCTTTTTTTTTTCCCCTGTGTTGATGTAGGTAGTTGATCTCATATTTTTCTTTCTGTAAATGTCACTCTTTTACTAATCGTTATTGTTATCGTTAATTACTAACAGTTTGCTAACCAGTTTTGCCAAGTTTTATTTACTACTTTTAATACTCACTTTTTTAAATGTTTGTTCGTGTTTTCTTCAATTTTCTTTGCCCCTTGCTCTTCAAATCTGACCATCGCTTCTGTATCTGGAGCTAGTTTCCTTTTCACCAAAGTTTTTAGCATGAAATGTTGTCACGAACGCCCAGCCTGTCCCAGATACAGCAATCTGAACAGCTGGCCGTGACTGGCACCACCTTAGTCACTTAGCAATGAATACACCTTTTCTGACACCACAAAGTATTTACTATGGAGTCCTTACGTTCACCAAAACCACTTATTAATGTTTCACGCTGAAATCGCATACACATGTAGCATGAGCCTTCCTGGTCTTCGTAAGTTCACAAAGAATCACAGAGAACATACTAGATTAAATGTAATTAATCTGAAAAAATGGAGCTGTGTATGTACCCATGTTGTGGTACTTTGACCTCCTGTGCTTAACGGCTGACCAGAAAATAGCCAGTCCATCCGCTGGCAACTTACCCCAGATGGAGTCTAGTTCCTCACCTATCTCTCTGTAAAACAAAAACATACCGACAAGTGACATAGTGAGTAAACAAACAGAATCACAAATTCAAAAAATATTTATTGAAATATAAATAAAAATTAGAAGTTCAATTTCACATAGTATGTCAATGTACATATATTATAACATGTCATTCTGCCAGGACACAACACCCTCATCATTAAATTATTGCAAGTACTCCTTCCTATTTAACTGGTATTTATTATTTGAGAAGACTCCAGTGGTGTCAACCCTACCACTTCCTCTCCAGCCATGGACAAGAGTTTTACAGACCTGCCCCACTATTGCCAACGCTTCCTCACCACAGGCAACATCACCTGATGAAAAGACGGTCCAGTAGCCCTCCTGCCTATAGAACGTCAACACCGACCAACGCAGCCAGTATATTGTAGTACAGTGGGAGTCATTCCTTCTTAGACATTTTTGAACAATCCCACTTAGAAAAGGTTTTTTCTTAAAGGTTTGTGATATAGTTTGAGTTGGTTTTGTTTTAGGGTTTTTTATATGTGTAAATAGTTTTTGGGTTGATTTTATTTATTACTTTTATACATAAATATTTATTGTGCATTGTTTGTTATTAATATGTTATTAAGTTATTCTATCTAAAAAAAATAATCTCAGTATTTCATACAGCAACATTCATATATTATCCCTGGAGAACTTATATGATTGCCTCTGCGGTATGACCAGACACACAGCCCAGAAATAGATGTGCTGTACTTGAGATCAGCCAGTAGCTAAAAATCAGAGGGTAGCAACCAGTCTCTGCTCTGCAGATATGAGTCTAGGACCCCTGCTGCCTTTTTGCTGCCTGTATGCTGGCATACAGTGGCATTGGAAGTGGTTCCTGCTTTGCAAATAGACCACTATCATTATGAACACTTGTGAGTTCTATTTTTAGATTAGTTGGATTTTGTGGTTTTTATAGGTATTGTATATATGTATATATTTTTGTGTTGTTTTTAATGTTATTTTTCTATTTTAATAAAAGATAATGTTTTTTTTTACAATCTGAGTATTTCTTTGACCAACCTTCATATATTGTCTCTGTAGAACTTGTATGATGGCCTCACAGGTCTCGAGTAGGATCAGACTCAGAGCTTGTGGTGAAATAGCTGTGCTGTACTTGAGATCAGCCAGAGGGCAAAAATTGGAGGGCAGCAACCAGTCTCTGGGTCTCCTTAAATGGGTGTCCTCCTATTGTGCGAGTGGGGTGAAAAGGTAAAGCAGCTCCTGGAATGTAGAATCATTCATCCACAGGAAATTCCTGAAATCTTGTATCTCCTGTAGGATTCTTGTAGCTCCTGTAGCAGTTGCATATGTGAAAAGGAGTCTCGCATCAGCAACCTCTCCTTGGTCCAACAAGTGCGATTCTCATTCTCCTTTCCCTACTGTTAATTGTTAGCAGGGTTGTCGTCCATGGCAACAAGCACAAGCTTTGCATTTATAGAACAGTATTCCTACCTTGTGTACAGTTATGAAGGTAGTTGCTAAACGTACACTATACACAAGACAGAATAACGCAATGAATGGGGATAATGGTATTTCCTGTTCCTGAATGTTTGTGTGTATTTGTATGACAGACCAAAATCACAGATCTGACGGTAAATTGTGTAGGTGAGTACGCGTGGATCGGCATGCTCATCGGGATTTTAGGTTGTTGGTAAAATCATTACATCAAGACAAATTTTCTGTAGTGTGTACTCAGCTTAACGGTTTAGATTACTGAGTGGCTGAACCTGTTTACTGTTTACCAATCACAGGAGCCCTGGGAAAACCATGATTGATGATGTCATACCTAAGGCACCAGGGCTGATTATAATGAACATCTGGGCCCTCCCTGTGTTTTTGAGTAAAACTATTGAAGGAGTGTGATGTTTTGCCATGGAAAATTAAGTACATTATTTAGTACTGCGAAATGTTACTTACCTCAGTTGTCTAATTCTATTTCCTAGATCTTACTTCAACAAAATAATGGTTGTCATTCACTTGCTTTGAACTTGGGGAACATTCAGCAGCAGTTTAGTGCATATGAAGTAAGTTGTTTTTTTTGTCTTTTCTGTGTGTGTGTGTGTGTGTGTGTGTGCTTTGTTGTTCATTTATGTTATACAAGGCATGTGATAGAAGCTCATTTAATTCAAATTATTAGTTAACACGAAGGTAATTTTCGAGTCTAAAATACTTCATATGAAGTTTCTTTTTTACTTTTTGGAATTCCCCCTTATTTTTCCCCTTATTAGTTCCTAATGGATTTACCCTTGATTTTGGTGGGCTGGCTTCCTGGTCTCTAATATCTTTATTGAACTAATATTGGGGATCAAATAAAAGAAAAACACGGGACAACACAGATGGCGAGAGATCTGAAGAGGATAGAAACATTTGTGTATTATCCACATAGACATGATACTGAAATTCATATGAGCTAATTAGTTTTTCAAGAAAAGTGGTATAGCTAGAGAAGAGCAGCGGACTTGGTACTGAGCCTTGTGGTACTCCAACTGATAAGGGAAGCAGAGCAGAGGTGGATCCAGAGGAATTAACACTGAAAGCGATTAGATAGGTAGGATGAGAACCAGGATAGGACAGCGTCTTGAAGACCTTGGGATTGTAGCGTTTGTGTAAGAAAAGTGGTCAGAAGAGTCAAAAGCAGCAGAGAGATCCAGGAGAATTAGAATAGAGTAATGACCTTTAGTTTTAGTAGTGATCAAATCATTGATAACCTTAGTCAAAGTAGAGTTTGAGAATTGTTGTGAATAAAAGCCTGACTGAAGAGAATGTTATTTGCAGAAAGAAAGCTTGTGAGACATGTGTTATCAATTCTCTAGAAGCTTAGAGGGGAGATGGGATGGTAATTTGAAATGGAGTTTGGAATAGTAGTTGGAGGGTTTGGTGTGGGAGGATTGAGAAGAGATTTAAATATGTTAAAAAGGTGTTTGGTGTTAGAAGCTTGAGCAGAGTTGAGAGATTGGAACTAGGTTTGTTTAGCAGGTCATAGAGCATTTCGATAGGAGTGATAGTATATGTGAGGAAATCATTAGAGCTACAAAATGTACGCCAGTGATATTCTGCTTTACGAGAACGTTTTTGAAGATTTTCTGTTATGTTAGTGTGCCATGGCTGGCTTTGAAGTTGACATGGAGTATGAAGAGTTGCTGGAGCCACTTGATTAAGCGCTGTTGCTAGGGTTTGGTCAAATTGAGGTACTGCCATATCAGGGAATGAGAATGTAGACATTGAGTAGAGGTGTTTGAGAGAGGTGGAAAACTGTTGAAGCTTAAGAGAGTTAAGATTTCTGCAGGTATAAGAAGGCTTGGTAGAGGTTGACAGCAGAGAGTTTAAAGTATTTGGGGTGAGCGTGTAGTTGATAAGGTGATGATCCAAAAGGGGGAAAGGAATATTAAGGAAATCAGAAACTGAGTTTAGTCTACAGAAAACAAGGTCAAGGTAGTGGCCTTCCTGATGAGTAGAGGATTCAACTCACTGGAAGAGATTGAGGGAGGAGGTTAGAGAGAGTAGTTTGGAAGCAGCATTGGAGTGTGGTTTAGCAATGGGGATGTTGAAATCACCCATTGTTACAAGCCGCGGCTCTCCTCTCCTGCTTGCGTCCCGGCTACCATGGCTACAGCCAGGACATCACTTCCAGGTCCCGGGCCGTCGCCATGGCAATGGCCAGGACACTATCTCTGACAGCACCATGTCCTGGCATCTGACACAGCCCTCAACAGGTGCAGATTAGATTAATTTTTGGTAGTTACAGCCTCAGGTGGCTGATTAGATCTCCAGCACCTCCTCAAATCTGAGTGGGCATTTTATGTATTTAAGACGGGAGGGCTTGGCCTCCCTGCCGGTTATAGCGTTCTCTACCTGTGTTGTTGCTGACTGCTCATTGTCTCCTGACTTCTGATTGACTCCTCGTTGTGACCCTTGCCTGGAATTTGCTGTTTTGCTTGTGACCTGCATCCATTAGCCTGTTTTCCTGACTATTCTGCCTGCTTCGGATCCCTGATCCCGGCTTACCAATGAACACCTGCTCCATCCTCATGTCTCCTGCCTCATGTTCCAGTTGTGCTTCAGCTGCCATAGATAAACCTTTACTACGCTGACCCTTAGACCTGGGGGCATCTAACTACCTGTTAGCATACTCAGCTCTAAGGGACAGGCGGCTGCTAAAGGTAAAGACCTCATTACCTATTGTTCTAAAAGTTTATCTTGGTAGCCTGTAGCCATAACACCCATGATGATGATGATGATGATGATAGTGGGGATATCAGAAGATAAGAATTGAAGGAGCCATGCAGAGAAATGTTCAAGAAATTATTGGTGTGGTACAGCGGGCGATAGATTACAGCAGCGCGCATAGTGCTATCTCAGACCTCGGAGGCCCCTGGACCCTTCTCTCTTCTTGAAGGGTTGTTCAACCAGTCCATCTTGAATAAGTAGAAATGTCTATCCTCAAAAAGTGATTTATAAAGGGGATTATTTTGCTTACAAAGTAGCAGTATAAATGTTTTGTTGGCTTCAGATGAGAAGCAGCTACTTACTTCCTTTAGTGAAGCTGACTGCGATGTTGGAAATACCCAGAATTTGCCCGTTCTGGTAATAATAAGGCAACATTAATCATGACCAGCTCCAATGTAGAATATTTTTAGTTTCCCTATGAAGAAATTCTGAATTCAGAGTCCTATAATAATTGAACAGGCATGCTTTTTGGTTTCCACTTTTGGGGCAATTAGGAGTATGTGTCATGTATGTTATGACAGCTGGCAGGCAATAATTAACCCCTATAAAAAAAAAATCCTAAAAAACATTTCCCTATACATATCTGAATTAAGGTGCAAGTGAAATATAGGAACTCGCCTCTTTCAATCTCGATATTTGTTGAAATCTGGTAGCTATTATTTTTGCAAGAGGTTTAAAATCTTGACTTAGTACCATGATAGGTCTATATGATACACCAATTCTGGATCTTTATTTAATTTGGAGGGTGTTGTATGCATCATAAAAGATGTGGAAAGGAATCTGATTTTGTGTAATGATTGAAGGAGGCTAGTTAGGTACAACATTAGGGTTAAGAATTTTGTAATAATCACCATTTAGTCCATCTAGACCCTTTGGGGTGGAGTCGGTTTCATTTCCTGAAGCGACCTCTGTTGTAACGTTACATTAGTGGGGCCATGTAGGGTAGTGTTCTAAGAATGGAATTGTTTTGCAATATCCTGAGAGGATATACATCTTTTGCCAATTGATACATTTTTAATTGAAGTAACATTTTTTTTTTCATTTGTATTATTTTCTTTTGTTGCCCATGTGTGTCAAAATTTTAACAGCTTTTTTGCACCATCTGTAAAACTTACTTTAAGTTTTACTAAATAAAATTCTACTTTTTGTGTTTGTGATCCATTGGAGGAACTATTTGTCCTGTGACTGGGCTGTGGAATATTTGCTCTTTGAGTTGCATGTTGGATGAAATACCTCATCAACCATTACTTTTGAAAAAGTCTGTGCTGGAAAACAGGCGTTAGGCCAGAGGCTAGTCCTATAATGAGTCTGCAGGTTGTGGGTAATTAAATATAGAGGTTTTCCACCTTACGATGGCTTACTTTTATTGTCTTGTACTTCCTGCAAATTTTCCTAATCGCATTGCTTTTTCTTTCTGTGCTTTTTATCCATGTCTTTTTATCATTATGCAATGTTTATTTATATTTATTGCCCTGGAAAGTATCCCATAGAGATGTGAAAACATAACTCTTACCAATGATATTGCCCTGCTTAAAACCATATTAAGAAACTAGAAACATAAAGCAGTGTATACTTGGTAGAGGTGGCAGGCAGGTGTGTATAAGCTAATAATTTAACGTCCTCTATAAGTGGAAAACACATTTTAAATAATTTTGACTTCAGCAATAAGAAAAGCAGTAGTTTTTACTTTTTTTTGGTAGACCACCTAATGATTAGCATGGCAATATTTGGGGTTTATAGTGTACATTACATTAATGAAAATGTTTGCAGCACAATAACTAGACCCACACCTGAGTAATATTGAACAGTGCATTTTTCCTCACTGCTTCAATCAATGAGGCAGAACGTAGACAAATAAAGCACTGTCTGGGTTTTGCTGGCCTATTTTACTGAGCTTCTGATGTGGATGTTCTCCTTCATATTCAGTTGTTGCTAAAAGAAGTGAAGACCCTGAGGGAGCATCTATGTGTGGCTGAGGACACAATCTCCAGTGCAGCCGCCCAGAGACTCCTCCACATCTACAGAGAGTTACGAGAGATGCCCAGTCTGCTCTTCATATGACGTAACAATACTCGTCCCTACTATATGGATATAAGCAGCCCTCAGAGAGATTTCAGGATCAGACGTCGCTGAGGTTAGAAGAGAAATCCAGTCCAAAACCTCATTACCAGTGCACTTCCTGGCAGTATGAGATATTTCTATTTTATATGCTTTAAATATGATTATGATATTAAAAGATGATATGCTCAAAACTTTTAACATTGGATGAACAGTCTTGTGCACTTTCCAATACCATGTCAATTTTACTAAGTTAATTATAATTTCAACCCATGATTAAAAGTGAAGTTTTGGCTGAATAAGATAAAATACAAATGGACATCAAATAGGGGGGACATTGCAATAATTCTTCCCATAAAACCCTACCATTGAATAGACTATATTTATCTTGAGTATACTGATATCAAATATGATTGTTTTTTTCCCACTTTTTGTATTATTATCTAATGAGTCCTTATGGCATCACTGGAGACTCTCATCGAGACTCCCTTATTTTCAACTCCAGTGGAGCCAATGTACACGTGAAAGGGATTTCATTTTACAAATGTGGAAGTGCATTGTTTTTATGTACTCAAGAAAAATAACTGATCTGCTACTGCATGACGGCACTATGAAAGACTTCCACAGGGTGATATGCAAATAACACCTGTTTTTTCAATGGTACATTGTGCTGATACAATATAGCACATTATAGTGAAAAAAAAAGATATCAGGGGAGCAATGTGGAGACAGGACCCCTGTCACCCCTTCAACGACAGTAAGATGCAGTTAAGTGGGATTCATGTGGAGTACAGAACTTGAGGCAGTCAGTGCTGGAATATCTTCATCGGGTATATATTACAGGGATACAGTAGGGCATACAAAAACTTTGTTATCTGAATGACATTTTCAGTTGTATGGGAAATGGAAAACTGGACAAGTTGATTCTCAAACAGAGGCACTGCAACTTGTGTTACATGCTATGCTTTACTATTTAAGATTTTTGGACTATATCAGGAGACTTTTTAGCCGTAATAGGCGGATAAAGTAGTACTCCATGGCACTTTTCAGTGTAAAAAAAAAAAAAAAGGCACATTTTGAGCCCGTTTCATTTAAAGCACGTAAATGCTGATACCTGCCCTATTTTGCATAAAATCACACTGTGCATGCTCAGAAACCAACCATACACCAGAGAACGCAGGAAAATCCAATTCCTCTTCGAGCGCCCTTACTACAGCCTATGATTTCAGTGGCAGAACGGCTAGGAGAGTGGGCATATGCACATAGTCAGTAATGGCATCTGATTCAAGCCTTTGACATCTCTAAGGTATGTGTATTTCAGTCATATCACTTGCACCAGCTACAAGTCGGCTGTAAGTGGCGATTACTAATGATGACAGCTGTATATGCAAGCTAGAACATGTATTTGCAATCAGGAGCAACTGTAAAAATGTATTTTGTGTACAGCCGATATGCTTTGTCACTAATGACTATATTATTAACAGGTGACATTAATTGAAAAGTTTTTTTTCTTCTCTGTGTTCTTTTGTGAGTTTATATTCCACATATGTATTGGATGTATCCTGTGGTTTTTAAAAAAATGCACATTACATTTGTTTTGCGTTTGTTAATGAATCAGACCCTTTTTATGTTTTAGGCCTTATATGTAAAAATTTGTTTACACATTTAGCTGACTTTTCAAATATCTGCAATTATCTGTATCCCTTCAGCTTTATTTATGCATCCAAATACCACAGTACTAAATTCTGCTTCTTTTCTAATAGTTTTCTATTTTCTATGTCTGGAATACTCTTTATTTGCTGAAAGATTATTCACAGACTTGTTTCCTGTTCAACTATTGGGGGTCTTTGCTATAAAAATAAAACATTTCAAAGTGCAAAGTGTGTGTCTGTCGAATTGATTTAATGCTGCTGAGAACTTGTAAGGTGTACATTGGCAAATTGTACATTGTTGCATAAACTTGGGACTTTCAAACAAACTTTTAAACAAATTCTTGACTCTTACATTAACAAAAGTTTATTTGGGACCCCGTGTACTTCATTTAAATAACTCTGTTTCAAAAATGATGCTATCCGTTTATTTCCATGGTTTCATACGTTGCTCAGGAATGTCAACCAGTCACAATGCAGCAACAATGTGTTTCTCTGAATCAGGCAATTTCATGCAGACGTTCCATTTTGAAACAGGAGTTAATCTAGTAAATTGTAAAGCCCAGCACAATGATTTTAATTAGGAAACATATTTTTTGAGTAAAGCTACCCGTTTAAGAATGATTTAATTTTATGGTATAACAGTTTATTGTAATTTTATCTTCATATGCTGTCTTACTCTCTGATTTACTGAAAGCATTTCCAGCTTCTTTAAATGTACATAATTATTGCATAATAATGCATAATTGTACATGGTATATTATTTAGAAATCCAGATCAGGAGTTTAATGGCTGCATCTAAAAGCACAAATACTGTTGCAAGTGTGAGCTTGTAAAATACGAGCCATAAGCTGGCCGCACACATTGTGATTCTGATGCTCTATCTCATACTTGCTGACTCTCCCGGAACGTCTGGATAAACTCAAAATAGCAGGCTGTCTCCTGGACTCCTATCCCTCTGATTGTGGCCCAGATCAGACATGTGTGGTAGATCCGCGCCCTGTGTCACGATGACATGCATGTCATCTCTGGTCAACCTGCTACTTAGACTGCCTCAGCGCTTCTGCAGAGGGCACTTACTCCCACCTTGACATCAACAGACTCCCGGCGAGCCTTCTTTCTCAGCTAGTGAGAAGAGCTGATTGGCTCATAGAAGAGCTTGAGCTGAAAGCGTGACACAAGAACAGCTGAATTGTATGACACAAAAATGTAAAGATAGACAATGGGAAGGGAAGAGACAGGCCAGGGGAATAACATAGAAACAGTGAATGGAAAAAAACAAGGGAAGAAGTAAAAACAAGCAATAGGAGTTAAAGGAGAGTATAGAAAGCGCCATTGGAGATAGCCATAAATGTGGAGAGATAACTGTAAAGATTGATCTAAAGTAGTAATATGTATCCAACCTGTGATATGAAGATTATATTTCTTCATATTACAATATATGTACTCCTACCTCCTCTCCTCCCTTTCAATTATTTTAAACTCTTCTAAAAAAAAAAAAAAGAAAGAAAATCAATTAAAAGACTGATAAATGTGACAACAAAGGGAGTAATAGTGAGGGTTAAAGAGAATGACAGCCTTGGAGAAATAACGTGAAAGCAGAGAAAGCGTTTGTATGTGTACACAATTATTTATTATACAACTGCGGATGTTAAATGGTCTTTCAGGCATCCCTACCAGAAATGTATCTCTTATTTGAAAATTTTTCCGGTTTCGACGTAATAAAATTGAAAAGTATAGCTTTGTTTTTGCTCTGCTCTGTTTATTCCATCCCCCTGTTAACCCAAGTGATTGGGCACCCGTGCCTCTGGTCTCCTTGGTTATTGCTGACGTTGTTAGAACATTTACGGAATAAAAATTAATAAATCTTCTCTTCAGCCTTACTACACTTACAGGCCCTGGGTGGCACTAGATTCGCCCTTGAGTGGAGCTAAATACATCCCTTTCACATTGCAGTGCCTAGACTTGGAGAATGCCCCTTTTTAATGATTTTTTCCAACAGTTGGCAAGTATACTCTAACTGAGAGCAGCAACATCATTGTACTGTTTGGCTGCATGTGAAAGTGGCAAAATTGGAAGGGATCTAGTCATTCCATGCTTAGACGGTTAGTGCAGTTAACATAATCTTCCTGACAGCATTATCCAGCATGTCCAATAATCATAGATTTCATTAAAAACATCATCAGGCATTGTGGTTGTATTGGGCTAATATCATCATCATTTATTTATGTAGCGCCAACATATTCCGTAGCGCTTTACAATTGGGGGGGACACACATAATAAACGAATAAACAAACTGGGTAAAGCAGACAAAGAGGTGAGAAGGCCCTGCTCGCAAGTTTACAATCTAATATGTTGTTATAATCCATAAATTATGTGGAATACTGTAAAAAACAGCATTTTTTTCCAGTGGCAGGAATTCAGATTTTAATAGGGAAATTTTTGACTTGATCAGCCATTTTTTTAAGAGTAAAGCAATGCCATATATAAACATTGATGAAATCTGACTGTGATATCGCCAAGTAAGTTCTTCCTAGCATTATTCTTGGATGCAAGTGAATCTAAATCTCGCCCTAAGTCCTTCTTGTGATATAAGCAGAGGTTTATATATGTGTACTACTTTATTGGTTGATGCGCTATGCTTTTTCTAATATTGTGTTTTATTCCACTTACTATTCTTCTAAAAATAAAGTGGGTGATCTGTAGGTGCGTTATTTTTTATTTTATTACTGTATCTTGCCCGAAACTGCAAAAAAAAACAATAAAATGATGGATTTTTGAGTCAGATGTGTAAACGAGTTAAAGGGGAGTTGAGTGGACAAACTTGGAGTCGCGGTCTTGATGTATGAGCACAAATAGGCTGGATTTATATACGTGATGGAAGCTGTACATGCACAAGGTGAACTGGTGCACACTGAAAGGTCACCGGGAATGCACAAAAATTGTTTACTCTATTACAAGGATCACTTTTTATAAAATCACCATTATGACATTATGATGAAAAAGCTATGTAATTAGAATTTGCAAGCCTACCACATGACTAAGACTCTAGGTAGATAGACCTTAGGATTACAGCGTTTAAGCAAAATTTTGCACCTTGAGCTCATGGGTTGCACAAATTAAGCTTGTTGTCACATTTCAGCCTGGCTGTAGACTCCCTCAAATGTTTGTACTTTGTAGATGTATGCATATGTATATACAGGAGCTCCACTAGAGAGAGGATAGGAAGATGCACATTTACTGGGCTTGAGCTTTGTAAATAGGCCAACATTATGCTTAGTTAATTAAAAGAATTGCAACTGAATTGCTAGTTGATGCATGGTTCTAAAGTAATTAATACACAAATGTTTTATTTCATTGACCACTGTTCCTTGGTGTAAACCACAGGTGTCAAGGTTAGTGGTTTGTTCTTTTCACCATGCTCTTTATCAGAGACATGGAAGAAATCAGATCCTTTCTGATCTAAGAGCCCCTCTGCCCTCCTTCCTTCTCTGTCACATAGTATGATGTACACAGGAATCTAAGTAAAAATGTCAGAGCGGAGATCTATAAGCTGGTGCTTTGTTTCTTTATTGCTTCTTTGTAGCGGGTTGTAGAGTTTTGTATAATTTTGTCATACCAGCTTAATGTGTATTATGATTGTATACAAATAAATTCTGTTTGATATGCATCCCTCCTATTTACTTAACAAAATTCGGTAAAAACAATTCTTAGAGCATAAACGATTCCTAGTATATCGTATCAAGGGATACATGGGAAGCTCCAGTGTCCTGAGGATCCACCTTCACACCTTTCACCTCGCATATTGCCAGAACATGTGACTCCCTCCTCCTTCACATAGGACCCCCCTGTCATCCATAAGCATGAGCCAACCTTGTCTTATGATAAATTAGATTCTGCCAGTAAAGCTGGGTACACACTACAGAAATTTCGGCCAACTTTTTATGCCGA
This sequence comes from Mixophyes fleayi, assembly GCF_038048845.1. Lineage (NCBI taxonomy): Eukaryota > Metazoa > Chordata > Amphibia > Anura > Limnodynastidae > Mixophyes > Mixophyes fleayi. Next base: position 76,530,337 of record NC_134407.1, read on the forward strand.
GCGATTTTACATGCGACCGATGGTCCGATCGGTCGGTCCATGGACTGCATACACACTAGCCTTGTTTAGGACGAGAAAGGGAAGAGCAGACGTCCCTTTAGCAACTTTTTACAGCCATGTTGTCGTGAGCAATGACTGTAATTTCGTACTCACTGTTGTGGATCGGTCGGAAGTTTATACACACTACACAGCGGAAACGAGATTGGAACGAAAATATTAAACGGTACGACCAACCAAATGAGGCGACAATCGTCCATTTGGGCAGACTTTTGACCATCGTGTCACTGCACACACTGACTCGACTTTTGAACGAGCGGTCGTATGTCGGCTGTTTCAGCCGATTATTGGACGAAAACAGTGTAGTGTGTACCCAGCTTAACAGAGACAGACACAGGCTGTCAGTAGATATCGCTCTGCTGCAACAAAGTTTGAATTACCCTTTCTATAGCTAACGGGGAGACTTGTTCATCCTGTTTTTCAAACCAGTGGAACTTCCATTTATGTAATGAAGCACAAACCCAATGGATCTAGTGTACAAATCGTACAATGTTTTTCTGTGGCACAGAGACAATATTTGTCATTGTTTCTATTACCAATATGGCTGGAGGCACTCTTCTGTAACATGAATTATAAATTGTGTCTTTGTTGTACACTATTCTGCCCTAGTTTGTCAATTTCAGCAGTGAAATATAATTTAGCTGCTAGAGGTGCCAGCATTATGTGCTGCACATAGACGTCTAGTGTTAACCCTCATCTACCATCCACAGTTTGTGTTCATTGAATCTGTCTTCAGAGATCCGTGCAACAGGCTGGAGGTATTGTGGGGACCTGAGTAAAGTGGTACATTTGTTTAGCCTCAGTGTGTTCTACGGGTGGAAAAGCCATCTGTTTAGTGCATCGAGCTTACAGGGTGACAGGGTTAATGCAGAATTCACATCCCCTTTTGTTCTGTGGTGGGTTTCTGGAGGTATGGATTTAAGCTAATGGACTGGTAGCTCACAGGCAGTTTCCCAAAAGCACTGACAGCTTATCAATTATTGAAGCACACTTTAGTGCTTCTGATAACCCGATCAGCCATTAGGTCCAGCAAAGCTCTTTGTGTTCATTCTAACCACATACATAGGGTGATAATCCTTAAAACAAGGAACTTGGAAATTACCCTTAACTTGTTTTTAATATTGTCTTTTGTACTCCGTATTGTATGTGTATATATAATGTTATATCTTCAATATTTCTTAATGAGTTAAAAGTGGGCATGGTTTAATATTCACAATGAAACGTCACTTTTGTAGAGTACATGTTATATATAGTCTTAAAAGAACATAGAATTTTTTTTTACTGACTACAGGACAAAAAACATGTTTTTGCATTCTAAGTATAGACTTTTTAATAAAATAATCTATAAAATGTTATACCTATTCCATCTATGACATTTTTAAGAACATTGTAAGAGTCCTTCACTTATATAGTGTGTTGGCTAGGATCACTGAAACCTTAGCATGTACTTAATGCATTCTACGCCGTGTTTAAAACTGGCATGTTCTGCACATAGGGTAGCTTTGTCTAGCCTGTATTGCTCGGACTATGTGAGGACTGTATCTCTTATTAACTATTAAGCCTTTCAGGATGTGAGACAGCAGCAACACGTTATAACTGGGATACACTTTCCGAAGAACATCATGTTTTTATTTGTTTGTTTCCTTGTTTTTATCAGAACATTGGCAGCTGAATTTAATTTAGCACCTTGAGGTCTGTGTACATTTTCACAGAGGCAGAACAGAATAAATACATAGTGATGCACCATGAAATCAGCATTCATATCTTAAGAACCTGTTTTTGTACCTGCCACATTATTTGTCTGTATTTTCCCCACAACACATACTATATTGGGGGATGAATACTGCACAATAGTCTATGGCACACTTAATGTACACCTATTACGAGAAGGGGGCCTTAGTGCATGAAAGAGCAGTAGTAAAGTAATAGCCTGTCTTCTTTTATTCCCATTCCCATATGGTCATTTGTTACTATTAGTCTATTTGTTCATATAGCACCAACATAGGCTTCAGCGCTGCAGAGTCACATAACTGTTCAGGCACATCAGTCCCTCTCCCAGTGAAGCATACAATCTATTCACCTACCACAGACATAAACACACATACACCAGGGACAGTTTTTCGTCTTTGGACTGAGGGTGATAACTAGAGCCTTATACAAACTCCACACAGGCAGCACCCTGGGTCTTAATGGTGTCCAAGTCTAAGTGAATGTAAGTGTACAAATTATTGAAGAATAAAAAGAACATCTACTTTTTTTTTTTTATTCTATTTTTTTTTTCTTAACACTGTGTTTTTTAAGTTAAAAACAGTGACATAGAAAACAGTTAAGTTTTCCAGCACTTTTAACCTGATGGCATATTACATTGTTTCAGTTTAATCTTTCATTTGCAAAAATCCAGCCTACCCCTTAGTTCACACAGAAAAGCAACTGTTAGGCACTGATGAGTTTACTCATAGTAAGTGACTGTTTTAGTCTTTCCAAGGCTGTTTTATGTCTTTATTTTTTTTCCATAAAGAAGAACAGGGCAAGGTTAGTTTGTGTCAAAAATATTTTCCCCAGGTAATAGAGTGTAATTTATACAATTAAATTATAATGGATGACCACAGCATTACCAATTTTAAATGTATTTCTGGTTATGAAAGACTTGCATTAAACACTAAAGCTGGGTACACACTACACTGTTATGGTCCAATAATCGGCTCAAACAGCCGACATACGACCGCTCGTTCAAAAGTCGGGTCAGTGTGTGCAGTGACACGATGGTCGAAAGTCTGCCCAAATGGACAATTGTCGCCTCATTTGGTTGGTCGTACCGTTTAATATTTTCGTTCCAATCTCGTTTCCGCTGTGTAGTGTGTATAAACTTCCGACCGATCCACAACAGTGAGTACGAAATTACAGTCATTGTTCACAACAACATGGCTGTAAATAGTCGCTAAAGGGACGTCTGCTCTTCCCTTTATCGTCCTAAACAAGGCTAGTGTGTATGCAGTCCATGGACCGAGCGATCGGAACATCGATCGCATGTAAAATCGCTCGGCATAAAAAGTTGGTCGAAATTTCTGTAGTGTGTACCCAGCTTTAGGCATGGAACTTTATCTTTTATGCCTGGAACCTAGATTTGTTGTTTATTATAGTAGACTATTAATTAACTTTGCTACCCATCAAAGAGGTTTAAATTAATAATGTACTTTTTAACTGATTCCCTTTTGTCCACAAAGTTAGCATAGTATCAATTCTAAACATAACTTGACAAATTGGGAACTTGTTCAAAATAATAATAAAGTAGTAATTGTTATATAAATTGTTATAGAATTTGTTTGCAGTAAAGGATTTGTGGCATCCCTAAACAGTATGGCAACTTACATGATCTATAGCTGAAGAACCACTGGATTAAAGTAGTCCAGAATCAGAGAATCCAATAAGCAACTGTTTTCTAGAATGCTGATGTGTCAGCTGATAGAAAGAAAGCAGAGGTTTCATTGGAAAGGGGCTATGACGGATTTTCTGAGCAGTTAACAACTGTGGTAGGAGCCCTCCAGAATTTCTTGTTTTCTCAGAAGTGAGAAGTGGAAGTGAAATCAGGAATTAAATTCAGGAGGAGGTGCACACATTAAAATTGTATTCAGAAAAGCTAGTGGGCATTTGAGGTTGCTCTGCATCCCTTTGAGTATTGTGGTTGTGGTACTGTCGGTTAGAATTTGACACTCAACTGCCTTCATCTCCCATAGAGCCCCCTCTCCTGGGCTGCATGGTCCAGTAGGCCTCTCCAAGCTGACAGATCTGGGTCTTGTACAGCCGCCCTGCAGGGATAACCTAATTGGATTTCAGCCAGATGAGATATACAAACACTCTACTCTAATACAGAGCATGCTGCATTTAACCCTAGTGGGCACTATAATCCCCTATCAGGCCTGACTTGGCATAAATTGAATCCCAGCAGAAAGTGTAGATGGGGCATTGTTTAAAGTTATCATATTAGTTCCAATTATGTTTTAGAATTTTATGGTACAATTTATTTTACAGTTGTGCAATTTGCATAAAACACTTCAATATACAATAAAATGAGTGAGTCTATGTTTGGATTTTTTGTTACTACCTTAAATGTTACAAGATAAAATTGACAGGTTGTCATACAGATGTACATGACTCTGCAAGGGGAATATAGTGTTACTCGGGGTTGTATTTGCACACTTAAGTATGTTGTTATAAGACCTATTGCTTAGTAAGGGAGCAGTAACTAAAGACAAAATCAGGATACTTAAAATAATCTTACATGTGCCTTATAATTTTTCATATAAATGGATGTGCAAGAACTTGCATGATAAAGGTCTGTTCCACCTTAAATATGAATTTAACTAACCTTCCCTTCCTATTATTACTGTGGAGACCCTCCGTTGGACCTCCACCATTGGCTGTATTAAGCAAGGTGCCTGCATTTACATAGTGACGGGACCTCTGCCGATCATCTTCAGCACTGCTTGGCTCTTTCGTTAGCAGGGGACAACCCACACAGCAGCTGTAAGATATTCAACTACAGATGATATGTCTTATTTCTCCTGCTACAGCAAGCTAAGCAGCATAGAAAGGGCCAGCTGATGATAGCAACAGATGGTGGGGGTACCACCACCAAGTACTATTATTTGGAATGGAGGTAAAATTTATATTTAAAGGGGGAACCCTCCTAATGAATGGGTCCATCAGAGGTTTCCTGCCGTACTACTAAATAACCATCAGAGGGCAGCAACTCACTAACATGCTGTATTTGCCAATGTGAATTCTAAGAGAACCAATGCCCAGTGCTTTAAAAATAAATGAGACTTGTAGCATTCAGAGCTTACAAAGCATGCAGTATTCCCCAAGGGAAAGGAAGCTCTTTGTTCTGTGACAGCTCCGATTATCACAGGCGACAGCACAGACAGAGATTACTGGCTGCAGAAGAGAGGAAAACCACATGATGTTACAGAATAATCCACAGGACTCGTGCTTCCTGCCAGGTGCTAATCATATGGATTCCGGCTGCAGAAACTTACAATGTCCTCTCATCACCTCCAAAATTGAGAATACTGTCTAGCTGAAGACTATTCTGCATCAATCTACTCTTCTAAATCTTAGGATAAATGCAGCATGTGTCTGTGGTACTGTACACTGAGAATAGGTGAGGAATTCACAAAGAATGTAATATGTGCCATTACCAGCTATGAACAGTAGAAGGAGCTCTTTCACCATGAAGACCAGGACTAAATTATGGGAAGATAGTTCTGTGCTGAAACCTGCAGTGTGGGCTTCATACAGCATCTTTATACTTCCTTATACAGATTAAGAGAGGATTTCTAAATAGTATGGGTTGGCGAAACATTCTAATGCATTCTATGAGATCTTATGTCCACTAAAGTAGATGCTGGTCTTTGAAAAGCAATATTTTAAACTATGTTATTGTTTAAAACAAGGAATTACTACTTTTATTTCCGTATGAAGTAATGGTGGTGTTCGCTTCCTTCTGCCAGCTTGAGATCATTGAAAATAATGTATGGATCAATAAAAGTTATCAAGCATGGCTGCTCAGTTCCACATGCAGCTGAGGTTTCAGAGAGAGATAGCTTGGCCTCAATACAGTGCTACTTGTCCACCATGAGAGGTCAGCACAATCTCTTCCATCCACACCCAAACAATGTAAGACATTTAAAGCCTTATCAGCTGGATTGTTAACATCTGTTTGCACAGTCTAACAGCTCATCCTTGGAGTAAGTTTCATTGCTTCCTGACTCCTCATTTTTAATATCAAAGATGCTGCCATACAAAGCTACTGTAAGCATTGCAGAATTCAGGTATTTAATACCATATTTGCTTTTGTTAATATATTCAATACACATAAAACATCCGTGACATGAGCTGTTGTGAGAACGCAGAGTTGCTCTGTACATTTGATTATTCTTACTCTACTTTGTTTTATCCATCCTGATGGTGGAGATGTGCCATGGACTGTTTAATGATTGCCGGTTAGTAAAAGAGGATGGACGTTTTTTTTTAACCTTCGATACTGCATAAAATCAAATGGGCGTGATCGTGTTATGAAAAAAAAGCTGCATGAGGAACCCATCTGTGCACTGGCCTCTCCCCATCACCTCCGAAGGTTTCATTGCAGATTCTCCTTTTATGGCTCAGTCTTTGCAGACACTGAACACTTCTAGTTCCTTCTTACACACCCCCCTCCACGCAAACACACAACTAAGTCATGAGCAGGAAATTGCATGGGGAAGGTCACCTAGCCTAGTGAGTCAGACCGCCCTAAGAACTGATAGATTGAAAAAAAGCAACCTTAGTCAGTCTGACACACTTTGTCTCCTCCTGTAATTATTATCTATTAATATAAGCATTTAGGTAAACACGCAGATGTAGACACAATTATTGATGTTCTCTCTTAATTATGCTATTTAAAACTAGAATATTTTTCAAAATGCAATTAACTTTAAAAAAGTAGCAGGATTTTGACATTGTTTTACTGACAGGATAGGTGGAGATGGCCAATACCTACAATAAATAAAAATGTTCATTATGTTACACGTTTGCAATTTAGAATGTAAATTTTGAACATAATGTTTTTCATATTTTAACATTGACAAACTGCAGTTTAGCAGACAAAAAAAAACTGAGCTGGTACAGCAGGATGCTTCTAGGTAGTAACATAGTCTCATACATCATAGCTTGGCTCATTCTTAAAATCAATTTTTATAAATGACTAGAATTACTACCAACTAGGTTCATAGTGTAGCATGGACTGTAAAATTGTCCCTATTTACGGCCTAATTTGTAAGAAAAAATGTCCTTGGACTATAAACACCGGTCACATGGGACAATATATACCTGGCGGATATATTTACACCAATACTGTTAAATGTATTGTTTCTGTTATTGCCTCTACAAAAGGCCTGCATGAGCCATCACATTCCATGTGAGTTATATTTGTAAAGCGCTACGGAATATGTTGGCGCTATATAAATAAATGATGATGCTCCTGAATTTCTCACTGCCCATATGATTTCGTCCAAGCTCAATGAATTATTTGATGTTAAAGGCTTGTTTATATTAATGTCCATGAGCAGAAAGATATCACTTACATGGATCTGGTGTTTTCTCTTATATGTACATTGAATGCTATAATCTCACTTCCTCTGCCTTTCACCAGTACCTACAGATAACATACTTTTTTTCAAACTTGTGCTACCAAAATTTCTGCTAGACCGTTCATTTTCTTTGAGTGCCACTGTCACTCATCCAGAGGCCACATATCATCTTGGTATCATTCAGTGCTGACATCTAGTGAAAACTAGAAAGATCCTCATGAGTCTAACTGGGAAAGGGATTTAAATGAGGGCCTGTATGCAGAAGATTGGTTGGATATATGCACGGGTGTGGCCAAATTCTCTATCAGTGTGTGTGTTAAAGAAAATGAATAGAAGCTTTTATTGCTGTGCATGGTCTTGTCGGTTCGTAAAGGGATACAAAATATCGTTGTAAGAATAACAGCTACAATTATCCCATTTCAGCTGAAACACATATTACCCCTTCTGCCTTTTCCCGACGTTCCAAAACAACATCTTATGTGTAGGCACCTGTCTAATAACTAGATTCTGGAACCAGCTACAGCTGTCCTCAGGAAAAAAAAGTTTAGTATATTTACAAAATAGAGCTTATTGCTAGTATTTTGAGGAATTCATCTGCGTCTTTCTATAAAACCTGCGCTATCGCTCAATCTAATAATAAAGACTAAAGTCTAAGGGGGGTATTCAATTGTTTGGCTTGACGGCAGAAATACTCGCGCTCTAAAACTATTACCGTTAATGCGGTAATTACTTGCTGAATTGCAGCTCGCTGCGAGCTGAAATTCAGCGAGTAAATTACCGTATGAATGGTTTTTAAGCGCAATTTTAACGGTAATAGTTTTAGAGCGTGAGTTTTTCTGCCGTCAAGCCGAACAATTGAATACCCCCCTAAGACTAAATAATCACAGGAGAAGTATTGTTTTTTAGACACCAGATTATATTTGTAAGTCTTGTAAAGTACAAGATAAAAATATGTTCAGCAGCACGATGGCTAAGTGGTTAGCACTTCTGCCTTACAGCACTAGGGTCATGAGGTCAATTCCTGACATGGCCTTATCTGTGAGGAGTTTGTATGTTCCCCCCCTGTTTGTGTGGGTTTCCTCCGGGTGCTCCGGTTTCCTCCCACACCCCCAAAAAAAAAAAACATACTGGTAGGTTAATTGGCTGCTAACAAATTGATCCTAGTCTGTGTGTCTGTCTGTGTTAGGGAATTTAGACTGTAAGCCCCAATGGGGCAAGGACTGATGTGAGTGTACAGCGCCGTGGAATTAATGGCGCTATATAAATAAATGATGATGATGTTCGGAGCCTAAGATGGCTGAGAACTACAGCTTGTTATTTATAATTAAACCTGTGGAAAATAGAACGAGACTTCACTGCTGATGCCTGGATGTGCAGAAGATAAAGGGTGAAATGTGGGGGATTGCACAGTGAGTAATTCCTGCTGAAGTCCTCCCCGATCTCCATTTTACAATAGCCCACGCTTTATTTTAGGCAGAAGATACCCTTTAATTAGCCTTGCTTGATAATGGATGGTTTTTGTTGCTGGTTTCTGTTTCTGTCTTTACCTAATGCCCCAAGCATGCAGATTGTGTGTCCTTAAAGAACCCTTGCAGTCTGTTTTGCACCTGAAAAGGGAATGTATTGAGGCACCTGACTTGTCTTTTTCCTTTTATCTGCTTTGTATAAATCCACTGGCCTTCATGAAACCAGAGCTGGGAGCTGTGCTGAATCTTTTATAGATTATAAAACGCTTCACTCATCACAGCTGCAAGCAGGGGGACAGCAGCTGCAGCACAGAGCAGGGTGTACCATGCAGGCCTGCCAGGCATTCAGATATTCTCCACGGAAGTATCATGTTCCATAGCAGCATCCCAACCCATACAGTAACGTTTCCATTGAGTAAAGCAGGAATAACCTCGACTTAGAGGAAAATATGTTGTTTACAAATAGGCTTACTTTTGCCGATTTAGGCAATGGGTGGCTCTTCAGCTGTTGTGAAACTACAAGTTCCAGCATGCCACATCTGGGGAGCCATAGGTTAGCCAAATTATACAGTCAGCAATATAGTAGTGAGAAATCTTTTCTGTTGTTTTTTTTTATAGTTATGCCTATGCTATGACGATGTCAGAAAGATATGATCTGCACATCTGACATCGGGCACTTGCCAGATAAATAATCTTTTGGGACCAGGTTTAATTAAGTGTATTATATCCTTTCATTTGTAATATTTATTAGCAGCCAGGTAGAAACATTTATGAAAGCCCAGACAGTGTGCCAGTCATTGGCCTCCTGCCGGTGTAGTTTTTCCATTTATCTACAGCAAGGTTTGGTGTAGGACCCATGGTTTGTTTTTTTTTATCTTTAATGTATTGGCTGTTCCTAGAGGCTACATGATAAATACTGCATTTTTATTAAAATATGACTGTAAGGAAATGAAGTTTTATTATTGATCTTAATGATTAATGCAACCAGTGGGCCTATTGCAGCCCTTAAAATCTTCCTTCATGTTCCCTGGAAGTTTCATAGCCTCTGTTGGTTGATATCACTTTTTGAATGGTATTTACTGTGCAAGCACATAGCAGAAATGCAGCCTTCTTCAGGGAATTCATAGTATGCAATAACAATAAATACGATTATGGTGACCTACCATAAACGGGTGGGGATTTTTATTTTTGGCTATAGACCCACAGTTTAAGAAGCCCTTGTCAGATAACAGGTATTTGCCTTTTAGATGGAGTTGTACCTCTGTCACATTTAAGATGGCACTTCTTTTGACAGAAGTAGGGCTTACGTTTTATATCAGAGTTTGTAAGCAGAAATCTTTGGAAACATTTGATATCTAGTGTGGATTAATATTTATGCCACCTACCTCCCCCATGCTTCTTTCTATAAAGAGGACAGATGGGTTTTCTCTGTGCATTACTCCTTTGAGTCTTACCCACAGCTTCTCAATCCCAATTAACCCATTAGCGCAGACTTTGGCAGCTGGTCTGAGCTGATTTGAGTGGATGTTCCCCAGAGAGTATACTTTATGGGCTATTACAGAGGGTTCTGTGCTCTTTGATTTGGTAAGCAAGTCTCCTTATCCAGTATGAACGGTCCTGTACTTTGTCTCAGAGACCCAGAAGCCTAATGTCTGTCTGAATTCCACAATCATGTGACCACACATGACTTATAAGAATCTGCTGATCTGCGTTACTATGTTTGGCGTTGAACCCAATGGTAACAAATTCACACAATTTTATGTACGAGTCCTAAGAAATGTGTGTTCTGGAAATGCAGGGCCACAATCACTACAAGAAATTACATTTAGTTCAACATTAGACTCCCAGTGAAATGCAAATATATTGCAATTTTAATTCTATAGATACTAAAAGACATTACTTAGAGGAAACAGTATTTGCTTGATCACGTTGGGCCATAGTCCGTCTTAGCAGTTGTGCAATGCCTACATTTTGTTGCCCAACAGAAACATTTATGTACTTTTAGCAGCATGCTGCATGTTAGATCTCTTCCTGGAGTGGATACATACAGTTTACATTTCCATAATAGGGCAAACCTGACAAAGTTGTAGGGATTTTTGTACCGACAACAAAGCATGCATAAGTAGTTTATGAGCAACCCTTCAGCCTCTGTGACTACACCCTGTCATATCTCCTTTCTGTGGCTTTAGAACACAAGCTCAAATGTGCATTGTTATCAGAATTCACTTTGCTATGCTAAGAATGTGTTGTTTGTGTACTTCACTTTACTGTAGCTGCAGTAGGAGCTGCTGAAGAGCTCAGATTTCCTGTTGCTACTTCCACATAGTGAAGCGAAGGGGTGGGAGTGACAACGCAGCCCGTTATAAAAGCACAGTTCATCACTTCCTGGCTCCTGTATCCACATGTCACCATCGATTATTTAAGGGTCTCTCCAGCTGGGCTGAAGTCTGTTGATTGCCCTGGGACAAAGGAGGATGTGCGGATTACTAAACTAGCTTAGTCACAAAATAGAATTCTATTGCTTGAGGCTCACCCATACTCCTGTAAAGAATAATATACTAAGGAGTTTGGGGCCTGTTATTGCTCAATATTTTGCTCATAATGTATTTCATAAAACATGTTAGTATGTTATGTACAAATGTATGGCTTTATGCACATAGCAGTAGTAGTATTTGTATGCTGAATTTTACTAGTTAATATATTTCAAGGATCTGTTACCATAGGTATTAACAATAGTTTTTATTTGTTAAGTTATTTATGTTGTGCCTAAATGTTATGATTTATAATCATTCACATCAGTCCCTGCCCCAGTGCAGCTTACAATCTTTATTCCCTACTGCATGGACACACACAGTTTCATCAGCAGCCAATTAACCTGCTTTTGGAGTGTGGGAGGAAACCAGAGCACCCAGAGGAAGCCCATGCAAACACGGGGAGAACATACAAACTCCACACAGATAAGGCCCAGGTCAGAGTTTTGGTCTCTCAACCACAGCTGCAACCATACACTAACTTCTGACTTAGGCTAAAATTAAAATAGGATTTAAATGTAATTTGGTAAAGCACCACTGATTCAACCCTTTTAGATTGACACAGGCAATTCAGTAATGAAATTGCCTGTACTAGGTTAGTCTCATATGATGACATTGATAATGATTGCAGCCTATCCCTGATGCAAACTCAGCATTGCTGGGTAGGAATGTTGTACCTGCTCTGGCAAGCTATCCTTTGTACTAAAGGACTTAGCAGTAAAGGTCATACACTGTCTTTCAGGTATGTTTCCTTATAAGGAGCCGGAGAACTTTGTGACATCGGTGGGTGGTGTCACCGCTATTGCAGCTTGTGGCTTTAAAGAGGACAAAGTAAGAAAAGTTGTATGAACTCTCACTAGAGTGACTAAGTAGGAGGAAGCATTGCCAGCTGTTCATAAATTAACTTAAATAAGTTAATAAAAACAGAAGACATAATAGAGATCAGTAAAAGACACAGTATACTGACACCGCACTAAGGGTCTTGCAGGGTTGTGAATCCCTTACTAATACATTTGACAGCTTATTTCTGCTGATAATGTATACTTTTCAGCATAGAATATATGCAAGATGTCAATAACATATATCGTTTTCACTTTAAGAAACTCACCCCTTCACTTCCCTCCCTTGGTCCTTTAGCTGCACTTCTTCCCCATTTTAAAAAAAAACCCACACCCGGCAGCCTTTCTTACCTTTCTTTTGTTCCTAGCACTACAGGGTTTTGTTATTTCAGATTTCTATAGTTTAACGTTTTGTAGTAGCACTGGATTTTATAATGCTCTAGACTCTCAATGTATTCATGTTGCTTTTACACTTTTGTCCTTTTTCTTTTCATTTTATTTTGTATATGTAATGGATTGTATGACCTGTATTATTTTTGTCTGCTGTTACAAATTAAAAAAAAAAAAGAAACTCACCCCTTCACTAGAAGAAAAGCAGAGGTCTCAGGATCCCACTGTTAACATTATACAACTCGCCAATGATTGTATTCTTAGTTATCTGTGCGGCCCTTGACTGTATTGCCAGTATACTTGTCCAGTTGGGTTCTGTTGCGCACATGTGAAAATTCTCTAGACACTGATGCCTAAACTACACAGTCATTGGCAGCTTGTGTCTCTGTAATGGCAGGGTCCCCAGGACAGGGATTCCTACTATTCTGCTAGTAATGAGAAAGGAGGGTTTCTGTGAAAACAAAGACCCAGAGGTGAATGCCCCATTTTAACAGCTCGTTTTATTTTCATACATCATTTGTATGTTTGTCAGGTGGGTTTACGGAGCTAAAGTTACATAATGACCATGAAATCATATTTGATTTTTTCTTTTTTAATAATAATAATAATAATAATAATAATAATAACATCAAGGGATAATAACAGGAATAATGGCATATCACCCTGGCTTCCCACTCATCCCTATACAGGCACATCACTGTTCTTACACTGCTGCTAAACCATGGCCAATCTCAGCCTCAAAATTGTGTTGCTGTGCTACAGTTCTGTAAAATCTAATCACAACGCCTACATTCCCTAGCAGCACATAACCATGTGTATGTCGCATTTTATGGGTAAATTAAAAAAATTTGTTTACTCCCTCAATCCTAAAACATAAGTAGATTAATTGGCTTTTGATAAAATTAAACCTTATTGTGTATTTCGGAATATAGATTGGTTAAATATTTGTGAATGGCTAAATATCTTCTATAAAGCATACTTGCCTACTTTGGGCTGGAGGCAGGCGCGGGCTGGCAGATGTCAGCCCGGGGGGCGCACAGGCGGCCGCATCACATGACACGCGATGCGGCCGCGTCATTGATGAAGCATCTCGCGTCACGTGATGTGGCCGCCTGTGCGCTGGCGCGGCCGCATCCCGTGTCATGGGATGCAGCCGCCGGTAAAAACAGGAGATAATTTATCCAGGGGGGCGGCCGGCCGGGATCAAAATATCTTTATGAAAACCACTCTTTTTTTTGTTCACACTAAAGATGAAACGCCAATAAACTCAATAACAATTATGTCAGGGTCTGACAGCAAGTGGGGAGTTCAATTTACCGCTTTGTTCTCATGAACTATTACCGTTAGTACGGTAATTTTAAAGCGGATTTTTGCTCACAGAGCTGCGAGCAAAAATCAGCGTTGAAATTATCGTTCAAACGGTAATAATGTGCACTATTACCATAGTAACGGTAATAATCCTCGGGCTATATTATTCTCACGAACAACGCGGTCAATTGAATTCCCCTCCCCCCGAAAGACTGAGGATTTTAGGTGCATCTCATAGATTATATTCAAAATATCAGCATCAATAGAAACCCTTTCATCCAAGTTTTCAACAAATATTCTGATGTTATTCTTAGGTGAACAGTGTACCCCTATGCCAGTGGTTCCCAGGCTGAGTGTCGCTGCGTTATCACAGGGGTGCTGCGGCCAGGACCTGTTTTAGGCAAGCCAGGTGACTATTTTGGAATTATTTTGGCTTAGTGGCACCTTGAAAAAATGATGAAGACCCTAAGGGTGCATCGAACTGAGAAAGTTTGGGATCCACTGCCCTATACAATATGCAGTTTTCTCACTTCACAAATGCACCCTTTTCAACATAAAAGTGTGTGTATGTGTGTGTATATATATATATATATATATATATATATATATATAATTACACACATATAATTAAACCAAATTAATCCAAATACTGAGTTGTGCATTCAATATATGTGGTATGGAAAAAATAAATATTGTGGATAGCAGACATAATTTGTACCACATACAGCCTTACGTAGACCAGATACAGTCATAAGCCCTGCATAACAGCCGAATGCCCACTACATACACCACTGATCCCAACATAACCACCTTATACCCACCACATGCACTGAGGGCAGCACAGCCGTCTCATGCCCAAATCTAGAGCTAAATGCCCTTCACGGTTCTATGTCTATAAAACACAGTCCAGTTCCCACCATATTCAGCTCTGTCCCAATGCTATGACCCTTATATCCATCACAGTAACATAAGCACCTCATACATGTGTGCAGCATATAGGCCTCTTGCTCACTTCATACTGCAGTGTTTCCAATTCATGTCATTGGTAATTAGTGGATACAGCCTGAAAGTCTATTGTTCTCCAGAATTATAGCAACTTTCTTTCTGGTGGAGCGTAATGCTGAATGGTTCAGCCCTCCAAATAGGATTCCCAATTTTTTTTGTGCCTGTTAAACTCATTTCTTCCTAACACTACCTCTCCCCTATTACACAGATTACAGAGAAAGAGGCTTCGGTGGGTCCATTTGTGATGATGATGATGATGGTGGATTCTAACTAGTACCACTAGACTTGATGCTTGGAACTTCATATCTTTATATTTGTATTGTATTTGAAAAAGTTATTGTGGCAGATTATTGTGAGCTTAATAGAGCTAACATGTCACCCATACATTAGTTGTGATGTGCATACAGACATTCATACCTGTAGCTATGGTTACACAAGCTGCCTTTTAAGGCATGTAAGTCACTGTAAAGCGGTTTTTTACCATCTGGATAAAAGGATGCCTTATACACGAGTACAGAACAGGTTCTCTGTTGAAATAGCAGGGTTTTAGGATTTCTTAGTACACTTAAGATAATACTAAATTATATATAATACTATACTTTATATATACATTTACTATGATACATCTAAATACCTTTAAATATTTTTATAATACTACTAAATTATTTTGGTGGTCCACAGAAATCGAACAACCTTTCTAAAACTATAATAATACAATTAAAGAGGGCCCTACCAATTTGTGAAGACTATGTTTAATATAACTTTAAAGTTCACATATGCAGATTGAATCAACCAGTTTGGTGGTTTCTTTTGTTTTCAAATTGGCCAACCAGCTATTGACATGTTTGGCCTCAATCTGGACCCAATTAAAGCCAATATGTAAACCAAGCTGCCAATGACTGCCACCAGTGCACGTGTGAGGTCATCCTCCATCTCAGAAGAGAGGGAGAGTATTTGGACATTGTGGTGCAGTCTTGGTACATTTTTTACAATCTCTGCGGTCGCACAATTCTCTGTTAGCCAGGTATGTGGAGCCTGCTGATACTTATAGTTCTACAGCAGCCGGCGAGACACAGATTTCTTAGGTCTTATGTAAGGTATTGCTTGCACTTATTTTGCATGTTGTTATAGGTATATGGAACCTGTATTTCTTTTTTGGTCAAGTTAAATGGACATAACCGTACACAGTAGGTAAAATATACCTATGTGAGGATATGGTTATACATCGAGTAAAGACAGTGTGAAATATTGGGTAAATTACTGTTAATTAGTTTCTTAGTTAAGGACTGGCCATGAAATAGACATTAACCCTCTGATACCTGCTTTGGGTATAACATAACATTGCCCTTTGTTACATGCTCTTTGTTTTTAAATGGGAATAAAATGCAGCAAGGACACATCTCATGAACCAATCCTTAACTTCCTCTTTCCAGGCTCTGTCCTTATAAGGTGAAACTTCAGAATGTTTCTGTGTGAATTCTTCCCTACCCCTCCCTGCTCCCCGAGAGCACTGCAGAGGGCTGCTGGCTGCCTTACATTCCTCTTGGATTACTACATAGTATTGTAGTACAGCCCTGCTAGGAACTTTGCAGTACTTGTCCCCCTTCTTTAGTAATTATACCTCTTTTAACACTTATCAAAGAGCTGACACAACCCATTGCAGTGTTTTTGTTTAAAAGTAGAGCTGTGCTTACCATATAATTGTGTATATGTTCTATTTAACATTCTCAATACAATCTCTAATTTACCTGTGCCTTTAAATGTCCCCTTCATTGTGATACGAACAACTACAGCACCGGCTGCTGTGTACAGAGCAATAATGTACTGAGTATTTTGGAGAACTTTCAAACCAACTTCCGTTAGCCTTGTACGTGCAGCCACCTCTATTATTCACATCATTTTAGCTCCTCTGTGTCAGCTCTGTAGTAAACTAGATCCCACATGAACAGTGATTTATATCCGGTGTACAGTATGATCGCAATCAAGAGTAATATTCTTTCTGTTATGACAGGAGCTGGGTTAAATCATAAATAGTTACTTTAAAACCTGAGATTGATTGGTCTTTTGGTCACCCTGCCTCACTCTAGGGGGTAAATGTATCAAGCTGAGAGTTTTCTGGCGTGTTTGAAAAACCAATCAGATTCTAGCTATCATTTATTTAGTACATTCTACAAAATGATAGCTAGAATCTGATTGGTTGCTATAGGCAACATCTCCACTTTTCAAACACGCCAGAAATCTCTCAACTTGATACATTTACCCCCAGGTGTTGTTTACGCTTTGCCATGCACCTTGTTCATGGAACTCCTCATACATTCTATTCTTGGCTTATGCTTGTTGTTGCTGCTTTGTTTATTAGGTAGGAGAGCAGAATTTGCTGCCAGTCATAGCTCTATTACACAGGAGGGAAATGGTACCTGGTACAGAGACAGCAGGCTCATGTAAATAGATTCCTTAGGATAATTGAACCCTTCCAAAGCCTAGTCCTAGTTACAGAAACTCATCTCGGCCTCTGCATACGGAAACATACAATCAATAGCAGACGGGTTGAAAAGCTTGTTATATCTGTTGTATAAGTATTATGTTGTTGTGTATCCCACCACCTCTCCTTCCCCTGTGCTCCCCTTCCCCATTCCTTTTTTACTTTCTGCAAAACCTTATTAAAAACTAGTGTTGGTAAAAAGCTTGTTATACAGGTTACTTACCAAACAGGTAGTACGAAGTTAGTTGCAATAGCTTCTTTTCTAGCTCTTCTGAAGTTACTAAACTGTATCAGTATGCTTCTGCCAAAATACATTCAATATAAAAGTTTATTTGATTCAGCTTTGGTAGCAAAATCAACTTCAATAGCATCTTACCTGCTAAACACAGTGCAGGTGTAGATTGTGTTTTACTTTTTAAATTGTAATTTTGATTGTTTTGGTCTGTTTTGGCAAAGTTAGAACCACTCATTCACACAAACCATGATGAGGTGATCCTCATTATCAGGCTGCTCCTTCCAGGCTGGAAAAATATGATAAAAATAACCAGTTTTATTGTGCCTTCCCAGCTTCATTTCTAGCTGTCAGAATACACAGCCTGATCAAGTGTAGGTCTCACAACATTAATAAACAGACACTGTTAGATAATATGGTGTGGTTGCAGAGGAGTAGTTGAACATTTTTGCTACGGTGCCAAAGTACCTTGTCTTACCATTGGTTTCTGGACACCTTCTCCCTATGTTCATAAATCAAAAATAGAGTCTACTGACTAGTAAAGGGAGATCAAAGAACCCCTGCCTATTCATTGTTCATAGTTGCTGGTAATTCAGGGTCATTGTGTCCAGCAGGCTTGTCTCACATATGCAAGCAAAGCACATATAATGCCCTTATAAGGAATAGCATATAGAAGTCCCATTGATGCAATTTAGTGTTCTTTGTTTTAATGTAAAGTACAGCAAACAAAGCAAGAACTGGATTGTATCACAAATACTAAAATACAAATATATATATATATATATATATATATATATATATATATATATATATATATATATAGTGCTGCATGACAAATTAACTCATGACAGATTGAAGTTTTTAAAAATATTGACAATGTGCTTGTTTTAACAAAACGGCATAAATTAGACTGTCAGCGTTCTTGAGAAGTTCACGCTCGAACTGCTTACCTTACAGATGTATGAGACTGGTCATCAGGGTTAATCTGCTTTCTGATTGGACGCAACCACTGGTGTGACTCGCTGTCAGTCAGCTTTGTACATTAACCCAATTTCATGAGGTGAAACTTTGGAATTTGTTTGCTGAAATGTGCTGCGACTCGTGTTTTCTATACATTACAATGTTATTTAACTTTATTTCACGTTGTGCTACATGTCTGTGATGTCACTAGTTTTTGCTGAATTGATAAGCCGCTTTCACATGCATATTGGTTCATTTCACATAATTGATGCCTTATTGATGTCTCTAGTTCCTAAAGAATTATTAGGCTGTATTTTCATGCATGTAGGTTCAGCCTACAATGTGGTTATCTCCACTGATTGTATGTGATAGGTACATGTTAAATATGTCTGCAAAACAATTTATATTGTTTGTTGTGCATGTTTCATCCATGTCACTGCTTTCTAGTGGAGCAAGAAAATAATTGTGAACCAGAAGCTATGGGAAGAGAATAGCCACCATTTGGATAATGTTGTCAACATTCATGGTGACCGTGGTCTCTCAAAAGACAGCATCAACAGCTAGACACTTTGTGACATTCAATTAGGTTGATTTTGGCTAGGAAGTTGCAAACACAAGTTACTTATGGGCTGAATGGTCACATGAGACTGGAAAAGTCAGAGGTCATCTAGCCAGAACAATACGTAGTGGGGTCACTTATGACCTTTCACCCTGGGTACATGACCTCTTTGTTCACAAGGCTTGGTAAAATGTATGAGGGCTCTTCTGTCAGTCACGCGGGGAGCTATGTGTGTATAAGTTAGTAAGGCAGAGGTATGTGGCAGATTTTTAAGCAGGGTAACAGAAAAATCCTTTAGGTTTTTTTGTTTCTTTTCTTTTTTTTTTTTAGTGTTCTTTTTTTCCCAATAAAAAAACTTGAGTTGAGTAGTGTTGAACAGTGCAGTATAAGTAATAATAGCAGTGATTCCCACTGTATGTACCGTACAGATTGTAAGCGTAATATATTAACCTGGGTATCATATGTGCTGTATCCAAGCCCTCCGCTTCACGAGAATAGTGGAAGAAAATGAACATCCACAATATAGTAAGTAGTGTTGCCTCATAGGAGACTGCTGGACCATAAATACGTAGGTGAGTTGAAACTTGAATTATGAAGTAAAAATATTCCATCACAGGATCACATAATCATATTCACTAGGTATTCCGAGCATTATGCAAAAAATGTTAACTTGACAGAAATTTAATATGTGAAGATAGCCTCATAAAATTGGAATTAAATTGGAAAACTAAGAAATCATTAGCTTGGCACTAGCAAAAAATACCAGTCTGCAAAACGCAGGGAAAAAAGGGAGAGTGAGGTGTAATTATAAGTGAAACTTATAACACATAAAGGTAAGCCCGATTGCCTTGTCAGGGTTTAACCAGTGAGTAGGGCCCTAACAATGAGTCTGTGATGTAGTATGACGTTTATGTGCCATTACTTGGCATAACAATAAAGCTTCAGCCTTTGTTTTCATTTATTGCCTCCTGAAGCCTGCCTCCAATGAACCAAAGCTGACTGCGTATGTTTGCACATTGGCTTACAGGTTCAGCTTCAGTTCAGTAAACAGCTAGCAGGCCAGGCTGCAGAGGGAACCATAACGAATACCAAGCCTAATGTGCAGAGCCATATCTAGAACCAACACTAATGTGCATAGCTATATTGATGCCAAGACTAACATGCAGAACTATATCTGGTACTCAGACTATTGTGCAGAGCCATATTTGTTGCCGAAAGTAATGCGAAGAGCCATATCTGATGACAAGTTTAATATGCAGAGCCATACCTTGTGTCAAGACTAATAGGCATATCTGTTGCCAAGTTTCATATGCAGAGCTATATTTAGTGCCAAACTAATGTGCAGTCATATGATTTCAGAGCGTAAATGCTCTGAAATCATATGACTATAAAAGCATTCTATGTTATATATATTAATCAGTTGCAAACTATTACAGCTACCTTGGCTTCATTAATTGATGTTAAATGAAATAACATTGTCAATCACCAATTAATGCAGCGCTTGTAATTGTAACAGTACATTGGGGAGAACAGAGTTTTTTGTGCATGTGGTGGTGTTTGTGAAGGAAGGTCTGAAAATTAACTTTAACAGTAGTAAAAGGTCAAAAGTCACAAAAGTCAGAAGGTTAGGACTAGACTAGGGAAGAACTGAGCACAACAAATTAAATTAATCTTTCTCTTATGTGAGAAACTTTTGAAGATGTGAATGTGATTCCAACTTTAGCCGTTAGCTATGTTTGAGCAGTCACTTTTCCTGACAACTTTGTTGAGCTGGGCCTACTGCAAAAGTACGGTAAGTTTAGCTGTTTATGATCATAGGATAAATAAGGAGATTCAAGAACATAAGGAGTTAAATGGATTCTATTGAAGATAAAGAAAAATAGTTCCTCTGAACCAAATGCTAGTGGCCAGAAAGGGACTTCCAATTTAGGAAGGAGTTTTTGCAGTGGGAGGTGCCCAGGAATCTGAGAGCAAAGGGTGCGGACTCTCATCTCCCCACATATGGTAAAGGCAAGCTCTGGTCCACCACAGCAACTGACCCTCCCACTGCATGTCCATTGTGCAAAAGAGGAATAGGGAGTAAGGTACAATGAGGTTTTGCCTCACAAAAACCACAACTCTTGATGCATTATGCAATGCTGGAGCTGTGACTCTGTAGAAGAGATTAACTCCCTGAAATACTTGGTCTCTGATGCTGTGGATAGTGTTTATTAAATAGGATGACCACCACATCTATTTAACTACTTTAAATAGTTTTAGTATTGAAATATGTTGTATCATTTACTGACTTTTCATTACATTGTAAGAAAATTGCTTGTGTTAACTGCAATTGTTCTTACCACTATGTTAAAGCTGTTCTCATGCTATTTCTTGATGACCCTGCCAACCAGATGACAATGAATTGTCTAAATGCTTGTTGTCCAAGTAAGAGAGGTGGATCAAATGAGTCTGTGTTATTTAGTATGTAGGAGAAGCTGGTGTAATAACTTGTATGGTGTAACAGTGTTGACTGTATGTGCAGTGCTGCAGAGGTTAAACTAAACCTCCTCAGCCAGAGAAAATGAATAGTGACTTTTCTTGTGCAACTGCTAACAATGTCATGCAGAATTAGCTTTTTTGTTCCTGCCTGGTTTGGACAATTTTTTTATGTAAGTTTCCACAGAGAAAATAAAACAATTTGTCTTAAAAGTACTTTGCAACCATAACACTGCTCTACAGTTGCCACAAGCAGTCAGTACCGTTTAGAGTCCTGTGTGCTATTAAACAGTATCCAGCAGTAAATTAATGAATGCAAAAACCAGTCACCTCATTGTATCTATGTATATTTTGGGGAGGGGGAGTTGGTATACATAGTCTTTAAAAATAGTTTGATCTGAGTCTCAGCAAAGTTGCAGAGTAATGTAAGCTTCCTTCCTACCAGAGTTAACCCTCCTGCATGCACCATCACATGTCTTGCAGTACAAGTCCCATGTTTTCCTTTTAAAAGCAACATGGAAATAAGTTTTCACTTATCGTCTTAATATTCCTGGATTTACTGAAAGACGAGTAGCAGTAAAGGAATGTGAGGCAGAGTTTTACTGTATCACTCTTCCATTATCAGTACACTGATTCACTGTAAGGATATTTCCCGCTGGACAGCTCTCTGTATGCTTTCCACTTGCCAGATTGCTGTCTAGTCTCAATACCTAGTGGAAGGCTTTCACTTGGCTACTTACGTTGGTTACATAGCGACTGAGGCTGGAAAAGGTCATTCATTGACTGCAAAAGGCAAACAAATTCAGTGAAGCCATGCAAGACAATGGTGAATTGTTCCCAAAGGTATAATCCAGTTTCTTTGTAGTTTAACATTTTGCTATTGCTTAAGGTGACTGAACTTAAAAGGGAAGACTGCACATTGTTTTTATTCATAGTAGACAATTAATAATAACATTTATAACATGCTGGAAAAATCAGCAAATATTATAGTTGTTCTTAATTTTTCTATGTGTGTGAAGGAGATTTCAAGCATTACTGTACCTTGAAAAGATAATAACGGGAACCCTCACATACCGCTCCATCCCTATTCACTGTAATAGACCTTGGCAGAGAGCCACTGCTACAGTTAGTGTTTTACTTTGTTGAAACAATATTGCAGCTCTCTGCTAAACAGCTAACTGTAAGACTGGGTACACTAGAGTGATTTCAGCCAGTTATCGGACCAATCAAAAGATAAATAACCGTTAAGCCCAATATCGCATACGGTAAGTCTGTACGCTCCTATGATGAACGATTATCATTCCAAAGCACATTGTATCCTTTCATTTGATTTTTAAACCGGACTAAAAATGTCTTTCAATGATGGAACAATGTTGTTCCAATTCTGCAGTGTGTATGCACAGAACATACATCATCCATAGATCTCTATATAGTGTGCAGAGTCTTGCGTTTTTCAGCTGATGGTTATGACAGATGAAGTGCACAGACTTGAAGGTAAATCGTGTAAACATGTATAGTGTGTACACATGAATCATGAGCATGATGATTGGGACTTTTATTTTTTTTCTGTTGGTCAGCAAAATCATTAAAGATGTTGCATTAAGAGAAAACTTCTGTAGTGTATACCAAGGCTGTGTGTGCATGGGCAGTGTAATTATATATATATATATATATATATATATATATATATATATATATATATATATATATATATATATATCTCTCAATAGGGGTGATATTTCTATGTAATATCTAGCTGCCAATGGGGGTACTACTGTACAATGCATGTCTGGCAATTAGAGTGTCCCTACGGCTTGGGGTGGGGGGCAAAATTCTCTCTGCACATATTAATTTCAGGATTAATACTCCTATTCGTAGCTTGGAATGTTGCTGATAACTGAAATGTACCATCAGGTCCTGACAGCGATACTCTACAGAGCATGCATAGTTGTCTACTGTGCCTAATTTCAGCTGGAAATCTGTGCGCCTGGGTGAGTCACTATTTTTCAGTATTGACCAACTGCACACCAGATGTTATTCTTTACTCTTATTCCCTGGGCTTCGGAAGCCCAAAAAATATAGAAGATAAGGATTTAAAATTAAAAAAAACTCCATTATAAACAACTTTAGTATAAATGACACAATGATGATTGTAGTGCTCCAAAGTCCACTAAGACCGTATTGCTTGTGATATAATTGGGCCCACAAGCTTAGCAACAAATGGTCTCTGGAAATTATTTTAAAATGTTGGCAATTATGGACTTCTAGTTCCAAACCATCTGGAGACCACAGGTTGTCCAATCCTGGTCTTCCTCAAGAGCTGGAGAGCCATGGGTTGCCCAAGCCTAGTCTTGCTCTACAGCTGGAGAACCACAGGTTGCCCAATCCTAGTCTTGCTCTACAGCTGGACAGCCACAGGTTGTGTACATTAATGGTTTAAACCAGTGGTTCCCAAACTTTTGCAGTTCGCAGCACCCTTAGAGTCTCCATAATTTTTTAAGGCACCCCTCCAAAATAATTACTGAGCAGTCCTGTTTTAGAAGTAGTTGGGTCAAAAAATTGTAATAAGTATTTAGGTCAGGACAGAAATGCTTATTTAGTTGTATGCAAAAATGCCCCCTCTGCATCCAGACACTCTGCCCCCACTGCATCCAGACACTCTGCCCCCTCTCACGCTGCCCCCTCTGCCCTCTCTCACGCTGTCCCCCCTCCTCTGCCCTCTCTCACGCTGTCCCCCCTCCTCTGCCCTCTCATGCTGTCCCCCCTCCTCTGCCCTCTCTCACGCTGTCCCCCCTCCTCTGCCCTCTGTCACGCTGTCTCCCTCCTGTCACGCTGTCCCCCTCCACTGCCCCTCTCACGCTGTCCTCCTCCTCTGCCCACTGTCCCCCTCCTCTGCCCACTGTCACGCTGTCCCAGCTCATCTGCCACGTTGTCCCCCTCCTCTGCCCTGTCACGCTGTCCCAGCTCCTCTGTCACGCTGTCCCAGCTCCTCTGCCCTCTGTCACGCTGTCCCAGCTCCTCTTCCACGCTGTCCTCCTCCTCTGCCCTCTGTCACGCTGTCCCAGCTCCTCTTCCACGCTGTCCTCCTCCTCTGCCACGCTGTCCCAGCTCCTCTGCCACGCTGTCCCAGCTCCTCTTCCACGCTGTCCTCCTCCTCTGCCCTCTGTCACGCTGTCCCAGCTCCTCTTCCACGCTGTCCTCCTCCTCTGCCCTCTGTCACGCTGTCCAAGCTCCTCTGTCACGCTGTCCCAGCTCCTCTGCCACGCTGTCCCCCTCCTGTCACGATGTCCCTCTCCTCTGTCCCCCTCCTGTCACGCTGTCCCTCTCCTCTGTCCCCCTCCTGTCATGCTGTCACTCTCCTCTGTCCCCCTCCTGTCACGCTGTCACTCTCCTCTGTCACCCTCCTGTCACGCTGTCAGTCTCCTCTGTCCCCCTCCTGTCACGCTGTCACTCTCCTTTACCCTCTCTGCCGCGCGCCAGCCATATAACAAACAAACAGAAACACTTACCAATCCGCCGGGTGCCGGGACCCAGCATCCTCCTTTCTCACGCAGTCTGTCACTGATATGACAGGCTGCGTGAGAGAGGATGGTAAGTGTTTCTGTTTGTTTGTTTTTTTATGGCTGGCGCGCGGCACCCCTGAGACAGCGGCGCACAGTTTGGGAACCGCCGGTTTAAACTATACTAACTATAATAAAATGGTACTAGATAATTACATGCATTTCCCATTGTGTCTATGACAGAATGCCTCTGATCCCATTACAGAACTGCGAACCCCATGTGGGAAGCTAGTTGTCAAGTGGCTTACTGCCCGTCTCTTGTACTGTAGGCCTCTATAAAAGAGTGACTGATACACTTTTATTGGTCAACAGGTTCATCTTTATTAGTTTTGTGAATGATTACAGCAGAAAATCTTTTAAAAATGGTATAAAAAAGCACCCAACCCATTTTCCAACAACAAAAGGAGTGCAGTTTAGTCTGACCGGTGTGCTTTGCATGCAGTTTCTGCCCAGGGCACTGTTAAGCCCTTAAACAGCTGCATTACTGGCCACTCTGCATATGAAGGGTGTAATGTGGCTGGAGATTAATCAGTAAATCAGCAGTTCAGCTGCAAAATATGTATATGTGTTTCCATCTGTTAATTAATGTCCATTTAGATTGTTTATGTAGAACACAAGCTCAGATATGTGTACACAAATGGTTTAAACTATACTAATCATATTGAAATGGTACTTTGATAATTACATGCATTTCCCATTATCCTAGTGGGGCACTGTTTGCAGAGGGTCATTGTGTCCATGACAGAATGCCTCTGATCACATTACAGAACTGTGAACCCCATGTGGGAAGCTAGTTGTCAAGTGGCTCGATGCTCATGTCTCTATGATTGTTTTGGGGGAAACATCTTTTGCTTTATCCGTCCATTAACATCTCCTTTCTCAAAGCAAATCATCTAATGTCTTCTAGACCTAAACTGTGCTGGGTGTGGCTCAGTATTCCCAGAGGGTTGCATTCTTCACAGACTCTGCATCTGCTTTCAGGGTGCCCGCCTGGTCCCCACGTAGATATCTGCCATTTTTACCCTTGATTGCCACGCGGTTGTATTCTCTGAACTCAAAGAAGAAATCCTCTGACATGTCGCCATCTGTACAAATGGTGCCATTGCTGGAGATGTACCAGAACTTTCCACCCTGACCTAAGAAAGGGAGTGAAGAGTAGAACAGTTAAGATTACAGTCTAGACTTTATATGTTTTATCCATACACTTAGGACTAGTTTTAGACTGAGTCCTACAACCAGAATGTGTCCAGGTTTCAATTTAAGTGCAATGTCAATATTATTATATCTGATGAGGGTTCAGTATTCACTGTAGGATTTTATATTTAAGCGACTTTATAGACATGTTGAATGATGTGGTGTCCTTGGCCTCTTCATTTGTAACTGGAATGAATTATACCTACATCTCTTTCATGCTCTCAAATGAAACAGTCACATGGTCACCCAATAGAGGTGCGCAGGAAAATCTACACTGTTTGGGTACCATAGTACCCGGAAATGTGCTCAGCTGCAGGCACAATTGAATTCTTCTACCTATGGGGGGAATATAGTTGCTGGCGATATGGTACGCAGACATTGCACAATGCACATTGTCGGTAACGATAAATGGATATTTCTTTGTAAAAAGGCCACAATGCCCAGACCTAGGATAGCAGAGGCGGTTTGTAATTGTTAATCTTGTTTTACATTTTCCCTGCTTATTGTATATATGTATTTGCACTCCTGCTTGGGGTTGAGGAGAGGATGTGTTCGTTCAAAAGTGCCTACCAGCTTAAGCATCCATGATCATTTTTAATGGCTAGTAGGATGCATTCACTCCTTTTGTATATACAGGATGTGGTGGCGGTTGAGGGTGGGAGCTTGGGGAGAATCAGTGTAATTTACAATGTACCAGTAATTTATTTATATTCTCTATATAAAGCATATACAACATAGTACAAAGACATAGAGGATCAACAACAGGCAAAATACAAAACAAACAAAGGTAAAAATACAGGACATGTAAGAAGTATTAATGCAAATAACCATGAAAATAAGCATAATACTGTCATAAGACATAAAAGGTTAAGGTATAAAACAAATAAGTGTAAGAGATATATTACAAGGGTACACAGGAGAACGAGGTTGGAGCAGACAAGAAGACAGGAGAAGAGATGGCCATGCTTGTGAGAGCTTACAAAAATGTGGGCAGAGGCAGACTGGGCCACTGAGACTGGAGTAATGTGGGAGATTGGTAGGCTTTGATGAACAGGTGGATTTTTAAGGAGCATTTTAAACTTTTGAGGTTGTGGAGAGTCTGAGCATGGAAATGTATTCCATAGGTGGGGAGCAGCCTAGGAGAAGTCTTGTAGATGAGACTGGGATGTGGTTATCAGTGGGGAGTTGAGTTAAAAGTCCCTAGGAGAGTGGAGAGCATGTGTGGAGTGAGATGAGGTCAGTGATGTGGGTGGAGGGGAGGATTGGTTGAGGGCTTTGTAGATGAGGTTGAGAAGTTTGAATTGGATCATGTAGGGAACATGGAGATGAGTGAGAGAGGTGCCAGGCAAAAGGAAGTTACAGGTGTCGAGGCAGGAGATAGTGAGAGAGTGGATTAGCGTTTTGGTAGCGTCACGAGTGAGAAAGTGTCTCATCCTGACAATGTTTGGAATGTTGAAGTGACAGGCTTGGGAGAGAGACTGGATGTTGGGAGTGAAGAGTAACAGACGAGAATGTTAAGTTGTCCACAGTTTGAAGACCTGATCAATGACCCTGATTTGTTTGCATTATGTATTTGCAAAAAACAGCTGTTTTGTGGTATATACTGAGATAACCAGGATATATATATATATATATATATATATATATATATATATATATATATATATATATATAGAGAGAGAGAGAGATATAGAGAGATATATAGATATATATAGATATATATAGATATACTATGCATTGTATATAGAAAATATTAATAGGCATCTGACCTTTAATTTGATATGCTCCATTGTTACAGATGATTTGGAAGACGTCATATGATGAGCGGTTTGCATCTAGAGTGTTTGATGTTTTATGGTAGCAGACAAATCCCAGATCTCCACGCAGGACCAGTATTGGCCTGTTTATCAACTTCAATGTGAATTCCTCATCCTCTCCTGTACATTAAAGGGCAAAGATGGGGGTAGTATTTTAAGTTTCTAGCTTTAATTATATAGTCAGTCTGATTGCCAACCAACCAGTAATGCACACACCTACATTAATTAGTCTGTGATAGTCATTCTGATAAGTGCCAACATTTCAATAATTTTCACAGACTTGCTGCTGAGCCGACTCATCTAATCATGTCACATGACACTGCCCCCCCTCATCAACACCCATTTACTGAATTTAATTATACATTTTGTATATTCTCCTATTCAATAAATATAAATTTGTACAGTACAAAGAATAGGAAAAGATGGTAAGAGGCCACAAAAATAATTTTACCATTCAGTTTGTCAATATTGAAAAATAGGGAGATTTCCAGGGACACAAATTGCCAGGGAGAAATCTCTAAAACCTGGGACAGTTGTTTTTACTAGTGGGTTGTGATTGACTCCAAGGTATAACTTGCCTGTGTATGGCACTTATGCAGCTATATTCTCTGTGCATGCTCTCTGAGACCAGAGTCCTGTTAGAGTCTTTTCTCCGTTGATACTGCATCAGGGCTCGGATTAGAATGCACTAGATCTGTAAAAACGAAGCCCCCTGCACCAGTAATAATTCCCATAAGCCCGATGTCTAAAACCCAAACAGGTATTATATTTTATTGATCCAGTTCAAGTGAAATATAAGTTGTCTATATCATTATATTAAATCTTGTTTTTGCATTTCTGCAGATGCATTATTTGGAAATTCCACATTCTCCATAGAGTTTCCCGATTCTCCCATTGCCCATCTAGCTGCACCCATCCATTAGGAGTAGCACCATATTGAATTGCTTATTCATGTGCTTTTTCCTAAAACATGGCCATCTGCTCAAAAATGACTGTATTGTATGATGTTTCTGTGTTAGTAAATGAGCCCTAATGATTTTGCTTGTACCATGTTTTTAAACAAAACAAACTGAGTCAGTGCTAATCCAAACATGATGACTTGAGAAATTAGTGACTGAAATCCACTTTCCACTTGTAACGTTCACCACATTTGCTCTGTCACCTCCATTTATGAAGCATTGCTATGCCTCATAAGCTGCTCCTGACATGTCATCATTTCCCTGATCAACTGCAACCTTTGCCCAACTGGCTCTTCCTTCAATCATGTATTTCAGTGGTGAACTCTGCTTCTGAATCATTGTCCTCATAATCCGTTTCATTTTGTCCACATTTCACTACTTTACACTTTTTCTTGCTTTATATTAAGACCCTACATTCAATAATTTATTGTTACTTTCCACTTAGGACAAGTCTTCCTATTTTCCCTCCTACACCATAATATTACACAAACCTTCATACACTATTTTACCCCATACCCAACATGATTATTTCAGCTCTCCCCAAGCCTTCAGACAAAGATAGCTCAGCTTTTCAGTATAGCATATTGCTGACTAAGCCCCCTTCTTACCCCAGCAAGACCATTTATGTGTATTGTTAAACACCGCATATAACACCCTTGCAATCATATTTGTCAGTGTGACTGGTAAGTATATTTTAGGGTACAGGGCCGGGAGACTCTTTTATATGCACAGTGATTCATTCAGTGTTTTACTGAACATTTCTAGAAATAGTAAGTTCTGCTTGTACATTGGGTAGATTCTAGCCTTTTAAACTCACCAACTGAGTCACAGACAGCCGCCAGCTGTCCGTTCTTTTTCGTACAAATGTACTTCCCATTGCTGGCTTTTAGCGCAACTCTTCTGCCTCTCCATTCAATCTCGAACATTGTGTTGGCAGCGCTGTCAATGACAAGGGAATGATACAGGTTAGAATAT
The DNA here is from genome assembly GCF_038048845.1 of Mixophyes fleayi. Taxonomy (NCBI): domain Eukaryota; kingdom Metazoa; phylum Chordata; class Amphibia; order Anura; family Limnodynastidae; genus Mixophyes; species Mixophyes fleayi. The sequence goes on from NC_134407.1 coordinate 76,560,273, forward strand.
AAGTTAATTCTCCTCTTGCCCACTAGAAAAGTCCTTCACTTACCAAAATGAATTTTTAATCTATCATCGATCATCTTTGTCTTTACAAAGTATAACTAGTTTTAGCAGACTGCACAGTTATAACTCATAGTGTGTGTACTGAAATTATGCTTGTACCATCTTCCAGATGCCATTAAGGTTCATTTAGTAATAGTGCATTTAGATTAAGTCTAACTACTGATTGGTTGCTCTGCTTTAGTGCAAAGTTTACACCTAAATGCAATGTAAGTTAATGAACCCTATTGCTTTCAATAGTATTCTGGCATATATGGTGTTATATAGGAGTATATAATGTCACAAGACAAGGGAAACCAGCACATAATTCATGGGCCCTGTAGATATTAATCTGCAAATGTTGACTACACACAGTGGAAGCAGCCGTATTGTGCGGTAAACCAGTAGTCATGAGAAAACAGTCTATAAGCTTACTAGGAACCAGTGACAGCATTGAGGCATATAGATAGGTTCCATTATCATCAGTATGGTTTAGATCACAAAGTTCCATTGTGTGATCATGCAATAAAAAGAAGTCAGTGATGGAATGTGGATATTTAAAGTAAAGAAAAGTGGTAGAGTATAGGTGACCTATAAGGGCTTGTTTATATTGTGCATTTGTCTGTGGTGCATTCAAAATGGGGAAACCCCATTTAAACTGAAGCAAATATAGAGCAGCGACATTGACCAAAACCACATCTGACAATGTGTGGGCAACATGCAACTGACTGTTCTTCAGGCTCTCCAAGTGAGTCTTAATTGAACGGTACTTACATTTCAGTGGCTGTAGATTGGATTCCACCATGACTCACAAGGGTCCAATACTTGCCAGAATTAGTGTGAAAACTACATTTGTTAGTTTCTTTATCAATTTGCATTTGGAAAGTTTCAAAGTCTGTTTCTTCATCTTGGTTGGCAGAGACATTTATGCCTAAAATGTAAAAAAAATTGTTTAACTTGAAGTGGAACTAAACCCCCTGAAAAATGTTCAGCCATTGTAGAAAAAATCAATCATAAATTGCTCATAGTGCAGCACATTTCTGTGACAGTCTGTCACACATCTGTAGTCAATTAATGTAATTATTAATGTTATTTATGTTCAGAGCATAGTTTGTGCAGTAAAATGAAATTTTATTTACACAATTACCAATTTTTGAAATGATCCATTATAGCAAAGCTATGTTATTCTATAAATGATTTTACAGTATCAGAATGTTGCTCTTCGTCACACAGAGGACACTTTTATACAAATTGATCTATTAAATTGGCGTAACCTGCATTATTGTGACATAACATATTTACTTTGTGTATTAGTCCTCCTGTTGATACTATACAGCTGCTGTGGGAAGCCCATGCTTAGTGATAGCGGTATATGTGCCTTTACCACCTTGGGTTGCTACCTGCAGTTTCCACCTGAGCAGTTGGGTTTCTAGATTTCTTGTTTTTCAGAATACTGCTCAGTTTTCAGTGATCTTGAGTGCAATCTAAGCCATATTGTGAAGAACCAGAAGCTAATATCTATAATATAAATGTCTAGTGGCGTGTGTTAGTCTGTCTGTGTGTGGAAAAAATAAAACCAAGCTGCAGCGCCACCTGCTGGGCGGAGTTATATACTGACCTACTAAATTCTTAGTGTGTGTGGGGAAAAAAATTCAGAAAGGGCTGAAATTTGGTATACTAAGATGTTTTTAATTTGTTAATTGTTAAAAGTGTTTATAAAGATTTTGAAGGAGAAGTGACAGTGGGGAGTGGTTAGGGGTTGAGGCCTGGGCTATGGCCCAAATGCATGACAAGAACCTTTTTAACACCTTAAGTAGCTTGATTTGACTAGAATGCATGAGTATCATGCACGGGTTAACTTGTACATATATATATATATATATATATATATATATATATATATATATAGTGTCTCTGGAAAATCCCTATAACTACAGTTGGTGCATCAGTTGTCTCCCATGATATTGCCTTATTTTGAGTAATCCTAATCTAATTAACTTCTAGAAATAAAAGTTAGCAGCTGGTTTGAGGAACTTTATTGAAAACCCTGAGGATAGCATTGAGATACCAAGAGCTCCATCTATTATTGATCTGAAGCATAATAAACCTTAAACCTTTAGCGCTTGGGGCGAGAAGCAAAACTGCCACCCCCTAGACATGAATTGTAACCAAATAAAGCTACAATATTCATGAACTGATAAACTGCGCCCCCATCAGCTTTGCGCACTGGGCAGTCACCCCTCTCGCACAGCCTTACTTACAGCCCTGCCAAAATCACTGACTGCCTCTCACACTACTATTACTGTTTGGTATGCACCAGGCAAAAGGCAAGCCTAGTAACACTACCCAAGTATTGCACAGCAAATGCCACTTGTCAAAGCTATGTTCAAGTGACAGTATCAGCAGTATTTGTGTGTAAGGCCATTTTCAACAAAGTTTAACCAGTCATTCACAATTCACAGGTATTTAAAGTGTAATTGAAGATCATAAGAATCAGAGGCCTATCCAAGAGTCACCTAACAGCTTGCTCCTTTCTGACTTCGCAGTGATTTTCTTTCTTGTGTGTGTGTGTCAAGATGCTGAATAACTGCATTGTTACTACATGGATACCATGTGACAGGAGCAATATAGTAAATATGGCATTTGGTACAGCAATTTCCGTTCATTAAAACAATTTTATTTTTCTGAAGAAATACAAACTCCCATATACCATACTTGGCCATTCCGGGTAGGTGTTCCCGCATCAAGCGTCGAATTACATCATTTTAAACCCATCTATAAATATTCCTTATGTTTTGTCACCATTTTCACTTATGTGGTCGGGCACTTTTAGTGTTTAACACTTGCTTAACACTTGCACATTTTTATAGATATGGGATAGAGAACACATGGTCCTTTATGAAAAGCTGCATATAGATGTGTTCACATGATTTAATATTCTCTTTCTCATAAGGAAGTTTAATTATTCATAGATTATCAAACAAAAAACTTTTTACACAATACAGGGCTGCGTATACAACAATTACATTGCTGCAAAAGCACATTATGATGAGGCAAGAAAATGTCAAAACCAAATTATAAACGCTATAAAAAAACAAAAAAAACCATTTTCTCCATTGCCACCTGAAATGCTCACTGTCCATTTTATGTCTTTTAGGGCCTAAAAGCTTGATTGACTTGTTAGGTATTAAATTAAACCAGATCAAGACAATGCTAGAGTTAAACAAACACTATGACCCGTCAAACCTTCTCTAAGCCACTGACTGAGGACTTGTAATATAAAGATAATTGACTGTTTCATGGCAGGAAAGGCTATGCAAATACATAATTCCAGTTTGGAATTTCTAGACTGTCAGAAAACTAATGAAGAAATTGAAGATAAGGGTGAGATCTTTAAGAATCTGAAAAAAATCATTAGATAAACCAGAAACTTTTTAGATAAAGCAAAGATACATTTGGAGAAAAATAGGTAAAACATTTGAAGAAAAGAACACCTTGCCAATAGCATGGGGTGGATTTGCTATGCTTCAGGCTCGTGTGGACGTCTGTGTCACAGGAAATATAGAAGGCAAATTTGTATGTGGACAAACCATGTTACAATGTAAGGGGTGCAAATGCAATTTTTTAATGCTGGGACAATACTTTCTGTTTTTGCATGTAGCATACAAATAATAGGTAGCTTTATATTAGCACTGTGATTTAGCTTTGAACAAGGACATGTACCCCTCCCAGCTCTGTCTGCACATTTTAAATTTGTTCCCACTCCCATCTGCAGTGCAAAATTGTGCCTTCTAGTTGGATTTATTTCTAACTCTAAATAAGACCCTTATTTAGAGTTGGACCCTCTGGACATATGCTGAAAAAGATGTACTCAAAAAAAAAAAAAGAAGCATACTTACATGTGTATGTTTAGTCAGTCATATCATCATCACCATTTATTTATATAGCGCCACTGATTCCGCAGCGTTGTACAGAGAACTCAATTACATCAGTCCCTACCCCATTGGAGCTTACAGTCTAAATTCCCTAACATACACACACACACAGACTACGGTCAATTTTGATAGCAACCAATTAACCTACTAGTATGTTTTTGGAGTGTGGGAGGAAACCGAAGCACCCGGAGGAAACCCACGCAAACACAGGGAGAACATACAAACTCCACACAGATAAGGCCATGTTCGAGAATTGAACTCATGACCCCAGCACTGTGAGGCAGAAGTGCTAACCACCCGTCATATCAAGATACTTCTAACTCAAACACAGTAGTATTTGTGTCAGGTGTACAAGTGTATATACTTATGACCCATGATATAGAGATGTGGCTTGGCAGTGTTAGTAGTCACATTACCCTATTTGTACACAATATAATAATGTATAAAGTGTTATATTCATGTGAGAGAATAGTGTCTGGACTGTTATTAATAATGTGAAAGTCGCATTCACATATAAAGTGTAAATTAATACAAATACCTCCACATTTGTTGTTTACCCCTTTAAAAATCCAATGGGAATCTTCTTTCCTGCAGTAGTCCAAATGGAAATGACAAGTGATGCAAACAGAGGGCCGTGACTTGATATAATATTGCCACGACACTAATAAACTATCATCAGCAGGAAAGGTCAATGCAAACAGCCAATCCCAAGTGATAGTGCTGCTGATGGTCACCATTGTTTATCTTTGCATCAGCCCTCACAATACCTGCAAAAGCACTGGCGGATCCAGACGGGGGCAAATGGGGCAGCAAATCCCCCCCCAGCAGCAATCTTCATACCTTAAAATTGCTGCTGAAAAGTACAGTCATCGGGAATTAACGGGGCGTTTCAACCAATCAGCGTGAAGGAGGGGCATGGCTATGCAAAATCGCCCCCCCTAAAAAAAATAGTCTAGTTCTGCCCTTGTACAAGAGAGAAGCCTCCAAAAAGGAGTATCTGGCTATACGCCCACATCTAATTATGTCAGATTTACCTGAACACACCCTTACTTAAGCTTTCCCGACCCCGCACTCATCATTCCGCCGCTCCAGGTGTAAGGGGACTTAAGAATGCGATCTGCAATGAACTGAGCAAAATAATGCTATTCTGTTTCAAAACTATTAGAACCCTCTCTGCAGTCTATGTTAACTGTACTCCATACACAGTGGAGGCTATTTATGAACCTAATTAGTAAATTATTTAATTCTCTCACATGTTGTTCCTAGGAACAGACGTGGGTATTTAAACTGTCAGGTGCACAGGAAATGTTCATAGGACACCCAGGACTCAAGACAAAAAGGGGTGGAGTTTTACATAACTGAGATTGGCTTAGCTAACAACACAATTATAGAAATGCAGAAAACATGCTAGTTCTACACATGGTTCCCAAGAAAGATGCACCATTGGGTACATTATTAAACTACAATTTATATTACTTTTTAAACTAGTCTTTTTTTTTCTTGCATAATTTTCTGTACTGCAGGTTTTTTAGAATGTTACTCTATATACTTTATTGCATGTTACATTACTTGTTTACAATCAGTTTGCATTCTCATACCATTATTTCTTGTTGTTTCAGAGTATGAACATAACATACATAATTAGTCAGCAGTAAACGCATCATCATAGTCAGTGGTACAAAGACTTTATTCTTTTTTGGTAACAGTTATCAGATAAACTGCGTTTAATCCCTTTTGTGACATGCTATGCTAGCCTGTCATTACTAACAGCCCTCACAAATTACTTCCTGGAGCGTTAGCTCATCACTGGCTCTGTGGCACTTTCCTGCACCTACTTTGCCCAATCCGGTAAGTCTGCAAATTTCATCCCTAAACAATTGGCACTAATTGAGCCTGTTAATCTGATTGCCGCTATTTCCATCTGGCTGGCTGTTCCAGCACTTGCGACCCTCACCCTCATTTAATCTTGGCTGTTAGCCTTCATTTGGCATAAGCAGCTTTGTGCAAGCTCAGCAGACCTGAGAATGCATTTAATGGCCCCTCCTGAGCTGAAAAGGACATTGTTTCCTTGTAGACATCGGTTGTCTTTTTACATGACCAGCACAAGAGTATGTGAAACAACATCAATAAATAGTTGTAATATCAACAATGATCTGAATTGTCAACAGTATGTCGTTGAAAACAGTAAATCCTTAATTCCTGGTTAAGCACATGCTGATCTTAGGAAATATACTATAGGAATAGGATTTTTTTTCTAATATTACTCCAATTCTTCCACAAAATGTATGAAATAAAAGATATTTTGGTATTTATATGTATATGTATAATTTGGTTTGCAGTGGAATAAAACAGAAAAAGTTTATAGCTTATTCCACAGAAAAAATCCTTAAATGGACTGGACAACATTATTGGCTTTTAGAAGTAGTTACAAATTATTAGGTTTCAAGCAGGTGATTCTCCTTCACTTTGGAACTGAACTCACTTGTGGTGAGTAGCTGGTGGTGACAATGAAAAAAAATCACTCATAAAACAAGCTTGAATACAGAAAAGGACTCTTGTTTCGTGTCACTGTGTGTACTGCAATGAGCATGGAGAAAATGAAAGAAAGCCAAAGAACTGTCTGAGCAAGCCAGACAGAAGATGAGCCAACAATGGACATTCTCAAGGTACAAATCAATCTCCAGAGACCTTGATGTTTCCATTTCCACAATATGTAATGTAACTAGGAAGTATATGAAGCCCATGGCACTGTAGCCAATCTCCCTGGAAATTGATGCAAGAAATAATTTGGTTGGTCCTGACAATTGCAGCACAGGATTGTTCAAATGGTGGAGAAAGCACCTTCAACAGCTACCAAACATATTCAGCTGACAACAAGGTATGACAGTTTCGACTCACAACATCTGTTGCCAACTCAATAAAAGGGTGTTATGTGGTAGGAGGCCCAGGAGAGGGGCCTCATCGTTGAGAGAAAGACATCTGGTGGTACATTTACTAAACTGTGGGTTTGAAAAAGTGGAGATCTTGCCTAATGCAACCAATCAGATTCTAGCTGTCATTTTGTAGAATGGACTAAATAAAACACTAGAATCTTATTGGTTGCTATAGGCAACATCTCTTTTTCAAACCCGCAGTTTAGAAAATATACCCTTTGGAGTTTGCCAACACACACCTGGACAAGCCAAATTCCTTCTGTGAGAATGTCCTGTGGACAGATGGGACCAAGTTAGAGGTTATTGGTAAAGAACAGCAAAATGAAGAATTCAAGGGAAAGAACACCATCAAACATTAAGAAGGATAATTGATATTTGGGGCTGCTGTCCTGCGTCTGGTATTGGGTCATCATGAAAGCTGGAGATTATCAGGCCATTTTGTGTTGCAATGTTGAGCCCAATGTCAGAAAGCTGGGTCTCCATAAAAGTTAATGGGCTATTCAGCAGGAAAATAATTCCAAACAACTTAAAAAATAAATATGAAGAACAGTTGCACCCAGCAATTGTTCAAGACAAGATGCTGGACAGTTCTGAAGTGGCCAGCAATGAGTTCAGATCTAAATCCCATAGAACACCTGCAGAGAGCTCTGAAAACAGCAATTGGGAGAAGGCACTCTTCAAATCGGAGATAGATGCAGCAGTTTGCACAAGAACAGGGGACCAAACTGCCAGTAGAGAGGTGCAGGAAGCTCATCAATGGCTATAGGAAGCAGCTGATTACAGTTAATATGACCAATGGCTGTGCTATAAAATATTAAGTCTAGAGTGTGAATAATGTTGTCAATGCCATTTTTTTTTTCATTTTCTGGTTTAAAGGGATATACAACATTAAGTCAGAATGAAAAACAATGGTTCTGTAATACTATCAGAAAGAATTGTGGAGACCAAACACTATTGTTATTTTCAGCTTATGTTTAGAAGAAATTGTGAGTTATTTGATAAAAGTGCAAGGGTGCCAATATTTTTATCCATGACTATGCTTCAGAAATGTGATTTTTCAAAACCTCTGGAATTACTGACCACCTCAGGAAAAGAAAATTACAGATAAGCATGCTAGTCATATACTGTTGTACACTATATAAGAAGGCTATAATATACATATAATTTCTATACATTGCTTTATTCTCCTTCCTTCTCAGTTTTCACTAAAGTCTTTAATATCATCTAGGCATAATTGTTTATTGGTAAAATGCACCAGCTTGGGAAAGTCTCAAAGCCAAATCCTGCAAAGAGAATGTATAGGTAATTCATACTCTCATGCATCTAGCATTTCAAAAGTCTAAATAGGGATTCTTAGGGTTTGCAACAATCTTTTTCTTACATTCATAGACCCACATTGGCAGACTCTGGACACAGCGTCCACTAAAACACAAGCTATTGTACACAGCTACAAACAGCACAAAAATACTAATACACTAAATGTACAGAAGAGATTTTAATACACAATCAACATCTAAACATGTTTATGAGTCAATGGGAGACTTTATTACACTGATTCAGTTGTTCAACCACTAGGCTGAACAAAGTAAATGCAATGTTTGTATTTCCACCTACAGCTCCAGGTAGAATGATCATCCTACACATGTAGCAGTAATGGTCATCATTTAGTCTGCTGTTCTTTTGTCATATTTTGGTCTTGTAAAATTATCATTTTGGAACCCCACAATCTAAAATTGTTTTGTGTGTGGAGAGCTTTATCATGCATCATTGATCAAATCTATAAACAAAATAACAGTCAGTTGCCAATGAGTTAGTCCTGTGAGGATGGTAAATTGCCTGAATCAACCAGTCATTTTACCAGGTGTAAGCTCGCTATCACTACGCATAATCAAAATCCAATTATATTGAATCAGATTTGATTCACTATTAAGGAAAACCAGATGAAATGATGAACGCCATCAGTGGGCACATAAGGTCAACACTTGACCAGGAAATATAAATAAATGCAGTTGGCACAAAAAGATCATTGTCATTCTATTGCCAAGTCCCTAAACAACCATATTTGTTCATTTTGTCCCTCTACATGCTTCTTAATTGCCCACTGCAAATGGATGAACTGTGAGATCTACCATGGATTCTGGCAATGTACAGTACAAGAAACGTGTCTAGTATGTGCACAAGAAAACCTGTCAGCACTATAAGTAAAAGCACTACAACATAGCAGAACAGTACTTCACTTAATGATAAGAGCTGAGAGCACAGTCTATCTGCAGCTCTGTTAACAAGCAGCATTTCATAAGATTATATGTTTAGTCTATCTGTGTTAATGTTGGTGTCTGTCTATGTTTGTGTCACCCTGTCTGCCTGAGTTTATATGTTTCAGTGTGTGTATTTTCTTTAATGTGTGTTTTATTCTCTATTGTGAAATATACTGATATGAGAAGTGACCTTGACTTGTTTATCTGGTCATAGAATTCCTCTGTGACTCCTAATATTCTTTTATTTCACAGTAGTGGGTGTATTATCTTATATAGAATGCTACAAGCAGCCCAAAAATAGCAGTTGTTGTGGCTGCCCATTGTTATGTTCTTATTGTGAAGACATAGAGGAATATTTTAATTCTTTGCAGAACCCAATCCTCATAGCACTAAGGAGGTGGGGTACTGCAGTGCCACATAAGGTAAGCAGCACCACTAACTTAAAGTTATACACTAATGGTTCCCATTCAGAGTGTGATCATGCCTGGGCTCTTCCTATACACTTGTCCAGTGATGATACTGAGATCTCTGCACCGCACATTATAGTACACTGTTGGTATCAGCAGGGAACCCTAATTACCTCATCACCAGATTTTACTTTCAGGACCGGGAGGCTCTGGGCTTTTCAAGACAATGCTATCTGAGCTTATGTATTATAAATAAACAGTTACAAACTGAAATATAGTAATCTTATATATAAACTATGTTTTATTGACAAAACTTCTAATAAAATACACTTCTTTAGTATTCTTATAAAAATTATAATTCAAAGAATAAAATTAGTTGTTTATTTAATATTTGTATACATGTTGTTATTCCCCATCTAATGCCCATAATTAAACAATACATTTACTCAACTATGCTACCAAATTAAATAAATATATGCTGAATTAATCTGTGTTACTCTGAACATGATGTCTGATGATCGTAAATGCTATTTGTATTTTATTCAACCACTTCAACACTGAAGACACCAGCAAATTGATGAGCAAGAGTTAAAACATAAATTCAATAAAATGATTTGTGGTGCTAAAATTGCCCAAATGGCACTGCCCTAAATCTGTACTTTCTTTCTGTGCACAAATTGCTGTACAACTTTTTTTTTAATAAATTCAGTATATTACTGTATGTTGCTTGTTGTGTACATCTGGGGTGTTTCACTTTTTTGTTTGGGATCCAAATTACGGTATCACTATGAATCAAATTACTGTCCTGCCTTTAATTCTTTTTTTTTTAATCAATGTTTTTATTGGGTTTTGCAAAAATAAAGAAAACAGATATGGAAAATGAGGGGGATACAGAAATAAAAAAGGGTGCGGTATAAAGGGATGAAATGTAAATGACAGTATATATAATCAGAACAATAGAAATATGCAGTTAACAGCAGGCATAGTAACAAAATAAAGACGTGGGAGGGGTAAAGACAAAAAGACGTCAAAGGGAAAGGGGGAAAGAGTAGAGTAAAGAGAGAGGGAAAGGGAGAGGGAGAAGTCACGGCTCAAAGAGGAGTAAGAGAAAAAGGAAATATAAGACCAATAGAGGAGAGGTCCTGTAGTTCTCAGTCCAAGGACTCCAAACACAGGCAAATGTATCTGGGGTGTGATAAAGGATGCTTGAGATAAATTCCATTTGATAAACTTGCCATACTCTGTTAAAAAATAAATGGAATTGAAGGTGGCTCTGGGTTTTTCAGGAAGAGAGCAAGTTGGCATTTTGTGGCGCTAAGAATATATATAATAAGCTTCTGTGTATATTTAGAGACATCAGGAATATGGCAGGGCAACAAAGAATAGGAAAGAGAATTGGGGATGGTGACTTCCGTGATATTGGTGAGCAATCGATGATTAGACTTCCAGAGAGGAATCAATTTCGGGCAATGCCACCAAATGTGAAACGGTACCAACGTGACCACAGAGAAGGTTCAGCCTTTAATTGATAATGAACTTTCTTTTAATGACTAATATAGAAATATAGACAGACGCAAGATAAACACCTCTATCGGTATTAATCGGTGTTGCCACTTAGGTGCCACTGATCTCAAAAAACTTACGCAACTGACATGTAAGACTAGAAGTTGCACCTAATTATTTCAAACATAACTCTAAACCTAAATATGTGCATAACTCAGGGCATGGTTAAAGTTAATCTCTGTGATTTTGCTGTTCTGTACTTGTATGCCTCTGATCTGTTTCTTGAAAGAGGCTAAATGTGTTAGGTACGTACAACTTGGTTCAATGTTACACGACGCACAAAATTTCAACGCACAAACTTTGCACCCAACTGAAAATCAGGCCCAGTGTGGTTAAAATAAAAATTGCAATAGTATATAGTGCTATATTTTTATAGTTTATGCCTTTTTATAGTGTACCATATTATAATTGGTTATAGATGGCAAGAAAGCACAGGGAAGTCGGAGCATGGGAATTCTGTCAGCTACTGCAAGCATAATGTCTTACAGCCTAGACCCAAAAGCTATGGAGATTGACCAGTGGAAGCATTTAGCGATTTTATCCACTAGAAAGGAGGAGGGATAGGGAAAATACAAAATCAATAAACAGATAACCTAGTTAAGAACCCCTCATTTAATAACAACTTAAAAATCGTCATTGCAAATAACTATTAGCTGCATCAAGGTTTGTCATATCAGTCATTTAAAATAGAAAACATGAAATTTACATACTACACACCTGCATTGCAGTTAGTTTTAGTGCTTGCTGTATGTTTGCATACCCAGTAGCAATTGCATGCACGCTATCAGTCTTAACTGTAATGCAGATAGGTAGTATGTGTATTTATTTGTGTCTGGTTCATTTGGTTACCCTAGATAAATTTGACTTTTAAACAGTTAAGATATTTTCAACTATGCTGGTCAGTACTGGGAACTAAGCCAGCTTGGTGGTTGCTACTAGTGGCCTATGACAGGGTATCAGATGGGACAAATGAGAGTTGTGTTACTTGTTGCAAAGGCTTGGAGAATCATCTTACACATTATCCTGGAACACTTGCTGAAAGGATTACTGTCCAGTTCAGAAGGGCTCATTTACAAACATTGCATTTAGATGCGGAATTTACGCTGAACCACAGTAACCATTCAGCATTTAGCTTGCATCTGTATAGTGCAAGTTAGATAATAAAAGCAAGTGTCTGATTGGTTGATCTAGTAAAGTGCACATTTTCACCTAAGTGCACTGTTAATAATAAGCCCTATAATACACTACATGGCAAAAAGTATGTGGACATCCAAAGATCACAATCATATGGACTTCTTGAACACTTCATTCCATTAATATGGATTTGGACCCCCCTATAACAGTTTCCATTCTTTGAAACATGGCTGCAGGGATTTGCATCCATTCAGCCACAAGGCCATTAGTGAGGTTGTGTAATGATGTTGGGCAATAAGGCTTGGCTTGCAGTTGGCATTCCAATTCATCCTAGTTTTGTTTGATGGGGTTGAGGTTAAGGCTCTGTGCAGGCCAGTCAAGTTCTTCCACACCAAACTGGGGAAGAGGGGGCATTGTCGAGCTGAAAATGCCTTTCCCAATCTGTTGCCACAAAGTTGGAAGCACACAATTCTCTAGAATGTAAGTGAATCCTTTAGCATTAAGATTCTCTTCACTGGAACTAAGTGGCCCAGGCCCAACTATAAAAAACAGCCCCAGACCATTATTCCTCCTCCATCACACCTTACAGTTGTCAGTACTCATTCAGGTAGGAAGCATTCTCATGGCATCCACCAAATCCAGATTTGTCCGTCAGACTGCCAGATGGAAAAGCTTGATTTGTCACTCCAGGGAACACTTTTACACTGTTTTCACAGTCCAATTGCGGTGTGCTTTACACCACTCCAATGTACGGGGTAGCGCATAGTCATCTGAGGCTTGTGTGTAGCTGCTCAGCTATGGAAACCCAATTCGTGAAGCTGTCGACGAACAATTCTAGTGCTGACATTGCTTCAGTAATGGAATTCAGTAATGAGTGTTGCAATCGAGGATAGATGATTTTTACACTTTTTGCGCTTCAGCAAAGCTTTTATGCATTGTTGAGTTTCTGCCTTCAAATGCTTTTAAACACAAATTGCATGTGAATCATATCAATGGCTTAGGCACACACAACTTAAGAGATGTTTTGTTGAAAGATTATTATTGCTTATTTTTTTCATTTTTAATGAATAATTTGATCAGTGGTGCATTGGAGTTTGTTAATACATTAAAGTTGGCTTTACTTAATTTCAGCCAATAGCATTACATCTTATTTTCACATTACATACTTCCAATTTATTTAGTAATGGTGTAAAAAGTCAATCAGGTTCAACTTTTCATAAATCTAATTGTGTTGACCCAGAGGAACGCAAAACAAAAGTCCGGTTGACTATTTAACCTCACAGGGGAAACAATTCTTTCCTGACCCCAAGGCCTTCCCTTGACCCCCAAAAATGTTAATCTGCTAAATTTGCTGGATCCAGCACCTCTATAATCTCCTGTACCAATTATTGCTACATATATTATTTCTGTTATAAAATACATCCAATCCATTTGTAATTTATTCATATGTTGATGGTGAAACTTTCTTTCTCCTATGGCCCCTCTGTCCTTTGTATGGTCCTTGATATGTAAACTAATTGAACAAATCTTTGTATTGACTTATATTTACACATATTAATTAGGTCCCCTCTAATAAACCTTTTTTTCCAAAATAAACAAAGCTAGTTTTTCTAACCTCTCTTAATAATGTAAGGAAGCATAACTAGTGACTTATACCATGAAATTTATATTACTATATAGATTTCATCATGTGCATTTATCTTTACTTTTATACATCCCAGGATTTGAATTGCCTTTACAGCCACTGTCTGACACTTTGTGCTGCTACTCAGGGGTCTGTCAATTCGCATTCCTAAGTCATTTTCCATCTAATTTGAAAGTAGTGTAATTATTAACACAGCCTAGGTTCAAAACCCTACATTTATCTACATTAAATATAATTTGTCATGTTACAAACAGTTTGTCTAAATCTGTCTTTAGCAAGGTAATATCCTTCTGTGTTAATAACCTCACATAGCTTAGTGTCATTAGCAAATATGGACACCTTATTTCTAGGCCATCTGCAAGGTCATTAATAACAAGATTGAAAGTATAAAGCCCAATACTGATCCCTGCAGTATCAGACTAATAACTTTAGTCCATTCTGAATGTGTTCTGTTTATTACTATTCTATCAGTTTCTACCTATGTACATACTTTTTCCACTAGAAGCAGTATCTTATGTACAGTACTAGACTGTTATAAAGTGTATCACAAAATTCATCAATATCTTCAAATTAGGCATTTTTATAATGCAGATCACTGTCATCATCATTAAATTTTATTTATATATCACCAGTATATTCTGTAGTGCTTTACAAATGGGGACAAGCACAGTGATAAACAATACTGGGTACTACAGACAAAGTGTTGAGTAGGCCTTGCTCACAAGCTTACAATCTATGTGACAATGGGAATTGGATACATGAAGTTAAGTCTACATATTGCATTTCGGTCCAGCCAAATTGCAAAGGTAAAAATTGATTAGTGCTATATGATTCAGTCACACAGCAATGTTGATCAGGGGGTCAGAGGATTGTTATTTTGTGTGAATTGCGTAAAGGGTGGTAATAGGGTAACCTAGTGAGGTTAGGAGGGTGGTTGAGGAATTTTATAAGTTTGCCTGAAGAGGTGGGTTTTCAGAGAATGCTTGAAGATTTATAGACCAGAGGAAAGTCTTATTGTGCGAGGGAGGGAATTCCACAGAGCGGGTGCAGCTTGAAAAAAGTTGTGTAAATGGGAATGGGTTGGATGAAATGAGAGTGGATGAGAGACGCAGATCTTGTACAGAACGGAGTTGTTGATTTGAATATATTTTGATACAAATTAGGAGATGTATGTAGGTGGAGTTTTGTTGATAACCTAGTATGTTAGTAGAAGCTAGTCTAATGCTAGTTGAGCCTCTCTGCAAAAAAGAGCTTAGTTTCTATGTTATACAATAAACTCATAACCCAGGGGCTTCACTGAAAGACCCACACAAACCAGCCTGTTTGATGTAGCAGAAATCATTGATGATGAAGATTGGTCTGGAATTAGAGAAAGCACTGCCAGTCAAAAAGTAAGACAATGCATACATAATGTTGTACTACTGGTACTATGTAGCTCTGATAATACATAAAGTAAATCAGATGCTTGTTGGCAAGGGGATTGTACTAATAGATCTTTGCTCCACATATGGTGGCAATACCCAGAGTGGTTTCCTTTCTGGAGAGATGTTAAACTCACAATAGACTCAATTATGGACCTGGCCAATCCATTGTCAGCTAATATTTTCTCCTCCCACAGAGTGTCCCATCAGCTACCTCTGATGTGAATAGGCTGATCAGACATATAATTTAGGCCACCTCCTGCCAAATAAAGATGGAGTAGAATTCTCCCGGCACTCCTACCAGACAAGCACTTCTTAACAGAATCTGGTATGTCTACCAAAAGGAATTTATGATAAGCATCATTCAAAACACCTCCAAAGCGTTTTGCAAGACATGGAAACTGTGGGCAAATAATTTTAACACTTAATTACCATTCATCTTGTAGCTGTTGTAGGCCCTCGCCTTTAGTGGGTGGTTCATTCTTTTCTATTCTCAATATTCTCTTGGATCATCATCATCACCATTTATTTATATAGCCCCACTAATTCCGCAGCGCTGTACAGAGAACTCATTCACATTAGTCCTGCCCCATTGGAGCTAACAGTTTAAATTCTGACACACACACACACACAGAGACTCAAGGTCAATTTGATAGCAGCCAATTAACCTACTAGTATGTTTTTGTAGTGTGGGAGGAAACCGGAGCACCCGGAGGAAACCCACGAAAACAAGGGGAGAACATACAAACTCCTCACCTTTCCTTCACCTCGCCTACCACTCTTGTTCTTTCCAACATTCTTCTCCCCAGTCTCCATTTCCATCATCCTACCACTCTTCTCATGAAAATCCTCTCGGCACTCTAATTTATTATCTGTTTTGCTATATGTAATATGACTCTATTTATCTCTGGTCACATTATTGATGTATGACCTATTTCTATTGCTTATTCTTTGTAATTTTACTGTGATGCTCACTTGATAATAAATAATATTTATTAAAAAAAAGTATCACAAAATTCAAATATTCAATATATTCAAATATAAAATTCAAATATATCACATCAATTACCCTACTAAGATCCTGTTTGAAACTTGCCTCCTCATAAAACCTCATGCTATTTGTTAGGCTAGGCACTTTTTCAGGAAATAAAGGTGATGCTGTATTGGCAAAATATTTTGCACAATATATCTCAGAATCTCATTCCCTCAGAATCCCTTCAAATAATGTATCCATGACTGAAGTTGGAATCATAAGTCTATAATTTCCTGGTTCCAATTTTTCTCCTTTTTATAGACTGGTACCATACATGTTTTCTGCTAATCTTGTGGCACTGACCCTGCTATGAGGGTCCATAAGTATATGAAATAATGGTGCATCAATTATTACTGAACATAGCTCCTTTAGCACTCATGGATGGATGCTCTGCACCTCCTGTATTAGACAAGTAACATTTTGCGTAGGCTATTGCTATACAACCTATTTCCTTGAATATAATTCCCTCCTTATGATAAAAAAAAAAACATTTAAAAGATCTACTTTCTATTTATAATCTACATTTTTTTCTAGCTTATTATTTACCGACCCATTATTTTCAGATTTGTTTGTTGCTTATGTACTTGAAAAATATTAGACTTACTACCTTTAGCAATCTATTTATGATTTTTACTAACCTGATTTTTTGATACCTTTCTTGCTTTCTGTAAAGAATATTCAGTCCCTTATGCTATTTACAATTTGAATACTTTCTTTTCCCCTTTTATTACTGTTTAACCAGGTTGGTTGCCTTTTATTCCCTGACATTTTTTTTGCCATATGTTATGTACTTTTAAATATTTTCCTAATTTACCATTTGATCTCTGTGCTTTTATTTCTCTCAATCTTCAGTGCTTCTCTGAGCTGATTAATATGTTGTACTGATAAATACAATAAATATATTAATACAAATACATACAGATTGCAGAATAATGTGTGTAAAAATACCTTTTACAAAACCACTTACTGGCCCAGTTACAGGACTCTGAGAGTTACTTAACAACCTTGCTCAAAGCAGCAAATCTGCCTTGAAACCATAACATGCAAGCCACCAGTAATTCACTTTTATCTGTCTAGTACAATTTAAACAACGCAAATGTGTAGTTGTTAGGATTTAGCACAGATTTGCACCTTTCAGCAATGTTAATCTAACCCTTATTATGTTCACTGACAAAACAAGACATGACAGGGATGAAGGTTTTGGACCTGAACTGACAACCACACAGCTGCCATTCATTTTTCAATATGGCTGTAATTGTTTAAGAAATTAAAGGAGAAAGTTTTTTCAACCAAAGTTACAAGAGGCTCAACATTTTACCAAAAAGCACTGTATCAGGCTTAAGGCAATGGAAAAGCTAAGAGTTATATTATGTTTGAGAATAATGGTTTATTTGCTCTGACATTTTCAGCTCTTCTTTTGAATTACCCATAATATCAATAGCATTGCTACATGTAACATTTAAGCAAGTAATTTGCAAATAGTTAGCAAAAATGCTAAATGCCATATTCACAATTCCTATTTATAGCACCTTAAGATATATTAGCACTAGTCATATATTTATTAGAATGCAGCTGCAACAAATTTTATGTAGGGAAGACTTCTCGTCCATTGAAGATAAGGCTTAGGGAGCACATGTACAATGTACGTAAAGGTCTTGTGACGCATAGTTTTTCTAACTATTTTAAAGAGAAACATCAATGTAATCCCAGTCACATTATACGTTTTAATGGGATTCAGAGAGTAGAAGAACAATGAAGGAATAAGAACTTAACCCATAGATTAGCTCAGGCCGAGGTGAAATGGATTTTTCTTTTAAAGACACTGGTCCCAGATCTAGGACTTAATTCTGAATTTGAATTGAAATGGTTTTTATAAACATATTTCATTGTTTAGTTCCCTTTTTATTGCATTACCTGATTATAGAATTTTTTTATTATTTATGAGGATCCTTATATACTTGATCATGAATATTGCTGAAGATTTTCATGATCAAGTTTCTTCAATATGAACATTTTTATTTTTATATTGTTATATCACAATAGTAATTCTGTATGTGATAACGGTTTTATTGTATTTTATATACTATTTTATATGTCAGATTTGTATTTATGGTTTTCCATATTTTTAGTCCATTGTTATCCATTGTATTTTATTTATGTATTAAGCTATGCTATTGTTGTATGAAATGTTTATGATAAAGTTATTCCTTTGGAGTCCAAGCCTCGTTTTGAAAGCAACAAGGAAATATCATTAATTGAGACTTCCGGGTTCCAAGCCTCGTTCTCAGTGCCGCATTTGAATCAGATGTGGTGACTCATTATTAGGAGTATGAAAAGTTGAAAAGGAGCAACCCTCAGTCTTGATAAAGACTATATGAAGAGTTGAAACGCGTCAGCGGTTTGTTCCTATCCTTACATCTACACCGCGAGAGTTATATTGGAAGCATTGCAGGAGAGTCCTATCCGGGGTTTCGGATCCTCCTCTTTTTATGCCTATATGCTCCTGTTTACCAACATTCTAAGATCGTGGAAGTATACTGGATGCCAATGAGTTACACATCCCAGATGAGAAGATTTGTTTGATATGCCCATTACCATATTACATCTTGTAAGCATATTTCTTTTGGGGAATTGGGTCGTATCCCACTGCATGAAGTTGCATACGCACGGGTGATGGACTGAAGGAACTCATTTCTCTTATTGGAAGAAATAACATTGAACTTTCCTACACAGGGGATGTGTTGCTTAGTTTATACAGGCAATACTGTGTTGTTTTTTTTCTGAGTCTGTTATAGATGCCATGTTTGTGGATTGAACTTTTCTGCCTAATAAGCAATTAGATCCATATTCTGCGGATTCATGTGAGCACCTGATGCATACATATTTTATTATACCATTGTGACTTTGTTTTTTGGGAATGTGTGGAGTCCAATCTGTATGTAATAGGCAGCACACTGTGTATACTGCCTCTTTTTATTCATAATTTATTTGAATACTATTCATAATTCACCAACATATAAAAAATACATATTGCACACAAATTGCTCTTTGTACTTCCTTATCAAATTATCCTATATGTGCTTTTATCCAAATGTAGTGCATGGTGATTAGCCTAGAGTGCCAACCCCAGAGCCTGTCATGTGATCTGTGCAGGATTGGATGCTTAAAATACCTGCTTCAATGTCCAGGAACAAAAAATGATGTTTGAGATGGTCTATCTTCTGTGGCTTAGAATTACCATTTAAGTTACCTTTGGGAAGTTCCATTCAAGCTGACGGTATATCTTTGAGCACTGACCTACAGTGAGCTGTGTTAGCGAGACAAGCTAGCATGAGATCTGAGAAGGAGTGTCTTGGCTTCAGTGAGCACTGTGCTGAGCTGAGTGGAGACCAGAGATGGTGTCACTCACCGGACCGTGAGTGCCTCTTCCCGGACATTTAGGAACCGTGGCCGTCCACCATCCTGAGGGTCTGCGCATGCGCAGCCCTTTTCTATACTTCAGTGTATACCCCTTTAACTTAATTGGCAGATCAGGCAACCTCCCTATATTAAGCACCTGTGGTCACTACCACGTTGCCTGATCTTGGAGTCTCATTCCTCATGAGTCTCTGAAGGTGTTCCTGTATTACTTGTGTATTCAGTGCTGCTGATTCCTGTGGTTTCCAAACCACTTCTACTACTGTGGTTCCATACCACTTCTACCATCAACTTTATCATCATGACTGTTTGCTGATTCCTATCCGCTGCCTCCGTGCACTACAGTCTTCTACACCACTTCAACGTTATTTTATATCAATGTGACTGTTTGCTCATTGCTATCCGTTGCCTCCGTGCACTCCAGCTTTTACCTCACTCACCTGCTTCTCATCAAGTCTGTTTGCTGATTTCTATCCGCTGCCTCTGTGCACTACAGTCTCCTGCTTGCAACTCGCCTGTGTTCAACATCGTGACTGCCAGCTGACTACTATCCGCTGCCTCTGTGCACTACAGTCTCCTGCTTGCAACTCGCCTGTGTTTAACATCGTGACTGCCAGCTGACTACTATCCGCTGCCTCTGTGCACTACAGTCTCCTGCTTGCAACTCGCCTGTGTTCAACATCGTGACTGCCAGCTGATTACTATCCGCTGCCTCCGTGCACTACACTCTCATCTCATCTTTGCTGTGACTTCCTCGAGACTGCCGCTTTTCATTACCATCTGCTACACTTCGTGATCTACAGCTCCGGCCCTGCGCTGCACTCCTGTTTCCCATCGCTGTTGCTTCCTGTGGTTGCTACTGGTTACCTCCGTGTGCCGCTGAGTCCTGCCGCTGTGGTCAGCGCTATCGTCCATCTCCTGCTGATCCACTCTCCACGCCTTCACGTGTTCCACTGGCCTCTACCCTCCTGTCAGCATTGGATTTGTATCTCTTCTACTACCCTCTGCTGGATCATCTCCATTCTCCTGGGTTTCCTATGAGTCCAGTTCCACGTGTTGCTGACTCCTGTGGATTCGTGTCCCTGTCGGTCTACTCACCTGTGCGCTGCACCTGCTAGACCGCTGCTTCTCCTATCCAGGGACTTCCTATCCAGTCGGCCTCCAGCCGCTCAGGTACCGCTGCAATCCCATCTGACTGCTACTGCTGAACCACGGTATGCATACTTCTCATTGACTGTGCTGTGTATTGCATATCTTGCTGGACTGTGTTTGGTTCTCTCTGGAGTCTGCTATCCGCTGAGTCTATTGCCATCATTGACTGTGTTATCATTGTGCTGGACTACTTCAAGAGACTTTCTAGATTGCAGACCTGATCAGTCATTTACATATATATATACCTATATTGTGCATATTACTGTGGATCGTGTATAAGGTGCCTGTGTATATCCTGTGTTGCAGTCTTCCCCCGTGCACCTCCTCACATATATATGCAGTGGTACAACTTGCTGATGTCAGACCACTGATCCCTGTTTCCGGTATCACCTGTTCCATTATCCTCTCACAGAGCAGTGGTACAACTTGCTACCGCAGACCACTGACTACCTGGATACCTCCACTTGGATTCCATTCCTTCACTCAGACAGCGGTACAACTTGCTACCCGCAGACCGCTGACTCTCATCACCTCCTTGTTTCTGTTGGACATTCCACCTCACTATAGCAGTGGTACAACTTGCTATCGCAGACCACTGACTACCTTCACGTGTCCTTGTCCATACAGTTCCTTGTGTATCATTACCTCATTATTACCAGTGTTGCTAGTCATAGACTTTCCTGAGCATCTCATCGGCCATCATTTCATGTTCCGTGATCACCCAGCTACCAGAGTACCCTATTACCATCTACATTGCTCTGGTAAGCCTACCATCTGGTGATCCCTGGGTAAAGACTCCTAGTGCCCGTGACAGTAAGATCAGGCCATGACAGACCCAGATGTGGAACCTACCGCCAAAGAGATGTTGCAACATCTGGTTAGCCGTGTGGAGCAACAGGATGCCCGCCAACAGCTGTTACTTCAGTGTTATCAGTCATTAACCTCCCAAGGAACATCTGGACAGACTGTGACAGCTACTACTGAAGCTCCTGTGCTTTCCTCCGTTTCCCCATTGCCATCCCAGGTGTCTATAGCTTCCACGCTTCACCTGCCTACTCCGTCAAAGTACGATGGAGACCCCAAAACTTGTAGGGGTTTCCTTAACCAATGTTCAGTCCATTTTGAGCTCCAACCTCAAAATTTTTCTACCCATCGTTCCAGAGTGGCCTATCTTATCTCTTTGTTTTCAGGACAAGCCCTGGCTTGGGCCTCCCCTCTGTGGGAGAGGAACGATCCAATATTACAAGATAGTGCCAAATTCATTTCTACATTCCGAAGTGTGTTCGATGAACCAGGTCGTGTGACCTCCGCTGCTTCCAGCATCCTCCGTCTGCGACAAGGATCTCATACTGTAGGCCAGTACGTCATTCAATTTAGGATCTTAGCCTCTGAACTTCAGTGGAACACTGAAGCCCTAGTTGCCGCCTTCTGGCAGGGGCTTTCCGATAAAATTAAAGATGCACTGACTACCCAAGAGCTTCCTTCGTCACTTGAAGATTTGATCTCTCTATGCCATCGTGTTGATATGAGATTTCGTGAAAGAGAGGCTGAGAAAACGACTTCTGCTAAAGCACCTTTTCGCTCTAACCCTCAATTTCGTCCAGTGTCACCCGCTGTGATTCCCATGGAGATTGGACGTTCCAAGTTATCTTCTGAGGAGAGGAAACGAAGAGTCAAGAATAGACTCTGTATCTATTGTGCTGATTCCACTCATGTCCTCAGCTCCTGCCCTAAGAGATCGGGAAATGCCAGGCCCTAACTAGTTCTGGAGAGGTGAAGTTAGGGTCCCTGGAGTCCTCTCCATTGTCTATGAAATCTAAAGTCTGCGCTTTTGATGTGACTATTTCCTTTGCTACCAAGACCTTTGAGTCACAGGCATTGATTGATTCCGGAGCAGCAGGAAATTTTATTTCCAAATCGTTAGTTAATCAATGGTCTCTACCAATGATTACCTTAAAAACTCCCATTACTGTGACGGCTATCGATGGATCACGTCTCATCAACGGTCTCATCACCCAGAGTACGTCTCCAGTAACCCTTCAGATTGGTGCTCTGCATCATGAAGAGATATCGTTTTTAATTCTTCCTGTTACGACAAGTCCGATTGTCCTAGGCCTTCCATGGCTTCAGTGTCACTCTCCCCAGATTGACTGGCGCACCCCTCAAGTCACGTCTTGGGGGCCTGAATGTCACCATCATTGCCTTTCCCAAGTCATTCCTCTCAAGGTACAGCAAGCTTCCATTTCAGCTATTTCACCGGGACTCCCTCCTCAATATGCTTCATTTACCGATGTTTTTGATAAAGCTCAGTCTGAACGTCTTCCTCCTCATCGTTCTTGGGATTGTCCGATTGATCTTCTTCCTGGCAAGACTCCTCCCAGAGGCCGGGTCTATCCACTCTCGTTACCTGAAACTCAAGCTACATCTGAATATATACGGGAGAACCTCCAGCGTGGGTTCATTCGACCTTCCACCTCGCCCGCTGGAGCTGGGTTCTTCTTTGTCAAAAAGAAGGATGGATCATTACGCCCTTGTATAGATTTTCGTGGACTCAATGCCATTACTATCAAGAACCGGTATCCCATTCCATTGATCACTGAGCTATTTGACCGCATTAAGGGAGCCCGTATTTTTACTAAGTTGGATCTTCGTGGTGCTTACAATTTAATCAGAATCCGTTCCGGTGACGAATGGAAGACGGCGTTTAACACCAGAGACGGGCATTACGAATATCTGGTAATGCCTTTCGGGCTATGTAATGCCCCCGCTGTTTTTCAGGGCTTCATCAATGAGATTTTTCGGGACTTATTATATGTATGTGTCGTCGTCTACCTGGACGACATATTGATTTTTTCACAGGACCTGCCTTCTCACCACCAACATGTGGCAGAAGTCCTCTCCAGGCTACGGAAAAATTCATTGTTCTGTAAATTAGAAAAATGTTCATTCGAATTACCCCAGATTCCATTCTTGGGGTATATTGTTTCCGGAGTTGGTCTGAAGATGGATCCTGACAAAGTAAATGCTGTACTACATTGGCCCCAGCCAACTACTCTTCGTGCCATCCAGCGTTTTTTAGGTTTTGCCAATTACTATAGACGCTTCATTCAAGACTTTTCTTCCATTGCATCTCCTATTGTGGCCCTGACTCGTAAAGGGGCTAATCCTAAGCAATGGTCTACTGAGGCTATTCAAGCCTTTCAAACATTAAAAGAGTCCTTCTCTTCGGCTCCAATCCTTCGTCAGCCTGATGTGACACTCCCTTTTTTCCTAGAAGTAGATGCCTCTAATGTGGGCTTAGGAGCTATTCTCTCCCAACGCTCGGAACAGCAAAAATTCCACCCTTGTGCCTTCTATTCTCGGGGTCTCCTACCCGCAGAGAAGAATTATACCATCGGAGACAAGGAATTACTGGCTATCAAAGCCGCATTAGAGGAATGGAGATACTTGTTGGAGGGAGCTCGCCATCCGGTGACGATCTTCACGGATCATAAGAACTTGTCATATCTCCAGTCTGCCCAATGCTTGAACCCTCGTCAAGCAAGATGGTCTCTTTTCTTTTCCCGTTTTGAATTAATAATTACCTTCAAACCAGCTGCCAAGAACAAAAAAGCTGATGCCTTATCTAGAGCCTTTGCTACGTCCTCTGATATAGAAGAGGTTTCCAACCATACCATTCTAGACCCCAAATGTATCTCACTGGCTGCTTCATCCACCAAAACGCTACCATTTGGGAAGACCCTCGTGCCTCCTACTCTAAGGAGGAAAATCCTTTCGTGGTTCCATGCCTCTCGTTTTTCTGGACACGCCGGTGAACACAAGACTTTTGAGATCCTCTCTCGAAGTTACTGGTGGCCTTCAATGAGGAGAGACGTCAAAGAGTTCATTGCTTCCTGTGAATTATGTTCGCAATTCAAATCCTCCCGCAGAACCCCAGCAGGGTTGCTGCGACCACTACCCATTCCGTCCAAACCATGGACCCATATTAGTATGGATTTCGTTACTGACTTACCACCTAGTAAGAACCATAACACTATTTGGGTCGTAGTGGACAGATTTTCGAAGATGGCTCATTTCATCCCTCTGTCTGGTTTGCCTTCCTCGTCTATCCTGGCTGAACATTTCATTAAAGAGATCTTCCGTATCCATGGATGTCCATCTGAGATTGTGTCTGATAGAGGAGTACAATTCGTGTCCAGATTCTGGCGAGCCCTTTGTAAAACCTTGGGCATACGATTAGCACTCTCATCTTCTTACCATCCACAATCCAATGGACAAACCGAACGTGTCAATCAAGATCTTGAGACTTTTATAAGGATATTTTCATCAGCCAATCAAGACAACTGGGTAGAGTTACTCCCTTGGGCTGAGTTCGCCCATAACAACATGTACCATGAGTCATCATCCAAAACTCCATTCTTTGTGGTCTACGGTCACCATCCGTCTTTTCCGGAATTTCCTGCCCTCCCGCCCACCCAAGTTCCTGCGGTGGAGACTGTTTGTCAGACCTTTAAAAATATCTGGTCTCAGGTTAGAACCTGTTTGAAGAAGACATCTGTCAAATATAAATCTTTCGCTGATAAGAAGAGGCGGGCTATTCCACCACTAAAAATTGGAGATCGTGTCTGGTTATCCACAAAAAATATTCGTTTGAAGGTTCCATCCATGAAATTCGCCCCTCGTTTTATTGGTCCATATAGGATCATTCAAGTTATCAATCCAGTATGTGTGAAACTTCTTCTTCCTAAGAGTCTTCGGATTTCTAATGCCTTCCATGTATCTTTGCTCAAACCTCTTATTATCAACCGTTTTTCAACTCCTCCCTCAGCTCCGCAGCCAGTTCAAGTCCATCAGGAGGAGGATTTTGAGATTACCGAGGTACTAGATGCAAAAATTTCGCGAGGAGTCCTCCACTTCCTCGTTCATTGGAAGGGCTTTGGTCCTGAGGAGCGCTCTTGGATCAAAGCTGAAGATCTTAATGCTCCTGCCCTTTTGAAGAAGTTTTACTCCAAAAATCCGGACAAGCCCGGTTCCAGGCGTTCTGTGCCCACCTTTAAAAGGGGGGGTACTGTCACTCACCGGACCGTGAGTGCCTCTTCCCGGACATTTAGGAACCGTGGCCGTCCACCATCCTGAGGGTCTGCGCATGCGCAGCCCTTTTCTATACTTCAGTGTATACCCCTTTAACTTAATTGGCAGATCAGGCAACCTCCCTATATTAAGCACCTGTGGTCACTACCACGTTGCCTGATCTTGGAGTCTCATTCCTCATGAGTCTCTGAAGGTGTTCCTGTATTACTTGTGTATTCAGTGCTGCTGATTCCTGTGGTTTCCAAACCACTTCTACTACTGTGGTTCCATACCACTTCTACCATCAACTTTATCATCATGACTGTTTGCTGATTCCTATCCGCTGCCTCCGTGCACTACAGTCTTCTACACCACTTCAACGTTATTTTATATCAATGTGACTGTTTGCTCATTGCTATCCGTTGCCTCCGTGCACTCCAGCTTTTACCTCACTCACCTGCTTCTCATCAAGTCTGTTTGCTGATTTCTATCCGCTGCCTCTGTGCACTACAGTCTCCTGCTTGCAACTCGCCTGTGTTCAACATCGTGACTGCCAGCTGACTACTATCCGCTGCCTCTGTGCACTACAGTCTCCTGCTTGCAACTCGCCTGTGTTTAACATCGTGACTGCCAGCTGACTACTATCCGCTGCCTCTGTGCACTACAGTCTCCTGCTTGCAACTCGCCTGTGTTCAACATCGTGACTGCCAGCTGATTACTATCCGCTGCCTCCGTGCACTACACTCTCATCTCATCTTTGCTGTGACTTCCTCGAGACTGCCGCTTTTCATTACCATCTGCTACACTTCGTGATCTACAGCTCCGGCCCTGCGCTGCACTCCTGTTTCCCATCGCTGTTGCTTCCTGTGGTTGCTACTGGTTACCTCCGTGTGCCGCTGAGTCCTGCCGCTGTGGTCAGCGCTATCGTCCATCTCCTGCTGATCCACTCTCCACGCCTTCACGTGTTCCACTGGCCTCTACCCTCCTGTCAGCATTGGATTTGTATCTCTTCTACTACCCTCTGCTGGATCATCTCCATTCTCCTGGGTTTCCTATGAGTCCAGTTCCACGTGTTGCTGACTCCTGTGGATTCGTGTCCCTGTCGGTCTACTCACCTGTGCGCTGCACCTGCTAGACCGCTGCTTCTCCTATCCAGGGACTTCCTATCCAGTCGGCCTCCAGCCGCTCAGGTACCGCTGCAATCCCATCTGACTGCTACTGCTGAACCACGGTATGCATACTTCTCATTGACTGTGCTGTGTATTGCATATCTTGCTGGACTGTGTTTGGTTCTCTCTGGAGTCTGCTATCCGCTGAGTCTATTGCCATCATTGACTGTGTTATCATTGTGCTGGACTACTTCAAGAGACTTTCTAGATTGCAGACCTGATCAGTCATTTACATATATATATACCTATATTGTGCATATTACTGTGGATCGTGTATAAGGTGCCTGTGTATATCCTGTGTTGCAGTCTTCCCCCGTGCACCTCCTCACATATATATGCAGTGGTACAACTTGCTGATGTCAGACCACTGATCCCTGTTTCCGGTATCACCTGTTCCATTATCCTCTCACAGAGCAGTGGTACAACTTGCTACCGCAGACCACTGACTACCTGGATACCTCCACTTGGATTCCATTCCTTCACTCAGACAGCGGTACAACTTGCTACCCGCAGACCGCTGACTCTCATCACCTCCTTGTTTCTGTTGGACATTCCACCTCACTATAGCAGTGGTACAACTTGCTATCGCAGACCACTGACTACCTTCACGTGTCCTTGTCCATACAGTTCCTTGTGTATCATTACCTCATTATTACCAGTGTTGCTAGTCATAGACTTTCCTGAGCATCTCATCGGCCATCATTTCATGTTCCGTGATCACCCAGCTACCAGAGTACCCTATTACCATCTACATTGCTCTGGTAAGCCTACCATCTGGTGATCCCTGGGTAAAGACTCCTAGTGCCCGTGACAGATGGCATAGACAGGAAACCCAAGCACACTTGCCAATATTACAGGTGGCAGATGTGGGAGGGGGCGTGGTCATGCTCTTGCTGTGCTATGCCACAGTTGCTACATCAGGCTCTGTCTGTACCCATTTCAATAATGAAGTGGGTGAGATCCATGAGGGATGTTGGTCTATGTTTACTAAATGCCCTATTTCTATGTAAACATGTACCCCTTCTTTTTATGTTTTACCAAGCTTTCCCTTTGGGGTCTCTTCCTTCAATATTCTTGTTTGGACGACAACTTTGTTGTTGGATGAGGAGTCGGGAGGAGTGAAGGAGTGTATGCATGGTAATAAGATTAACAATTACCATGTGGCCTGTTGTGCCGCTCATTCCCCTACTTCCTGCATTTAAATCCTCCATCATCATTGAGCCTTTTATGTCTAAATATATATAATTTACCACCTTCTGTCTGTAAATGTTTACTAAGTAGCCATTTATATTGGTAAATATCTGTAATGTCTAACGAGTGACCGCCCTTAGATTTCTTGTAAACATTTTTACTATTACAGTTTACTGTTATTTTGATTTAAATCTAACAGAAGAATAATCTTTTGTATCTTGGTTTAAGTAAATTGTGTAAATCCAGACTCAGACGCTGGAATGCACCCAAATGCGTCTTTCGCTCTTAACATTTGGTACACAATAGACATGGACGTAACAGTTTGATTAATACGTATTATGTTTTACATTTCTGTTTTTCTGATAGCTTTTGTAGAATGAGTGAGGTGCTGAGGTGCAACCTAATGTGATCGAGTGTTACTGTAGTACTGTACACGATGGGAACTTAAGTGGTGTTCCTTCAGAGCGAGGTGTTTGTTGAGAGATGTCCCTCTTGTTTCGTATTAGTATTTGGTATTCCTGGTGTTTTGTTCGGTGGATTACTTCTGGAGTGGCTTTGTGCTGTGGAGGAAGCAGGTGTAACATGAGTCACAGAACGTGGGTGATGTTTTGTGTGGTTTGGGAGTAGGAAAGTTGGTGATGTTAGAGTTCTTTTGTTAGTTCTTGCTTTAGGTGTTTTATGGCTCCTTTGCTTTTATAGCTGTTTTGATTATATAGCTCTATTGGTTATATAGCTTTTTTGCATATATAGCTTTTTTGCATATATAGCTTTTTTTTGTCTAATATAGCACTTTTGCCTATTACAGCTCTCTTGCTTGTAAAAATAGCTCTTGTTCCTTCTGATAGATCTTGTGTAAAGGCAGTTGTGTGATGTTAGTTATATTCAGATCTGCTCCACCTGATAGGAGCCAGTGCTTTTAAAGGAGCAGTTGAGATTCATGGGAATGGCAAATGAACAAGTACTAACTGTGGTGATAGTAATTTAAGGGACCCACTAACATACTATCACCACAGTTATTATTTGTCTATTGGCAAGACAGCACCCATAGGTCACCCCACATACTCTGCTGCCCTTTAAAGAGCATTGGCTCCAATCAGGTGGAGCAAAGCCGAATATAACTAACACCTCAATTGAAAGAGCTATAGAATATGCTGGCGCTATATAAATACATGTTAATAATAATTAATACAACTGTTTTTACACAAGAGCTATCAGAAGTAATCAAAGCTTTTTTTTTTTGCAAGCAAGAGAGCTGTAACCTTAGACAAGAACTAACACAAAAACTGTAACATCAACAACTTTCTTACCACCAATACCACACTTGGGGCCCAAAACATTCCCCACATTCTGTGACTCATCTCACATCTGCTACCTCCACAGCACATAGCCAATCCAAGAGTAATTCACCAAACAACAGGAATACCAAAGAAGAGGAACATCTGTCAACAACCAACTCCCTCTGAAGGGACACCACATAAACAGAGCGCCACACTAAGAGCCTTATTTACTATGCCCCATTGATAACCTAGATTTGCTATTGCTGCAATAATCTTGTTTCAACACAATTTAACAAAAAAGTTTGCCGGAGCTGCTGAGCAATATTCAGCTTCCTGGTGATACTGGTTGGTAGTCGTAAGGTTTCTCTTATCACTTCGCCAGCCAGTCTTCAATGCCTGTGCACACGCATGACCCGACTTTGCAAGTTCACACATGCTCAGTGGAACTGTATGCTCAGACATTTTTTTCAGTACTGACCCCTGGCGATCGCTATCCTGACATGGAGATAGCAATATGATAACAGTGGTGGTACTTGCACCATTCCTGTCCATGGTAAATAGGCTTTCTCTTGCATGGGAAAGCTTTCGTCACACAGATTGATCACTGGCGATAGCGAAAGCCATTACCGGTAGGGGGAGCTTGGTAAACAGAGAAAACGAGAAATGGGTTTTCTCTTAATAATAAATAGGCCCTCATGATTATCACCATCCAAATAAGTGAAACTTGGGTTCATATTGTAATTATATCATTACCATAAAATGGCAGGTGAAATTATCAATGAGTAACAATATCATAATTAGACACAAAAACATGTTATTCATAGAAGAACATCATATGGATGAAGCTGCTTGCAATTTGATATGATATTTGCATTTATATTACTGAACATTTCACATTGTGCACATTCCGGAGCGCTGCCAGGTTCATATAATAAAGTGTCTGAAAAAGACTTATGGAAAGCCTGTACTGGCAGTTTCACCTAATTTTGCTGAACATATGAGACAAATTAGATATAGCTATCTAAGACTTATTTACGGGGGTGCTGGGATTTGTAGTTTCACAACTGCTGGATAGCCGCAGTTTGTCCAAGCCAGCTCTGTATATTCACCGTTAAAGCAAATGTAAGAGCCAACACTTTACTGATCTCTCACTGTTGTTGTGCTACTTTAATACATGTTCTTTACCAAGCCATCAGTACATCTAAAATACATGTGACAAGAGATCTTGCAACATTCACAGACATTCAATGCATGTAAAATTTCCTATGTTTCCATACCAACGCAAAGTGGAAGATGTTTGACAGTTTTTAACATTCAACTATTTGTAAATGTAACCCATAGCAACCAATAGATTTATTTTTTATTGCAATATGTTAAATAAGCCCATATAGGTGCTGTTGTTATCTCTCTGATGTTCTGTGTACCAGTAATTATCAGTTTTAGGCCACAAGTGACTCCTCAATGTCTTTCTCTATGCAGCTGCATAAAAAAAATGCCACCCATATAACCATATGAATCACATCCTTATCATAGTTGCCAAAAGGTTAAAGCATTAAGGATTTTTTTATTTAAAATACTTCTTTTCAATGAACATTACCGAAAGAAATATAATGTGAAATGCATCTTAATGCAAAATAAAATCAACCGTCACCGTACAGTGGTTCAATATGTATCTTCCCAGGAACAAAAATTTCCATGATGAAATATATGTAATTTGGATGGAAAATTAGGGACAATTGGCCACTTTGCTTTACTCTAAAAGTCTTCATTTTGGGGTTTCCTGGAGCTCTGTGAATACTTTTCTGAATGTAAAAAAAAAACATTTTTTGTAAAGCATCTTGCATTTTAGGATTTGCTGTCACTTATATATTTCCAGTAATAAGAGTGTCATGTATTCAATTTCAAATTAAATAGTAGAAAGTGAATTAATCCATCTGCTGGAACTTCTTATCAAATTCTGTTTTGACCCGTGTGCACCTTACCATACCTTTATGTAACAAATAGATTCAGAAATATATTTGTGGCTTTTCCTGCTTAAGCAGAATATTGAGTTGTGATACTCAGTCTAGATGCATAAAACATGTGAAATGCCCCAATATGTATATCATCATTGTTCAAATATTAACATCTCAAATAATAAAAGTGAATATAGACAATGGCATTTACTTATTAAAATGTGCGCAAATGTAGCATAAACAATAGCAACCACACAACGTCTGTCATTTTTCTAGTGCAATGCAGAAGATGAAAACATCTCATTGGTTGCTACAGCTTACAACACACCTGTGTGCATAACATATGCGTACAAAATGAATTATATATTTGTGTGTAAGTGTGAAATTTGCATTGTCCTTTTAATTTACCTTGCCTGATAGATATATATCTTCTGTTGGAAGCCATAAATACAACTTGTGGGTGACTTTCCTCAAGATCAAAGAGTTCATCTTTGCCAGGTTTGGAGCTGCGCCCAGATTTCAATGTACCCGTAGGCCCCATGGGTGTCAGGTACTTCCCACTACAATCTTTGAAGGCCAATTTCCCGGCTTTGAACTCAAGAGTGTAGCCTGTGCCATTATCAGGATCTTTAACCAGCTTCCCATCATTACGCAGGTATCTGTTGTCACATGTCTTCAAGCAGTACTTTTTCTCCTGAAAGACCAGTGTGATGAGGGAGTGTACACCCCATGGAATGTTGCTGTCTGTGGATATTTCATCCTCTTGGGGACTCAAGTGTGCATACCTCCTCCTGCTGACACTAAGAAGGTTAGCTTGAGGATGGATAGCCAAATGCACAGCCCAGAGCTCTGTCTCCGTGATGGTCTGCGCAAAACAAGACAGCTTGTCTTCTGAACCTCCAAAGAATCGCTTGTGTAAATCAGATTGGAGGGCCCACCTGCCATCCGACTGGGCAGTAATCGAAAAACAGCAATCTCCCTCTGGCTTCTCAGCCTCGCATGATACATTCCCATCTTTGTCAGCAGACAGATATCTTCCTAGATGGTGGCTTTTGAGGTAGACCACTGAACTGTCCACCTCATCCTGCTCTAAAGTCCATATTTGCTTCTTTTTCAGGCTTGGAGCAGATGCATAAACTTTGAAGCCAAAAGCTTCTGCTGTCAAATACCTGTTATCACTATTGATCAAGCCGAACTGAATCTTGAGAATTTGGTGTATCCCATTGGTTGGCATTTTTTTCTCTTCAAAATCACTCTTAGGTTCGCAAGCGAAAGTGTCTCGTGTTACCGGCAGTCCCTGGACTGATCGCAGAGGGTAGGAACTTTGTAAGTAGCCTTGAGAGATCTGGATTAAAATGAATGAACTTAAGAGAACCTCAACTTAACACCCGATGACGCGTTTTTTATCCTTTTCCAGTTGCCTCTACATCGGGCTGTGTCTGCTGCCTTCCTATAATCTGCACATTGCCACGCTGCTCACATCTCCCTCCCAGAGCTGGACTTTCCTCTTCACATATTAAGCTAGGATGCAGACTGCTCAGCAAAGTGGTAGCTGCAGCCTGTTTAATTGGTTACATCTAGGATTACAAAAGCTCTGTCCCTGGTTTTCAATGAACCACGAGCCGCCAGTAACCAATAGTGAGGCTATTGCATAAACCACAAAGAGGCTGTATATAGTGAGACAATGCTCCTTTTGTCAAGTTGCTTCTCAGATATTCAACCCAACTGAGTGAACACTTTCTCTTCATTTATGTGAGCGCTGTTTAATTCCTTTCAGCTCAAATAAAAAGTTTCTATTTTTTTGGAATACATCTTCATTTATTGTTCCAAATAAAATAATAAAATTAAACACATTTCTTCCCTGCTCCCTGTGTCTCTCCTCTGACTAAAATGTTACAGGTGGGAAAAAAAAAGAACAGGTAACCTAATCTTTTCCCTCCTCCCCATCAGCCGAATTCTGTCTGTATCTTTTCCTTTTTACACCTGTATAAAATTACCTGCTTCTCTGATTCCTGTGGTATTTCTGTAGGTCACCTCCTGGTTCCCCATTCTGCAGCCCAGACTATAATCTGCTTAACAATTATCCTGATATATTTTTTTTTAACTTTAATCCGTTTAGGCTTCCTATGGATCCCCACTGTGCTTTGCCTCCATCTGTCTATATCCCCTTCTAAATACTCATACCTGCATCAGGAGAATGTATTTAGCCCACAGTGAATGCTGACTCATTTTAAAATAATTGTTGCCTCCAAAATTACATGAATTTAGATGCAAAAAATAATGTATTTAGATTGCAGATAAGATCATTTTCACAAGGGTTACAAGAATGACTCAGCTATGACCTTGAAAACTCTTTGGAAAATGTTTAAGGTCATTCACCTGGATCTTACACACGCCTGCACGCACTGTACATTATGAATGCAGCAATTCATTAGTAACATAATTGAGGCATTTTGACACATGTCTACTGACATGCAGCATGCATGTGAACTAATTGCAATGAAGCTATGCACTATATATATATATCTCATATATGTCCAAATTTACATGGCATATCTGGTAAAAATGTATTTATTCACTATTATTTTTCTCTATTTATATAGTACCAATGTATTCACTGTACTTTGAGAAACGGTTATTCAAGCATATAAGTTCCTGGCCAAATAGAGCTTACAATTTAAATTCCCTACCACATTCAGTAGCCAATTAACCCGTGTGTCTTTGGACAACAAAGGGAAATCAGGGTGCCTGAATGAAACCCACACAAACACAGGACACTGTACAAATACCACACATAAGAAGACAGAGGTCTAATTAGGAGCGAAGTAACATAAACACCAAGGGTGGCCGAACCTGCACTAAGTAGATTAAGAGAGGGGGGTAAAGGGAAATTGAATAGGAATATCAGGTATGAAATGGAGGGGGAGCTGGTTAGGAATGAACCAATGGAGTAGGAGAGGAAGGAGTAAATGGTGGCTGGAAGGGATTATAGGTGTTTAAATAAGGGAATCAAGGTGAACAAAGTAGAATTGCTTTTCAGAATTCCGACCCAGCCATGCCACAGTAGGTGTTATAGGTTGTAATGTATTAACGTGCTTTATTTGCATATGAGGCACAGCAAGGCAGAAAAGCACTGCAGTCAGTGGCTATGTGGAGCGCAAGTGGTGGCCATGAGGATACCCTCCTTTTAAAGTGCGGCTGAAATGCTCAGTACCACCCTTATGGGGGATCTTGTAAAAAGCCAGGATAAAAGGGGAGGGATCCCTGGAACCTGAATGCACCAGGGGACATGAAGAGCTCACTCTTATTTTATGTGATTTATGGTTATGGCTGGAGCTGTTTTTCTTTGCAACCATTTCAAAAGATTTATTAAAATAAAGCTGTGACCAATCTATCTCATGTAATTATTTCAGGGAAAAGGAGGAAGATTACAAAAAAGGGTGGCCATCATCCGTTAGGCAATCTATGGCATCCTGGTTGGACTCAAATAGTGCTAATACCTGTGCCATAAAACAATTATGGTGCATACTTATGTGGGCCCAAAATATGTTTGTCCCTACTGTGAAAACCTCATTGAGTCTCATTTATGAAGAGCTTTGGATGCACATAGCAAAACCACTTGGTTTTGCACTGATTGCTGGATGACCGTTTGTACACACAACAAGCTGTACCCTCTGTTCTCAGTAATGTTCTTGGGAAACATCACTGCAATCTAAAAGTGTACCTAGGTGTCCAAAGAGCCCAAAAAAATTGAAGAGGTGTATTGTGCAAATGTGTTAATGTCACATCAAAGTCCAACCTCCTAGCACTTTAAATTAAAATGTTTGGCTTAGCCTCATTTACAGCGTAAATTGATCACGAGAATGAGAAGACATCTGGGGGTAAATGTATTAAACTCTGGTTTCTTCAACTCCCCCGAGTTCGGCGTCTACTGCGCTTAAATTTAAAGCGACGCTGCCTTGTAAAGGGAAGTTTCCCTTTACAAGGCAGCGCCGCTTTAAATTTAAGCGCCGAAGACGCCGAACTCGCGGGAGTTGAAGAAACCGGAGGTTAATACATTTACCCTCTGGACTGATTTTTATTACATTTGTCACTTTTTGTTTGTGAACCTTTTAATTATATCACTTGGATCGCACCTATAAATGTGGATCCCACCAAAGTGCATAATAAAGGTGCAAAAAGTATAGGAAGAAAATGCCACCACCTTGTTCTGTAAACCGATGTGTTTTGGTGCAAATCTGGGCAAAGTTCATGGCAGGAACAAAGTTGACTTTGCAGTTGGTCATTTTACGCTTTGTAAATGACCTCCATAGTGTTCTATTAATCGCTGTTCTGATGTCCAACTGGTTTTACCTTTTTGCAGAGCTGTCAGGACAATAAACCACTATCAACTCTATAACCGCCCATGATTACAAATTCTTCCCATATTTCACACTATATGTAGCCTTGCTGTTTAACTCTTTATAGGCTATTGTCCTTTTACCCATTTGTGCTCGGTGAATAGTGCAAAACTCACACAGAGAAAGTATGCAATTGTGTACAGTATATTCACTAATATGTATGACATTGGATGCAATCCATATTCTGCCTTTATTCCCTGCACCAAAGAAATCCACATACCTTTCCCTTTAAAGTGAATTTTAATCAGTACTTACATCAAGGATGGCATTCTAAGTGAGATTATTGTACCTGCAGTATCACATATTACAGCAGAATATGTTGGATGTGCACAGGAGTCTTTTGAGGCACATATGCCTGCCAGTCAGGGATGGACTGGTCAACTGACAATTATCACAAATGCCAGGTGGGCTAATCCTGATAGGCTTGTCTGGCACTTAAAACATTATTTGCTCTATAGCTGTACTGTACTAATGGGCTGGTCGAGCTGAGTGGCTGCTTGTGACCTTGGCAACGCCATCATTGCATAGGTTAGGCAGCTAGATGGAAGACGCTTATATGGTCCCCCACTGCTAGTTGCACATACAATCTATTCGCAATAAAATACAGCCGGGGCCAGGCCAGCTGATTAAAATGATAATGCTATGT
Source organism: Mixophyes fleayi (assembly GCF_038048845.1). NCBI lineage: Eukaryota > Metazoa > Chordata > Amphibia > Anura > Limnodynastidae > Mixophyes > Mixophyes fleayi. The sequence goes on from NC_134407.1 coordinate 76,596,912, forward strand.
CACAGTGTGCAGGAGATTTCACATGACATACCCAAGCACTGTTAGGTAGATAGATAGATAGATAGATAGATAGATAGATAGATAGATAAATAGATAGATAGACATACATATATATATAGTAAAATAGTTATTCAGTATTCATCATTGAAAGTCTTAAGCTGGGTACACACTACACGGTTTTCATCCAATAATTGGCTCAAACAGCCGACATACGACCGCTCGTTCAAAAGTCGGGTCAGTGTGTGCAGTGACACGATGGTCGAAAGTCTGCCCAAATGGACGATTATCGCCTCATTTGGTTGGTCGTACCGTTTAATATTTTCGGTCCAATCTCTTTTCCGCTGTGCAGTGTGTATAAACTTCCGACCGATCCACAACAGTGAGTACCAAATTACAGTCATTGCTCACGACAACATGGCCTTAAAAAGTTGCTAAAGGGACGTCCGCTCTTCCCTTTATCGTCCTAAACAAGGCTAGTGTGTATGCAGTCCATGGACCGAGCGATCAGACCATCGATTGCATGTAAAATCGCTCTGCATAAAAAGTTGGTCAAAATTTCTGTAGTGTGTACCCAGCTTAAGGTGTAAATGTACTACAGCTTCTAAGAAGGAAAACTGGAGGTTTTGCCCATAGCAAACAATCAGATTCTAGCTAGTATTTCTATAGCACATTGTAGAAAATGATAGCTATAACCTAATTGGTTGCTATGGGCAACATATTCACTTTTGTTTTTAGAATCTTTAGTAAGTCTATCGTAAGAGTTTACAATAAACAGTGTACAGCTGGCAACTGTTAGTGTGGTGGTGGTGGGGGGATAAATAATTGGTAAGAGGTATTCTAGCACTACCTACTGATTTACAATGATTGGCTATGATGAAAATGGATCTGGGGTAGCCTAGGGTGCTTGTATCTTCCTGCAGTTTAATTTTAGCTTTGAAAATGTCTTCATTATACAGCCACAGTGGCCATAATTCACCCTTTACTCCTTGCCAGCCGTTTCCTGACAAGTCTACAACAGGGCCGAGGGGCGCTCCACATACAATGACAAATGTGGACTGGTTTGTGTTGTATGCCAGGGCTGCTTTTGAGTCCCAATTCTGTTAGCATAGAAAATTCATCACCATCTTTTCATACTGATAGTATTTAAGTCAACCTTAAATTCAAAGGGACAATAAAGATTATCTACTTTTAATAGCAGGTAGACTATATCCTGGGCACTATTATAGGTAATTAACAATACTAGTGCATCAATTTAAGTCCCACCAAGCAGCTGTCTTCAGAGGTTAGTGCACCACCTCACATAAATTGTACAGACATAAGGTTTGGTAATGAGGACTGGGCTGGTGGGAACAATATTGATATATCCTTAAATTGGATATAATATTATCACAACAGTATCAAACGTATTTATATCAAACTGTCACCACTCCTTTATTTAAAAAGACAACAATTTTATTATAAATAATTATCTTGTATTGCAATAACAATTATCATACATACAATATAAAAATCCATTTAAAATACTAGATGATAAATATGATAATAATATCTGTGCTCTGTAAATTAAGAGAGGTTTATCAAAGTTACTGATATAATAGTCCCAATCTATGAGGAGAGTTGCTCGTTCAGATGTTGTTTAATAGGATCGAATAAATGACCATTTACATGGCTCATAAATGGTAAGAATAGCAAAAGAGATGTTTATACATTTGTAGCCTCCTCTGGAACTTCCTTGTGATATCAGAAACATGCCTTGTTCTATGTTATGGAATTTGGGCTACTAAACTCTACAGTGATAAGAGGAGCGTGACTAAGAAAAAAGTTCCTAAAGAGTCAAAACATTTTAATCCAGGCTAGACTACCGTAGGTGAATAAGGGAAGCAATTGACATCAACAAATCAGTTGCTGATTGGTTGCTATGAGTAACTGCATTATGCATGTTTGCACCAATGTATTTAAATAATCCCCAATATGAGTTGAAGGTTATTAAAACTAAGGAGACCAGAATAATTTAAACAGCTTTGTGCACAGAAAGAGGACTTCTCCTATGCAGTAATTATAAAAATGATTGCTTCTATATGCTCTGTGTGAAAACAATTCTGGGCCTGATTCATTAAGGAATGTAAATGCTGATATGTGCCGTATTTTGTGTAAAATCGCTCAGCGCATGCCCAGACATGGATATGCCAGTGTCACGAACATGCTCCCATCTTACGTGACTTTGGGGTGTTTACTGTATGAGGTCACACACGATTCCAGCCCGCAGTCTCTCTCTACCTATCACACACAGCGCTCTCACACCCCAATACACTTCAGGTTTGCCACCACCTAGAGACTGTTACACAAATGTAAATGCAAGCACACACTAGGCTTGTTAGTTAAATGTATTAACAGATCACACACCGGCATTCAAAGGGTTAACTTGGTTGAGCGATATTCTTCTTAACATCCTAATGGATCCGTTAGAGTATCAAGGACGCAAGTTATTAAATTTATAAATTTAATATACAAAGGTACAGGGCATTCAGATATATAAAAAAAAAATTAACAATTCACATAACATACACAAGCAAAACAGTTTCAAATAAAAAGGGTTACATTCAGAGTATAACTTACATGAGTTGTATAATCTGTGCCATAGGAAATTGGCTAGGAATATGGACAGCTTATCAATGTTGATTGATTTTCCCAAAAGACTGACAATTTGCCCCTTCCCAACACAGGTTTTTTAAGCAAAATTAAATGGAATGGTCTTCACAGGGGCAGTGTTAATGCTAATAGGGGGCCAGGGATGTTCCCTGGGTGTCACTATAGTTTTTTCACAAATAATCCCAAAGTTTTGACCTTTAGGTAATTCTTCACAGATATATCCCAGAGACATAACTCCCCCTTCAATAAACCGGTCATAATCTCCCACACATTTAAATACCAAACATGATGGAATTATAACAATGTGACATACCTTTCCCAAAGATATGTGATTATAGCTATTCCTGGATACCGCCAGTACCTGTCATTCACAACCCTGGTGTGATATCTGCTCCTCAGTATGGAGAGACACCCAGATTTCCCAAAATATGAACTATGAAGACATTTTCATCATCATCATTTATTTATATAGCGCCAACATATTCCATAGGGCTTCACATTTGGGGACAAACATAGTAAATTAATACACAAACTGGGTAAAACAGACAAAGAGGTGAGAAGGCCCTGCTCGCAAGCTTGCAATCTATGGGACAATGGGAGTTTGACACATGAGGTTAAGTCTACATTTAGCATTTCGGCCAAGCCAGACTGCAGAGGTAAAAGTGACTCATAAGCTAAATGATCCTGTCACACAACAATGTTGGTCAGGGGGTAGTTGTCTTGTGTGAAATTGTGTAACGGGTGGTAATAGGGTAATGTAGTGAGGTTAAGAGGGTGGTTGAGGAATATTATAAGCTTGTCTGAAGAGGTGGGTTTTCAGAAAACACTTGAAAGTTTGTAGACCAGAGGAGAGTCTTATTGTGCGAGGGAGAGAATTCCATAGAGTGGGTGCAGCCCGAAAAAAGTCCTGTAACCGGAAATGGGAGGATGTAATGAGGGTGGATGAGAGACGCAGATCTTGTGCAGATTGGAGTTGCCGAGTTGGGAGATATTTTGAGACAAGAGAGGAGATGTATGTTGGTGCAGCTTTGTTGATGGCCTTGTAGGTTAGTAAAAGTATTTTATATTGGATTCTGTAGAAAACAGGCAACCAGTGTAGAGACATTCAAAGTGATTCAACATAGGAATAACGATTTGAAGTTCATATTTCTATATACCTGTGTAGGCCTTCAAATGCTGCCTTTGGCTGCAAGGATGTCCAGCTGTGACCGGCCCTACAAAGTCTATTCAGGTGTCCAAAAACCAACTTGTGCCAGGATATAGCTCACAGCAGGGGCCCTTTGAAGGTGCTACAGGTGACACTGCTATCTTCTAACACTGTGATGTGGAGAGCCACCGAATACACAGCCACACAGTCTCTCTGGCTTTACGTTTTAAACTTTAGTAGCTCAACTTATCAATGGATTCATTTGATGTACCATATTTATACTGCAATTATGATGTAGGCCTTATTCACCACAATTATGTGATGGGTTAACTGTAATAACTGTAAGCTCTCTCTGTTCACGACAGCCAGCAAATGCAACAATATCCAATGAATCTTCGAGCAGAAAGTACACTTGTGTCAAGCTTCATGGGCAGAAAGGCGAGAGGCAAGGGGAATGGGCGTATGTGTGTAGTCAATGAGGCACACATAGCACAGATCCCAACTCAAGCTTTGAGCATCTCAAGATAGATGTTTTATTTGTTTGTGGCAGTACTCCTGCCACTGTGATATTGTTGAATAGGCTTCACCATGCTTTGCAAAAATTTGGAGTAGGTCACCACTGGCAGATTACCCGTTTTCGACAGCCATAGAGCTCTCTCCCTTTGATAAATAGACCTCCTAGGTTAACCTGTTGCACTAAATACAAGGTCTTTTGTAATATTTTGCTAACATTAATCTCTGGAATAAAGGCGAGTTTGCCAGATAATGAGAAAAGACATGTTGATTACGGATAAACGATTGTATTAAAACAATTCTAACTAGTGGACTGGAGTGCTTTTTGTTTGTGCTTTTCTGAGTTGCAACTCTGGTCTTTTTGATAACAATAACCAATTACAAGGTGCAATTTTTCACCTTGGCAAAACCATGTTGCGCTGCATTGCAATGTGATTTGTCCAGGTGCAAATTTAAAACATTTTACTGGATTTGTATCTAAGTGTAAATGAGGCTAACATTGTGCAGCAGTGGGCAGCACAGTGGCCTAGTGGTTAGCACTTCTGCCTCACAGCACTGGGATCATGAGTTGGATTCCCGACCATGACCTTATCTGTGTGGAGTTTGTATGTTCTCCCTGTGTTTGCGTGGGTTTCCTCCGGGTGCTCCGGTTTCCTCCCACACTCCAAAAAAAACATACTGGTCGGTTAATTGGCTGCTCTCTAAATTGACCCTAGTGTCTGTCTGTGTGTGTTATGGAATATAGACTGTAAGCTCCAATGTGGCAGGGACTGATGTGAGTGAGTTCTCTGTACAGCGCTGCAGAATTAGTGGCGCTATATAAATAACTGATGATGATGATGTACCTGAGCAAGATCTTTCATGAAAGTGTTTTGTCAAACTAATATTACTGGGTACAGCAGGGGCACAATTGAGAGATATTTTCTTCAAACACTTAATAACACAGAACAGTATAAACAGCACCTTCTTATAGAAACAATTCCTTGATAAAACTAATCATGTTACTTTCATCCCATAAAACACTGGCCACACTATTGCATTGAAATCTATGTTATTTTCTTCTATCCACCTATCAACAATGACTTGTCACTCATTTCTGTTAATACAAAACGCTGTATGTTTTTCTGGGTATTCTTAAAGACTTTAATTGCTGTCTTGCCTCACAGCGCTGTGGCTCCTCATTCAAATTTGACCAGGGCACTATCTGTGTGAAACATGAATTCTCCCCCCATTATGTAATGTGTTTCCTACTCAGTGGCACACGCAGGGGCGGTTTCTGGTTCTCCAGAAACCCCTCCCCTCCGTGAACCAACGGTACTGTACAGCAGCTGCGGCGCTGTCAAAGAAGCGTCCGCGGCAGTGCTGTATTGTAGTATAATACAGCACTGCCACGGATGCTGCTTGACAGCGCCGCGGCTGCTGTAGAATTCAGAGTCGCCTAAATGGAGCTGCTGCGCATGCTCTTTTTTTTGGGAGGGGGGTAGAAACCCCCCCTTCTAAATCCTGCGTTCGTCCCAAATCCCTTCCATGGTTTAGTTGGCTTCTGACAAAACCGTGCCCTAATGTATGTGTAACAGTGTGTATGTTTGTGTGGTACGTACCCTACATTGCTAGGCCACAAAATGTGTGTGTGTGTGGGTGGGTGGGGGGGTGGCAGCAATGTCATTTGTCCTCACGTCGCCCTCACTCTGCTCTTCTGCCCATTCACGAGGCCCTCCATGGCAGATAGTGTCGGCAATGATGGGTATACCGGGGCTATTAGCCTCTACTCACCCCTGGATCCACCACTGCTTTAAAGTATTTTTTTTTCCTTTCACAAGGAACATATTTTAGTAAACCCTAAGCCAATTAAGAGCATTAACCCATGTCTTTGTATTGTTTTCTGTATTTGTTTATATGTTTTTCTCCCTAGATATGAAATTTGGGGAGAAATTTGTTTTTTCTGTTCAGTAAACACATTTTTCATGAATAGATCTGTTAAATTAACCTTATAAAATCAGCCATCAAGCATTTGGCCCCATGTCGACTTGCAAATAACAATCCTGGATCAGGTAAGAGAAATTTGAAACCAATGCTCTCCAATCTGTTACAACAATCCCTACAAAAGGGGTTTTCTATTAGTCCCCTTTTTTACTAATGCAACTCTTAACAATGTGCCAGCGATGCTCCTACCCAAGGCAGGAAACTGCACATACTGTAGCCTCAGAGATTTGTCATTCAAATCACCTACATTCTGTGCTGTTTACCTTCCTAAAAGAGACCCACTGTGGCAGAGCTTTTCCAACACTGCCTCATTAATTCTGCAAACAAAACATAAGCTTCTTTTCAGATGGCATATTCCAGAGCAGGTGACTTTACTTAGAGAGGACAAATCAGATGCTTTTAATTATTCACCCATAGATTTGTAACAAGGGGAGCCTGTGAACACCAATAAACAGAGACAATAAAGATTAATTAGCAACGTAGTGCATATAGCAACGAATATTTAATAGATTTGATGAGTCTTGTTCAAGTTAGACTAATGAAAGCAAAATGTACCTGACACCTACAAGCATTTGAGGCAGCTATTGACCCAATATTCATGAGTAAGTAGTATAAATTCACTAGGATCTGGCATTACAGAGGCTGGTGAAATGATAGGCTGAATATTGGTTCAGCTCATAACATGGATGCATAAAAGCAGCCATATTTGAATTATAGTAAAAATTTAATGTAAATTGTTTATAACATCTAATGCTACATTTGTCATGCAATAAAGTATATATTATTATTAGAAAAAAAATGTGTTTTAAAGCTTTACAAAAGCATCCTTCTAGCAGAACAAATAAAAAGAGAATAAAAACATTAACACATATGTAGTAACATTTTGTAATATATAGTAATAATCCTATGTTTTATACTTTAATGAGTACAGAGAATGTTTTACCGCAGGTAAAGCATACCAGAAACAAAGATGTTTTTTTAAATTAAATTCAAAATACCCAAAAAGTTTTGACTATTGAGTTGAGGCTGGTTTTTCAACTGAATATTATTGGCTCCTTGGGAGCTCTAATAATAAAAGTTAAGCATGCCTGAGACCATCCGCCATTTGGAAGGTTATCTTAAATGTTGGCATGTGGTTGTGACAAAATGTGTCTATAAATATTGTCCCTTAAAGAGTCCAAAAACTTCCTCAGACACACCTTTACATCAAGTGTGCTAGGACCAGATGTTAAGGTGGCCGGCCTGCAGGCACTGGGAGTATTGGTGAGCCCAGAGCCCTGGAGAACACTGAAAAGACAGCAACATGTTAAGTCTGAGAGACAATCACCACTTAATCTTGAGTGAATATACCCCTTTGATGCTTGGAGTTCAAGCCCATTGTGTTTTATGTTTAACTGTAGATTTAACCAAGGCAATTTTTTTTTTTCCGTTCCTGGCTAATACACTGTTGGTTGTGGCCGAATTTGGATATTAATTACTACTAGAGTGTTTGTCACGGTTTTGTGGAAGGTAAGTTACAAGTCCAAAGATCCTTTGAGATTGGTGATTCCAATATATTGTTTAGAAGATTAGGTACTGTGTCCCCATAAGGAGCAATTACAGGGCAGGACCACCATATGTGGAGGAACATACCCCTGTGACCATAATTTCTCCAGTATTACCGGGGTAGAGTCAGGGGACATCTTACGCAGCCTGTCGGGGGTATAATACTCTCAGTAATATATGTTGTTTCCTTTATCCTTGTTTAGATGGAGCTTTTTTGTTATCTCCATCCTCATTCTCATCAACATTTATTGTTTTAACGCCAGCAAAAGTCCGTAGCTCTCTACAGTTGGTAACACACACAGTAATAAAACAAGGTGGCAGACAGAGGGGTAAGAAGACCCAGCTCGCAAGCTTACAATCTATGGGTCACTCCATGCCTCCCCCTCACCATCTGGTCTCACTCCCATTCTGATTTACCAGAAATTCTAACATTTTTAGTTATTTTTAAGGGTATCCATTGATATCACATGGATAAAAAAGTCATTTTTTTGGCTCCTCATGCACAATGATGTCAGTCAATTGATAGACTGTGTACTTTAGTGATGTCACTAGCTTATAGAGAATTGAGCGGCTGCATCCTCTACCTCCATTGTGTCATGGGTACACTTTAAAGATTCTTTTCAGTATCTTGATGGTATTAACTCTTTTAGCAGTAGCATCCATATGCAAATGACTAGAAGAAGACAAATTCAACAATAGTCTGGTAATTTGAGAATAAAGATGGCTGTTGCCACTGTCATTTTGGGAGACGATATAAAAGGTAATAACCACACAGGTCACCTAGAAAAATCCTTTTTTAATGTTTTAAAGACACCAATGTGGTTTTATGTGGGACTGGTAGACTTACTTTAATATTGTTAATTATGCCATTTTAAATGCACCTGACATGTTTAACAAGATGCAATGCTTTTCTTTCTTTTCTGACTAATGATAATTGAGTTAAACCGTTACTTGTCTCCCTAAAGGCAAAGGTTGTGTTTCAGGCACCCCTCTCCGTTCCTGAAAATAAGGACGGCAGCTTGGGTTCTAATGATTTTTTCATGTCTGTGTTATCTCTTTCCAGCCGCTGAGAAGAGATCATCTCTTACCTGCACTGTGGGTGTGCTTTACCATCCAGGACCATTGTAGGTTTAGAGTAACATACAGTATATTTATAACACTTAGTGTAACAAGTGTACAGCTGCAGACAGAAACGTACAGCTCATTTTACTTCATTAGATTTTGTGAGCAGGCATACTGAAAACTTTACTCCAATATTCCTATAGCTTATAAGCTTGCGAGCAGGGCCCCCTTACCTCTTTGTTTTACCCAGTATTGTTTATTACTGTGTTTGTTCCCAATTGTAAAGCGCTACGGAATTACTGGCATTATATAAATAAATGTTTATGATTGAATATTTAAGCAAATAAAACAAAATTACGGTGATGTGCAAATAACCATTTTACTGAGGTATACCTAGAAATTACAGACCCTCAAAACAAAATTTTGAGTTGACCCACTCCCCCTAGGCTGTTACATAGCTCCGCACCATTGCTAAATTCACACTCACCAGTAGAGATCTGTTCCGTCCCAAAACAATACTCAAGAATAAAACGCAATTATATATGTTATATATATTACAATCTAACACAGGTGTCTAAACTATATATACTGTATATTCCTTGAAAGCTGCTGACACTTGTTGTCTGATAAATCAATATCCAAAACGGGTCTTGTATGTGTTTGGTGGAAGCACTCTGCGTGCCCGAGGAACGCCCACCCCTCAGGCACGGTGCCCCACCCACCCCCCACTTCTTAACTTGTGTGCAGAAAGTGGGAGGGGAAGGGCGGCATCAGAGCTGTGGAGCTCCCACCTCTGCTGCACTGTGACATCATCATGCTCCCAGCCTATCATTGACACAGAAGAGCAGCAGGATAGGCTCAGCCTAATTTAAATAACTAATTCCATCTTCCCCAATGTCAGCCAATGAAAAAGTGTCTGATGTTCCATTTAAATCTTATGGGAGGCTAAAAGTGCTGGGGTGCCAGGAAAAATAAAAACACTAAATGACATTATGATGGTGCTGTAGGTGCCCACCTTAGTTCACCTAATGGTAGCGTTGGGCCTGGACTCGTAGAGTATACATTTCTAAAATATTACTTAGTAAAAATAGTCTGCTTAATTGTTGAATATCTAGTACTACATATTTATAATACAAGCAGAGAGGTTTTTTGTGTTACTTTTGGGTAAACTTTTCAGTTCAGATGGTAAAGGGACAGGATTCGTTCCAATTTAAAGATAAACAACACTGCTATATTGAAAGAATAGCCGCAGAACCTAAGATCCATTTGACCATGTTTTTTTGAGTGCTTGTTTGGTAGCTATGAGAAGCCTTTATCTGAGGCATGACCATTCAGATGTCGAATCAGCTTCCTGAGTTAAAGCTCATGCACTCAAGCGTTATTATCTTATGTCTTGCGTTTTCCTCCCATCTGCAGTGAAGAGAATACAAAATTAACTTGAAGTAGAGATTTATGCTCATTTTGTCTGACAAGCACATTTGAAAGTGCATGTTACCCCCTTCATTCATTTCAACATTTACATTTTTCTCTTAAAAAACTTCTCGGTTTAGCTCCATTTATGTATAAAATGAATCATAAGAGTGAGGAAAGATAAGGACTGTCTTTTATACTTGTGGTACTTTTTTTTTTTACTTCAATAAATTTTTATTGAGATTTTCAAAATTAAATGGGGTACAGAAAAAAGAAAAGGGGACAAGTACAATTGAAGGAACAAACAAAAGGGAAGAAAGGGGGGGAAACCCCCACGTGGGGGGGGGAGTCACTCAAATGAAACAGCAATCTTATAACATGCACATTACTTTGAACAGCAAAAATAAGATATACACATTGGTCTTTCTTGTAGTACACCAAATGTCAGCGGCGCACAGAGGATTGTCGGGGGGGGTTTCCCCCCGCCGACCCAAAAAAAAAAAAAAAAAACGAGAGAGAGCTGCTGCGCATGCAGCTCCGTTTCGCCAGTGCTGTCCTATACAGCAGCCGCAGCGCTGTCTAAGAAGTATCTGCGGCGGTGCTGTATACACTACAGCACCGCCGCGGACGCTTCTTTGACAGCGCCGCAGCTGCTGTATAGGACAGTGGCCACTTAGTTAGTGCAGGGGGGGGTTTCTAGAGACTCAGAAACCCCCCCTGCGTGCGCCACTGAATGGGGACACATTAAAACCTAGGTAGCTCAAATAACACACAGGCAGAACCTATTCATTAAGCTGGGGTTCCTCTATGAGGGCTGCTGGAGAGGGAGAGGGTGAAAGATTTGAGGCTACCCGTGCTCTACCGGAGCCCTCTGTGACATATTCGTGCCAGCTAAACCATTTGAAAATTGGATTGGAGGCGGATGACGTATAGGGCACATCTGTTGTCTCCATCTCAAAACTATACTGGATTTTAGACACGACCTTAGTGATGCTGGGGGGAGCAGGGGACTTCCAGTTCTGAGCTATTGCTGCTCTAGCGGCTATTAGTATGTGTCCTAATACATAGCGCTTATAGCTAGGGATCACAGGCTGGTATATGTGTAGGAGGGCTACCCCGGGTCAAGAGTGATAGAAACTCGCAGGACCTCCGAGATCAAAGCGGATACCTCGCCCCAGAACGCCTGAATAACCGGGCATGTCCAAAAGACATGATAAACATCTGCTATCTGACCACATTGACGCCAGCAGAATTTAGACTGACTTGGCCATATCTTATGAAGGCGATCCGGGGTGAGATAGAGCCGATTGAGGAGCTTAACATGCATTTCGGTGTGATTAATGCATCTAGACATGCGGTGTGAGTATATGAATATCTTTTTCCCACTGCTGGGGAGTGAAAATCAGGCCAATATCTGCCTCCCAACGTGCTTGGGTTGGAATCTTGGAGGCTGGGACCAGGGACTGGAAATAGCGGTACCAGAATGTTATTCCTCCCCTACTACCCGCCTTTGTTAGTCTATCTAGAACCTGAGCTGATAATGTGGACAGAGCATGGGGGGTCCTAGAGGCTGCCCCCACCCAGTGTCTAATTTGCATATATTTAAACATCTCGGACTGAGGCAGATTGTATTTGTCCCTAAGTACGTCGAAGGGGAGGAAAAGGGTCTGCGCAAACATATCCGCCAGAGAGACTATCCCTCTATTTTTCATACCGTGATACTTGTGGTACTTTTGTGGGTTTAAGAATTCTTATTACATTTTGCAAAAGTACGGCTGGAAGATGTATAATGCATCCTATTAAAGGTATAGATGAGATCCAGTCTCCGGCAGCTCAAAGATGGTGTAAAAATCACCTTTCACTAGGAAATAAAAGACTATTTGCCCTCCCCAAAGTGGGTACTGCCCCCTCAAAATCTGCATGTATCTCCACCTATTGAATGCATTTAAATAATCTTGCACTGTGAAATATTGAATGCAAAAGTAGGATCATTTACGCATCTAGGGCCTGATTCATTAAGGATCTTAACTTGAGAAACTTCTTATTTCAGTCTCCTGACAAAACCATGTTACAATGCAAGGGGTGCAAATTAGTATTCTGTTTTGCACATAAGTTAAATACTGCCTGTTTTTTCATGTAGCACACAAATATCAAAATTAAATTTCAGTGTACAAATAAGCTATCAAGTATTTGAGTGCTACATGAAAAAACAGGCAGTATTTAACTTATGTGCAAAACAGAATACTAAGTTGCACCCCTTGCATTGTAAGATGGTTTTGTCCAGGAGACTGAAATGAGAAGTTTCTCAAGTTAAGATCCTTAATGAATCAGGCGCCTAATCTGTACTCTGTACTGTAATCTGTATAGGGCTGCATTTTGCAAGTAGGGAGATGACATTACAATACATCCTTTGCATTGTTTGCACATGTTTAAATAACCCTTACAGTTTATAATATAAAGAAGCAACTCAGAATATATAAACAAATACCTGCCAATGTGTGACTGAAGCAGGGCAATGTTATCCTGACTGCTAGAGCAGTTACTAAATAAATAATATACAGATTACCAGTAACAACCATAAAGGCCGCTCTGATATACAGAATCTATAGAGAGGTTATAGTTCTATGGGTCGTCATTACTTGTACCGCTGATCACTAGTTATAGTTCCCGAATTTATACCCAGTTCTGTATGTTAAAGTGTCATAAAGATACATTTTCGTTTAACATTTGGCCTTTTTTACATCCTTGCCAAAATGGCCTAGCCCTGCCTATTGTGAAGTTGTAATTTGTAAGGTAAATAAATAGTTCTTCCAGTATAATTATGCTGACTGTTTTATACACAAGGGTTTATTTCTGAAACAGTAATAATAACCTTCCTTGCCATGCCCAGGTGTACCCTTTCTAGCAGCAATATAAACGTGCAGCTATATGGTTTATGTGTTTTTTATTTTGCTTGCTATGTGGGTCATTTAAATATAATTTTGCACCTTTTTGCAGGTACATATTTCTTAGTAGCTGTACCTGGTAAAACCTATAATATATAACTTTTTCTCCAATATCTTACAAGCTGTAAATTGAGCTTCCAAACACTTTTGTCATATATTTTTTTAATCTTTCTAATCTGGCACATGCGATGGTTGGCAGTATTGTAGTGTGCCCGATGTTCAACAATAATCTGCTGGAGATGTATTAGATGGTTACTGGGCATGTTGTTAAATGACTGCTGTTATCCTGTATGTGCATTCATATTCTGACCGACTACAGCCACCTCAGCCTCTGGCCTATGTGTGTGGCCTCTCTGGAAAGTGGTCTTGTCACTGGGGAGAATCCACCCATATGTTATTTATTATTATTATTTCCATTTATTTATATAGCGCCACTAATTCCGCAGTGCTGTATAGAGAACTCACTTACATCAGTTACTGCCCCATTAGGGCTTACAGTCTAAATTCCCTAACACACACAGACAGACACACATAGACATGGACAGGCACAGACAGACAGACAGACAGGCTAGGGTCAATTTGTTAGCAGCCATTTAACCTACCAGTATGTTTTTAGATATGTTGCCTCCTTTACTTTTAAAAAAAAACTATTTAATAGCTATTCCTGTTTGTGATGTATATAAATAGATCTGGTTTTAGTTTTTCTTTTTAGAATAACAGGCTCAGTAGGAAACACACACAAGGTATTAATGAACCATTTAAGTCAGAATACCACTGAAATGTGAGCTATATTTTTCCTTGCAAAAGGAAAAATAGCCTCAGGGTAAGAAGCAGGAGAGAATATAAAAAAAACGGGGTTTCCAGATTTTGGGGGAGGGGCTAGTACAACAGACTAATATATATATCATCATCATCATCATTTATTTATATAGCGCCAGCAAATTCTGTAGTGCTTTACAATTGGGAACAAACATTAATAAAACAAGGCCTTGCTCGTTGTAGATCCCTGACCCAGGGCCGCCATCAGGGGGGTACGGGGGGTACTGTTGTACCGGGCCCGGGCTCACCAGGGGGCCTGGTACAACAGAGCAACACATACTTACCTGGGGGCCCGCTGTCTTGCAGTCCGCTGGTCTCCGCTACTCTGTCTTCAGCCTGGCTGTCACCTTGACAGCCAGGCACCAGGATGCGCTCGCAGGGGTGGAGGAATCATTCCCCTGCGATCATGTGCTCTGCCTGTGACAGCCAGAGCACATGTGCCCAGATAAGTATGTGTTGCGCTGCTGCTCATGGGGGTGGCGCTCATCGGGGGGGGGGAGAGGGGGCCGTACTGGGCCCCATGATTTCTGAAGGCGGCCCTGCCCTGACCTGATGCGTACCAGAGACAGACAGGCAGGATCTGGCTGAGACTTCTGTCATTGCATGGGATACCGCAGGTCCTTCTACAGTGTTACCTGCAGCTCTTCAGCAGAGGTCCCCAATACTAGAGAGTAGGGGACAGTGACATATGTCAAAGAGTGGGGTCACATAGGAGTACATTGGAGTCCTACCAATGTCCTAGTCTGGTGGAAGGAAGGTAGTGGTGAGGTTGTGTTATCCCCCAGCTCCCCACCCAAGGTATGAAACCCACTTAATGATTCATGGGTCTATGGATCCCATTTCTTCCCCCTCAGCAGATGGAACAGCCACCTAGCATCGTGTATACGTCAGAAGCACATGATGTCAGACAGAGAACATATTTATTTAACAAAGTGATGGGGATTCAGAGAATTTAGTTTAAAAAAGGAGTACAATAAATAAGTAAATTACCAAAGTTATTATTTTTAAATATGTAATTTTTTCACAATAACAAATTTCTTTATTTTTATCTTTATTTTTGTCTTATCTCTTTTTTATTATTAATATTTTTTATTTATAAGGTCTGCATAAAAGGTCTGCAGCACAGTATATGTCAAAAATAGACAGCAATGATCCATAACACAATTACATAATACATAGTACATGAAAAACAAAATACAAAGTAAACATACTGAGTAAACAGAAAATACACAGATAACATGGTAATGCAGATCAAATTAATTATGGAACAGTGAGAGTAATGGTAATGTCCAACGTGAAGTAGGCCTGAGCTCACTAAAACAGGGCTGGGGACATAGGCCAAGTGGTACAGAAGGTGATGGAAAAGTAGAAGGAAATCATCAGGAATAAGGGCCTGCTTGTGAGAACTCCTTTAAAATATGTTTTGTTTACAGCCTCACAGACGGATATTGAGAAGCCAATTTTCAGTCTGTTGTACACTTTTACCTAGTTTGAGTGTACTACTTTTATGGTACACTGTTGTTTATACTCTAGTGTAGGCGTGCATACATTTTGTCTAATTTTCAAGACTAATATCTGAGATAGGAATGTGCATTCTAGGAAAAGTAACACTGTCAAAGAGGCCTCAAGAATCTATTCACGTTAATCATGCGGAAATGCATGAATAAGGTAAATATTAGTATCGGAAATATTTATCAATAGGCTAAAGCAGAAGATATATCCTGCTGTAACCAAACTAACGCTCAGTATTGCAGTCCACATAATTTTCTATGGGGATTGCAAACTGGAGTAAATTTTAACTTTTTGGAGTTTGTAGTCGGTTGATAACTCCATCTGAAGATGATATTAGCAGCAGTTGTGTATGGGCACTATAAGGCAGATGTGATGGGTAAAGTGATCTTTGTGAATCTGTCCCCCTGTCAAATTATTAGTGCATGCGCAAGGGACAGAATGAGAAAACTTACGCTTTCTCAATGGATTTGTCTTTGCTGAGTCAGAGGTGAAGGCCTGAAAGGCTGCCTGTTGCCCATCACTGCATTAGGGGCATGACCATTTCATAATGGGCGTTGTTCTGTGTCGTCGTCGTCCCCCCCGCCCCTCCCCGGTAATGTCTATTGCTTTTGAGAAGCGTTAGGCCACCCCCAACCCCCGTCAAAACACCCTTGAATTGCCATGCTAACCAGAGGCACTTGTCTCGCGAATGGGGACATACCTCCCAACTTCTGCGAGTCAGGGCAAATGTGCTGACAGTAGGACAGTCCCCTCAACTCACGATGGTTAAGAAGTATGTAATATTATGTGTTGTAAAGAATGTCTCAATCCACTAAACTCCTCACATCAGAACTGTGCACCCCTGTAGTGTTGTTGCTGCCATTTCAACATGTTAATCCATACACTACCCCAAACAAAGAGACGCAAATGCGCATAAATGCATATGTAGGACACTACAAAAGGGGAAGAAACGCCACTCACTGGGCATGTCTGCATTTTGCTTCTTTGTAAATGACCCTCATATGCTGCAAATTGTTTTCAGTTTTTAACACCATTAAAAGATTTATTTTCTAAAATCCATTATTCATTTTAAAAGCAAAAAACATGAAGGTTAAACAGTGAGAAATAAAAGAAGAGCTATTGTGAATATGCACCATTGTAAGGTGAGCAGACCATGCCGTTCCCTGTGACTTGTATTGAGGAATATAAAAAGACTGCAGTGAGTGACATTACTGTAGGACACAACCCATTGTCCTATCAGGGTTGTGCCACACCTTGTGGATTCAGCTGCACACTGCAGCAACCAGTCATAACCATTACAAGCTCTGACAAGATACATTATGGAAAAGTAAATAGGTAGATCATAGATAGTTATATTAATTCACTACAGATTTCTGCTGGAATTTTACTTACTAATCTGCATTGCTGGAAGATATTTATGCTGCAGAGGCCATGCTGACAGACTGTAAGCTTTCCTAGCTGTCTGTGGGGTTATTTACTAACATAGCTATAAACTGGACCAGTAGCCAATAGCAACTATCTGACATGAAAAGAAGAATGTAACAATGCTGTGTACAGAGCAATCCTTCTGCAAGGTATCTTTTTTTCTGTTTTGTGAATAGTGCTAAAAAATATTCTTTGTGAACATATCAATTAGCATTTCATCATAAAAAGTCACTAAAGAGTCGCAAAAATCTCCCAAATATAAATGCGATGAGCATTTTGGGCAATTCAATACAAGTCACTGAAAACGTCATAACAGAGGTAAATAATGTATTAGTCACAAACAGAATATAAGTGCTGAGAATATTTAGCAGATTTATGTAGCTCCCATATCTGGTTTTGCTGAATGGTGCTAGTTCCTAGGGTTAAATAAACATGTTTGCGCTTAACTTTCACATTGCTTTAGTAAATATGCCTGCAAGGATCATGTATGAAACTACAGAAATTCAGCTCCACAGTGTAATCTCATGCACCTTTTTTTTGTTTTTCTTTGCAGAAATGCATTCAGTTTGTCTAGAAGCACAAACTAAAGTGGAAATAGTGACCTCATGAAAAAATAAGTTGAAATGTCATAAAGGAATGTAAACTGTACTGTTCCACATTTTCAGGACTCTCAAAAGAGCTCTTTTATCAGAAAACAATGCAGCTATTGCTTACTGCACATTGCCATACTTTTGCAAAAGTCGATTACATTGTCCTAGTCACTGGATTAGATCAATAAATTTGCATGTTGGCATCTATAGGAGAGCAAAAATATGTAACTTCTGCGCATGTTGTAATGAATGCGGACTAGGCTCATGCACCTCACCTCATAGCTCTTACTTACTACATGTTGCCATATTTCTTTAAAAGTAAATTGCAATTTTCTAATCACTAGATTAGATCAATATATGAATTGACCAGTTAGCAGCCATATATCCTACACCCAGATCTTCTACTAGTTCTGGTTATTTAGTACAGTCCTGAATTGTGTAATTGGAAATCCTGCTCCACCTCAGTTAACACATTTAGTTTGTGTAGTTTCCAAATTCTATTTGGGTTTATAATGACAGTTGTTCATTTTTTGCCATTTTAGACAGAAGAATAAAACAGTATAAACTCGGCGGAGCAATCCTGTCCCACAAACGTTTACAATACAGGGCTTAATATGTATCTATGAACACAGCTTGCATTAATTTAAGTGATATGTAACAAAAGCAATACATGAAAAAGAATACATCTGAGTGGATTTAGAATTGTTATATTAGTATATGCTGTCCAGATCTTTTGGGTGTGTTTCATTATATATTAAGTGAACTTCCTGGAATACATTTAGGGGGGCATTTAGAGTTGAACATATTTGCATCCAAAACGAAAAAAATGCATGCCACAAAAAAATGCATTTATGTGTTCATTTGAAGTTACACATATATTAAGATCTATCCAATTTAAAATAAACACATAAATGTGACTGCATGAAGATATGTTTAAAGGGCATCAAGATGGGCTGCAAAAGGCCACAACCCACAACAGGCTGGGGGGCTGCCACATAACTGGGCACCCCACAGCACAGTCTCCCTGTCATAATGGTGCACAGTCCCAGCCTGTTCTGCACAGGCCTCCCTCATAGGAAAAAGAATCTCCTCCCTACACCTGTGTGTGATGGGTGTTGGGGTAATAGTTTTAAATAGTAAAAAATATTAATTTTGTATGTGGCATGATACAATGTATGAATGAACCTCATTGATACAGGGAGATTCATTTCGGCTAGACTCCAAGTGGGATTTTTAAAGGGTTCCACAACCCCAAAGACTTGGTACACGGTACATAAAGGTTCTGATAGAAAGTGGAGATCACCACACCACAACTGGGCCCTGATTCCCATCCTCACAGTAATAAGAGTGAGACAGATAGGTCCGGTAAGTGCGTCTGGCACTGCCGCTCGTCACAGGTTGGCAGATGCATGGTTGCTAGCTAGGCCCCCATTTTTTGTGGTTAAGTTTCACATTTGTATTTTCTTCATACTTGCCAACTTTTCCTCGTTGGCTTCAGGGAAATCCCAGGGGAGGTGGGCGTGCGGGGGCGGGGCTTAACAAATTTCATCATTTTGGCTCAACCCCCTAAATGATTGTTACAATTTTGGCCAATTACAGCAGTGGGTGGGGCTAAGATGACACAATGTTTGCGCCATTAAGCCCCGCCCCTGACGTATATCTATATCGGGGGCGAGAACCCGGGGGGTTGCTCTGCTCTCCATGGAACTCAGGAAGTCTCCCAGAAATGCGGGAGTCTCCCAGACATTCCGAGAGAGTAGGCATCTATGCGTTAAAGAAAATCAGCTAATTAATCTCTAGAGACTGAAGTGTCTTTTACATTTCTGTCTCCATTACTGAAGTCATGTTGTCTTACCTGTCAGTCTTTGATTAAATCTTGGTCTCCATGAAAATGGCCACCTCCATAGGCATCAATACATGGACATAGGACACAATTTCTGAACTGTGTCATCATGCCACAGACGGCGAAGCCAAACCACGTCTTGTACTGGCTCAGCATCAGGGAGAATGCTGGACTCTTCAGGGAGTGAGGGAGATCAAGGAGTCTCCCTGACATTCAGGGAGAGTTGGCAAGTATGATTTTATTTTCTTTAACATAACAAAATGTTTATTTGTGATCGGGGAGGGTCAGTTGCAAATAGCACATATTTTCTGTTACTAGTAACACCCAATCAGACCTTGACTTTCATTAGTTGCACTAGACTGACCAAAGCTGATATCATAATGTTTTCTATGGGTGTGTGTCACTTGCTGGTTATTAATCAGTTTTGTAAAAAGAAATAAAAAAAACCCATCAGTGCCCATTAAACATCAGTTACACAGTAAAGTGGAGAAGTAGATCAGAACATTGAATTTATTGTAAGTTGCAGAGACAAAAACATGTTTTCCCTGTCTGGCTGGTCTCATTCCAACAACAGCTGGTCAGCGGGAGCAGATCTCGGGGTGCCTCCAGGCTGTTACTAAAATCTTCCACCTGTGTCCCTGACACCGCAAGAGGCACTTGAAGGAAACATTGTGACACAGTGACAAAGGGCTCCCTGGTCCCAGTTTATCAGACAACGTTAAATCATCATGTTCTGATATACACTTTAATTTGCTACCATTTTGTTATTTCTACTGTTGTTTTGTTTTTAAACTCTTTATTTAAAGAAGAAACAGCTTGAAGAATACAAACATCATATTTAACATAAGAATATTAATATACAATACAATATGTCTCCTCTATGTTTTATGCATTATATCAATAGAGAAAGGGGAGGGAAGGGCAAAGAAGGAGAGGGGTGGAGGGGAGTAAGAAAG
Source organism: Mixophyes fleayi (assembly GCF_038048845.1). Lineage (NCBI taxonomy): Eukaryota > Metazoa > Chordata > Amphibia > Anura > Limnodynastidae > Mixophyes > Mixophyes fleayi. The sequence continues at coordinate 76,617,311 of NC_134407.1, forward strand.
GCACAAATACTACAAAATATATTGCTAATAAGTATACATGGAACATGGCTAAGAACAACTAAATCATATAGTTAAAAACCAGACAGATATCACTCACCACCAGTGCACCGCACCCAACCCGGGGGATTCAGAGGCGGCCCAAGAACTATGTTCCAACAGCGGGGGGGAGAGCGGTACTGGATAGACAACTACAGCTTTCTAGTAAGTACCACGGGGCCCACACCTTATAGAAATTATGTGATTTATCGTGGAGGTAGTACGTTATACTCTCCATGCTTGTGACATGCCAAATATAAGACCGTAGTTCCTGCATGGAGGGAGAATTAGGGTCTTTCCAATGCTTTGTTATTAAAGATTTAGCAGCAGCCAAGATATGAGAGATAGGCTTGTCAGAAGTCACGCTCTCGTCAGGTATGGGGCGAGAGAGAAGGAATGACCAACGGTCCTTATTTATCTGTTGTTCTGACACAGATTTTATAAGTGCAAGGACCATGTTCCATAAAGGAACTATACAAGGGCAGGTCCACCATATATGTAGCATTGTACCCCTCTGACCACATTCCCGCCAGCAGCTCGGAGTGGCCCTGGGAAACATTCTAGATAGCTTGTCAGGTGTATAGTACAATTTGTAGGCCGTTTCCTTAATTAATGTAGAGATCGAGCTCTTGGCAATCCCCTCCCTGACCTCCTCCTAGCAAGCGTCATTTGTCATTTCTACTTTTTAATAAAACTTAGAGGATATATCTGGGAGCCACAGAAAGGCCCGATGAGAGATGGATAAAGCAGAATTGTGCAACATGTGAGTCAAGAGTATTTTTAATCATCACTTTTGGGGACACTTGTGAGTCCGAGCTCTCTAAAACAATGGTTGAGCACCATAGATGTAAGGAAACACTAGACCTGAAGAAACCAGTGGACTCAACAGGAAAGCACATCTTGCATATAAACACATATGTATTAGTTCAATAATCCAAGAAAGGAGTTATTTGGTAATGAATGTAGCCTTGATAAAGTGTGCTCCTTGTGGATTATAGATCAGATGCATGAATGTGTCTGCCTATACACTAACATGCAAAAATTAGATTTTGTTTTGTGGGACGAGATCATATGAATGAGATCCAAGGGGTGTATACAGGGCCGCCAAGAGAAATTGTCGGGGCATGACCACACCAGGTTGGGGGCACCTCCCACTACCCAGGCAGGCCAGTACTTTGTACCTGTCCCCTCTCCATTGGTGCCCCTAGGTATATATGGCATATTTAAGGGGTTGTCCCCTGGTTTGCAAAGGATGGAGGGGGGGGGGGGGGGGCAAGCTAGCCATTTTTTTGGCAAGTGCAGATTAAAAGAATATGTAACCTCAAAGGTTAAAATTTTTACAACATTTCTATTAAAATGACTGTATTCATTTGGGAGGATGTGCCTTTAATTATTATATTGCAAACAGAGGATCATGTAACTCACTATAAACAGTTTTGACTCCCCTGTGTTAGATAATATCCTCTGGTTCTGCACCCTTCCCCACCCCTAAAACCTTTCTTTCCCTCATTATTTGTCTCCCCCCTCCCTCTGAAAAATAAAAACAAACAACATTTTTGCTTTCTATGTATAGCATACCTGATCTTAGATAGTTACTCCGAGCCCTTATTATTATTGTTAGCAAACATTTTTGAGTTTCATATGTATACATTATGTTTATACATTCTCTTGGCATGTGTCAAATACGTTGTTTTGTTTTGTAAAAGCCCTAATAAAAATTACCTTTATAAAAAAAAAAAGATAATATCCTCTGGTTATGTGTGCAATTTGTAGTTTGCAGGGAAGGTGATCCAGTGATATTTGTCAGATGGAATAGTATGCTGGGTTTTTACAGTTTGGGGCATATTTAATTAGTTTTGTGGTCCGCGATTGCGCACGGCTGTACGAGTCCCGTTACCGCAACATCACGGATTTCCGTGAGCACCCGATAGGGTTGCGAAGATAAATCCCGGATGTTGCAGTACGGTACTGTAATTTTATACGCACAGCCGCACGTAATCGCGGACCACAAAACTAATTGAATATGCCCCTTTGTGTTTTATCTTCTGTAAAACTAGGGTCTAGACCAGCTTTTGGGTACAACTTGGCAGGTGAAGTGTCATACCTGCAGGTCATGTGACACCCACAGTGTCTCAGAAAGAAAGCAAGAATGGTCTGGAGAGAGCTGGAGGCTTGACACTAGAAGATGGAAGAAGAGTAGTGGACTAACTCTTGAGTGACAGCAGTAAGGAGAAGGAGCAGTAAGTGCTGCTCTGAAGACAAGTAGACAAACCATTTCTTATTGACCAATGCATAACAAAAATGGTTTATAGAGACGAAGACTGTCGGGATGCTGAGGGTCTAAATAAAGTTTAGACCCTGACATGGGAAGGTTGTTTTTTCTTTCTGCTGCTGGTAAGCACCCCTGCAATACTCTTCTTTGTAATGAACATTTTCATAAAATGAAACAAGCTATTGCTTACCTGTATATTGTACTATGATTATGGAAATATCTCATAGAAGATAATTTGGGTGTTGCTTTTATTCTCTACAAAATGGATATATTAAATGAGTGATGCATACTGATGTGAATAAGACAGTAAGGAAATTCTCTCTCTCTCCCTCCCATACAGAGACCAACCATATTTTTGTACCATATAATTGTGACATAACTTATTCAGTTAAGGTAATACACATTGCCAAGAAACACTACAAGGTCATGCTTTTGACAACAGAGAAAAGTCATCTTACGGGAACAAGATAAACTAAATCACTAATCACCAGCACAGAATAATTCCATCTACTGATCTTCCTCTCTCACCACTCCACATCTGCTGCACCACTTTGCAATCCCTACACTGACTCCCTGTGTCCTCCAGATTCCAGTTCAAATTACTCACCCTTACCTTCAAAGTCCACAACAACAACACCCCTAAATACAACCCAAACCTCATATCAAAATACTCTCACTCTTAGATCTACCTCTGGCCTGCATCTTGTTTCATCTCTAGTAACCACCTCTCACTCACGCCTACAAGACTTGTCCCATGCTGCTCCCCACTAATGGAATTCCCTACCTTGCCCAATCAGGCTTTCCTGCAGCCTTCAAATCTTTAGATTCTCTCTGAAATTCTATATCTTTATTAAACCTTACCTTATCCCCGATGATACTATGCACACTAATGTACCCTCACAACTGTCACAATCTCCACTCTGAGCCACACTCTCTTCTTATTTCAGCTGTTTCTCTTCCACTAATACCTTGTTAACTTGTTAACCCGGGATATTGCCGGGGCACAGGGCAGTATAGATAAGAATATTCCCGGGTCGGGCGGGTTCATACTGCACCTGCCCGACCCGGGTTTTAGAAAAAAAAAAGGTGTAAAAAAATGACGTCATTTTAGTACCCAGAGGTCCCCCTGACAGCCGCAACGCACCGGAGACACCGCTGGCTGAAAATAAGTTAAGTAAACATTTGTTATGTATTTTTTATTAATTAAAATCATTTTTTTTTTTTACGGTATGAATGGTGAGACCCAGGAATTACACGGGTTGCACCATTCATACTGCAGGCGAGCGGGGTCCAACCCGGGAATTACCCCTCGCAAAATCCTGGATCTAAGTCCCGGGATTTTAGACCCGGGATTTTGTGGTTGGACTATTCATACTGCACCAAGACCCGGGTTTTCCAGCGTGACTCTGCAAAAACCCGGGTTTTTGGTGCAGTATTAATGGGGTATTATATAACCTCTCTAATGAGCAGTGTCCTTTATACCCTTTGTTTTCATGTCTGCATTTATTTTGTCTACCTTGTATGCCCCTATTGTATATATGTCCTGTTTTTCCTACTGTACAGAGCTGTGGTTAAAAATCTAGGCTAAGAATAATCTACATGTACACACACACCATACAGTAGCCTCTGATCTGCACACCCATTTAAGAAAATGCCAAATCCCAAAAACTTCTAAACTTCAAAATATGGAACTGTTGGGAAGTACTATTTACAATTATTAGATATTCACCAGTGGTGCCTCATCTAGTTGTATTTTCAATGGATGTGGTGCTTAGCCAGGGTGCTGATGAGAGAAGGGATCCCCAATGTTAGGAAACCAGAGGAACAAAACTATAGGGATCATTAGTTTGGGGGAGGGGGAGGGGGGTTGTGCTCTCCTCACTGACAGGGTATGATGTTCAAGTAGAATTTACCCCTGAACACAGGAGATTTGCGTATGGGAGGAAGGTGGTTGCTACAGTCTAAATGTGGATAAACAGGCTGTCTCCACCTAAATAACTGTTTTGAACCAACATCACACTTTACCCTACTAGCAGAACTGCAATAACTTTAGTGCCAGCATTGGCAAATACGAAGAGCTCAGATCTAAATCATATTGTGTCAGTTCATACGATGAGTTGTATTTACACCTCCCCATATCTTGACTGTCTACACAGTGAGAACCATTACAGAGTTGGTGGTGGTGGGAAGGGGGGGTGGGGGGGTGGTGTTCTCCTGAATTGTTGTGGGTTTCTGACATGGATGGAACACCCCCACCTCCCAGTTGTGTTAGTTGAGGGGTAAGTGGATGTTGGCAGGAAATTAACTTATCCTGTAAATAGATTTGGGTCACGGATCGATGTTAAGTTGCTTCTCAATATTGTTTATTCTCATGTAGGTGCTTTTTCTTTTTTTTTTTTACTCATGCACATTTTTGTCCACTTGAAGCAAATGTTCATTTACAGAGGTTTTTGGCATATCAGTGCTTTAAACTTCTCCAATTGTGTAAATTGTTGCTTTTCTTGAATTTCCTCATTTTCTGTTTCTCTTCCTCTTTGTCTGACACTTCCTGCTACATGGCAGCTTTCGATGCCCTGCCCTCACTTGTCTGTTTCTATTATTGTTTGTCGTCTATCTTTCTGCCTTCCTGTGTGTCCAGCTCATGAATGCTTTAGAAATTCACAGAAATCCTTGTATAATAAGATACTGGATACACCTAGACTACAGCTCTATTGCACAAATCATTTTTCCTACATAATTTCATAAACTGAGTATTCTATGCAAAACAGCACTGAACAAGAACTAGAGTATTTTCTTATGGACACTGACATTTTTTTTCTTTTATATATGGATTATTTAGACTCTTACAGGAGGCCTGTCACATTCCATGTTACACCATTAAGTTTAAAGGACCACTAAACCCTAACAATGACATTTTCAGTCATTGTAATATACTTAATCTAATGTTAACCTGACTTTCCATCTCTGTTAAAAAGCCAAGTGTTATCTCCTACCCTCATTCCAAACAGCTGAAGCCACCTATAAGACAGTGTATTACTAACAGACTTAGATGGAGGTCAAAAAGCTAGTACTGCATTCTGCTAAGCTACTGTGATATTACTGGTTCCGACCCTGTGTATGAATCCACCATTTCACACAGTGGGCCTCATTCACAAAGAGAAAAACCTTTGAGTTGCATCGCTAAATGCGATATTGTGCAATGTGTGCAAGTGCACCTAGATTTTCACCTACAGTGTTTGTAGAGCAAGATGGCTGTAATTGCTGAGGCACAGAAGATGTGAGAAGTTGGGTGTGGTGAGGGTATTCCTTGCAAAGTACCGAGTAGACACACTTTGCACCTCCTTTTACAGTGCAGTAAAATACAAATCGAATGTTGCAGAATAAGATTATTGAAATGAGGTAAAGGGGTGGATGTGCGGCTCTTTCCATTCTACAAATGGACTTCATTTTTGCAGAAACTCTGAGTTGGTTGAGATTAAGGGGGAAATTTATTGATTTTTTTTCTACTTACCATTGGGCTCAAGGATCCCTACAAATAGAAATGCCAAATGCTATGTAGAACAGGGCCCTCCTGGTACTCTTGGCTGGTGGCTACCAAGATATAAAATAACTGCACATTAAAAATCAGGACACCGGAAAAACTGTAAGGCTTTATTTATTGAAAAGAATGATTTTCTAGTGGTAGAAATTTTGATATGATGTTTATGCTGTTAGTTGGGTGGATTAGCTAGGCGCATCATAAGGTTCCAGAGTATTTCTGCAGAGTAAGTCAGCAAGGCTGTCAACTACTGTCTGTTCACTTATTGAAGCCCCTCCGTCCTGACATGGCAACCTGCTGCCTGGGGGCTAAGACAGAGCATGCTGGACATATTTAGTTATGTATAAACACATCTGTTACTTCAGTCTTTTTATTCAGCTTAATGATGCACAGCCTTATACACTGTATATATGGCAGAAATGTTACACACGTGCTGTAATCAGTGGTGCAGCTATCAATACCATAGGCTGTCCTAAAATATAGACTGTACTTCACATTATACTACTTGTTGAGATGTCACCATCAGACTGCCACATTGCGTTTCTAGAGGAAGTAGCATTTCTGCAAAGTGTTTCTGCAAGTCCACAGCTTCTGATTTACTTGTCTGTCATAGGCTGGACAGCTGTGAACTACTCTACCCATAATTAAGCTTGGGTCTGACACTGCCCCTTCTTCTCACTATTTACATCTCTGTCATCCTGTGTTCCATTTACATGACTATGGCTTTTACATATCTAACCATGGCCAATACAGTTCTTTATTCCATACATAAGGTGCTACTAAGGCCTACCTATCCATTTACATAAAGGCCGCATGGTGTCACATGGCATGTTACCTATTGCAGACGGGGTTGTACCATGTAAAGGATCTCAGGGTGGACAGAAGTAAGGACCTTTTAGCATGACTGGTGTATGTTGCAATACAAAATAGAGCACCCAGGAATCAGTAGTGACTATTAACAGTCACATAGGAAATGGGGTGTGTGTAAAGGGCTCTAGATGGTCTATGCCTAGCTGAGAATGGAGGTATCTAGGTCTGCCACATCTTTTGCTCCCCAGAAGCCTCAGACATATTACAATACAGTTCTGCACAACATAGGAACACTGCCACTTGCCAGGAGATGGCTCTGGCTTGTGCTGGGGAGCTGGTGTCAGTAGTGTGACACAGGGTCTGTTACAGCGCTGACGATGGGCTTGTCCAGGGAACAGCAGCAGTGAATGGCTGGAAATGTGGTCGTTATGACCCATGTAATTCTGTCTGCCAACTTGATCAGTTTGAACAAATTTGGCTTGATATTTTCCCACGTGCATGACCACCAAGGTTTGCCTTGAAAGAACTAAAATCTGAATGCATTTTTATCACACATGGTAGACTACTGATGTGTGTGTGTGTGTGTGTGTGGTTATTGCACGTGTTGGTTTTCACAATAGCCAAACAACTAGAACTATTGTTCTATTGTGTAAGTAAAAAATAAATTTTGTTTACAAGTATTAAAGGACATTTAAACTTGAAAACTGAAACATAAGGCAGCATGTGCCTTCACAAGACATTAATGTCACATACTATATAAGCTTCATTTTGGCGTGGTATCAGCATGAGATACCAATGTCATTCATAAGGGGCCAGTTTATGGCAGGAAGTTAGTGTTCACGTCCATGGTATCAATATAATTTCACAGGAAGAAGCCTGTCCATAGTTGACATCCTCTGTGAAATTACTATTTGAGGCAGAGCTTGCATTCACTAATCCATCACAAGCAGTGTGACATGCACAGTTTTCTAAAAAGCCTGCTAGTTCTCAGAACTATACTATGAGGAAACAGAACATGGTGTAGCCCTAGCAAAATCTGTATTCGCCTACATTCCTGTTTTGCTTGGCCTTATTTAGGATATATCTCGTATGATAATGAGTAATAAAGAAAATCCCCATTGTCATGGCCATAAGAATGTAAAGGAAAGTGGATAAATAACCCACAATGTATGGGGGTTTCCAAAAGTGATTGTTCACATCACATTTGAAACAATTGGTAGCTTTCCTTGTTCCTTGAAGACTGAACTAAAGTGAAAGAGAGAATAGAGAGTTGGTTTGTCATTATTATGTGCATATAAATTAGCAGGCTCATTTACTAAAGCAGAAACCTGACAACAGCTTAGCAGATCGGATATTCTCATTATACTTTCCAACCAGGAATAGGGAAGACTTGCCCGCCCCCTCACTGCATCTATGCAAGCATAGTACATACAATGTAGACCATGCTGTACATTGAGGTCTGATAGTATACAATACAGATATATTGGCCCATGCTGGACTCGCACAGGCCAATTGCCAAACCACCCACAAATGGGTCACATGGCTGTTGAACTGGGAGAGATATGGATGTTCGGAGCACAGGCAAGGAAGCTGGATCTATTCCAGATTCAGTGGGGCCTGTTAGTGCAATCTGTCCATGTGTGTGAATTTTACCAACATCCCCCATAATAATCCAGTCGGTTATTATCTGGTTTTTAGCTACACATGCTGTGAGATCACTGACAATATTCCAACATGTGTAAAAAACTTAGAATACATGTTTTTTTGTAATAAGATCATATTGGGGTTACCGTCTTCTGGGGTAGATGGCTGAACATGAGACAGACCATGTGAAGGACATTGTGTCCCACACACATCTAATAAAGAACAAAAGATATCCAATTGTAAAGCGCTATATATAAATAAATGATGATGATGATTATGATGAAGATAGGATGATCGGTAAGGGATAGAGAAAGGAGGTGGGATGCTGCCACTGTCTTTAAATGATAGAAGCCTGTTGTCTACCAATATAATGAACAAGGAACGATATAAAAGTCTGGGCGAATACGCAAGGGGAGTGACATAAAAGGGGTTGTTAATCTGCTTATAGTTGCCTCTGATTGAAAAAACTTGGACCTCCCCAATGTTGAGGTCTTACAAAGTACTGCATCAGATAATTGTCACAACTGTATGTTGCGTACCTGCTAGTGTTGACACTACTTGGAGGAAGGTGTGGAATCTAACGTGCCCCCTGGTATTCACCAGGACCCCCGCAAGGAGGTATGGACTTAGCCGCAGGAGACACGCAGGTCGCGGTCCTTCTCCAAGTCAGATAGCGAGGCATGAGAAGAGAGTGGTCTGGCAAGCTGGGTCGGTAACGGTGCTGGCAATCGAGGTACACAAGGAGTATCCGAATGAATAGTAAGACAAGCCGGGTCGGTAACAGTCTGGCAATTGAGGTACAATAGGGAAATCCAAAATGGTAGTCAAACGGTTCGTGTAAAAAGGGCACAGGCAGGCAGAAGAGTGAAGATACTGGAACGCTGAAGACAGGTGAATAGACCAGATACTCTGTCACTTGGATACAGACTGGATATGCCTTATAAAGGCTGAACAGCCTATGGAGAGAGAGTGGGTGGCGGCGCTATCAGCCACTGCCGGAGGTTGAGAGTAGCATGGGCAGACGGCCGGACGTGGCAGCCGGAAGCAACACACGGGGAGACAGTGCAGGTGGCCGTCCTGGAGAGACCGTGGGACGGCGCATGACAATAATATACAAACCGATGAAGAAATGTGGTATATTGTCCAGACACTATATTAGTGTACCCGCTTTCCAATGAATGTCCATGTTTAATTTGGTGTTGCACCTGAGGCACAGTGATTACTCACACCTATGTTCCGCTTCTCCCTCGATCGTCCTCAATATGATGATGTGCATATATAAGAGAGGAGATAAAAGCGAAAATCACTCGTGGTGCAGTACGTTTTCACCTTTATTTTAAAAAAGAATAACAAAAGTTCACTCACATTTTGACCGTTAAAACATTTTCCTCAAAAGGTTTCTTTTCGTCTACCCATCCAGCACAGAACTCTCTGTATCTGTTTTTATTCTATATACCATATGTTACAATGTATTACAAATTAGTATTTATGCAATAGAATTGTACCATGATCAGGTCATATCATGTCGGGGGGAGGGGTGCTGGGGTATAGTGTCATGTGTCTGTATAGAATTGTATTATGATCATGCCCAGTTTTTCCTGTCTTGTTGGGCAGGTTTAGTCTCCTGTGTTTGTATAGATTGTAATAGAATTATGAATATGTATGCAGTTTGCTATTTTGCAGGAAGCTGCACTACAAATAAACGGTGCTAGAGCTGGTTTTATAAGGAATCTCCTGGCACAGTGGAAAAAGATCGCAGGGAGTAAGCCCCAAATTTAAGTAGGCGATGGAAAAATTAATTTTTAAATGTGCAAGTACTTTTTAATCTGAGTTCCTTAAAGTCCACCGGTCATCTGTATACAGCCTATTACTATTATACAGTCTATTCTCTAGGCCTCAATAAACACCAGCAGTCCCAACATGTGATCAGATATAATACTAGTACCAATACGTCTTTATATATATACATATATATATATATATATATATATATATATATATATATATATATGTGTATATATATATATATATATATATATATATATATATATATATATATATATATATATAGTGGCAATGGGAGTAGTTTGCCCAAAATTAATGTGCGCTGCACACATGGCATAGTTAGGAGATTAAAAGGAACTCTTTTGGTCATTAGTCTGAAAGGCCAAACTGTGAAGGTAGTGGCTGCTATAGCGCCCAACCTGCCGTATCCAATTGTTCTGGGGCGAGACTTCCTACTCTATAAAGAGGTCCTCGGTGAGCAAATCCGGCCGGACATGCTGGCACTTGATTCACTGGTCGGAAGCCCGGTCTTAAATGATCTGCTAAAAACACCACAACGTCTGAACCTCAATCACTGGGAGCCGCCAAGCCGGAGTACTTTTGTGGGGGTCACAGCAGATCTTTCACAGAAAACTGGACAAACAGAATCAGCGTTGGCGGGTGATATCGCAGATGTGCCCACCTTACCTGTTGGTGACAATATAGACTGGTCTGACTATCCCGAACTGTTACATGTCCCAAACCTTGCACGTCAACAGAAAAATTATGTAACTTTAAAGCATATCTTTAATTTGGCTAGTAATATTGGGAATATACCAAAGCCTGTCAATTCGACAGACTATTGTGTGCCATCATATATTGTTAAAATTAATATGCTGTTTCATGTGACTACTGTGAAAGGGAGAAAAGTATCACAGTTGGTAGTCCCACACATGTACCCTTAGTGCTAGAAGCTGCACACACGCAGGAGAGTGGCAGACACTTAGGGGAAGGCAAAAGTCCTACGCACTATTACTGGCCCGGAGTCTATGTGGCAGTAAAAAAGTTTTGTAGGGCTTGTCCGAAAAGCCAGAAGGCCTATCCCGCTGAAACAGTACAACTACAATCAGAAGGAGCTCATAGACGTCTTATTAAGAAAATAAGGGGTTATGAATAGAGAAAGAGACAGGATTGGCTGTTTCAGAACAGGGTTCTCAGGTGTCAAGAAGAGAAGGTCCCAATGAGTGCACTGGTGGGTGTGATTGTGAGGACAGTTAAAGACACAATAGAACTTTGCTTGTCTCAGGCTTTAAAAATTCCAGTGGACAAAATGGTTGCAGAGGCTCTCTTCCACAAAGATGCGCTCCTATCGAAGTCCGGTCCACCTTACTTGGTGATGCTAGGGGGAGGGATATGTGGCAATGGGAGTAGTTTGCCACATGCCTCTCAGAGTGGAATTAGCTATGGAGCTAACAGTCTGCAGGTAAAAGGCTGCAAACCAAGTTATATACAGGTGTAGCACTGTGCTTAAGTTCAGTTATGTACATGTCTGAGACATGTGATAAAGTAAATGTAAAATGTGATTTACTTACATGCTTTAATGTGTTTGTATCCACAGCTAGCAGCAGAGCTGATAGGGGTGGCTGTACTGAATAGGTGTTACAGAGCACCTGAGGAGACTTTCTTTAAAGACAAGGTGGGAGTGTCGCCTGTCAGTCACCCAAACCTGTGGGAGGAGACCTGTGTATTTAACCTTGAGTTGTGCTCTTGTTAGATGTGACTGATGCTGAACTAGTTGGCCAGTTATGAGGAAGCTGAACTATGTATAGTTAGCATTAGGTCACCAGGAGGTGCAAGCAAAAGGTATTGCTTGCTGGTGTCATCCGGACAAGAAGAATTGCCATTTATTGTGATGAAAACAATAAACATCTTTGATTTACAACAAGAAGTTCTCCGTGTTGCTGATAACTGCTGGGTGTTCTTGAAACAGAGGTGTCAAAAGTGCTATAAGGGTGCGTTTTGTTACTATATATATATATATATATATATATATTTATATATACATATATACATGACCCAGAGCAGTAAGGTAGCAATGCTAACCACTGCGCCACCATGCTGCCCAGATTTCTGTGACCAAAAAGCAGTGAGGCTGTATAATTTAGGAGAATGTATGGCGCAAAATGTCACAATTTCCAAATTGGTAATGTTGAGAGGGGTGGGAATGAGTGGCATCTCAGAGGTATTTGTGTCCAGTTGCGGGGCTATGGCCAATGCAAGCAGTGCAGTCACTCCTGTGTTCTCAGAAAAGCAGAATGTTGGCCTCTTGTGATTGTCAAGACTTCATCTATGCAGTAAATCCCCCATTGGGGCTCTACTTCACATGACAGACCTGCACATACTCATAAGAACAGAGTGATGCCTCTTCAGAGCATGTGCTTGGCCGGATCAGCGCATGCTGCAAGCAGAGCGAGGACCTGGGAGCTTGAGCGTCATCAACAGACCCTCCCCAAAATGTTGTTGTTTGGGGTCCAGTGATGAAGTGTTCTGTCCTTGTTTCTGTCTCATGCATCAGTGATGTTATGCTAGTGACTTGAAAGGAAGCATTTGTCATAAATATCGGTCTAGTCCGAAAAATGGCTGCCTCCACTTTATAAAGCACTTCAAGAAAAACTAATGCAAAAAAATAACAAGCCAGCTGACATGGGTTAGCTACACACAAAACATTTTCCTCACAATCATAACACACCAGTACTATGAATGCTAATAGTGACTACTTGCTCTAACGCAACTTGTATTTTAGGTTTATGGTACTTTAACATCCACATCACCAAACATCTGGGTGTAACGCAAATCTATGACTCCACTAAATTAATCGTAACTTGAAATAGCTCACTTAACTGATGAAGAATGACTTTGTTACAGTAACACATTTGTTTAATTTCACAAAATAATCAAGAACGTAAAGTCATGTAATTATTATTACCAAAACCACAAACTATGTTTCACAGACAGTAATCACCAGTACGATTGTGTTTCCGATTTGCTTTATGCAAACTTTCAGCAAAGTACAATTGTATCTTCTTATAGAATACAGCAATCTAAATGTTGCATAGCTATAGATTACATCACACAGCTTCCAAATGTACATGGGGATGCTATGGCAATCAACATTTCACAACACAAGCTTGCTTAATGTTCCTATATTACACATACTGCTTTTCATGTACCTTATGTTGAAGAAGGGTATGGAAATCTCAAAAGGCACACAGTTCTACTGTAACATGTCATTGAAAAGAACACATAATAATAAATGGGGGAAAGTCCTGATCAGTAGGGTGTATAGACATGGGTGCTTATTTGGTGAATGGCTGGCAAAAAAATGAAACTTTTATATCATAATTATAACATTATAACAAAACACTACTGGACCAAAACTTGGCAGTGGACATAAAGTGAGTTGATTGCCCACCAATGGTATTGGACACACCCTCTGCGCTTATCACCAACGACCTCCTCTCAGCCAAATCCAGGGGTCACTTTCCATACTCATCCTCCTCGACCTCTCTGCGGCCTTTGACACTGTGGATCACCCCCTCCTTCTGCAAACTCTTCTCTCTCTTGGCCTCTCTGGTTCTGTCCACGCCTGGTTCTGCTCTTATCTCGCCAACCGCACCTTCTCTGTTTCCACATCTGGCTCTGCCTCCACCCCCTCCCCTCTCCCGGTTGGAGTCCCCCAGGGCTCTGTTCTCGGCCCCCTACTATTCTCGCTCTACACTTCCTCACTCGGGACTCTCATCTCCTCCTACGGTCTTCAGTATCACCTCTATGCTGACGACATTCAGCTCTACGTATCTTCTCCTGATCTCTCTCCCACTCTCCTCTCTCGTGTATCTGACTGCCTCTCTGCCATCTCCTCCTGGATGTCCTCGCGCTTTCTCAAAATTAATATCTCTAAAACTGAACTAATTGTCTTCCCTCCCCCCAGGCTCCCCTCTCACCACAACCTCTCTATCGTGGTTAATAATTCAACCATCTCCTCTGTCACCCAGCTCCGTTGCCTGGGTGTCACCCTTGACTCCTCTCTCTCCTTTGTCCCCCACATCCAATCTCTAGCCCAAACCTGCCGCTTCCAGCTGCGTAACATTGCCCGCATCCGGCCCTTCCTCTCACAAGATGCCACCAAAACCATCATACACGTTCTCATCATCTCCCGCCTCGACTACTGCAAACTTCTTCTTACTGGCCTCCCCCTCTCCCACCTCGCCCCCCTTCGCTCTGTTCTCAATGCGGCTGCCCGACTCATCTTTCTCTCACGCCGCTCCTCCTCCACCTCCCCTCTCTGCCTTGCCTTACACTGGCTCCCCTTCCCCTACAGGATCCTTTTCAAGCTCCTCACCACCACTTACAAAGCCCTCTCCCAGTCTACTGCCCCCTATATCTCCAACCTCCTCACCATTCACACCCCTGCCCGCTCCCTGCGCTCGGCCAATGACCGTCGCCTCTCCTCCACTCTGATCACCTCTTCCCACTCCAGAATCCAAGACTTCTCCCGAGCTGCTCCCCTCCACTGGAACGACCTCCCTTGCTCCATCCGTCTCTCACCCAGTCTGTGCTCCTTCAAACTGGCACTCAAAACTCACCTGTTCCTCAAAGCCTACCAACAATCCACTTAACCCCTACCTTGTTGCATCTACGCAAACATCCTCCTCTCGTTCTCCCCTCTCTCCACCAGCCCCGCCTTTCTTTCCCTTACTTTAATGGCTCCCTCCTGTGCCTGTTTGTCCACCCTCCCTTAGGATGTGAGCTCATATGAGCAGGGCCCCTCTCCCCTCCTGTCTCCATACCTGTTCTTCTACTCCATCTTCGCTCATATGTCTGCCCGGAGTTCTGAAGTATTGGTACTTTGTGTTTATTGCTCTGAACTATGTCACCCTGTATGGTCTCCTGTTTGTATTATGTACGGTGCTGCGGAAACCTTGTGGCGCCTAACAAATAAATGATAATAATAATAATAATACTTCAGCCCTAAATGGGCCTCTGTCTTCTTTAGCATTGGCTTATTTACAGCGCTGATATCAGCAGTAGGTAATACCTCTCTTTACAAGGAGTGATTGTTTCTCTTGGTCATTCCATGGGGGGAAGAAGCCATTACCCCACCAGAAATTCAGTGGTGAATGCCGATTTAAAATACATTTGAGGTCAGGGGGCTGGATTTTAAGGTTGCAATTTCCTGTCCTATGCATGGCAAGGGGAGATTATTATTGATCTTTATAGTGACTGAGATTGTCTGTACTGACAATTTCCTTAACATATGACTGACGGACATGAATACGTCTGCAGTGTTCATGTTCCTTCAAATGAGAAATTGTAAGTGTGTACTGACAGTGCCATTTGTTATAAAGGTCAGTGATCTCTATTGTAACAGCCATTGAAGCTGCAGTGACCAGAACTGGAACACAAAGTATCAGGGGCGAGTGTCCCTTAATCTACCCACAAGTGAAGGCATCTAAAGCTTCTATGCTGGGATTGCTAGGTTTTTAAAAGCGGATACATATATTATATGTGTGCTGTAGTGAATTTAGTTAAAATGGCCACTAAATGTGTACATCCTCTTTCTGGGCATGATTAAGATAACCAAGATTACGCTACGCAAATTGGTGGACGTCCCGATCAGCATCAGCTCTGTATTATACTTTTTTATTCTGGTCTGCATTCTCCCAAATGCAGAAACAACACAGAAGAACCACCTGTGTGCATGCATTATTACAGAGCACGCATGTATCCAAGGGAGAACTACAAACTACCTGTTGTGTCAATGGCCTAAGATCATTATTATACTTTATATATCGCCAACATATTACGCAGTCCCACTGGAGTTTACATCTGAATTCTCTGCTACACAGGCACACTATGGTCAGTTTTATCAGAAGCCAATTTACCTGGAGGAAACCAATGTAAACATTCAAACCAAACAGACAGTGCTCTGGTTGAAATGGAACCCATGGGCCTAACGCTTCAAGGCTGTACTGCTAATCACGGTGTCTCCTCAGGAGCTGCATGGTGAATATAGCAATAACTGATCCCTATGGGGAACTTATCTAATCACACAGAATTCATAGTGATTTATGGAGCATAAATGAAAAAAAGAAAATGAGCAATTATAGTCTGGTCCAGAGTTTACCAGGAATGCCATATTCTGTAGATGCGTTCTCCAAAAGGATCACTGATTCTTATACCAAATATCAAGCTCCATAGCAGTTGCATAGGCTGTTATATATATATTCTCTTTCACTCATGTGAACTAATTACATTAAAGCATACAAATGTCATGTGTTTAAATGTCTTCATGGATAAACCTGTAGTTTCTGTGTGTCTAATTTTAAATACTTTGCAACACAAACATCATAACACAGATTCTGAAAATACAGTTTCATTAGTTATTAGGAAATCCTCATAACAACACGCCCACAGCTTGTGACAGTCACATATTTGTTTGCTTTCTCAGGCAAAGGATTGTGGGAGCTAGGTGTGTGCTTGTAAGGGGAGGTGAAGATGTTGCAGCCAAACTATATCTCAGCACCATACATGGATATGAAAGCAGCTCCTGGCTCAGGTGACCACACCTCACCTCCAGTCCCTGATTTCATCCTCAGAGAAATGACTCAGAGCTGACAGCTGAAGTGGAACAGCTCAGGTTTAACCCTCAAGGCAACCAGGCAGTTATTACCTGCCCGTCATAAACTGGTTACTGGAATTCAGAGCAGACCCCTGATAAATGGGCAAGCCCAGGTTACCTCCTACAGTTTGTGCAATCGTAGAGATAACATTGCAGCTTAGTGTGGTTTGTTTAAGCAACTCGGTGAGATATTAACAGTTACACAGACATGTTTATGAGGAATGACCTGGTTAGCAGAAATATTCCCCTGCAAAAATGATGGCAAGTAGTCATACAGAAATCTGAAATATAAACATAGAACACAAATAATAACCTGTGCTGGTGTGGAAGTATTAGGTTGTCCATGTCTCTAAAACGTACACAGATCCTTTGCAATATATGTACTAATAGTGAGGTTTTCTCTACTACAACACCTGTTCCTATTAATAATTTCTTATAGGACTGTTGCGCCTACATATTCTACTTTTATATGAATCACTGGTTGAGCACAGTAAGACAGATAGGTCAATCTCTAGAGGGGGTTAACTAAGAAACAAATATTGTCTATGTGATATACTATCAGATAGTCCTGGTTGTTCTAGGAATCTCCAGCCTTCAACTATCTATTATCAGTATGAAGAATGCAGGTTTTACTGCAGGGCAAACATGCTGCTGTCTGTTGAGGCTTGCAAATCATTTCAGAATAGTCTTGTTCATTTCAGGGCTACATTGTGCCTTTCAATCAATGTCATGAAATAATAGTCTTTTGTTAGAAAACACATTTGATATTAAGTTCCAATGAATTGTCCTATTTTGGGCAACCCCCACTTAATATAACCAACCTCTATATAGCATTTCTCTAGATTCTCTGTGATATCCCCCCTCTGCCAATTACCTGAAGCCAATCTCAATGTGAATTATTAAGGGAGCTATCCACCGCTTCCATACCCTAAATAGTGGGTAAGGTTTATTTGGAACACTGCCATTACCAAAATAAGCCTGACAAATCATTGCATTCTTTAGTAATAATACTTGGAGGATGTTTAAAGTTTTCCAGACTGTCATTGTGATGACTATGTGATTGGGTGGCTGCAATACCTGTCTGATCAGGTTGTCTTGACAATACAGTCCTACTCCATTATTATTTGGTAATTTATAATTATTATTAGCCTTTATTTATAGGGCGACAAAGATTGTCCTCAGCGCTGCACAGAGGGCAAACAGTAATAAATAATAAAATATCTAACAAAATGCTGTCTTTTAGTTTATATGTTAATTTTCTTTAGCACCAGTACACTAATAATTCAGTCAGTAACCATGACACGATGACACAATGTGGTCCACTGAGACAGTACTGTGTATAACATGTGTGGATGCTCTGGATCAGCAGCAAAGTGTCCCTGGAAATTATTTTATAATGTTGTCAACTATGCTTTCCTATATTTTGTATGGTTGAGGAGTAGATGAGAGTAAATGTGCATTGAACTGTACATGCCATGTTTAATTATTGAGGAAAACAGGTGTTCCATGTAAGCAGCTGAGTCATAGTTGTACCTTTCTCACAGGACTGCCAGGCACCCTGATGGTTGAGTGCCCATGTACAAGGTACTGTACTTCTTCTGGACTAAAGAAGAAGGCTGATCTCATAAACATTGGAGAGTGAAGGCAGAGTACATGTGCTGTGCGGATTCGTGAATGGTTTTGACATCCACAGGAAGCAGCATACATAGATTTCCTAACCATTCTAATGACAACTAGATCAGAGCAAAGTTTTTATCCGATTTATACATCAAATTTCCTGTGTTTCTCATATAAAGTATGTGTAAAGATCATAAGCAGGAAACACTTACAAGTCCAATATAAATATAACAATTTATTGACACCGAGATTAAAAAAAGTACCTCCCAATAACTGATTAAGAAATATAACCCGCTGAGAACCCTCTTTTACCTAGTTTGTATGGTTTTCCAGACCACATTGATACAATAATTAAATTGAGGGCTTCCACCTTGTCATATAACACATGGCTGAGGCTAATGATATTGTATTAGATGCCAAAGTGCTGATATCAGTACTGGTAGAAAAGAAATTAATTAAACCATATAAATGTGTTTTGTTCTGGTGGGAGCTGCCAAACATTGTATTCTACAGGAACCATGCCAAAGACACAGGGAATGCGTCTGGGTAGGTTATATGAACAGACAATACATTTCAGAATCAACTCTAAGATGATGATGGTGATCATCATCATCATTTATATAGCGCCAATAATTCCGCAGCGCTGTACAGAGAACTCATTCACATCAGTTCCTGCCCCAATAGAGCTTACAGTCTAAATTCGCTCACACACACAGACTAGGGTCAATTTGATAGCAGTCAATTAATCTACTAGTATGTTTTTGGATTGTGGGAGGAAACCGGAGCACCTGAAGGAAACGCATGCAAGCACGGGGAGAACATACTAACTCCTCACAGATAAGGCCATGGTCAGGAATCAAACTCATGACCCCAATGCTGTGAAGTAGAAGTGCTAACCAGTAAGCCACCGTGCTGCCCTAAGATGATGGTCCCATGTTACATGATAAATACAATGGTCTGTTAATCATTGGAAAGGGGAGTGTGAAGGGATAGCCTTATTATACCACCCCACTTTTTGGAGTTTTACTGCTCCTACTGCTGTCGTTTGGCCAAGCCAGCCACTCACCAACTATGTCAACTGCACACCAATGTGGAGTCCCCAGTTGTAGGAAGGTAATTATTGACACCACCAGGCTCCTTCACCGGCATCTAGAAATGCTCATGCTTATTAAGCAATAAGCAGCTGCTGCAGCACTTTATGCTGGTTGCTTTGGCTGAATCCTTCCCGACGGCCTACTCTGGGTCAGGACTGCTGAGTAGCTGGCAGACCAGGGATTAAGGAATGCATGGCACTGTGCAGGATAGCCATCGGATGGGTTAATGTGTGAGCTTTAATCCGTTGGTCATAAGAACACAGCAGTGCAGGGACAGGCATTGCCGCAGGTACAAGCAGCATCTAATATTAATGTACGGGCTCAATTATAAGAGCTGGACCCAGTACATGCACAAAAAAAACATGAATGTACACTTTAAATGGGCTACAAGCCCTCCTTTTACTACCCAATCCAGGCTGACCCCTTACCTGTCCACGGGGGTCAGGAGCTGGGGAACATCTGTCCCCCGAACCCATAGTAGGCTACCTTGGGCTGGGTCACTGCATCTTTTTTCCCTTTATAATATTCCTAATAGGCTGCTGAGTCTTGCCCCCTAGGCTAAAATCTGCCAGCCCTCCCCTGAAGGGGGTTAGCCTGGACATTTTACATTAACTAGAGTGGTGAGGGGGTCGTCCGTTCTATTGTCTGCGTGCAGCATATGCTGGGGGGGGCTCAGCCAGCTCTCAGCTCTGGCACTCTACTTGGCTGGGAGATCTAATCTTTAGGTCTGATTCCCAGTATACATTGCTTTGTCACTGGCACCATTTATAAGCTGAATTTGGCTTTCAGGGACACTATGCCTCTGAACTGGTCTATCGAAGCATGTTGCATACAATGTTGTCTAGGTAGATCCTGCAGAAGTACAGTCCCCATTTTGTTGGTTTTTTTTTTTAACTAAAGTTTTTTATTGAGGTTTTTAGACAACAAAAAATAAAAAGCAGACAATAATATAATCTATAATCTAATTAACCCACCTATCTAAACTAGTAACTATAAACAGTTTAAGTTGGTATCGTGTGAACCGGTCAGATGGCCATAGGAGAACTTTTGAACATTATCTCAATTTAGAGCATCATATTCTCAGCGACGCACGCATTAGTGCTAGGGGGGGGAGTTTTTCCCCACCCACAAAAAAAAACAAAACACGCGAGTGAGCAGCAGCTCCATTTCGGCAGCACTGTACTATACAGCAGCCGCGGCGCTGTCAAAAAAGCATCCGCGGCTGCTGTATAGTACAGTGCCAATATGTGGGGCACTTCGTTAGCGGAGGGGAGGGTTTCTGGAGACCCAGAAACCCCCCCTGCGTGCGCCCCTGATTCTACCATATAATATATTACCAAGAGGGTAGTATCAAACATGAGTGTTGAAAGGATCTCATCTCAAAGTCAACCCATTTTGTTGTTTACTGAATTCATAACATGTTTTACTTTTTAAATACTCCTCTTTAATACATATTAACTTATAACGCCCGGAGATGAAGAAATACATAGTAAGAATTGAATGTAATGAGTTATTTTATTGTGCAGTTTGTCAATATAAAAATAGGGGTATATCTAGGGTCAAATCTGCAAAGCCTGGACTATCCCAGAAAATTAGGAACAGATAGCGACTATACGCCCAGCCGTCTACAGAACTAGGTTGGTCTCCATCCTATGAATATTAAATTGTACAATTACAGTTGTTGACTACAAAAGTGATTTAGTAATATTTAGAGAAATTAAACTATTATAAATAAAAAGAGAGGTTAGATGGTCAGTTAGCAATGCCGGCTGCTTGTATCTTACAGACCCAAAAATGTGACTTACTGCCAATGTTATTAATAAGGCAGAGACATAACATAGATAGGAAGGCTTTGTTTCAGAAAACATTGCAGGTTTATTGTCAGTTATTTCAGCTCTGCACCCAGGAAGGGTCACAGTATGGGAGACAATCTGCTGGTGAGCAGATGCCATTTACTATGTCACTGGAGAAAAACCATTCCTGGTAGCACAAGACTGTGGCTCAGACTCTGAACTACTTTCTCCCTTGTGTGTTGCTGCTAGAAGACAATGGATACAAGTACTGTGTATGACAATTACTCCCATTTCGTGCGCCACATATCATCTGAGTGACACTGTACTGTCCCTGGCAGGAGTATTACTTGAATGTTAACTAGGTGGGACCCCAAGTGTCAGCGCATCACTTTTCTGGGACACCAAAAGAATCGGTTCCCTATAAGATGTATATGGCATTGGTACGGTGTGTGTTTATTGCTGTATGTCCCTTCCATACAATGAATATTTTTTCCAGGCTGGAAGATCTGTACTTGTCTCACTTAGATGGAGCAGCTTGAAAGATCCACGTTCATCATTAATGTCATGTTAACACTACTGTATCTCAGTATAAGGAGAAAAATGTATTAGCAACTTAACACATTGCTGCATAAAAGGTATATGACCTGAATAACCTTTGTACTTTCTCTCTGAAAGAATTATAGGCTGGGTTTAATGTTTACCTATATATATATATATATATATATATATATATATATATATATATATGCTCTGAAGAAAATAAATATTCAAATGTTATCCAGTAGTACATTGTTGTTTTTATTCCACATTTTTTAGTGTCTTCCCTGGCACTGTGGGGGTTAATGTAGATTGAAGCTGACAGGAAGGTGCATTGATGCAGTCACTGTGCTGCCCTGGAACGTGGGTATTGTGGGCACACTGGCTGCTCACTGATGTAGAGATTAGTGGGTGGAATCAATGCAGGGCGCAGCTCAGCAATCACAGGAAAAATGGCACTCTGATGCTGATGTGAAACCAGTTTTGTCTGAGTGCCAGGCAGGGCGTAGGTCTGTATCCATCTGTGCATTCTGATTAGTTTCTACACAGTGCTGTGCAGCCTTGAGCGTGCTACAGCTATTGCCACTATCCTCCGGAAACGGGATGAATCACCAGATCGAACCATAGTAGTATGTGTCACTAGGGATTTCATGAGAAAATGATCCAATCACATGGCTTGGAGCCCACCATAACTAGGTGAAGGGGGCTCAGTACCTCAATACTCCTTGTATTGCTGAAATGGTAAAGCAGCATTTTCAGAGGTCTATGGGGCCTCCGTATTGGATGCCACACCACCTAAGTGCTTCTCATTCCTTCCTATTAGTCTGATGTATACAAAACTTCCTCTACTGAATGACAAACCTGTCTGACTCCAAAAATTATAATAGTATCCATCCATATATGGTTTAGTGTTTGTAACTAAATATAGTAAGCTATTTTTTATGATAATTTGTGTCCAAGTCTGCCAACAAGTAGGTGAATGTTTGAAACAGTGCAAATTTTATGAGTAGTACTCTCACCTTGTCTCATATGTTAGGCAAGAAGAGGATGGAGCACTGATTGGAAATGCATTCTGCCATCTTACTGGAAGATCCAGACATTGGGCTCCCCCCGACCACATTGCAGCCCATTACACCATGAAGGATACCCTCAGCGGTCACCCATATTGCACTGTCCTAGTTACAGCCCTGATTGACCGGCTGATTGCCACTGGTGATGCTATATGCGGCTTTAGCCGACCCTGAAGCCAGCAGCTTTGTTTTGGGCCGGGTTCTGCAATCCACTCTCCATCCAGATAAGGTGCTCTCCTGAGGCAAGTAGTCTCCCACATGGATCTCACTACTTTAGCCTGTCATCGTACTATGGGGCTGAGCATCGGGATTGGCAGGGCAGCGTGCCTCTCTGCCAATCAGTTTCTGTGATCTCAGCTCAACTATGCTTGTAGGGCAGCTTATCAACTGTCTAGTGCCCCTGAGGCACTAGCTGGTTTGAACCTCTGTTGAGCCTCTTCCATCCTACGCCAGTGTCTGCCGGCGTTTTGGGCCTACTGTGATGTGTCGGACCTGCGCTCACCAGCAGAAGGAGATTGAATGGTGTTGATCTCATCTGGACACAATTTATACCACTCCGGCCTGTTCACCACTTATTAGATACATAGATCTTCTCCATGTTTCCTGTCTACAACCAAGGATGCTTGCACACTCGCTATTCCAAGCTTAATGTCTTTGTTCCTTCTGCCTCTCTATCCCCTACCTCTAGAATGTAAGCTCTCATAGACAAGGCCTCTACCCTGTTTCTTGTATGTGCACTCGGCCGTCCTTGTTTGTCCCTGTTATGTCTTATGCTGAGTTTTTCTGTATGCAATTTGTATTGTCCAGTTATGACATGTACTATTTTACTGTTTGCTCTCCGCATGACGCTGCAGACCCTTTGTAGCACCTTATAGATAAAAGATAATAATATGTTGCATCTACATAAATAAAAGCTAATAATAATAAATATTACATTTTCTTTTTCCCTCCATCAAGCTTCACACATAGTTATTATTAGATGTTTACAATGTAATGAATTGTACTTTCTGCACAGTTTATTTGTGTATAAATAGTACAGGAGACATAATATTGCTTTCAGCTCGATAGCAAGTCCTTACACACAATTCACCCTGCAGTCTTATCAGTCCTGAGCCAATACTTGATGCACTCCTACTGCTCTGTTTGTACAGAAATGCACTTTATTGTATTGTAATAGCCAGCACTTATGAGTTGGCAGGATAATATATGAACAGTATTAATTATATTTTGTGGCATCCTCAATTGTATGCACAGTTGTGTTTCACTCCTTCACTTTGCTGGATGGTTAATTGCTATTGTGATTCAGTGACACAACTAAGTTTTTTGAAAGTAGTATATTTGAGACAGGTACCCTTGGATGATGATGATGATGGATACCAGTGATATAAACCTCAACAGATGGCATATCTCCACATCTGCAATTCTTCACAGATGAAACAAGAGCTGTTTATTTAGATCATGGTTCCTCAACTCTGGCCCTCAAATGCCCGTACTCCCAACAGGCCATTTCTTTCAGGATTCCCTTAGTAATTAGCACAGGCAAATTAATCTTTTGCACTGGTTTAGTAATGATTCTACTGGTTTCCACAGAAGGAAATCCTTAAAACATGACTTGCTGTGAGCACTTTAGGACTGGAGTTGAGAAAGCCTGATTCGGAAGCAGTGAGGCCTCTGGCAGACCTAAGGTGTGCTCTCACATGTCTGACATGTGGCCTCCTCCTAATAGCACTTGAAACAAACCCTAGTTAAAGTAATTAAACCTTGCCACCCTAGGAGTCATTCCTGTATAACAAGTAGCCTCCCTTATAAAAGCAATAATGACAAAGAGATTTCTAGATGCTAATA
This sequence comes from Mixophyes fleayi, assembly GCF_038048845.1. NCBI lineage: Eukaryota > Metazoa > Chordata > Amphibia > Anura > Limnodynastidae > Mixophyes > Mixophyes fleayi. The sequence continues at coordinate 76,642,010 of NC_134407.1, forward strand.
TGCCCTTTTCCATCACTTCTACAGGCTGAATGGTCGTTTATAGCTTGCTTGGCAATCTGTGGTTCGCCAGGTACTGTGGAACTACAAGTCTCAGCATTGGCAGGGCATGATGGATCTTGTAGTTCTACTACAGCTGGAGAACTCCATGTTGCCTGCTTCTGCCTTAGAGCAGTGACGATTAACCTTTTCTTTTAACTGGACCTCAAGTCTCAGTGTGGCATTACTCTGGGACCCCAAGTCAGAGTGTATCATTATTTCTGGACCCTATGGGTCAGTGTGCCATTGTTTTGGGACCCCAAAATAGGTGTTTTACAATAAAATATATTCCAATTATCACACAAAGTTGACCTCAAATACAGATACTGAGACTCTACTTGGGGTCCCATCCCTTACAGCAGTGTTTCTCAACTCCAGTCCTCAGGACCCACAGTGCAGGATTGCCAGGTGACCAGTTAAATAACTATACCACCTGCTACACTGTGTCAGTCAGTAATGAATACACCTGTGCTCCAACAAGGAGATATGGAAAACATGTACTGCTAGGGGGTCCTGAGGACTGGAGTTGAGAAACACTGCCTTAGAGGCAAGTTGCCTTCTCTAGATTACACAGCCCCTGACCACCTTAGACTTTGCATGGGTTGTTGTGGCTACTGGCCTTAAAGCTCTGGGTTCCAGGCTGCAGCCTTAATTGTCCTTATTATAATCTGCCAGTATTATAGGTCACATGTAGCATACAACATTTAACAAACCATAAGGCCTGACTCTGTCCAACTATCAGTACCTAGGGAACACTGAGCTCTCTAGAAGTGGAATTCCTAACCAAATATAGGGTTGATGAATTTAACCAAATAAAGAAAAACCATGGGAGATCCTCTGCCAGAGCTCGTCTCACATGCTGCCATCCATAGTGGAAATTTGTAGCTCGTCACCCACCCTACTAAATGAGAGCATGTCAGGAATTCCTCCACTGAAAACAAACTGCAGAGAGAATGTTTTCATCCAAGCAGCAGATTTAAATTGCAAGAATTTATCCCACAGCCACTTCACAAACAACCGAATGTCAAAGTGAATCTGTGATGGACAGATTTGCAATATTTACCATGTAATACGTTCATTGCAGAGGCGGATCTAGATTTTTTTGTTTGGGGGGAGGGGGGGGGGGGTTACCAATTATACGGACCTCTAAAATATATCTGTTTGTGTATATCAGGATTCCCTCTACTGTGTCCTCTGCTCCTTCTATTTGCTCTGTACCTCCGCCTTCTTGTGCAGATAATACATTCCCTTATTAACCTGATTCATGTTACTGTAGTTTTCCATTTATTTACATCTTTAATATTTGCAGATTATAGTTTATTTGAAAAGATACAAATGCAGTATATCTGTTAACATGTTGACAATCCCACATGATCAAATTCCCAAAACACAGTACAAGCTTCTCCACACATCACCAAATCATCAAAACAGTACATCCCTCAAAACTAACACAGTACATCTGTGGCTACTGAGGGGCCCAGATTGCCCTAACCTGTTTTGTTTTTTATTTGCTGAGGGGCCTGGATTTCCCTTTCGTTTTGGTCCAGCACTTTTTAATTCCTCCCACTCATGTTGGTTGCCCATTACTTTCAAATGCCGCTGTGCTTCTAGCTTTGCTTCACTGCACATTGGGCGGGCAGCCGGAGCAACTACCAATGCTGTGCCATACTTCCACTAGCGAGACTTTGTTGTTGGGGGCAGGCAGATGAGCCACTGCGCTGCTAAGGATGTCAGCGTTGGCCTATGAGAGAAGTACAGGTGCAAGACATGCACACCCTGAAGATGTCTGTGCTTTGATTGGTAGCTCAACAACTTGCTGCTGCTGAACTACCACAGTACCGACACCTTCTAAGAGATAGCAACAAGGGGGAAAAGGAAAGTGCACCATCTTGATACTCTTTCAGACTTCAATAAAAATAAAAACACTGTCCTATCCTGGTTCTCATCCTACCAATCTAATCGATCTTTCAGTGTTAATTTCTCTTTATCTACCTCTGCTCCTTCTTTATCAGTTGGACTACCACAAGGCTCAGTACTAGGTCCTCTTCTGTTCTCTATGTATACCACTTATCTTGGAAAATTAATAAGCTCCTTTGGATTCATATCATATCTATGCAGATGATCCACAAACTTTGCTATCCTCTCCTGATCTCTCAACATCTGTGTTGCCCCGCGATACTGACTGTCTTTCTGCCATTTCATCCAAGATGTCCTCTCGCCAACTCAAAATCATTTTAAAACCAGAGCTAATAATTTTCCCATCAGCCAATAGAAGTTAACTACCTGACATTTCTATTTCTGTTGACAATATGACAATAAATCCTATCCCACAAACTTGCTTCCTAGGTGTGATTCTTGACTCAGAACTATCCTTTGTTGCATACATCGACTCTATATTTAAATCATGTTGCACACATCTAAAAAACATTTTCCAGAATACGCACATATCTTACACAAGGCACTACAAAAACTTTAATTCAAGAATTCATCATCTCCCGCATTGACTTTTGCAATTCCCTCCTTACTGGTCTTTCCCATATCAGACTCTTACCCCCTACAATCTAGTTTAAACGTAGTATCTATAATAGATTGATTTTCCTTGAAAATCGTTCTTCCTCTGCTGAGTCACTCTGTGGGGTATATTTACTAAACTGCAAGTTTGAAAAAGTGGAGATGTTGCCTATAGCAACCAATCAGATTGTAGATGTCATTTTACAGAATGTACTAAATAAATGACAGCTAGAATCTGATTGGTTGCTATAGGCAACATCTCCACTTTTTCAAACCTGCAGTTTAGTAAATCTAGCCCTGTCAGTCTCTACATTGATTGCCTCTTTTTTTACCGAATCCAATATAAAATGCTTCTACTAACATACAAGACCATTAACAAAACTGCACCGACATACATCTCCTCACTTGTCTCAAAATATCTCCCAACTCGGCACCTCAGTCCTGCACAAGATCACCACATGCTCCCATTCCTGGTTACTTTTTTCGGGCTGCACCCACTTTGCGGTATTTCCACCCTCTCAAAATAAGACTTTCCTCTCGTCTTCAAACCTTCAAGTGTTCTTTGAAAACCCACCTCTTCAGGCAAGCTTATAATATTCCTCAACCACCCTCTTAACCTCACTAGGTTACCCTATTACCACCCTTTGCACCTGTGACTTTTTCATTTCATGTGTTAATCCTTTGTTGTGCTGTTTTGCTAATATATGTGTAGCCTATTTCTAAAAGCAGTTAAAACTGTTTCATTAATGACACACAATATGCGCAACATCTATCTAGTAGTCTGTGAAAACTGCATCTTGAAGTATTAAAAGCAGAAGTAAAGTATTACCTCACTGAGAAAAGTCAGGTTAGGAGTTATGCTTATGCACACAAACTACTGCTGTAATGAAGTTGCTATATGGCTTTCTCTTTGCTATATATTTGAAAATAAAAGGAATATCTACATAGTGCTGACATGTTAGATAGTGTGACAGGAAACCGTGCAGGGATTTAATAGAGAAGTTGTGTATACTGACACATCAGGAAGTGAAGGCCAAGCATAAGTGATAGATAAACCAATTACAGAAATTGCCAGGCCCTAGAAGTATGGTGGCCCTTGAGAATAGAACGATTATTGAATTGCTAGAACTTTAACTGTCTGTGAATGAACATACATTTAACTGTAGAGAGTTAAGCAGTAAAAAAAAGTCAAATAGCAGACATTGTTTAATTATTACAATGAGTACCTGCTGTCCACAATACTGAGAACTGGCTTCCAAGTCATCTGGGGGGTGCTGAATTTTATTTGTCTAAGATGTCTTCGGGTAAAAAAAGCTATTTAAATGTATAAAAGGAGCAGCTTCCCAAAACAGTAGAAAAAAAATTGACTTTGTTTGATCTAACCAAATTTTCAAATAAATCATTAGGCAAATATACATTACAATGTATATTCTGTAACATTACAACAGACTGGGTAACAACAGAAATATATCTATTTTGCAACAGAACAAGCCCTTTGTCTAGGACTTCCAGGCAAGATGCAAAAATGCTTCTCATTCTGCTGCTTGGTGTTTGACCTGCAGACTGTATCACTGCACAGGAAACAGGAAGAATCAAGAATTCTTTTTACCACCCATTGTACAATCTCTAGTTTCCTTTCAGCTGTAGTAATGGATACAGAAATACAAACTTTATAGTTTGTATCATCATCTACAGCATCATATGTATAGTACCAATAGGTAAAAACACTAAATACACATAAACAGTGCACTATTACATCTGGTGAGATGTTTGTACCTTTCTAGCTTCAAGATCAATCTTAAAAATCATTGCAATGACCGATTACTGACGTAGCACACTATGAACATAAGCATTACATGTCTCGACATATCTCAATATGGATTGCAAGCTCTTGGGCACTGTAATATTTGCATTCTGCATGCATCACAGCCCTGTGCACTGGAACATCGTCCTTTGCACAAAATCATATCGCTCTAAAACTTGATTTTATTGTTGCAATCGGTGACTGCACCTATTGCACATTCATATAAGAATAAAAAATATATAATAAATAATAATGTTATGACGCTGTCAGGGCCTCACACACCTTTTCTGCTCATAACCTCATGCAGCTTCAGGGGTTCCGGGAGGCGTGGCGACCGCCCCCTGTCCCGCCCCGTCGGCCAATGGTGTAGCTTGTTTCTGAAAGATGCCCATATTTGGCGATGTTCTGTCCGCGCGCTAGCGGGCGGGGCTGGGAGCCGCTGACGTTAAATAGCATAACGGCCGGCAGTGTGGTCTCATTCAGCCGGCGGCAGCGGACCTGACAGCACCTTCCCTCCTAAACACAGCATCTTGCTTTCCTCTCAGGAAACCTCCAGGTAAGCGGACGAGTGCCTGGAAGTGTATTGTGTGTAGGACGTTATTCGGGGATGGTTTTATTTATTTTTTTCACTGGGAATACACGGTTCTTGTTATCCGAGAGTTGAGACGGCACCGCAGCCCTTGTATTTTAAGTGCATGGTGGTCTTGGGCAGTGAAGCTTTACGGTCATTCACTGTTTGTGGTACAGAAAGAAAGCGAGCGGGATGCGTGTGATGCGGTAGCCGCGACCTGTGGCAGGGAGACATGGTCCGTGGCGGTGGATATTGTATACGAGAATTGTCTAACATCTGCTGGCTGCGCTAAGGTTATAAACGGTAGTTTATGGTGGAGATACCGGCTGTTCTGTTAGATTGTTCTGCGGCCGGGCGGTTAAAGGTGCCGCAGTGAAAGGGTGGGGCCGTCTGCTTTGTGTGATGGGGCTTCGACTGTGGGGCAGGAACAGGGCGCTGTCACTTCGCGGGCTCTGAGGCGCCCGTCTGACATTAACGGAGGGCGGTGCCAGTTACCAGGGGACAGACGTGACGTCATGAGCCGACTCCCCTCCATCGTTGGATTATACGGCGATAGTATTTTCCCGCAACTGCCGCTCTGCATATGAGCAAGCCACGCCCCGGGGTCTAGTATAAGCCGGGTTAGTCTTGGTGGGTGTGGTCAGGACAGCTCTTGCCGTATATGGGCACAAGACTGCTGATTGGTGGGAGGTAAATTCAAACGGCCGGCTTGTGGGCGGGGTTGTAACTGCGCAGTTTCCTGTCTCATGTCTAGAGATCTAGGTGGGGTCGGAACTCTTCATACACCGGACGTCACTGCCAAGTGTACAGCGTGTGATTAGGGCGAGGCCCCTGCAGTTGTGGCCTGAGTGGTTACTGGCTTTAGACGGCATTATCTGATTGCTCAAAAACTAAATGCCCAGATAATTGTGCTGCAGTAATGTTGAATTAATATTGCACTGATCCTAGATTGCTTTTGTAGGTAAATGACTAACGAGTTTGTCATACTGAAGTGATTGCATAAGTGAGAAGACAAATTGGCTTCACTATAATACCTGTTATGTAGCTTTTGACTGGGATTTCTTGCAGTGGTGCATAACATCGGTGCCACAATACTTACTGTATTTATGTGTTTAAATAATAGACTCTCAACAAGGTTAATATGTGATGTATTTATTTTTTTAAGCTGAATGTGCTCTTAATTGTGACTTTTTTTTTTTTTTTTGCAGTAAAATAAACTAAAATGGCAGATGAAGAGATTGCAGCGCTCGTCATTGACAATGGCTCTGGTATGTGCAAAGCCGGCTTTGCTGGAGATGATGCTCCCCGTGCTGTCTTCCCCTCAATTGTTGGACGCCCCAGACATCAGGTTTGTCCTCATAAATGCTGTTTGAGCTTCAATAATGCATATTCTGTACCACAACTTGTGTCTAATGTTTTGTTGTCTCTTAACAGGGTGTTATGGTTGGAATGGGTCAGAAAGACAGTTATGTAGGTGATGAGGCCCAGAGCAAGAGAGGTATCCTAACTCTGAAATACCCCATTGAACACGGCATTGTCACCAACTGGGATGATATGGAGAAGATCTGGCATCACACTTTCTACAATGAGTTGCGTGTGGCCCCTGAGGAACACCCAGTCCTGCTCACAGAAGCACCCCTGAATCCCAAAGCAAACAGAGAAAAGATGACACAGGTTAGTTTCCCCAGCAATATCCATAAACCGATTGGGAGACTCCTTGTAGATTTCATTCTTCATTTCTCAGACTTCAAATTTTTCTTTCAATATTTTCAGGGCTCTGTACCTCTTCTGGCATTTCCCTTCTGAAGCCTCAGGTTTCTGTTTCATTGTTTTATTTCTGCTTGTTCTGTTTTCTACACTTATATTCTTTTTACCTGCATGAAGGCATGTTAGCATGGTTTGGGGTGTGCCTGTCTAATCCATGTATTAATACTTTTGTTTTCTCTTCCAACTAGATCATGTTTGAGACTTTCAATACCCCAGCCATGTATGTTGCCATCCAGGCTGTGCTGTCTCTGTATGCCTCTGGTCGTACCACTGGTATCGTGATGGACTCTGGTGATGGTGTTACCCACACAGTGCCCATCTACGAAGGTTATGCTCTGCCTCACGCTATCCTGCGTCTGGACTTGGCTGGCCGTGACCTGACAGACTACCTCATGAAGATCTTGACTGAGAGGGGCTACAGCTTCACCACAACAGCAGAGAGGGAAATTGTCCGTGACATCAAGGAGAAGCTTTGCTATGTAGCTTTGGACTTCGAGCAGGAAATGGCAACTGCTGCTTCCTCTTCATCTCTTGAAAAGAGCTATGAATTGCCTGATGGCCAGGTCATCACTATTGGAAATGAGAGGTTCAGGTGTCCAGAGGCCCTCTTCCAGCCCTCTTTCTTGGGTATGTAATTCTGTTCATTTTTATGTTGAATAACTTGTCTACTGTAGCTTGCCAAATGTAATACACTTGGGTGACTCCATTGCAGTGCTAACACTGAACTAATATCTGTAGGTATGGAATCTTGTGGCATCCATGAAACCACATTCAACTCTATCATGAAGTGTGATGTAGATATCCGTAAGGATTTGTATGCCAATACTGTCCTGTCTGGAGGTACCACAATGTATCCTGGAATTGCTGACAGAATGCAGAAGGAAATCACTGCCCTTGCCCCTAGCACAATGAAAATTAAGGTAAGCTGTACTTTAATAGTACCTGTAGAGAAGTGGATCTGGTATTGGCTATGCTCTTTGTACTAACTTCAAACTTTTCTCTCACAGATTATTGCACCACCTGAGCGCAAATACTCTGTCTGGATTGGTGGTTCCATCTTGGCCTCCCTCTCCACTTTCCAACAGATGTGGATCAGCAAGCAGGAATATGATGAATCCGGCCCATCCATTGTTCACCGCAAATGCTTCTAAATGGACTGCTAGCAGATGCGTTGCATTTGCTGCGTGAGTTCTTCAAAGTATTAATTTGCCTCGGCAGATGTGTACGCCTCATGCTAGCCTTGTGAAACTGGAATAGAGCCAACTTCCAAATGAACTTGCCCTTGGAATGTGAGACATTCTTAAGTCACATCTTGTTGGGATTTTTTTGTAATGCAAGACTTGGATCTGTCTCGAAACCATTCCTGTGGTCAGTGCTAGCATATCATACCCTGTACACACCTCTTATACAAACCCTGGTTGGCATTCAGTCTGGGTGTCCATTAAGCTAAGTCTTGCGTAGAAAGAAGCACTTCTGTGAAAGGCTGCCGATCTGCGACCGTATTGTGAATGATACTTCCCCCTTGGGAGTCGAATGTAACTGTCATAGGGAGAAGTTGAGGTTAGAGTTGTGTACAGGGTATCTGAGGTTTAGGCTTCCAGGTATCTCTTTAGCGCTTCATATTCCAGAATTTCATGTCTGAGGCTTGTAGAAGTTCATGAAGGAATTTTCACTTTGTCTTGCCACACTTCTCTAGTATGGCTGGGAAACATGGCATCCAGGCCTTAGAACCAGTTTTTTTTTTTTTGGTTTTCTCTTTTTCTTAGCCCAGTTTGTATTCCCAACGTTCAACATGGGTCTGAAGTTACAAACCTATTGCAGTTACACCTGTAAATTTATTCATCCAAGTTAATTTATGTACTTTTTTTTGTATGTTGCCTTAATGTTCTCACATGACAGTAGAAAACCAAAATTTGTAAGTCCTCATGAGGTTGAAAATTGTAACTCCCAGAAACACTTCATTGTGTAACAAATAAAGCGCTGCAGTAAAAAGAAATTTGTGTAGTTGTCAAATGTTCCTGAAGCAAAGCACTACTCTGGTACACTGCATGGCATAACATGCAATACTTAAGGTAACATTGGGTAGTTTACACACTTACTGGTGGGTAGCCTCCTGCTTGTGTTACACAGAATCCCATGCTCAACAGCTGCAGAACCACAGGTAGTTAATCACTTGCAGTCTGCTTCCTTCAGTCTTACTCTAATCCTAAGCAAGGTGTGGAGGCATTGCTTATCTACTGCAAGGTTCTTACCCCTCAGGTTTTATAAACAATGTTACTTGCCTGGTCATGGCAGACATGTATGCATTACTAGTCATATACTAATCCCCTCACTTAACTCCTGTGAGATGGTCTATGGTTGACCTAAAAAAAAGTGTCTGCAAAACATTGTGAGCAGAAGCCCCTGTCAGTCTCTAACTGCAGACCCTATGTGACTGGTTCTCCTGCTCATGTCTTGCCATTCCCCCATATAGATGTCTTAAAGTAGCATGGACTTCTGGGTTCTGCACTTTGGTGATGAGGCTGTTTTGAATATAATATCTAAACATTATGTAATTATCTAGTTTCACTTTATCTCAAAATGAATTTGTTACACAGCTATAGTAAAAGCACATCGAGCTTTAGGGTTAACTATACAGTCTTGGACTAGAACTTATAACATTCTGTCTAGTCAGAACTAAAAATGCTCAGTGGTGATAGGACTTGGTAGCAGTTAATGTTTGATGGCAAACCAGTTAAATATTGTAGCAAGTAAGCAAACACTGCAACTATCTTAAGACAAAGTGTCTGGCTCATTACTTCATCCTAGAATGAATGTGTTCAGAAAAGTGGTACAATGCCCATATCTATTGAAAGCTGCTGTACTAGTCAGTGTTCCAATGTTCAACAGTTGCCAAAAATCATTATCTTTAACACACTGGTCACTGCAGTAAACATGCACACATCTTCGTGTAACAGCAATGAGTCTCTTGTACAGTCCACAATGATCACATCTTAAAACTTATCACTTACAGATAAGGAAAAAGTTGTCTGAAAATAGCAGCCAATCATATAGACTACTGTGGTTTAATATTTTATTTGTGCCTCAATGGTATATGGGTAACTGCAGGAAAGTGCCACATATCAAACAATGATCAAATCTTTCGAAGACTTCTGTTTTAATAAGGTTGTCATGGAAGACAAATGTGTATGCCTAGCACATACCTGCAGAAGGTGGCATGTGTAAACTTGCAGGCACATAAAAGAGTAAGCCAGCATCCTTGTTTTAAATATGGTATCTACATTTAACAGTATGTTGACCTTATGCAGGTCTAATAACCTTACCATAGTGTAATGTTTTATGTACCCCACCTTGTTGCCCAATGCTGGTGATTGCTTTCTTCCTTAAAGGCTTCATATGTTAGGCTGTTTAACTGAAAGAAGCATACCAGTTTCAGCAATGATGGAGTTAATGCCAACACATGGTGCTTTTTGTCTCTAGCTGTCTGTCTGAGAGCACCCCCTGCTGATTCAGCGTGCTGCTCCCTGGGAATCTTTTGTCTTTGGACAAAGAACCTCCATGTTACAGGTCCTTTGGATGCCAGATGTCCTTGTGCGCCCCCTCCAATGTAGAACTATGGCCTTGGCATTAAAGCCACTCTGCAACTTCCACAAACAGGCTCATTACCTCAGCAAAAACATGTTTGTACACGCTCTGCACTTATTACAATGCCAGCAGGAGAAAAGCTGGGAGGCTTGGCTTCTATATTTCTTCCAACTTGGATCTTGTCTCATTAGAGAAGGGATATATTTTTTTTTTCTCCCCCCAATGTCAAATCTATAAAATTAAATTAAAACTACAGGACATAATACAATTTCTTCCAGACTATTTCTGAAAACTTGCCGTTTTGTCTGGATGTTTTAATTCAAGATCCCTCCTGGTGCTGTAGTGTAAATGGTTTCCTGCTAATCCTTAAAAGGTTAGCATTTCTTAGAATTAAATTTAAAATCTAGTTGCCTGGGCAATTACTCTTGTGTAGTTAGGGAAAAGTCCCTTATTTTGCTGCTAGGCCTGGACACTGGTGTCTGATTTTGTGCAAATGTGCTGTGAATACAGTGGGTCAAACCCAAATACAGGTCCCATGTTTTTGTTTGCTACAATATAATAACATAATACAAGTAGGGAAATGTTAATAGCTCTACATTGATTTACTTTATGAAACTAACTTCTTACCAACAAAGTCAAATGAAATATGTTAATCCAGAATCTACCCCAGACTTCATATGGGGCAGAAATAATGGGTGTCTAAGGATAGGATTCTGGGAGAAGGTGTTGTGGCCATTTTGGGGAGTAGTGTTATAATGTCCTTGTCTCCATTGTAATGGACAGAGGTGGTACCTTTGTATTAGCTTTGGGATCGGGGTCCACCTTCATTGTGGAAGGGCAGACTTTCAACATTCTTACACTGGCACTATTGCAATGACAATTCCCCCTGCTACTACCTCACATGTAATGCTCCTCATTATAGGAGCATCACACATCTCTTTAGTTTCTGCATCATCACCAATTGCTTTGGTTTTGGAGCCTAGTGGGAACCATAGCCAGTTATGAATGCTCTTTTGAGCTCCCTGGTATTACCCATTGGGTTCTTGGCGATCACCAGTGACGATGAAACAGGAAGCAAATGCACCGTTCCTGTACTGAAGAAGCACATCTGGTTTCTATGGAAGCAGCAGTGGTAGGTGGAGGACAAATTGATTGTGCCAGTTTCGCATGTTGAAAGATCGCTGAATGCTGTGGCAGAACTGTGACACAATCATTTTGTTTTAACAGAAAATGCCAGTGTAGGATTCTGTTTTGTTTTTTTTAGGATTTTTTGGTTAAAGAACATTACAGGTGCTTCTATTTTTGTGAACTCAATTGCCCCCAAATTCAGAACTATTGTAAACGTTACTGTAAAGCAAATGAATGAGCAGACTACTTGTAACTACATAATTCCTGGTAAATTATAATGAGCAGCGACAGTAGAAGAGTAAAGGGAGTTAATAATGCAGGATATTGGGAGTATGTATTGCATGCCAGTCGCTGCTTTATAATATTCTGGAAAGCCTAAGCTCAGAAATTACACAGAGCCTCTAGCCCTCTAGCAACACTTATTTTTTACATAGTTGTGATTTTAAAAGAATCACACATAATAAAGCAAGCTCAGGGATTGGAAAACAATTGTGTAGCAGTCAATTCAGGTTGTAACTTATTCTGCCCAGTATTCTATTACAGATAAACAAAAATAGTTAACCTTGGTCGCTACACAATACTATCATATTGCAAAATAAAATAAAACTCTAAACTTTATGGGGCATATTCAATTAGGGTTCCGGTTCGCGGGAACGGGCCGTGAACTTAATCCACGTTACCGCAATAACGTGGTTTTTCGTTTGCAGCCCATAGGGTTGCGTACGAAAATCCGCGTTATTGCGGTACTGTAATACCGGCAATAACGTGCACTTTTCGCGGTAACGCGTGTTACCGCGAATCGGAACCCTAATTGAATATGCCCCTATAAGTCCAGTATCAATGTAAATCCATGCATGAACCAGTAATTCTGTATAGTTGTATTCCATCAAAGTCTTCCAGACATGTAAAGAAATAAAATATATATAGTGTAGTATGTAAATACATATTTTTACAAGTGAATAGTCAAAACATCTTAGAAATATAAAGAAAGACCTTTTAACTTATCCACCTTCAAGTCATTTTAAAGAAACTCATTCATGTTCTGAAAGTTTCCTGGTTTTCTTTTGTGGGATTGAGAAAATCAATCCCATTGGAGAGTTAGGAATATTTCTACACAGTTAGCAAAGTCAGAGAGAGAATGGATTTTTAAATTAAATATGTCTGTTCCTCAAGGTTTAAACTCTGACTTGCCATGGACAGTGTTGCATTTTCCAAATTCCCTTTAAACATCAAAAAAGAAAAAGGCAATTATGTTAAGCTGGAACGACATGGCAAGAGGTTTTCCAAGACCATGCTTCCCTTGGATGCATACCTGCGTACTGCTGTTTCAGCTGAGTTTACAGAGTCTAGGGTCAGACAGAGCTGCCACAATTCACTGATCAGTTTTTTCTATATTCTAGGCCTGTATTCACTCCAAGATGTTGTTTCCTTAATAGCACAAATGGTTTACTACCAAAAATACATGTGATTGACAATATCCACGCACAGTATTCTAAGTTATATAAAAGTGTGTTATCTTTTCTCATGTTCCAGTACACCAATACCACCCCACCTTTTTCTCCACACATTACACCAATACCACCCCTACCAGTCTCCCTACACATTACACCAATACCACCGCCACCCTTATCCCCACACATTATACCAATACCACCCCCACCCCTCTCCCCACACATTACACCAATACCACCGCCACCCTTATCCCCACACATTATACCAATACCATCCTCACCCCTCTCCCCACACATTACACCAATACCACCTCTACTCCTCATCCAACACATTACACCAATACCACCGCCACCCCTCCCCACAATTTACATGCAGGGGCTGGCACAAATTTTATCCTGGGGAGCAAGTACAGAACAGCGGTCCATCATCATTAGCCTCCAAATATTCATAAATAACCCCTCATCATAAACATTAACCCCTCATTAATTAATTCCTACATCCTGTCATTAACATTCTCAAAAATATTACATTTCTCACCATTATAAAACCTCTTTATCAACTTCAAGCTCTCCAACAATAATTAACCCCCAACATTACAAAATAACCCCCTTAGAAGCATTAACTCCCACATCATTCCGCTCATAATTAAAGAAACCCCCCTATTTATCATTAAATCCTTTAGCCTCATTATAACAACCCCTGCAACATCATTAACCCCTTTATAATCATTAACTCCCTCATCACCATAATTATTTAACCCCAACAGCATAAAAAAAAATCCCATTTATATTTATTAACCCCTTAATCATTACCTCCCTCAACCTCATCAAAAGTACCCCATTAAGATCATTAACCCCCTCATCCTCATAAATAACTTCCAATCATTATGCCTATATCCTTGCAGAATACTTTATTCTTCTGGGTGTCGCCAGCCCTTAGTGGCGCCCCCAAAAGCGTGGGGCCCTTGACAGCTGTCTAATGGTAAGGCCGGGCCCAGAGGCGGAACTACCGAGCTGTGGGCCCCAGTGCAGGGAAGCCGGGAGGAAGGAACCAGAGCCCACAGCTCGCTAGTTCCCTGTGCACCGGACCCGATTATCTCCATGGACCCCGGTGCACCGCACCTGTTGCACCAATGGTAGTTCCGCTACTGGCTGGGCCTGCATTAAGGACAACCTGGTCACAGCTGAATTTAACGGAATTTAGAAATGTCTTAAGCTGGCCACACGTGGGCAGTCTGAAGATGACAGCATGCGCTGGCTTATAGCCATAATCTTTCAACCACACTTATCAACTTGCATAATAATGATCCAATCACAGTCATTTTTAATATCGAAACATGAGACCAAAAAATAAAGAAAATGGATGTATGACCTTTATTTCATGTAGAGGTACATTTGACACCACAATATTCCAGCATCAGGTGTCGCCTTACTACTATGGATTGGGTAAATACAGGTAAACTCCCCCCACTTATCTGTGGTATTAATATTCAAATGGTTTGATTGGCTACAGGTTGTTATAGCCCTGCCCACTTAATCTCACACTCATCTCTGTCTTCAGTTTTTTAGAATGAATATAGTAGGTGCTCTGACTAGTCAAATGCACCTGAAAATAATGACATTCTAATGCCAAGGAGGAAAAACTGTTTGTTTAGTTTATATTAATGCACTATTCCACATTGAACAAGCCCCCAAAATACATTACATGTGGTCAGACTTTGTGAAAGTCCCCCTGATACAATTAAATAGGGACCACGTTCTGAAAGAAAATAATTTATTCTTGCAAGTGACATTTACCCACAACATAGTCGCAAGCTGCATGTTATTCCCCAGTTTATATACATAGCAGAACTTTCTGCTCATCTGCCCTAAACAAAATGAATTGTTAGCATTTCTTGTAAAAATAGCTAGCAAAAAATTGATAATATATTATTAATTTTGCACCAAAAAATAACAGAGCTTCATATACTGGTGTCATTTGCACTGAAATACACCCTATACCAAATGTTATTACAACATTTTACTGAGTAAGCGTAAAACATTTCCCTAAAACCTTTACTGTTCAGGCAAATCCTGAACCAAACACAGGAATTGGTGCACCCCAACTATCTACTAATAAAAAGTTTTAAGTGGAAAAAAGTGCAAAGTAAAGAAAGGGAATTTCTCTAATTGTAATTAATGATGCAGAGAACAGTGCAGCACAACCAAAGTAGGAGTCACCTGACAATACAATACCAAATAAATGGAAGTATGAGTTAAGCAATCAGGTAGTCAAAATACTCTAATAGTCTTTACTGGTAAATATACAAAACTACAACAAATCCATAGTGCAGTGACATTTTATATTGATCAGGAGAAGCAGAATAAAAACAGCTTCAATTGCATTCAAAAATGATTGCTCTTAAAAAAGGAGCTGAGCAAAGCTTTTAGAGGTGTTATCATGTACCTCTCACCAGGGGAGGCTGGTAAATTTCGGCCTGGGTGGCAAGACTTGAATCAGCAGCCTATTTTTAAGCAAAAAAATGCAGGTAGCCCATTATGGGACCTGCCAGGGGACAGACGCCCCCCCCCCAGCCCAGCCTGCACCTGCCCCTCACCCCTTCTAAGTCACAGCAGGAGTCACCAGTCAAATCATCTGTGTAGAAATAACACAAGATGGAGCAATCTTCAGGAGTTTGCCAGGTAAGAGCATTTTGCTCCCTGGATAATGCAAGTGCCGCAGTAAGTGTGGACATCTGCTGCCATCACAGAGTGTGCGTCTCTCTGGACTTACTTCACAGACAGCTGGAACCATCCTCAGATAAGGAGGATGTGTCCACCTAGAAAGTAACTTCTACAAAGCAAGCTCTTTAGTCAGTTAGGCTTGGCAAGTCTTAAAATGTCAGCAGATGGAATAAGTCAGTTTTATGCCTACAGGCATACCTGTCAATATAACTGGAAATTCAAGACAAAATAGTCCATGCGCTCATCCACCCAAACAACCCTCATATCTGACCAAACAATGCACATTTTGACCATGCCCATAGCTGGTTGGCCACATCCTCTTTTGGACAGTGAAAATCTGGACTGCCAAATGGAAAGCCATATATAACAATGAAGAAAACTAATGACCTGTAAAGGAAAAGAAAGTGCCTTCCATAATCATGAAGTTTTGACACTTGGGGAACAGAAGTAAAAAGGAGCATACCTATTGGTAATATCATTGTATTTGTGTATATCATGGTGAAATGTTGACCACTTGATGTGTCATGGATGCAGTGATCTCGCCAGACATATATCAGAAGATTGAGAAGTTTATAACATGGAGTAAGGATATTTTTTTCAGTGTAGTGGACTTTTATAGCAGATATTTTGAAATTGGCAAGCTTCAAAAATGGGCATAGTAATGTCAAAAATAAAAACAAGACTGGGAAGACACAGTACACATGATAATTTGTTTACAGACAATGGCCTTTAATATGATTCACAAGATTTTGGTGACTGCACCACAAAATGGAGAATCAAACACACAACCTTTAGTTACGTCCCATGCAAGTATTAACAAGAACTTTCTCACAAGATGCAAAGCAATGTTATAGTATCCAGAGCTTGGATTTCTGACACAACTGACAAGAGTTTTGTACTTACCTATTCTGCCACCAGTACCATCTCTGCGCGGATATTACTCAAATCCACCACTCCTCCCCTGACCTGTCCTCTATTTTGTTCAACCAACATTCTCTCTGCTATCTCCACATGGATGTACCTACCAAAAGATCAAAATGTCTAAAACAGAACTTATCATTCTTCCTCCTCCCACAGTCACCACTTCCCCTCAAATCTCCCTCACTGTGAATAACGCCACAATTTCCTTAGCTTCCCAAGCCCGCTGCCTTGGTGTCTCACATTTGACTCTGCTCTCTGTCTCTCTCCCAGTCCTGTCACCTCCACCTAAGAAATATTGCCCTTTTCTTGCCCAAGATGCTAACAAAACTATTATCCATTGTCTCATCATTGTCTGCCTTAACTACTGCAATCTTCTGCCATCTGATCTGGCATTCCCCTTACCCATCAATCACCACTTCGATCTATCTTAAATGCCGCAGCAAGACTGATCTTCCTCTCTCACCGCTCATCATCTGCTGCACTATTTTGCAAATCCCTACACTGGCTCTCTGTGTCCTCCAGAAAAAAATTCAAACTACATACCTTACCTACAAAGCCCTCAACAACACCACCCCTTCATACATTTGAAATCTCATTTCAAAATTCTCTCCTTCCCTCCCTCTTAGATCTACCCCTGACCTGCATATCACCTCATCTCTAGCATCCACCTGTCATTCCTGCCTACAAGACTTCTCCTGCGCTGCTCTCCACTTATGGAACTCCCCACCACACCCAATCAGACTTCATCAGAATTCCCACAGCCTTCAAATCTTTATGCTCTCTCTGAAACCCCGTCTCTTTATTATAGGGCTTATCTTACTCCCGTTGATACTACTTACACTAATGCACCCTCACAAACTCCACTCTGAGCCACACTTGCTCTTGTGTCCTCTTCTAATTAGAATGTAAGCTCTCTCATGAGCAGGGCCCTCACTAGCCTTTGTTTTCATGTCTGTATATAGTTTGTCTACCATGTATGTCCTTGTTTAATGTATGTCCTGTTTTCCCTACTTTAAAGAGCTGCAAAGCACCGTGGTGCCTTAAAAATCTAGGGTAATAATTATAATAATAATACCTTATTGGTAACGGATAGAAGGTTACAATCCTATAGCCTAATGATACCGGAGAAGTTACTGCCAGAGAGAGTCCTTTTACAAGTTATATGTATGGAGACAGTACTTTATTATGGCAGTCAACTAAAGACTAGAAGATGCAGAACAGATGGGAAACATGGCTACTGGAAACTGTGCAAAGAAAAGTGGAAACACCACAACCACACAATCGTACTATCCCAGAACGCCAACTAGAAAACACATATGGAGCAATTGGATTCATCTGAGACCCAGAGTGACAGATTTGTCCAACAATGCTAATCACAGCAGTGGAACAAGTGAAGACAATCGGGAATTTTCACAAGAGAACATTTGTTACTCAAGTGAAACCAACCAGGAACGGGACATATCAAAGTAGACAACCTCAAGGACATTTTCAAATTTGATCCAAATATTTTAATTGAAACAAAACTGTTTAGGTGAAAATGTTAAAAGGTAAACCCTATCCCAGTAATGGGCAACCTGGCAAACACTGGGGGGCGCATGGTGCGGTCCTCTAACCTTCAAAAGGGCTGGGCATTATTCTTATTCTCAATAATAAGTTAAAACAATACATTTAATTGAAGACAGAAACACCTATCAGTAATAACATATCAGCAGGCATTTTAAATAAGTGTTACAAGCTATAATAAACAAATCTCACAATAAAGGAGGAAGGAGATGGGGGCCGCAGGGAAAGTTTGGAGGGCCGTCTGTTACACAACACTGTCTTGCCCTCCCCCACCCTTAGGATGAAATTGGGCACCCACAAAGGGTCACTTTGGAGCATACTTGCCAACTTTGGCAGCGAGATTTCTGGGAGGGGAGAGCTCGCTGCTGCGTCCTGGTGGCGCGACCATGTGAATCTCGTCTTTAGGTCCCGTCTCTCTGCTAAATTTTACCAATTTTGGCCTATTACAGCAGGGGACGGGACCAGATGCTGTGATTAGCCACGCCTCCACCCACTTTACTAACAAAGTGGGCAGAATGTTGGAAGTTGCCCTGCTCTTCCGGCACATTCCAGTGAGTAGGCAACTATGCTTTGGAGTAGGCCATAGAAAATTGCTATGTTGGATCCATCTCCTGTTCAGGCAACTGACAGAACGACCCAAGGTCCTAGAAAATTTCTAGGCTGCTAGACCACGCCCTAATGCATAGCTCCACCCACAAGTCATTAGGCTGCACATATTTTTCCTCCAGACAGTGCGTGACATAGAATAAACATCATTATTTAATACATTCCATACTTACTTGTATAACAAAACCTGGATCTACCTTTAGCAGAATGACAGAGAAAACCCCATTATAACCTAATCAGCCTGGTTAGCATTTGTGGAGGACATATGAGAGATACATAAGCTGTGTATTTAAAATGTAACTATTATGCACTTATTGTGCCTACACACCTTACGATCTGGCCAGTCAACATTAATGCAGTAGACAATATCGTTCAGCAATCTGGCCACACATATGGAAGGTCATGTTAAGCTGGGTACACACTACAGAAAGTGATTACAGATGCGATTTCTGTAATGATTTTACCAATGACTGAAAGTCCCAATGAGCATGCAGATTTATGTGTACACACCTACACGATTTATCTTCAGATCTGTGCTCCTCATCTGTCATAACCATTTGCTGAAAAAATTGTGACTCTGCACTCTCTATGAAGATCTGCCCACACTGCTGGTCGTGAGTGCATACACACTTCCACATTTGCCCGAATTCATTCAATTGTTGACAGTGATTTTTATTTAGTTTATAAAATCAAATCAAACAATACGATGTGCTTTGGTACGATAAAACATGATTGTTGGAACGTACACACTAATGTGATATCAGACTAATGTGATATCGCACAATAATTGATTGAAAAACCCTATAGTAGTATTGGCAGTCAGTAAACATAAATGTATATGTTTGCCAGTATAAAAGAAATAGAGATTAGTAAAAAGACTGCTGTTTCATCACACTGCTGCTTATAAACCACACTCATACCACCGGTTTTGGGTCTGAATAAAGTGATGTACCCCTTACTTTCACTTCTACACCCCTTTTATAATCTAGAAATGTTTGATACATTTTTCAGTTTGACAAATATGTCGCTTATCAGGTAGTTTTGATAAAATTGTCAGAAAGGGTTGACCAAGTTGTTACTGGTTAATCAATGACCATACATACAGCATGTTGATGGGGTTAATATTTGCAATGGTGCATGATGACCAATTGTTTATTATTTTTAGTGACAGAGCCAGATATTAAAGATTTGTCTGTGGGATTTGTTCTCTCTGAAGGTGTGCATGTTTTATTGTTATTAACCAACCAAGTGTTAATATCTAATATATATAAGCCTTGCGGCGTGTGTTAGTGTGTGTGTGTGTGTGTGTGTGTGTGTGAAAAAACGATTTTCTCAGAAAGGGCTCATGCAATTGACCTGAAATTCGGTATACTGACATTATTTGACAAAAAAATTATAATAGTGAAGTCAGTTAACTTCCATCATCCCCCCTTCCCCCCGTGGGAGGGGTAGTAAAAGCTAAATTTACCAGTTGAGGGCTCAAACTCTTGACCGTGTGGGTATTTATTTACCAGAGCCTGTGTTTGGTCATGGACAATTGTATGTCGCATTTTCACGATAACGGAGAAGCAGTGATGTGAAAGTGCAGGTTATGAATACTGCCCTTCAAGGAAGACTGATTGAGCACAGCGATAAGGTGTTTAGCAGAAACGT
Organism: Mixophyes fleayi; assembly: GCF_038048845.1. NCBI lineage: Eukaryota > Metazoa > Chordata > Amphibia > Anura > Limnodynastidae > Mixophyes > Mixophyes fleayi. The sequence goes on from NC_134407.1 coordinate 76,662,330, forward strand.
TGTGTATCGAGAGGTTTTAGAACAGTAAGACGATGGAGATTAAGGATGTGGCGATGAAGATGAAGGATGAGGTGATGGAGAAGAATGATGAGGTGGTGACATGTGGACAAAACCATGTTAAAAAAGGGCGCTTACGTCGGGAAGTAACGCTCTTTCCCTGAGGAGGCCTGGCCTAGCCCCAAATGCATGACAAGAACCTTTTTAACACCTTAAGTAGCTTGATTTGACTAGAATGCATGAGTATCATGCACGGGTTAACTTGTGGTTTATAAAAAAAAAAATAGTATACAAATCTAACTCTAACCAAGTTCAATTAAGATGTCATGATATGTATAGTACAGTACTGCCCATCTAGACATTACTGTAAGACATATGGACACTTGGCTAAGGGCCAAATATTCATATTTATTTAAGTATCTGTCTGTTGTAAGTAATATGACTGGCTGATAGAGGAAGAGCTTGTAAGCAATAGCAGGGCACACTGCTGCCCTGTGAAATAAGCAGAGTGGTGATTGGTTCCTTTACTAGATGCTCCTCCTGGTGTAACAAGCGCAGTCACATGATTCCCAGGCGCTGTAACACATTGTGTCAGCTGCAGATTGCTGCATTTATACTTCCTGTTACCAACAAATATAAACCCTGAGGTATGGTGTCCTCTCCTATTCCTCCTGTCTATTGGAAGTCAGCTGGGTAGGAGACATACAACTAGGGTAAGTACGTAATTACTGTTACTTTGTATGCTACATGGCTCCTCATCTCCCAAAGAAAACGTTAAGTATTCTATGCACACTGACACTTATATTATAGCCAGGACCCTCATCATTGCTGCATTGCTAGGCAACCAATGGCTCTTTTAACTATAAGTCCCAGCATTCCCTGACTCATGTCTACTTCACTTTACACCTCACCCCACTGTACTAACTATCCCATACTTCCAAAGTATACTAAATTTTTACTCTTTTTGGGTCTATAGAATAGATCTTTACTGATAAATTACTCAACTGCCTTCCAGAAGTGTCTGATTCATTCATGACAGCCACCCCTGTATGTTGTTGTTTTGATTCTTTGTTGTGTTTAGAGAAACCCATGGATTACATTGTTATGTCTGTAAATTCTATGATCCTAGAAGTGCCTCGCTTTCATTGTCCTTTTTAATTGTTGTATATGACAATGGTTATAAATTTTTCTACTGCATACATTAGCAGTTTATTATTGATTCATGTCAGTAACTGAGGATGTAGGATGGATTTGCAAAGAAACATGACCTCATGGAGTGAGCAACTTATAAATATTATGGATGGATCACCATCCTATACAACTGATCAGGTGAAACCATGTACTAAGAATTAGATGTAGAAAGAGCCCTGGAAATTGAAATGTGTCAGTCTGACTTTCAGAATTTTGGCTGATTCCAAGGTTGGCATACTCACCATCTTGGGCATCTAAAGAGTAGGGAAAAAGTAAGTACATTCATTCTCTGTTATATGCGCTGTGCATGGCCTTTATACTCTGTAAAGTGTACATTAGGCTGAAGAAATACAAGGAGGTTGGCTTCTGATTATTTTTGTTTATTTATATAATAGTCCATGCTGCATTGGAGCTTACATTCCCTACACCACACACACTTACACACTGGGGTCCACATTTGTCAGAAGCTAATTAACCTAGCAGTATGTATTTGAACTGTGGGAGGAAACCCACTCAAACACAGGAAGACCGTACAAACTGGACACATAGTGCCCTGGTTGTAATCAAACTTCTGACCCCAGCGTTGTGCGATAGCAATTCTAACCACTGTGCTACTGATGTATAAGCAGAGATCGGCTAGGTTCAGAGTCACCAGTGGTTATTTAATAACATTGCTCAAACATACAAATATATACTAAAGCCATAATGACCAATCAAACATTTGCTTTAATTGTATAACTTGCACTAGACAGATAAAACATATTTGCTAATTGGTTGCTATGACTTTAGAACAGATTTGTACCTTTAAGCAATGTCAGTAAATGAAACTCACTGACTGTCTATACATATCTTGATACAGCTGAAATATCTGCTCCATGACTCCACCTAAGGTACATTCCTGACCTTCACTAGCTAACCAGAGTCCATGTACATAGACAGACATTAGGAAATAGCGAGAACACTGAGGCATGTTCCTTAGTGTATCACTCATTTGTAGCAACTTGTTAGGCTTCATTTTCATGAATGTGACCTCTATGGAGTTTAGAATTTAAAATCTTATTATTATTAATATTATACTGAAATAGATAATTATTATAAATACATTGATATGTGAAAACGACCAGGAGTGTTCTACAGAGTTGCACAGACACTTTCCATTCCTTACTCATTTAGCGGCAGGGAATACGTAGATTGACTTCTCCTGCTTCATGTCCTGCGGACTTACATGCTGATATTCTGCTAGTAGATGGTGGTAATCTGTTCAACATATAAAATGGTGACATGCCCCATTTAATAAAGACTTGTTTGGATTTCTTTGGAATTGGACGAGCCACTAAATTTATTGTTTATTGTAATTATCTGGTTATGATGCTTGGGCAGTTAGCATTCCATAATGTTGGGTGAAGATCTGAGGCACTTGAAGTATTTAGTCATCTTGCTTGTACAGTCTGTACATGTGTATTGCAGATGTAATGTTATATTCCTTTATCTCCTCTAAGTTCAAAAATAAGGTGGGACATTACTAAGAGAGTTTTTACCTGTGCACATTATTATTTACTAAATTTTAGTGCGTTATGCCTAAGTGGCCATTAACCTATGCTGTGATAGTTTGACCGACAGGCACGCTAATCCTTCTCCCCCCACAACCACCTTCCCATGTCTTGGACTCACCCCTGCCTCTTTCGGTAACACACAATTCTCTAGGCTCAACAACATGGGGAATTTTGTTTTAAGAGTATAAGCTCTTTGAAGAGAGTTCTCATTCCTATTGACTCATTGGTCGCGTAAATGTTTAAATCTGTAAGGATGGAGATGGGCAGCTTGATATACTTCAAAGGTTGCATGTGCAGTCCTACAAAAGGGCTACACATTACCATTAATTTCAAGAATGAATAAAAAAACCAGCTCCAAAACAGCTTTGGCACCCCCACATCACTCATCCCCAAATGTGCCCCCGTGCCAAAATTTCACCACATGCCACTCAGATCTGCCACTTGTCACAAAATGCCCATAATCAAGTGTATTTTTAATTAAAATATATTTCTTATCTTATAAAATCTTAATGTTATAAAATGATCTTAATTAAAATCCAATTAAAATCTTATATTATACATCTGTAAATCAAGCACTCAGTCTCCATTGACTCAGCAACAGTGAGGGGTACAAAAAACAAACAAACAAAAAAAAACAACAGTTTTACTGCACTGGCTATTTGTACTTGTTTCTGGGTCTTGTAGTTCATACAGCAGGATGATACCTACAACACACCTTATTCTGTAGTTTGTGCAACCTACATTTCTCATCACAACCCTAGTGTTTGGCCTTGGAACAAATGAGAAGCCAGGGGCAGTACCTGGCACTGCCCAATCAGCAGGTAAGGGGGCTTGACCAGTTTCTGAGCAGCCGGTGGACAGAGCTAGTTGGCTCTGGATTATGGCACGGCTCAGTATGTGACTGAAAGCCGCAGGGGAAGGCTCAGGAGGCTACCTGTTGCTCACCCCTACTCAGGGCCGCCAAGAGGAATTTGGGGCGCTGGTACAGCAACTTTCTGCCCCCCCCTCCAGATTCACACATAGGAGAAGTGATGTGTGTCGCTGCATCAAAGAGGGTGGGACCACACAGTGATGGGGGCGTGGTTAACGTAGGGTATGGCTGCACCTCTTTAGACATGACATATTATGTATTAAAATGGTGTTGCTCTCACCTACCTGTTATTGCAGCTTTCAAAACCTGTTACTGGATTCTTGTATGGATCCTTGAATGTTGTACCTGTTTGGAAAATCTATAGGTACATGAAATATGGAAAGCAGAGCAATAGGAGACCACAGAAAATATAGAAAGTAAGGAGAGCACCCTTGTGACCGCCACACAATACATGAAGAAACCTTGTGTCTGCCACACAATACAGAGGGTAACCTTGTGACCACCAACTCAGGCACTCAAAACCAGATCCAGATAAAATTGCTTCAATAGATCAGGAGATCGCGTGAAAAAATAATGTTGCATGTATATTGGTTTTTGTAAAGAAAGTCTCTGAATTTAAACAGGCATCTCAGCAGAATGAGGCACTGGAAGGTTCTTTTTTTCTCGTCTTTTTTTTTCGATTTCTAATGCGCAGTCCAATGGACAGATTGAGAAAACCTTTAAACTTACAAGCAAAGAAGATCACTGTCACACACCAGGTCTTCGGTACATCTAAACCAAGACCCAGCTCACTTACCCCTCTGCCGGCGTACTCGCTTCCCCGCGGCCCGGACGCTATCTTAGATGCGCAGACCCAATTTCTTCTTAAAACCTCTTCTCTCCACTCATTGGTCCTCAAATTGCCTCCCACTATTTAAGGCACCATCTTCCCACCTTTAGTGCCTGTTCTTGGTGTTCATCCTCCTGGGAACAAGCTGTGGATCTTCATCCTTCTAGTGTTCTGTCCTGCTGTCCGCAGGTCATCACTCCACCATTCCAGTGGTAACAGCCTGCAGATTGCAGACCATCGCTTCATCCTCCTAGTGTTCTGTCCTGCTGTTCGCAGATTATCACTCCACCATTCCAGTAGTAACAGCCTGCAGACCCTAGACCATCGCTTCATCCTTCTAGTGTCCTGTCCTGCTGTCCGCAGATCATCACTCCACCATTCCAGCGGTAACAGCCTGCAGACCACAGACCATCGCTTCATCCTCTAGTGTTCTGTCCTGCTGTCTGCAGAGCATCACTCCTCCATTCCAGTGTTGCTGAAGACCGTTGATCCCGCCATACTCTCCAGAGACCTGCGTAGCGGAAGCTGCTAAAACCATACCCTCTTGCTTTGGTCAGTAACAGTTATTTGGCAAGATCAGGGTCCGTGAATCCTAGATTTCCGTGACAGTAAGAACAGGCCATGGACCCCGTCATGGAACCTTCAGTGAAAGAACTACTTCAACACCTGGTCGCTTGAGTGGAACAACAGGATGCCATTCAGCGGCAATTATTACAGTGCTTCCAAACCTTGGTCACTTATGTGGACTCCCTGCAAATTGCAGCTTCACCTCCTGTCCAAAACCCCCTGTGGTTTCTCAAGTCTCCAACCAAGCAGTCCACTGCTTCTGCTCCCTCTACTTTACATTTGCCTTCCCCCTCCAACTTAAATGGAGACCCAAAGTGCTGCTGGGGCTTCCTTAACCAATGCTCTATTCACTTTGAACTCCAACCTCAAAATTTTCCAACTCACTCCAAGGTGACATATATTACATCTTTACTCTCCGGACAGTCTCTGGCATGGACCTCTTCTCTTTGGGAAAGAGACAATCCATTATTAAGAGATAGTGCTGCCTTCATAGCCACATTCCGGAGAATATTCGATGAACCCGGTTGGTTCACTTCAGCTGCCTCTAGCATCCCCCTGGCTTCAACAGGGGTCTCGCTCAGTAGCGCAATATGTGATCCAGTTCCGCACTCTATCCTCGGAACTTCAGTGGAATAATGAGGCTCAGTTGGTTGCCTTTTGGCAAGGACTACCAGGTAAGATCAAAGACGTTCTGGCCTCACAGGAGTTACCGTCCACCCTGGATGCATTCATTTCCTTGTGTAACCGCGTTGACCTGAGGTTCCGGGAGAGGACTTCGGAGAAGGAATCTTCTCTATGCACGCCTGTTAGGTTGACACCCCGCTTTCAACACCCTCTTCCTCCGGTGGAGCCCATGGAGTTGGGTGGTTCTCGATTAACACCTGAGGAACGAGAGCGTCGCTTGAAAAATAAATTATGTATATACTGCGCCGACCCTGGATATATGCTTAACTCCTGCCCTAGGAAATCGGGAAATGCGACGCCCTAACCTACTCTGGTGAGGTCAGGCTGGGGTCTTTTGAATCCTCTCCAATCTGTTCGGGCTCTAAGATCTGCCCTTTTCCTGTCACCATCTCTACCCCTGCTGGTCCTCTTACATCTTGTGCGCTGCTGGACTCTGGAGCTGCAGGCAACCTCCTTTTCCCACTCTCTAGTTGTCCGGTGGGTTCTACCTGTAATTCCTCTGGAGAGAGCCATTGTCATCATGGCCATAGATGCATCACAAATTGCTAACGGAGTCATTACTGATCGTACCACTCCACTAACTCTTTAAGTAGTGGCATTGCATCTGGAACAAATTTCCTTTTTGGCTCTTTTTTCTGCTAACAGCCCTTTCATTTTGGGTCTACCCTGGCTCCAGCTCCACTCTCCACAAATGGATTGGAATTTGCCTCAAGTCCGATCTTGGGGGTCTGCTTGCCACCAGAGATGCCTTTCCGAGTTTTTCCTGTTAAACAGGCTAGCACATCTCGGAGCTCTCCTCCACCCAGTCTTCCTGTCCAGTACTCTTCCTTTGCTAATGTATTTGACAAAGTGCGTTTGGAAAGGCTTGCTCCTCATCGAGCTTGGGATTGTCCTATGGACCTGCAGCCCGGTAAGATTCCACCTAGAGGTTGGGTATACCCGCTTTCTCTGCCCAAGACCCTGGCTATGTCTGACTACATTAAGGAGAATCTCCAGCGTGTTTTATCAGACCCTCTACTTCTCCTGCTGGAGCGGGGTTCTTCTTCATTAAGAAGAAAGACGGAACATTACGGCCCTGCATCGACTACCGGGGTCTCAACGCAATAACTATTAAGAACCGTTACCATATTTCCTTACTTATGGAACTATTTGATCGCATCAGGGGAGCGTGAATTTTCACCAAACTGGATCTCCGCAGTGCCTACAATCTTATTAGGATCAAGGCTGGATATGATTGGAAGACAGCCTTTAGCACCCGGGACGGACACTATGAATATCTTATATATCTTATGCCTTTTGGTTTGTGTAAAGCCCCAGCTGTCTTCCAAGGTTTTGTGAACGAGATCTTCTGGGACCTACTCTATGTATGAGTGATCGTCTATCACTTTGATTTTTTCTCAAGACATCCCTTCTCACCAACAACATGTTGCAGAGGTGCTCTCAAGACTCCTGAGGAATCCACTGTTCTGTAAGTTGAAGAAATGCACCTCTGAACTCCCACAAATTTCTTTCCTGGGCTACCTAGTGCCCGGCTTTGGTCTTGCGATGGATCCCGAGAGAGAGACGGCTGTCTTACAATGGCCACTACCCAGCGGCTTTTAAGCGATCCAGCGCTTTTTGGGCTTTGCTAACTATTATCGGCGCTTCATTCAATGGTTCTCCACCATTGTTGCGCCCATATTTGCTCTCACTCGCAAAGGTTCCAACACCAATCAGTGCTCTCCTGACGGTTTACGGGCATTTCAATTTCTCAAAGATGCATTCTCCACTACTCCCATACTTCAACATCCCGACATTTCCCTACCTTTCTTTCTTGTTGTTGACACCTGCAATAGCGGAATAGGGGCTATTCTGTCACAAAAGTCAGTATGGAACAATCTTCATCCCTGTGCCTTTTACTCACGGAGTCTACTGCCGGCAGAAAGGAACTATACTATTGGTGACAAGGAGCTGTTGGCTATGAAGGGAGCCTTGGAAGAATGGAGATATCTACTGGAAAGAGCTCGCCATCCTATTACTATCTTTACCGATCATAAAAATTTACTTTATATGCATTTTGCCCAATGTATGAATCCCCGCCAAGCCCGATGGTCGCTGTTTTTCTCTCGTTTTGAACTTTTTATCACCTTCAAACCTGCCTCAAAAAGCAAGAAAGCAGATGCCTTTTCCTGAGCCTTCAGTCCTAACTCTGAAGCCCCACTGGAACATCCAGTTCTAGATCCGAGATATGTTCAATTATCCGCCTCTACTCCCGGGACTCCACCTCCGGGCAAAACGTTTGTGTCTCCTCTGCTCCGAACAAGAATTCTCTCCTGGTATCACTCCTCTCACTTTTCTGGTCATGTTGGAATTTGGAAGAACTTAGAGATTATCTCTCAAAGTTATTGGTGGCCTAGTATCCAAAGTGATGTCAAGGACTTTGTGTCTGCTTGTGATATTTGCGCTCAATTCATGTCCTCCCATCAACTTCCGGGTGACCCTCTTCAACCTCTGACTATTCCTCTCAAGCCATGGATTCCCATTAGCATGGATTTTGTTACGGGTCTCCCACCTAGCAAAAGGTTTAACACTATCTGGGTAATCATAGACAGGTTCTCCAAAATGGCCTATTTTGTTCCTCTTGTTGGCCCTCCTTCCTCCCCAATCCTGGCTAGCCATTTCATTAAAGAGATTTTTCGACTTCATGGATGTCTGAAATCGTGTCGGACAGAGGAGTACAGTTCATCTCCGGGTTCTGTCGTTCCTTATGCAAGATCTTGGGTATTCACTTGTGTTTGTCGTCTTCTTACCATCCTCAATTTAATGGAGAGACCGAGAGGGTCAACAAAGCTCTTGAGACCGTTTTGAGAACATTCTCTCCTGCGAACCAGGATGACTGGGTGGACCAACTACCTTGGGCAGAGTTCGCCCATAACAACGCATAACCTGAAGCCTCATCCGCCAGCCCGTTCTCTGTTGTTTATGGGCTCCATCCACCTCTCCCAGATCTTTCCTCCTTCCCTCCCACCCAGATTCCAGCAGTCAATTCTTTAAGTCAGAGATTCTCGTCCATCTGAACTCAAGTTCGGACCTCCCTCAGGAAAGCATCCTCCAGATATAGATATTTCACTGATAAGAAAAGGGTGGGCTGTTCCCGAATTCAAGGTCGGGGATCGAGTGTGGTTATCCACTAGGAACATCCGTCGTTAAAGTGGCGCGCATGAAATTGGCACCTCGATTTATTGGACCCTACAAAATCCTGCAAATCCTAAATCCAGTCTGTTTCAAATTACAGCTACCTAAGAATCTTTGCATCTCCAATTCCTTTCATGCCTCCCTGCTGAAGCTTCTTATTATTAATCGGTTCTCTGCTCCTTCCTCCATATCTCCATCCATTCAACTTCAGCAAGATGAAGAGTTTAAGATTACCCATATTCTTGATTCCAAATATTCCAGGGGAGGTATCTGGTATTTACACATACTCAATGCCATATACACATAAGCAATGCCATCTATACACACACACACACACACACACACACACACACACACACACACACACACACACACACACACACACTGCCATATAAATTCATACACACACACAAAGACATACACAATGCCATCTATACACACATACACAATGCCATATATACACACACACACACACTGCCATATACATTCATACACACACACACACACACACACACAAAGCCATATATAAACACACAATTCCATATACATACACAATGCCAGGCATATAACACCCCCCCCCCCCCACACACACACCCCCGGGCCCCTTGTACTTCCATTGGAGACATACTCTGTAGAGGATAATAGCTCCACTCCATGCTCTGCAATGTCTGGCTGCCTGTCTCCATCAGATCACTGACAGGCTGCCACCTCCCGCCAGGTGAATGGGAAAAAAATGAAGAAAAAAAAAAAGGTTTGTGGTCTGCAGTGCGGGCCGGGAACTCCTGGCATGCCTGGGCCTCGGTAGTTAGTGCCCCTGCCCCTACTGTAGGGTAATGCAGCGAATGTTTATTGCATTTCTATCTTTCTCTTTCTTCATATTAATAATAAATACAGCACTTAGTACAAATCTAATCCAACAGTTAGGATTTCTCGGGTCTGATTTGGGATTGGCCAACTAAAACAATTGTCCTTATTTTTCAGTGGGGAATATTTGCCATTTCAAGGGTGTGAAGCATGAAAAGGTGGAGGCTCCGAGGCATAGGAACAGCAGGTTTCTGACAATTGGCTGTGTGTGGGGGGGAAGGGGGTGGAGGGCTGGACATTTTTGTTTTGAAAGTCACAACAGTTTTTATAGTGTACACTACACTGCTGGTTGTCATAGCACCTATTGATTGTGAATATATTGGCACATTGTAACAAAATGATAATAACATTTTTTTTGCTTTTACCAATATGCTACAAATCTTCTCACATTTGCTTTGTTTAGGAAATGAAGACATCTTTTTATTGAGGTCACTTTTTCTGATTCCATGGTTTGAATTCATTGCTGGAAAAAAGTCATGTTGCCGAATTTGACATTCCTCAGCAAACACTAATCTCTGAGATTGTGTGCTGTCCCAACAAGATTCCTGGAAATGCTGCCACCAGTAGAACGACATCCTCTTACAGGTTTGTGCAAGCACTGCAGAAAATTCACAACTGAACTATAAAAACATTTGCAGAATAAGCTTTGGTGTCATACTACAAACAGACAGCAGAGGGAGCCCCAGGTTCACCAGCTTGTCTAAGGTTAACAGATTAATATCTGAAGTTCATTTCCCTAGTCCTTCTATTTAGGTCAGTAGGGTGAATTACATATGTGGAGCTTGGAAAAAGCCATAACCTTGAGAAATGTAGCAGGGGCCTCTGATGTGGGCCATAGATTTAAGACTGTGTTTTGAAAAGAAGTCTGGTTGTAATCCTTTCACAAAGGCAAATGGTTTTAAGTTCCATGTAGGCAGCATGCTGTACAGATGTATATTGACATCATTGAAGAGTATAACATGGCATTTAATTTCATAACCCTAACCTATGACATTTTGTAGAGGACATTGCAAACCAAGTAATTACTACTAAGAGCTGAATTAAGATCAAAATTGGCCCTAGATAGGGTAGTTGTCTTGATCCTAACAGTGTCCCCCACCCCAAAAGATTTATGCAAACAATAGTGTCAGTCTGCACCATATATTATACCAGCAGCCAGTGTCCAAACATTACACCAGTGTTTACCATGACCTAATTGCCCGTTTTACTCACAATGCTGCTGCCTGATTGCTGGTGTGGGAGAGACTTGAGCTGGTTGTCTGGCAAGGAGTCGTTCTTAGGAGAATTGCAACTATTGAGATCTGACATTAGCACAACCACAATATCACTTTTGTATTCAGTGATGCCCAGGTCACTCCATGCACTACCAGCTGTTATGGAAATTGGGTCTGTTATACAGACAGTAAGACTGAGCAGCATTCTAGTCCGGGCTAGTAAGTCGGCCCCTGTGCCCGAGTCCCCCATACATGCTGAGTCCTTGGCTGTTACCTAGGTTATTTCTCTAGTAGTTTAGCCCAGTTTAAAGCTGGTATGACTGGATCTCATATTTGTATCAAATACTTTTCTACTTAAATGGATTTGTACTTAGATATTGGAGGACAAGCACATAATAGACTGGGGTGAGCCTTATAAGGCAGTGATGGGCAACCTAATGTACTTCAAGTACCTTCAAAAGGGTCACACGTCATCTTTAATTTCAAGAATGAAATAACAGTCTGAAAACGGCACACCCACATTACTCAGCCCAGTATTCTCCCACATGCCCTTTACTTGCAACAAAAACTCTTCCACAGGCCAGTTGGACATCCCACCTGCTCCAAAATAGCCCCACGTGATGTCAGACCCTCACTTGCCTAAAAAAATGCACCCACATGCACTCAGATCTGCACAAGCTCTCATATTCCACATGTACTCCCCCCACATGCTACTCAGACCTCCCCATATACCTCCAATGTGCCCCCCAGACCTTCTCTTGCATGCCCATCAGACCTCCACCACTTTTACAGCTAGATCTGCTAGCTACCTCCTCTCCCTCCAGTCCGCACAGGAAGGAGAGCGAGCACACTGATTTCCTCCTCCAATAAGCTTCGTTACCTCCCTAAGTTGTGCATAGGAGGTCACGTGACACATACGTTGGCTGCTCCAGTAAGTGCTAGTCTCTGCTTTATAACAAAAAGTCAGATTGGGATCAGTCAGCTGGGGCCACAGGGGAAGGCTTGCAGGGCCGCTGACAGCCCATGGACAGCCTGTTGCCCAATACTGTAATAGGAAATTTTGACACTCACTAACACTGATATTACATTTCTAGTGCCATTGCAAACTATATTCTGTACCCACTCCTTCTGCCTATCTGTACTCAGTGAAAGCATCAATCCACATGTAATATAACTCATTTTGAGTGACAGGTGAGAAACCCCAAGATATAATGGGTTTATACAAGAAACTTTTTTTTTTTTTGCCTCTCTGTTACCAGACTATTAGACTTGCATATGCATGAACTTTGGTCATAGAAATATTGTTCACAATTAAATGGGCTCTAACCTGTCTTTCGTCAGAGTGATTAGATCTTCATTATTCTCTGCAGAGCATTTACACTTGAGATGCTCAAGCTCAGTTCCCCAAGAATCGAACACACCCGAAGTTAGCAGATCCGAGTACTGAGCCGAGCCGGCTCTGTACTTTTGCGCCCCCTTGGAATTGAAAACGAGGCAAAACGTCATTGTTACGTTGTTGGATTTTGGATCTTGTGAGCTTTAGATTCTATAAGTACCACCCTCCACCGCGATCCAGCGCCATTTCACAGAGGGACACAGAAGGGGTAGCACAGTTCTTGGCAGTCTCTTGTGCAGTTGGGCAGCGTCATAGGTAGAAAAGAAAGAGAAGGGGTAGCAGTGTTCTTCAAAGTCTCCAGTGACATTCAGGAGAGCTCCATTGCTCCATTGCTAATTGTCATTGCTGAAATAGAAATAATAGATCTGGCAGGCTTGGTCTTCTAAATCTGCAGTCTTTGTTTGAAAATATATGAAAATAATATTGTGACCTGTGAGATGGTCAAAATTGACTGCAAATGACTTGAAATTAATGTTATTGAGGTTAATAATAATGTAGGGGGGGGGGGGGGAAGCAAATGGGGATCTAAAACCAAAACAGGCAAGGACGGCTTTGCCAAAACCAAAACCAAACCACGAAGTTAATCCATTACCAAAACCAGAACACGGGGGTCAGTGAACATCTCCAATTTACCTCACCAACCAGGATGTGATCCTTCAGATCAGTGAAGGGCAACAGGCGGCCCGCTAAGCCTTCTCTTGCGGCTCCCCAGCAGGCTGCTCACAATCTTATGCTCTACTTTGATAAAGCAGAAAATATTACTGCAGATGTGATTTCTGTAACGATTTTTACCAATGACTGAAGTCCCGATCAGCAGCTGATTCATGTGTACACACTATACACGTTTTACAGGATTTACATTCAGATCTGTGCTCTTCATCTGTCATAACCATGTGCTGAAAAGATCATGACTCTGCACACTCTATGGAGATCTGCCTACACTGCTGGTGGAAGTGCACACACTTCCACATTTTCCCAAGTTCGTTCCATCGTTAATCGTGATTTTCAGGAATTTTAGAAAACCAAATCAAACAATACGTTTTGATGCCTTAAAACATGATCGTGGAATAGTGCATACTAATGTGATATCTGACATAACAGTTGTTTATCGTGTGATCTGCATGATAATTGCATGAAATTAATCTGTGTACCCAGCTGGGCGACAACCGCCTTTACATGACCTCCTCTACACAATGCAGGGAGTTCAGGCTGTGTAACGAAGGGGAAGGGAGTGCGGCACACACAAGAGACACAAGGAAGAGGAGGAGGGAGTGCACTTTGCTCTCTCCCCTTCCTGTGTGCGGCCCTATTAAAGGCTGTAAGGCCGCATGTTCCAGTATGAGGTTGCCCATCACTTCTCTAGATTGTGGCCTGGCCAATAGAGTCTGCATATCTGAACCTGAGGCTTCATGCATTACACTTTTTAACAAATGACAATGGCAACAGTTGCTTTTTTTAAGTGAAAGAATTGAGCATTACGTGGTTAGTCTCTGTCTCATTCCACAACCAAGCTCATTACAGTTATAGAGGAAATGACCATGCCTACGTAGAATGAGGTTATAAGTGACAATAATAAAAGTACTTTTTTATTACTGTGGTCATGCAACAGTTTAAGAATATCAAATAAGTTGCTATAAATCCATTAAAACAGAACCACAAAAAGAGACTCAGGGCCTCTGGTGCCAGGGACTGTTCACTCCCCTGAGAAGATGAGCACTAGCCTAGTCTGACTGGAGCTGTACAGCAGACACAAGGGAACAGAATCGATGAGGAGAAAACAAATATATAATGCTGACATAAGAAAAAGTGTTGGGTTTTGGCTTAGGGCGAGAGTATATACGGTGAGTATATGGACCAGTAGGACTTTTTACCTGGAATGTTATTCACCTGTTTGTTCCAAGTGCTTTGTCATTGTTTTGGAGACAGTGAATTGAACAGAAGGGAGTCCTTCAGCTCATGGAGAGCAACAAAGGATTGTTGTCAGCGAAATCAAGCCACTGTGCCAGTCTCTGCACCCTGCATTGTTGAAGGACTTCCAGATGCTTTGTATTGTTCCTGAAAACGAGAGGTTAAAGTGGAACCCAACAAATGAAAACACTTCTATTAAAACTCAATATTATTTAGTCAGTCATTTATTTGTGCATGTAAAAGTGATAAATGGCATTTTATATTGATTTGTACCAGTCCATCAATCCATGCAGAGCCTAGTAAACAGATGCTCTAACATACAAGGTAAGAAAAAGCCATATAGATCAGCCTCCTTTATTTTATTTAATCTAACACACTATATCCCTACCACCAGAGGATAATGGGTACTTTGTAAGGAACAGGGGTACTCATTTCACAACCTTCGTTTTGGAAGAACAGCACTTTTTTTTTCTTCTTTTTGTCTTGATATATGACCAAGGAAATGATGCTGTGGTACATCTAGCATGGCGAGCACAAGCCTGGGTCTTCGTACACTGTCCATTGCCTCAGAGCTCCATACTCCGATCCTTCACTATGTCCCCTACACCAAGTGTGCAGAATAAATAAATGTATTCCAGCAGAAACTAGTGTCCCTGAGGAAAGTACTATACTGAAATGTTGGAATGGATTAAATACACCCTTTTAATACAAACTACAATTTGTCTTATTTCCTTGAGTGCCGCCTCACCTGGAATATATCTATCTATCTATCTATCTATCTATCTATCTATCTATATATATATATATATATATATATATATGCATACATACATACAGTGTTGTACTGGGGCATGCAGGGCCCACTGGGGGACTGCAACGCTAGGGACCCACCAGAGGGGATGGGGCCAGCCATCAAAGAGGCGAGACCATTCACTAGAGGGGGAGTGGTCAGCCCACGAAGGACAGCTAGCACCATAGTGTAGTATATAAAGAATGCAGTGTGTATATAAAGAGTACACAGTCTTGACCTGCCCCTTAGATTGCGCAGAACTGTCACCAAAAATCGTGATTGTCCCACTAGACTCAGAACATTTGACACACTGTCCTACCTGTTCTAGTCACCACCTGTGGCTGCTGGTTTCTTTAGTTGCGGCTTGTCTGAATCCTGGAATGTTGGAGCCCCAACATTAAAGTAATAGTATTCCCAATTAATAAATAAACCTATTTTTCTCCCTCCAGACAGCCCCAGGAATAAATTAATAGCATTTATGTATAATAAATATACCTATTTCCCGCAACCGTCACTGCCATTAAATAATTCATATTCACATTTAATAAATAGACCTCATGCTCCTCAAACTCAGCCACACATTCAATTAATAGCCCCCAAACCACCCCATCTTAAATTAATAGTCCCCACTATAAAATTAAATCGCCCCCCCTTCATCACCATGATGTGCCTCCTTATGATCATACTGCACCCTCCATCCTGCTTTTGCTCCCCCCTTCTCCTGGCCCCCCTTCATCACCTTGTGCCATGCTGCTTTGGCTCCCCCCTTCACCACCCTATGCCATGCTGCTTTGGCCTCCCTTCACGCTCTGCCATGCTGCTTTGGCCCCCCTTTACAGTCTGCCAGGCTGCCGTTGCCCCTTCTCACTCTCTGCCATGCTGCCTTTGCCCCTTCTCACTCTCTGCCATGCTGCTGTTGCCCCGTCTCACTCTCTGCCATGCTGTATTTGCCTCTTCTCACTCTCTGCCATGCTGCCTTTGCCCCTTCTCATTCTTTGCCATGCTGCCGTTGCCCCTTCTCACTTTCTGCCATGATGTCTTTGCTCCTTCTCACTCTCACCCATGCTGCCTTTACTCCCCCTTGCTTCCGTTCTTACACTTACCTTTTCTATCAGCTTCTTTCTTCTCTTCTTCTCTTCTTCTGTTTTCTCTCTTCTTGCCAACTCCTCCCTGCGCCACTCATCATTGAACGTCAGGCATGATGATGTCACGCCCGACATTCCGTGATAACGGAACAGAGAGGAGGGGCACCAGCGCCATGGTCACGTGAGTATTTTTTTTTTTTTTAAAAAGTTACCCGCTCCCCCCACCAACGAAGAGCGGAGGGATCAGCTCGCCCCCCCCCCCGGAGGCCCAGTCCGACCCTGTGTATATATAAATATATATATATATATATATATATATATATATATATATATATATATATATAATGTTATTCATTATTTGATGATGATGAAAGGGGCAGGCTGCCACGCTTGAGCCTGGTCACATGTTGTCTTACAAGTGCCCTACATACCCCTTGGCCTAGGCAACAGTCTGTTTCTAAGGTCCCACCAGTTGTTTATTGTACAACGCATTTATTGAAAAGGAATGCCACTTTCAGAGTATATTGTTCCATTGTTTAGCCAAATGTGTTTTATTTTTGTTGCTCTTAGATGCGACAACTTGTCTGCTGTGTAAATACAGGTGCATCTATAGTTAGATTTAATGCTATGGAGTTGTTCGAACCATAACAAAAGCTTTGAATGGATGCTTCTGAACATCTGTCTTTGTATACATACCACTCTATAAGTGAGTTATTTTTGTTTGGTTTTTTTCAGTTCTTTATTACTTGAATTTTTCAAAAATGGTCAAAATGGCCAATCATCATCATTATTTATATAGCGCCACTAATTCCGCAGCGCTGTACAGAGAACTCATTCACATCAGTCCCTGCCCCATTGGAGCTCACAGTCTAAATTCCCTAATATAGACAAACACAGAGAGAGAGGGAGAGACTAGTGTCAATTTTGATAGCAGCCAATTAACCTACCTGTATGTTTTTGGAGTGTGGGAGGAAACGGGAACACCTGGAGGAAACCCACGCAAACACAGGGAGAACATACAAACTCCACACAGATAAGGCCATGGTTGGGAATCGAACTCATGACCCCAGTGCTGTGAGGCAGAAATGCTAACCACTAGGCCACTGTGCTGCCCACAATCAAGGTGAGATGTGAGGCACACATTTTCTAGTGAATTTATAGACTGTATGCTCATGCATGTGGCTTCAGCCAACTACAAATTGGCAATGGGTGCGCTTTCACAATATGGCTGCCTCTGCTTATATGCAGGCAACATGAACACTTCTACATTTCTCTCTTAAAAAAAAATAAAAAAATATATATATATATATATATATATATATATATATATATATATATATATATATATTTGTATTATTATTTCAGTTTTTTAAAGAAATGTTTTAGTGTAATAAAACTAGTTTTAGGCCATTCCCTAGTGTAGCAGATTAAGGGGCCATTTGTTTGCTGAGAGATGAACTGTAAGCAAATTATAAATATATGCACTCATGCATAATATAGAAATGTTTATTTATAAGTGTGACTGAATGATTTTCACCACTTCAGCTTGTGATGTATGTGATACCACACAGACAGTGCACACAGGAAAGTCACACCCCACAGCAAATCATTGTCAGTTAAATATAGTTAACAGGAGGTAAGGGAACTCATGCAGTGGCCGCTTCAAGGTCACCTCTTCTCTAAGAGGATGTTTCTCTCAGCGAGTGTGGTCTAGTGACCTAATGCTGTAAATAATCACATAAAATTAGTGATTTAATAAGTGAGAGCTAGCTGCAAGGAGCAATAAGGTTGCACTTTAAAATACATTATTACAATTTTTTTATAAAGATTAATGGAATTGAAAGGACGGTTCTAAAGTGTCAGGAATTTGGACTTTGATGTGACATTTAAACTGCACTTCTTCGGACACCTAGGCGATCATCTACTTTGCAGATTTGTCTCTCGAGAGTGAGACCTGGGGGTAAATGTATCAAGCTGAGAGTTTTCCGGCGGGTTTGAAAAACCAATCAGATTCTAGCTATCATTTATTTAGTACATTCTACAAAATGATAGCTAGAATCTGATTAGTTGCTATAGGCAACATCTCCACTTTTCAAACTCGCCGGAAAACTCTCAGCTTGATACATTTACCCCCTGATGTATGCTGGCAGGACCATATAGGCAAAAAGGTGCAAGATCAAGGCTTTTGGATGCCAAGATCACCATTTTCTTTATACTGAAGGCTCTAAAATTCTTCCCTCTTGCCACTGCAGATTTATCATCTGTAGTCCGTAAGCAATGTACAACATTTGGATCAATACACAACTAGATCCTGTGTGTGTGTATGTATTAGAGATGCTCAGGCTCGGTTACCCAAGAACCGAACACACCCGAACTTATGAGATCCGAGTACCGAGCAGAGACGGCTCAGTACTTTCGCGCTTTTTCAGAATTGAAAACAAGGCAAAACATCATCATTACATCGTTGGATCGTGGGAACAGGACAGACGCAACACAAAAGAACTTACTTTGTAAACGTTGGTCACCTCCAGTCCGCTTCGGATATCCCAGCTGCGATTCGATCCCAGCAGATCAGCAGCCGCAACCCTTGTCACCTCCAACCACGTCCCTCTAGGAAAGAGACATATTTTATTATTATTATTATTAATTTTTATTTATAGGGCGCCACAAGGTGTCCGTAGCGCCGTACAGGGACAAACCAGTTACAGTACAAGGTGAGACAGCACAGTACAGTAAACAGTAAGCACAGTAACTCAGTAAGCTCAATGCACAGCTAGAGAGGGCGGGGGAAGGGGGAGGGAGGATCCGCAAACAACGGAGCCCAGGAAGGAGGGCGTGGAAGACAGGGAGACCCCCAGAGGGGACGGGGGGTGGAGGGTCCTCGAGGAGGAGGGCTAAGTAGCTGGAGAGCAGAGTTAGTAGTGGTGGAAACAGGAGGAGAGATGGCCCTGCTCAGAGGAGCATACAATCTAAGGGGAGGGGTGGACAGACAGAGAGACACAGGGGAGAGAGGGAGAGTAGGGGGACGGAGGCAGAAGATAAGGTGGGAAGTTAAGTGAGAGACTGAAAGGCTTTAAGAAAAAGGTGAGTTTTTAAAGCCCGTTTGAACTGGACAGATTGGGGGACATAGATTACGGCCGTGCCTACCAGGGAAGGGGTGTCCGAGAACACGGCAATGAACAAGGACATTCTTAGTCCAAGCTTACTTGCCGCCTCCTCACTTTGCTCTCGCCAAGGCTCGGGGGACTACAGGCACTTGAGACCAGGAAGAGTCCCACCTCAAGTACCTCACACACCTCCCGGTGAGGGCCCAACCGAAAGGGGGAATCGAGCGTGATACTCACCGGGACACTCCCACTTCCGATCCTGCTCTCCTGCACCTCCCCGACACCTGGGGATGACAAGGAACACACAGCCTCCCTCTGTGCTGTCAGTGAGACTAAGATGTGCACCCACAACACTAAACTAACTACAACAGTGACCCGACAATAACAACGCTCTAATGGTCGGCAACGCAACTAAGTCAAACAACTATGACTAACTAGGTGTGCCAGTGTGCCAGTGTTCACGGACTATACCGGAGAGTGGTTCCTAACCCCCTCACCCAGGTCTAACCAAGGAGACTGCCTCCTTACTATGGGGTCACACACGGACCCTAAGGACCAGCTGCACCAGGCCCGACTGAGGCTCACTGGAACAGCACACTAACCCGCGGGCCGACTGCCGCACGGAACAGCCGCTCGAAACTGAACCACCCGACTGCCTGTACTCGGGTATCGAACATGTATCCTTACACCCGGAATCACAGGAGGACCAGCACGGAACTCAGGCTTGGGGACCCTCAACCAGAACCACGGGCCGCCCCTGGAACTGCATCAAGGTGTGCTGCACTGCCACCGACTCACTCAGTCACCCCCTCTGGGAACCAGCATGACCCCAGGGACCTAATCGATGGGAAAACTACGTATGTTCTTCCCTGACTATGTGTAAGCTGGTAACTACGCTTGTCCCCCACAGCACGGGTTAGCACAGGAAAACACAGGAAACAAGAGCCTACCTTTAATGGGGGCCTGACGTCTTGCACCTGACACAATTATGTAGCACACCCAAAGATACAGTAATACAGACAATACTCGCCGCACAGACAGAATAAATACAGTATACAGGACTTTGCACGCTACTCACCAGAGCACACCGCTGCTAGCCAACTAGCTGGTTGCTACAGCACCAACAGGAGCCTCCGCTCTACTGTACCTCCTAACTCCGTGTGCTCACCTCACAGGACCGCGCCTACACTCACAAGGCTCTCACGCCTCTAACACACCACCAGGGCCTTATGCACTACACACCATGGGCCTTAGCCCCCTCTCTAACTCAGGGCTCTAAGCCCACTACCTAGGGCCTTCTGCCCTGCTACCTAGGGGCACTAGCCCCTGCCTACTCAGTCCTTGTGGCCTCCCTATCTATCTACTAGGGCCTTGTGCCCTTACACAGCCTATGGGCTAACAGCCCCCTGCCAAGGCCCTGTGGCCTTTCCTATGGCCTCTAGGCCACTACCTAACTAAGGGCCTTTTGCCCTTGTACACCTGGGGGCTCTGAGCCTCCCCTGCCTAACTAGCTAACAGGGCCTTGTGCCCTTTAACAACTATTATGGCCTACTGGCCCAATACTTAGCAAGGGCCTATTGCCCAGTTCCCTGGGCCTTGTGCCCCTAATTTAATGCTCCACGGGCCTTGTGCCCGATTGTGGCCACGGGCCTAGTGCCCGACCTGATGCTGAGACTACTTACCTGCTCTGCGCAGGAATCTCAGTTTGCCATGCCGTCTTCTGCCTTCTTTTCCGGGTCTTCCAGACCCTCCAGCCGGCGGCGCCTCTTCTCCGGTTCGGCACTGGCTCCACTGCTGCTCTGGAGGTGGGGGCGCTCTCAGCCCTTACAAGGGCTCCCCGCCGACGATCTCTGCTCCGGCGGCTTCTTCTATTCTTGGTCCGCCGCTCCGGACGTCCCACGAGGTCCTTCTCTCTCCGCCGCCGACTAACTTCTCCCAAAATGGCGCCGGGGCGACGTCATCAGCCGGTGCCGCCGTGAGCGCTGATTGGCACGCCGCGGCGCCAATCTTTTAAACGGCCGGGCGCGAGCCACGATTGGCTCGCGTATCCGGCCGCTGATTGGCCAGCGGGGAAAGATGAGCTCTGATTGGCTCATCCTTCCTCCGCGGCCAAGATGAAGCTATACTTACCGCCGCTGGAGCGCTGGACGGGTAAGTAAGTTCTTTCTTTTTTTTTCACCCTCTTGCTGGGCACGGGAATCAGGGGCATCTTCTGTCCCTCCAGGGACACGGCGGTAGCGGGCATCTTTGCCCGCTTCTCGGACACCGGCTCCGGGGGCATCTCTTCAGGATCTCGGGAGTTTTGGATTCTAAAAGTACTGCCCTCCACGGTGATCCAGCACCATTTCACAGAGGGACACAGAAGGGATAGCACAGTCTGTAGAGAAGTTGGGCAGCAACATAGGTAGAATAGAAAGAGATAGGGGTAGCAGTATTCTTCAAAGTCTACAGTGATATTCAGGAGAGCTCCATTGCTAATTGTCATTGCTGAAATAGAATTAATAGGGCAGGCTTGGTCTTCTAAATCTGCAGTCACATAATGTACAGAGTTATATAATTAACATTCAAAAAGGAGAGCTCCATTGCTCCTTTGCTAATTGCCATTGCTGAAATAGAATTATTAGGGCAGTCTTGGTCTTCTAAATCTGTAGTCCCATAATGTACAATGTTATATAGGGAACACACACAGAGGAGAGCTTTATTGCTCCATTGCTAATTGTCATTGCTGAAATAGAAATAATAGGTCTGGCAGGCTTGGTCTTCTAAATCTGCAGTCATATTGGACTGTGTTATATAGGTAACATACAAAGAGGAGAGCTCCATTGCTCCATTGCTAATTGTCATTGCTGAAATAGAAATAATAAGTCTGGCAGGCATGGTCCTCTAAATCTGCAGTCACATTGTACTGTGTTATATAGGTAATACACAAAGAGGAGAGCTCCATTGCTCCATTGCTAATTGTCATTTCTGAAATACAAATACTAGGGCTGGCAGGCTTTTCTTCTGCCTTTGCAGTCAAATTGTACGGTGTTATACAGGATACACACAAAGAGGAGAGCTCCATTGTTCCATTGCTAATTGTTTGGTCTAAACCTGCAGTTACATTTTACTGTACCATAGCTCACTCAGAAACAGGAGAGGTGGTAGGGTTCAGTGCTGAAACAGAAATTGTAATAATAGGGCTGCCAGTGTTCTTAAAAGTCTTCAGTGACATTCTACTGTGCCATAGCTCATACAGAAACAGGAGGGGTGACATTGTTGTTGTCACTCTCCAGTCTCCGTCATGATTATACTAATCCCTCTACCTCATGTGCGAAAACCTATGTTCAAGTGCATAGTGGTTTTAAGTCAGGGAAACAAAAATGTAATTAAAAAGCTTGTACCTTTTTAAACAAAAAACAAACCTCTCTAATAAAGGTGAAAGTTTACTGTAGAAAAACTTAAAATTAGCAAGATGTCATTCTACCCAAAATATTACCAAGCATGCCAGCATCAGGTAGCTCCCTTCTCTTAGCTAGATTTCAGCGCCTGTAATCTACACTGTCATCATATTCACCCTCATCATTGTGTACATCTTCTTCAAACAATACTAATTCATACCCGCTGGAATCCACCATCACAAAAGTCTGTGTTCATTGATGTAATTGCTGATAATGGCCTTCCTCATGGAATTTGTAGTTCATTTTATGGCAGAGCTGTCACGATTTTTGGACAATTCTTTTAGACCAGCCCAAATGTCAAAATGTTGTGCTGACTCATCTGCATCACCACTGGGTGTCTTGGGAAAGCTTAGTTTTTTTCTAGAAGAAGTTGGCAGAGAAACTGAAGGAGGAGACGTTGTTGTGTCATGTACCACTTGAGCTGTCAGCCTGCTGACCAGGAGCTCATTGCGTCTCTTGTGATGTGGACAGTGGTAAATAAATACATAGCTCTTAAACCTAGGATCAAGCACAGTTGGCAAAATGTAGTGATCCGATTTCAAGATGTTGATAACTCTTGGATCCTGGCGAAGCAATTTAAGTACTTAATCTACAATTGCAAAATAGTTAGCAGATTTGGGTAAAAATAATTCCACACATAAGAGGTGGATTTTTTGGTCATATGCCCAGGCATAACAATGGCCTTCTTCTTATCACTGGCAAGAACTGCTGCAGTCTTTGTTTGAAAGTGTATGGAAATAATATTGTGACCTGTGAGGTGGTCCAAATTGACTGCAAATGATTTCAAATTATTGTTAATGAGGTTAATAATAAAGTAGGAACAAAGAAAGAGCAAAATTAAAGAGCGATGTATGTTTTTATATGTGTAATAAACTATATTGATTATTAATATTAAGAAATCACAGTTTTTATTTTGCCCTGGTTTTTTGATATATAGCAGTTTTTATATTGATTGCACATTTGCGCTGTTATTGGTTGTTTCCTATATTCCAATATCTGTTTACAGTTTGTGTGTGGCAGTATAGAGTGGTTTACATTAATTTTAACACACCTGGATTTCGGCAGCTATTTTTATCTGCTAGTTAAAATTGTTGCATGAACAATAGACACTTTGTAACAGCAAAAGCCAGATCACATAGCCTTAGGTGACCTAAATTAACAGTAGATATCTGCTGCTGTTTACTGACCTAAAACGCCACGGACTGGGTATTCACTGGCGTTTCATTTGTGCTTAAAATACGAGTTCAAGCACCAGTGCAACTGTATGTCTAACTCAGGCGTGTTTTATTTGTGTTTGGGAGGTCATTGAAAGTCTCTCCAATGATCTTAATGGGTTTAATTTAGGTTAAATACATTGCATGGAACAGGCAGCGTTTGGGAAAACTGCTGAGATTCTCCAGTACACGACTAACATCGCAAATGGTTATAGGGTCATTAGAAACCATTGTTTCCATTTTCAAATCTGTCTTTGCACATTGTGCTCATGTAAAAAACACTGAAAAAAAATGATGCACGTAATTGACACTAGTGGGTAAAACAAAGGAAAACGCTAACAATATCCCTGTGTTTGCCAATTGTTATGGAAGGGTGAGAGCTAAGGCTACAACAGTATATTTTTATGCTGAGCTGATTCATATGCCTGAAATGTAAAGTGCACGGTGTTCCATGAAGCATCAGGAGGATTGGCTGACATACAAGAGGGAGACTGGAGCTGGACAGACACATATCTGGCCATCTATTTAGTCAAAACATGGAGGTAGGGTGGCATTAAGTAGCTTATTGAGTGGTCTGTATTCGCAAATTGTAACTTGTTTAAAAGGTGTCTTACATAGAAACATTTTGCATGTAAGTTTTTTGCTTATTTGTAATGGAAGGGGCAACTTTACTTTCCCATCCTTTTATAACTTTAGTATTGGGATTATAGTACAAAAAGTGTGGAGTTTACTGTTATGATTGTTTGGGGCAACCTCACAACACTTCTAGAGCCACCTGGCGAAACCTGCCCACTCAGCAACCGTGTCAATATGCACCAATGTGGTGCTTTATATTTTAGAAGAAATGTTGCTGCCACCACTAGGCCCCTTGTCCAGTACCTGGAGCCGCTTGCTTCTCTGTAGTGTATTTAGCTGCTCCAACACCTCTTTGATGGTTACTTCAGCTGAATCCTATTGACCTCTTATTTTGGATCAGGACTACTGGGTAGCCTCAGGTTGACTTAGGACAGTGGGCTCCACTCAGAAGAGCCAGGATAAGAATATTGTCTCTTATCTATATATCAGGAATACAGCAGGCATACATGTCTTACAGGAACACAACAGGGGGTAAATCTATCAAGCTATAAGTTTCCGGCGGGTTTCAAAAGTGGAGATGTTACCTATAGCAACCGATCAGATTCTACTTATCATTTATTTACTACATTCTACAAAATGATAACTAGAATCTGATCTGTTGCTATAGGCAACATCTCCATTTTTCAAACCCGCCGGAAACAGGCAAGCTTGATAAATTTACCCCCAGGTCTTTAGTAGTAGTAATGTTAATTTGCTCAGTGACATCTCTTACAAGAGCTTTTGCATAGTTAACCCGCTTGAGGGTAGTAGATGTTATATTTGTTTCTTTTTGGCATTTATAAATAGTTATATACATACATTCTAGCAGGAAGCAATTCAGTCCCATCCAATTCTTTAAACTATGAACAGGTTCAGTTGGGCTAATGATCTTTCTTTTACACTACACTACAGGGGGTATGCTTTCAAATTTGTTGGTGGTGGTCTTCCTTCCCAACCTCGCACAAGATGTGGGGATATTTTAATTTGTATTGGCTGCAGCACCTTGTGTTTATTATTATTATTACCGTAGGTTTGTAAGTCGCCGCACTGCTCCACAGCACCGTACAGTAGGGAAAAAAAGGACATACATAAATCAAGGACATACAAGGCAGACATAATAAATGCATACATGAGAACAAAAGGTTTGAATGATCCTGCTCATTAGACAGCTTACATCCTGAGTGGAAGAGGGCACACATATATATATATATATATATATATATATATATATATATATATATATATATATATGTAGCATAATGTTTGAAATTGTTTATTTCTTAAAGGCTGGATACCCCCTACTCACAAACTTTATTTATTGAGTTTGGCCCGGGGGCCTAGGCACTTGGGGTGGGGATGTTCTTAGCAGAAGTGGATGACGCATGAGTGGATGTAAACCAATCACCCAGTGCACACATGTATTCTTGTATGGCTATCAGTGACCAGGTACACCCTGCTGATGCTGAGCTTCCCAGATTGATGTGGTTAACAGTACGATCCGCTTGGGTTTTCTGTCTACCCTTTTAAAGCACAGAATAGGGGTGCAGATGGTGTGTAGTACCCTCAGATAAGCAATTACAAAAAAGCAAATAATACAAAACTTTGTTGATCTGTAACATCTCCTAGGTAGTGGTGTAGCATCACTTTTGTGCTGGGGTTATATTCAATGGGGTTATTTTTTGTGTGAAAAACAATGTATTATGTAAAATGTAATGTTGTTTAAAAAGAGAATTTTGTGAAGAAAATGTACCATATTGACATCATAGACAACCACAAACTTTCATTACTGGCCCCGTTTCATGTTTCTAACATAAAGGGATCATGTTTATTTCTATACGTTGAGGCATGACCAGGCACGTGTATGTGATATGCTTAGGCTGCCCCATGCTGAATGCAGTAAACACATCCATAGGATTGTGAATCCTTGTGGAGAAGTACACACAAACAATCATCTAAGAATTGGAAAATCTGTATTTTTTTTGTGGAACCTCGCTTGATTGTCCACTTTGCACTTTACAAGTAGCCTGCCCACATTTATTTTAGTTTTAATTGCCCCTATAAAAGCGATCCGAGCAACCTTTTGGCAGTTTGCAGGTCTGTCCGCAAAAGTATGTACTTTTGTCCTCAAATGTAAAAAGAAACAAAGGTAAAGTGACATGATTAACTTTAATGGCTAACTAAAAAAGAAAAAATAATCGGCAAGATTTCAGTACCCAACAGACAGCAGCATTACAAAAATCAACTTTGTACATGAAATGTGCACCTAATATCCCACTGGGTGCGGAGCAATGTGTGGGTTAAATAAGGCAAAAATAAAACAAAAATGAGACGCCTATTGCAAACCACTTTTGCTGTCTGGATCACATTCTAATGGACATGAAAATTCTGGTACTAAAATGGGGGACTTCAGATCTCAGAGAAAGAGGTTTGGGAATATAAATTTATGGCAATATTTGACACAGTAAGAATGGCTTTATATTGTTTTACAATACAGCTGTGTGCGTAACTCCTGAGGTCATGACCTCTGTGGACCAAATGCCAATTAAAAGACCTTGGCCTTTTACACCTCCTATCTGCGGCACAATCCTGAACACCATGGCTGTCGCCTGTCGTTGGGTGCAATGCCAATATTTTATATTTATTTAGGACATGTTTTGCTGGATAAAGGGTCTACAAAGGCCTTAAGGCTTATTGATTATTTTTTTTAGTTAGCCAATAAAATATATCACATCCATGCCGCTTTAGTTTTTATTTTAGATAAGAAGCTTTTGCTGCTTATCTATGGGCTAGCATGGTACAAAGCACTGCCGATTTCTCAGGTCCAGTAGGAAATTTGTATGTTGGAAATAGTAATTTCACCTTTTCTGTTTTTCCCCTATAATACTGCTCAGTTTAAGACGAATTCCTTTGTTTTACAGAATAATGGAGACCTTCCTCCAGGACCCCCTCATCTGACCTGTTGGAGTCTATATTTTTATTGAGGCCCAATCCATGATTAGGCAACAAACTGAGCCCCACCTCTTGAACTGACTCAGTGAAGTTATCAGGTCCCAGCACCATTGGTATCACAATAGAAAATCTACATACATGTAAAAGAATCAGAATACAAGGGGTTAACTTCTCAAAATATCTGCTCTAAAGGCGGAATTGGTAGCCTGTCCACTTATAAATGGCAGCACAGGCTTCAATATTGTTCATAGTTGGGAAGTGGTTAATTTGAAGGCAAATAAGGCTCTGGAGTTAGGATAAATGGTACTGTAATTATAGGAAACAAACTATTTATTAAGGTATATTTTCCCTTTGAATTATAGTAATGCACTGTACTGAGCTGAAACAAAAACACCCACCAAAATATGTCTACTTTCCATTACCAAATTTGGGACCAATTGAAGAGTGATATAGTGTTTCTATGGTTACCAGCTATATCCATGGAAACCGTAAATCACTACCAATTTCTGTAGGTTAATAGCGTAACTAAGTCTTGACTGGAATACTGCATATTACTATAAGTTTCTCTTCTCAGCAATAAATGACCCTGCTAGGTGCAGGCTGGGCAGGGTGGTATCTGCCCCCCAGGCAAGTCCAATAGTATGCTACCTTGGGCTGGGTCACTGGGCCAGCTGCATTTTTTTTTTTCATTAAAATATGCTGCTGACTTGAGTCTTGCTCCCCGGGCTAAAATTTACCAGACCTCCCCGGACCCTGCCCACTTTCCCACCTTTCATATTGTAGATTGACAGATCGTCTCATGAACCACTTGTTACCTCTCCCTGTTCTAGATTGTAAGCTCTCATTAATGCAGTCCTCAATTTGTACCAGTATGTAATGTCTGTGTACCCGTATACATTTTACAGGGCTGCATAAAATGTTGGTGCTTTATTAATAAATAATAATCATCATCATCTGTGGTAACTTTAATCTTGAATCCCTATATGAGCAGTGTATGACTTGTGTGATATGGTTAAATGCACCTGCCTATCAGGAAATTCTATTCAAAGACTAATTACTGTTTGCAGTGCAATTAAGGGTATTTGTACATGTATTTTTATATGCTTCTTGTTAACACATTGAAAGTGTAAGAAAAAGATGTTAGTCTTTGACTCCAGTTTTGGATTCTATTTTTTTTTTTGTTCTGTCAGTTGTTTTGTTTTTAATTGCACCTTCTATTTGCTCCTAATTCTATTTAAGGCCCTTAATGTGCATTGGAAGGAACCATCTTCCTAGAATACCATTAAGGGATATATTCACTAAATTGCGGGTTTGCAAAAGTGGAGATGTTGCCTATAGCAACCAATCAGATTCTAGTTATCATTTATTTAGTGCATTCCACAAAATGACAGCTAGAATCTGATTGGTTGCTGTAGGCAACGTCTCCACTTTTTCAAACCCGTAGTTTAGTAAATATATCCCTAACTCTCTTTGAAGCCCCTCGAAAGCTCCACCTTGGAACATATTCCTAAAAATGTATGTAAACTAAAAAGTTTTCAACATGTCCAGGGAGAAAATGCTAATTTATGCCATCAAACTTTTTGAGAAAACTAAATACCTTAATATTACTTTAAATAAGGTAAAACAAAATGGACTGCAACGAATCTGCCTTGGAATTGCTTTTTAGGAAGTTTATAAACAATGCTGTGAGACTCTGTTTGGCCTTTTATAAATGACACAGACTTTTTCACTTTTTGTTTTTTGGAGAGAGAATATATGTTATATAGGCACGCTCACTCGCCGCCTTATCATTGCTGATGGCGTTAAAATACATACAAATAGGAAATGCTTTTGTTTTGTACTTGAGGAGTATTGAAGACTTTATTTATTAAAGTTCGTCACAAGAAGTAATTACAATCAACAAGGATAAAAGATACAATATTTTGAGGAGTATTGAAAATCTTTTTTTCTTCTGTTCAGCAAGCTTGAGAATATACCATCAACGTCTATGGGCAATGCAGCAGATTTATTCCTGGTTACGACAGTTCTGCTCTTGCCATGAAGTGGAAGTTGAAAGACCCAAGTTTTAGCTGCACCTTGTAACTGATCTGTTACAGACTTGTCACCGTGGATGTGGCACCAGAGGGCAGTATAAGAGAGCGGCTGTAATATTGACACATCATAAAGTGTGTTTCACATTTCTATATTTAAGGTGTAAAACAAAAATAACCGGATTCTGAGAAACGTCATCCTGTGGTAGGTGACTCTGTACACAGGGTAAAAAAAGATAGTCTGTAATCTTCCAATAAAATATATATGATCTTATAGCTGATTGTCATATATTGTAAACTCCATGCTATGTGTTGGTACTGCCTGTATGCCACAAATGCATGCTGGCTTAAATGCAGGTAAAACCGGTGAAGCTATCCCTGGTCACAAGAGCTTTCAATCCTGAGCGCATAGCTGGTTGTATTCCATTAGAAATGTGACTGCCTGCATTTCTTGGATGAACCCAGATCACTCCCCACAGAGAACAGTTAACAATACACTGTCAGGCAGAACAAAAGGGAAATCCGCAGCAAATCAGAGGCTGAAGATGCAGTTTAACAGGCTCTAATAGGCTGTATAGGGGGCCAATAGCTGACCAGCATCTCTTGGCTGTCAAACACACGTGGGAGAGGTGATTAGAGCCTTGTAGTTATTGGCTGAATTGAACCCCCCTTCCCTGGGTCTCTCTACACCTCCTCTGCATCTTACTCACATACTGAGTTGCTCCCAGTGTCTGGTCTCTGCCCAAGCTGCTATTAACCCCGTGTGTGTCACATCATTCTGAGCACAGAAGAATTAAATTATATTATATGCTAGTTTTACAGTCATCCTATATGCTTTTCAGACCATTGATCTTTTGCATATGCAGCACTTCTGAAATTATATGGGGAAATAGATATATATATATATATATAGATAGATAGAGAAAGATATACACAATGTCCCAAGGGAAGTTATATACTGAAACCTTGGAATGGATTAAATACACCATATTGATACAAACTACAATTTGTCTTAAATCCTTGAGTGCCGCCTCGCCTGGAGTCAGTCAATCTATCTATCTATCTATCTATCTATCTATCTATCTATCTGTCTGTCTATCTATCTATCTATCTATCTATCTATCTATCTATCTGTCTATCTATCTATCGCTCCCATCATGTATCAATGAGCCTTGAGCTCCCATGCCCCTGTCACTGGTTGTCTTTCCTTGGACCACTTTTGGTAGGTACTATCCACTGCGTCTCCTCACCCCACAAGACCTTTCATTTTGGAGATGCTTTGGTTCAGTCATCTAGCCATCACAATTTGTCGAACTCGTTCAGATCCATACGCTTGCCTATTTTTCCTGCTTCCAACACATCAACTTCAAGAACTGACTGTTCACTTGCCTAAAATATCCCAGCACTAGTAAAGGATAAAGAGATAATCAATGTTATTCACTTCACTTCTCAGTGTGTGTGTGTGTGTGTGTGTGTGTGTGTGTGTGTTTTTACGTGGTGCAGTTCCATGCCTAAGACCCTGTCTAAGATAATGCAATTTGCACTGAATATAGGAGGACATAATCCTGTCTTAATACCATAATATGAATGATATATGTAAATGTATTCGTGGATTTAGAGTTCACAATGAGCTTGACAACAGCAGCAGTTTTATTAGAACCATTCCTTCATAAATCACCAACATATTTCACAGCCCTGTGCACGAATTATATCCCAAACAGAAATACAAACACATGGACATGCAAAAAAAAAAAGAGAAAATAAGACATCTTGGTTATAGGAGCTTACAATCCAATCAGATGACAGTAGAATTGGGATATGATGTGACATAAGTTTATTACTTCAAGGGGAAGAAAATGAGTGATATGCGACCTTCTCCTCTGCCTATCTCTAGGGACATTTCTCCTAATCAGGATGTAGAAGAGGTTTCGGAACGCATGTAGAATCGAGCACAAATTATACGATCAGGCACTCTATCTGTAATGTGGATGCAGGATTAACGGCAGAAATTACACCTGTAGTAGATGAGTGTTACATACAGTAAATTGAAATTCAGAGGTCTCTGTAAAAGTATTCCACTGCAAAATAATTGTATATCTGTGAGTTAAAGGCAATGGAAATCTCCAGCCAAATCACAATATGTATTGTAAATGGACAGAAGGCATGGCAGCAGAGGGGTGTACCACGCCAAAGGGGAATCCTAGGGTAGGATGCAAGCAGATCACATGAGCCGGCCAGTTATACCTGCTGCTGCTGAGACTCATGGCCTATTGCGTTATATATTGTAAACTGTCTGCGTGATTCCATTGCCTTTTAATGTTGCGAAACAATATTTAAATGGATGTCAAAATGAGAAATCCTGGGGTAGATGTCTCAAGCAGCAGATTTTGGAGCACAGCAAAATGAAGGGCATTAATTTGCCAAATGGCAAGTTTCTTGATGCAAAAGTCTAAATTTGTTTAATTTACCTTTTTTATAGTTGGCTATACTAAAGCTTAAATAATTCAATATATGTCTCTTAAGCGCACACAACTCAGCCAGTTCCCACTTTAAGGAGCAGAATGGCTTAGTACTATTAAATCCTTTAGTTTACATTTACATTTTCTGGTTAACAAAGCAGGCTGACTAGTATTGAGTATTAGATTCATTGTTAGTGTGCAGCCATCTTATTAGTGGACATTCCAGAGAACAAACTGATTTTGTAATGGACCACTAGGTCTGAAACACAAGTTGCCTTTATATTAAGAAGCTACTATATAACATTCACAGATATAAATGTAAGGGTTGCCATACCTTGTCAGGACATGAGATATTTCACATTTCATGATATATAAATAAATGTTGATGATGATGATTTGCTAGACGGCGGAGTTCAAGCTTTTGTTCACTGTTTATCAGTCATTTTAAGTTGAGAGGAGGCTGACTGCAGTGTCCTTCCATGGATTACTGACAGGAAGTCTGTTGTGCGTTGGAAAATATCTCTCTCTTCCACAGCTTTATCTCAAAATTTTTACATTTCTTAATATATATGTCAATGTTTTAGGTGCTTATTGAAAATTATTGGTAATTCTTTTATATAAGCCCACTTGTATTTTAGGTTTAGCGGTCTATTAATAGGTTGCGATACCTATCCTGTAATTTTCAGGAGGTAAACTGGCACATGCTTAAATTATACACACACCTTAAGGAATAATCCTAACTTGCAGCACCTCCTTCTGGGCTCTGAATTACCTCTTACTTGCTCCCACCCTCTTCACCTTTGACTTCTGCATAATGTCAGGATCTGGTCACCTGCAATCAGCCAGAGTCTGCCCCTGGGGGGGGGTATATAGATATTTGCTACTTTTCATAGACAAGTCCTGTGCTATCTTTGGATAGTCGGCTCATTCCTGTTATACTGTGCAACGTTTAGTAACCTAGATGTATGTCTGGCAGTGGGTTATGGTCCTCCCAGTCTGCCCTGTTACTTTTGTGTGTTGAAAATATGAAACTGTCTATCTTGTTCAATTAGATAACTGACGGCTTCTCCTTGTGTCAATCCTGGAAATCTTCTCTAACGCTGCTTTACCACAGAGGTGTCCCGGCTGCGGTTGGGATACCACAATATTGTCCAGCAGTAATATTTGTAGACACATTTTTATTTTGTCAAAATATGTGACTTATGGTGGTGGGGAGATTAATCCACTATATGAGACCCAGAGCATTTACTAGGCACCCCTGCTGCTGTGTGGCATTGTGTCAGGTCACGGAGGTCCTGTCTGTCTTCCCTCTTCCCCATACATACATCCTGCACTCTTTCCTAGGATGAATTAAGCACAATGCAACTTGACAGAGATGGGGTTGAAAATTCCCTCCAATATCTCTGTCAATATTGCACTAAAAATACATGAGAAAGACCACATCTGCCTGTTGTACATGGCGCCATTCTAAGCATCGGTTTAACAAAGTGAAATATATATATATATATATATATATATATATATATATATATCGTAAGTGAAGGCATCCATGTTGCTGGCTGAACCAATATCCTGCCTGTGATGACACTCGTTCCTAGAAATTGATTGGCTGCATTTCCAGACCACAAAATGGCTGAATCATTTGTGTGCATGTGATGATTACACTTTAAGCTGCTTGTGATAAAAAAATATATATATTTTTCAAATAATAAGAGAGTTCTACTATGAATGTTAGAAACGATTGG
Source organism: Mixophyes fleayi (assembly GCF_038048845.1). Classification (NCBI taxonomy): domain Eukaryota; kingdom Metazoa; phylum Chordata; class Amphibia; order Anura; family Limnodynastidae; genus Mixophyes; species Mixophyes fleayi. Next base: position 76,696,012 of record NC_134407.1, read on the forward strand.
TTTACAAGAAAACATACATAAAATCTTGGAAAATGCCCTCAATGAATGCTACCATGTTTCTGTTATCCTTTATCTCACAACCCAAGTCACTGACTAGGATGAATGAATACACTGAAATTATTAAACAAATACATGTTCACATACTAAGCGTTAAGGGGAGGTTAATGTTATACCATTAATCAAGATAAAAAGAATAATGCACTGTGCACAAATAAATTATTTCTTAGAACAAGTACATACAGTTGATTTGCAATAAAATTACACATGAAAAAGGAAGAAATAAGAAGTTGGTTGGAGCATTGCACGTATTGATCACAGCGGTAAGGAATGATGAGATGCCACAGAGAACACAGTTACACATGTAAAACACTAGCAATATTTCTTGGATCAGATAGCAGTGTCAATGTACCCAAATAGCATATGTACATAACAAATACTGCTTTTGTAGAAGGACATACTGTTGTCATAGATATATAAAATGTAACAAAATATACAGTAGACTTGGCAGGACAACCATCTAGTTAGTGGTATATGAAATAACAGATGTGTGCATATATTTGTATCATATATTTATATATAATATAAATATACAATAAATATATAATACTGTATATTTAGTTATGTGTATCCAAATGATTGTGTTGAAGGATATTCTGAATTACTGCTAGGTTTAGCTTCATCCATGTTTTTTTTTATTTGTAAATAAATAAATCCTGAGGAGACATTGTAATTATAAATCAGGACGGCCCCACAGCTTTTTTGGGGGTATGGCTATTGCTGTAGCAATACTGTGCCTGTGGACAAGGGAGGGCTGGCAAATTATAGTCCAGGGGGCAAGACTCAACTCAGCAGCCTAATAGGAAAATTAATGGAAAAAAATGCAGGTGGCCATTGACCAAGCCCAAGTTAGCCCACTATGGGATCGGCCCAGGGGGCAGATGCCTCCCGGCCCCCCAGCCCAGCCTGCTCCTGCCTGCGGATCATCAGAGTGCGTATGTCTATATATATATGTATACGTTTGTTTATAAAGATATACACAATGTATGCTGTATGAAACCATAAAACTGGGTGTTACAATGTTCAGCGATTAAAATACTTTAGCAATATATTAGGAAAAATGTCTCTGCCTCAAAGAGCTTACAATCTAAGTAGATAATCCAATAATGGAAGCCCGTGAAGATGTCAACTGTGTGTGAAAACATCACTCAGTGACATAATGAGTGTTTCACAGCAGCTAATGAATTGTATTGTCAGATGCCTACAATTGTGCCACTTACTGTGTACGTTAGCCTCTTCATCTCCAAGGCTATATATGGTTTATATTCAGCAGTATATGGTATTTAAAGTGACCTTGTGGAAAAACTCAGGGTTTTTTTTTATTGGCCATTAGACATCTTAGTACTGTTTCTCAAGTGACGTGCTGTTTCCTGGTTCCTTGAATTTGCTCTTCAGTCACCTATAAAAATTAAACTTCATAAAAAATGTGGGTGAATATACAAAATATTAACAAAAAAAACAATTGGGTGAATGGTGATGTATTTTATCATTCTATAATGGCATATGCAGGTATTTGTTTTATCTTACAACATCTATTCCACATTATACTAGTTCCAACCTGTAGGTGGAGCTGTTGCTGCTCATTGGAGATGTGTGATTGCTTTGGATAAATGTGTAAGTCTTAAGATGCAAGCAGCCCATATGTGCTGCCTGTAGCCCACAGCAACTGATCAGATATTTATACTTAAGGTGGCCACAAACTGCGCAGTCCAGTATAATCAGGTTTAATCATTTATGGGTCGCATACAGCAATAGAAGACGGGAATTCTGTGTATCTGTTCAACCTAATATAGGATTTGTGTTCTGTGTGAACACAGCTAATTTATGTTACTAACTCAATGTTAATAAAGCAGATTTTATATGGAATTAAACTGCAGCCAAATCAGAGGACGGCTGGCAAGGGAGTAGGGTTGGCTTGAAGCCCCCCTAGGCCACATTTGTTTTTACAGATGAAGGGCAGAGCCCTGAGAGTATGATTCAGTTAGTGCACCCAACAGGGCCATGGTTGTCAACCACCAATAAATTTACTTTCATTAAAAAAACAAAACACATAATAGTTGTCCTTCGGTAATGATAAGTATTTTATATATGTCAGCAATGAGTCAGTAAAAACTGCTGGTTGTTTGCAAGTATTAAATAAATAGGATCAGTGAAAACTATAGCATTTGTAAGGGCAGATGACACTGAGTATTATATAGAAACTGTATGGCTGTAGAGTGGATGCCGCTAGTCAATATCATCAATTACACGGCAGAATTTAATTTTTTTTTTTTACCAGGACTGGAGGAACCTATAACTGGAAGCATGTGATGGTATTCTGCTATACCATAGGCCCAACACTGCCAAACCCTCCCCTGAGCTAACCACTTATGGTCTCTTTCAACTTGGCCTTCCCAGTCACATATTCTAGTTTAAAGAGCTCCACAGTACAATTATGTGTGTTTACACAGCTTACATATAAGAAAAGTCACATTTAGAAGATGCTTTCTCTTTGATCCTGTAATGTAAATAAAGCTATATATAGATCTATGAGACATAAGCCAGAGTCATTTGGGTTTAGGGGGAGGATCTGTGTGCGTTTCATATTAGTGATGTGGCTCCAAGCGCTTGATTCTAACAAAGCAATGTTGCAAGTATTCTGGTGGTTTGGTAAGCTAAGTACAAGGAGGGATGCCTGAGGTTTGGGAACCTGTGTTTCTCAGGGACTCAGCAGTCAGAAAAAGCAGCATTTACTTCAGCCTGCAATTTATCAGGAATAAGGGTTTGTATCTGGAAGTTGTGCCTGGCAACATCCCTGTTTTTTTTATAATATTGACAGACTACACAGTACCACTTCTCCATTTCTTGCTACACAGTACCACTTCTCACTGTTTATGTACAGGTCAGGCTGTAATATTTGATAAAGGGATGACATTTTGCTTTTAGTGCCTCTATTTATAAATAAATTGCATGACGACTAACGTTTAGATGTAGCTACCAAGTGTCCCTGAATATGCTATTGCTATAATGCCCAAATGGGCAAATGTGTGCATGCCTACAGGGCTGGTACTATCTGTGCATGATGCTACATGATGAGTTGCTTTGTCTCTGCCCCTGTTCCCACTCAACCTCTCTGTAATGCACCTTGCCAAGATGTCAGCAGAAGCAGAATGGGAAGCAGCGTTTATAGCAAACACTCTGCATTCTTAGGCCGTGTAAATATTGGCGCTGAAACAACTTTTTAAAGATGGAGTAAAAGCTTTGTACTTTAAACAGAATGCTCATGTCGTGTTCTCAAAGCCTCCCTGCAGCCTAATGTACTATGTATTTGATGAGTGCTCTCATATAACTCCATTATATTGCACCAACCGTTAATGCTGCAGGCAACATTGAATTTGACACAATTTTTTGGACCATCAGCGTTAAAGCCCATTTAGCAGACTTCAGTTGCACTCTTTGAATGCCCAATTTTCAATGCCTGTGTGTACAAGCCCTTAAGCTGCCATCTCAGACAATGTTATCCATCACTATGTCACCCATAACTATGTCACATGTTGAAATAGCACTGGTTGTCTGCCTACATCATCCCTGTATGCTACAGTGCTGGTGGTCTATGATGGCCATCCTTATGTTGTCTCTATAGAAACCTCAGGGTCCAGTCTGGCCGTGTAACAGGACAGTGGTTGCAAAGTTGTACTGGTTTCCTAAAGTAAATATATGGCTTGGTCCAGTGGTGCGCGGTCCTCCTGTGTGTCTCTCAGCTACATTGTCCAGACAACTACACACTGCAGTAGAGTGGTGGTAGAATATAGGTAAGAATGCAGCCTATTAGTTCTCCAGGAACTGGTGACATCACTGTAAAGCATTTTTTGCATCATACCTCAATGATATCACTAGTTTCAGACAATTAATAAACTAAATATCGGTTCATCTGTGTGTAGGTGACAGGTACACACTTTAATGTGTCTCACTGAGATTAAGAGTCACAATGTCTATGCCTGTGATCCTACCCACATACACATGTGGACTCTATCTGGAGTACAGTCATTGCATCCAGTCAGTGCCAGAGCACCCACCTTTGGACAATATATGAATAATATACAATATATTATCAAAGGATAATTGTAATACAGTTCTAAAAAAAAATAATAATTCAGAAACAAAGGGAAATATTGTTTATTTGGTTCACTAATTCAAAACATTTAAGAAAAAATAAGTTTGGGTATTTGTGACAATGTGTAAGTTTTGGACGTGTTAATGACTAGACTGCTGCTTCCCACTTGCACTGATTCGGTGTGTGTTGGACTGGACTGTAGAGGAAGTTAGGAGAGGAAAAGGAAACAGATTATAGGAGTGTTGTGTATCCGGAGTAACCCAGGCAAAGGGGGCATCCTGTGATAGTGATGTGCTCCTGCAGAGCTGCAAGAAAACTACCCAGCAGAAGACTATTTATTCTCTGGGGCAAGAATCCAGAAATACTGTGAGACAAAGGCATTGTATCTCAGTCCATCTAATGCAGCCTTTCCATTAGCTCTCTGCATTACACACCTCTCTAGCCCACGCATGTGATTTTCCAGTCTAATTCAGGAAATGTTTACCTTGCCTGATACTTTGTTTGATGTATGTCTGTTTCCATAGTCTATTCTTTTGTTGCATTGAAATCTCATATTTTCTCAATTTAAGAGGTCTGTTTAAGAAGCAGTGAAGAGACAAAAAGGTGTTAGCTAACATCTGAGAAATCATACTGTAGATTTCTCTGGCTTTAACCTAATTATTGGAGCTTACTGCTGTAGCCATAAACCTCTTTGTTCATTTATTAAGCTGTGAAAAGCAAAGCCATCCAAGGATGGCCATACTGGTCAGTGTCAATGGGATCCAGCAGTTGCCATTCCGGCTTCCCTAGATGCCTCACCTGGAAAGCACTTTCTCCTAATGCTTCCAGTGAAGCAGGAAAATGCTTAGTGAAGGAGGGGGTTCAACAGCGGAGCTCCCAGAGTGTCCCTGGCACAGTAAATCTCAGTGCTGCTTCTTTATGTACCGCTGTGATTTGCAGTATATTGAGGGTTACCGAGCTGAGGTCATAAATAGACCCCTAAAGCTGATTTTAAAGTTCTTTGATCAGAGCAGCACAGATAGTTTTATTGCAGTGTATCTGTTGCCTATTTACAGTGGAGGAAGCCACTTTTGGACTGATCCAATAATCCTTTCCATCCTGTTCTCCAAGTATTGACATCTATGGATCTACAAACCCCTGAATCACTATGAATAAGCCCAGCGATGGGGAAAATGTAATGGGAACGCTCAGTGTCGGACTGGGGCATGAAGGGCCCACCGGGGGACTGCAAAGCTAGGGGCCCACCAGAGGGGGTGTGGCCAGCATCATAGAGGCGTGGCCTGACACTAGAGGGGGGAGTGGTCAGCCCATGAAGGACAGCTAGCATCATAGTGTAGTATATAAAGAATGCAGTGTGTATATAAAGAGTACACAGTCTTGACCTCCCCCTTAGATTGGGTAGAACAGTCACCAAAAATCTGGATTGTCCCACTAGAATCAGAACATTTGACAGACTGTCCTACCTGTTCTTGTCACCACCTGTGGCTGCTGGTTTCTTAAGTTGCGACTTGTCTGGATCCCGGAATGTTGGGTGCCCTATTTTGAAAAAAAAAATGGGTACATTTAGAAAATTCCAACCAGCCCCGGCGTAAAATCTATAGCACCCACAATTAATACTTAGGCCTTCCTCCAGCCCCAACATTAAAGATAGAGTATTCTCACTTAATAAATAAACCTATTTCCCTCCCTCCAAACAGCCCCAGCAATAAATGAATATCATTTACATATAATACATATACCTATTTCCCACAACAGGCACTGCCATTAAATAATTCATATTCACATTTAATAAATAGACCTCGTGCTCCTCAAACTCAGCCCCACATTCAATCAATAGCACCTAAACCACCCCAGGATTAAATTAAAGGTCTGTCACCCCATCTTAATTTAATAGGCCCCACTCTTAAATTAAATAGCCCACCAATAAATTAAATTGCCCCACCATCACCCCACAAATAAAATAGCTCCCATTAAATAATTAGCCCCCACCTAAACTCCACCATTAAATTAATAGCCTATCTCCTACCCATGTACTATTAAGGCAACCCCACTCCTTTCCCTCATATCACACATTATATTAAAAAAAACATTCCCTCATTATAGCAGCCCACACTCCTTTCATTCACACCATATTGTGCCCCCCCCCCCTCCCATTTCATTCACACAGTATAGCAGGGCCCCCCTCCCCTGTCACTCACACAAATAGCAGGCCCCCCCTCCCCTGTCTCTCACACAGTATAGCAGCCCCCCCCTCCCCTGTCTCTCACACAAATAGCAGGGCACCCCCGTCCCCTGTCTCTCAGACAGTATAGCAGGGCCCCCCTCCCCTGTCTCTCACACAGTATAGCAGGCCCCCCTCCCCTGTCTCTCACACAGTATAGCAGGGCCCCCCTCCCCTGTCTCTCACACAGTATAGCAGGCCCCCCTCCCCTGTCTCTCACACAAATAGCAGGGCACCCCCGTCCCCTGTCTCTCACACAGTATAGCAGGGCCCCCCTCCCCTGTCATTCACACAAATAGCAGGCCCCCCCTCCCCTGTCTCTCACACAGTATAGCAGGCCCCCCCTCCCCTGTCTCTCACACAGTATAGCAGGCCCCCCTCCCCTGTCTCCCACACAAATAGCAGGCCCCCCTCCCCTGTCTCTCACACAAATAGCAGGGCACCCCCGTCCCCTGTCTCTCACACAAATAGCAGGGCCATCTTTCATTCACACTTACCTTATTGCTGCATCTCACATGCTTGCTGTGCGATCAAAAGCAAAACAGGAAGTAACGTGCATTCCACGGTGGAACGCACGCTACTTCCTGTTTCCTGTTTAGCGAAAGTGACTGGTCCCTGAGGAGGGGCCAGCCACCCACTGCCACGCTGACCCCGCCGCGCGGCACCTGGCTCCCGGCCCCCACCGACACAAGAATCATTTTTTTTAGCCCCGCCCCACCACGGAGGAGGGCGGAGCTATCTGCCATCAGGGCCTACCGGTGGATTTCCCGGTCCACCGGCGGCCCAGTCCGACGCTGGGAACGCTAATTGCACAGGCTTTTTGAAATGTTGGGCACTGTGTGCCTGGGAAAACACACAAATCTTTACTGCATGTTCCAGCTGAGTCAGGTCCATATGTCCCGGCTTTTATCTATCCTGACAGTAGCACTTTTCCACCGTCCCTCTTTCTTTCCCTGGGTGCTACTCATAACAGGACGGAGCTTGTTGTGATTGATCTGTGATTGACGTGATTATTGTGAAGTTATCCTATCAATCCTCTCAAGAAGTCAACAGGAGAAAGAGGGAAAGCATAATGGGAAGGCCGTTCTCCTTCCTAGTACCTCAATCCCTACCCTCACCTGACCAGCATTTGTGTGCTACATGCAAAAGCAAGCAGTGTTTTCTCTGCATGCACCCTTTACATCACAGCATGAATGGTCCAGGTAATAACTTGCTCTCTTTAGCTGGATTTGCTCCTAAGTGTAAATTATTCCCAGTGTGCCCTATTATTTTGTATCCATGCTCCATCCAGCTTGTGTTGGCAATTTCTTTTTTGGGATCACTGATCCCTATTTGCAGTGCGGGTTGAGCTGCATTCACAATTCGGTGGACACCGCTCTGACTGGACATAAGCCATAACCCAGCAACCAGATCATGTCATTGTTCTAGTAAAGCTTCAAAATTAAAACATCTCAAATTATTTTCATGGGTTATAGTACATTTTTGTGCACCATTACCCAAGTACCACTTTCCATAGATGTCCTTTCCTCCCTATTTAGGTTTCCATTAATGTCTGGTGGGCTTTTCATATCATTTAGCTGTACAGTCATTTGAATAGACATATGTTTCAAAAGTTATGCACAAACTTTTTATTTAATTAAATATAGATTTTTCTTAAAACTGTCAGCATCATTATGGCTATTTTTCTGCTATAACACAACCTTTCCTTATGCCAAAATAAGGGCAGCAGGCTTTAAATAAATATTATAATTCATCAAAGAAAATGTCTTGATCCATCTCCCAGCAAAAACTCCAATTTGAAGCATAGTGCGTATGAAATACAACATTTTTAAATGTCATATGAATCTGTGAATACTGTGTTGAATGCAGCTTATGCATGTTTTACCTTTACAACAAACATCAATCAAATCAATATGTCATGGGACAAATCTGTCACAAAGCCATCTACTGGTCTCTAGCCCTATATATTTGCAGGTACAGACTCCGTACTTGCTGCTAAATTGTAATGAGTGCATGCTACAGGTACTTGTTTTTGCCCAAACATACCTGTTTCTTGCTCTCAAGCCTTATGCCTTCACCCTTCTCTGTTTGGCTGCTTTGCTGTCTGCATGGCACAGGTTTGTAAAGTGTCCTAAAGTTCCATTTCAGATTATGGCAGGGCTGAACCCTCATTAAACTCCATAAAAAAACCATAATGTCTTCTAATTTTATAGAACGATTTACAAACGATCTCAATAAATAAAATTTATACAGTTTGTTTTTGGGCTGCATTTATGTTTTTGGGCTGCAGTTGGCTGGCTTTTATTGGCATCAAAACAAAAATGACCATGCCTGGGTTCTGTGTGCAATAAAGCAGTAACACAGGTCATTTCACAATTCTCTCCACCACAGTTCTAGAGATGCACCCTCCTTATAAGAGATAAGGCTGCAGATGATCTCTAACCTAATTAACCCCTTCTAGAACACATAGGACATTGACCTGGGAGAAAAATCCCCCCCCCTTCGCAGACTCTACCAGTCACCTTCTCGCATGCCTCCCCCTCTTTTAAAACCTGTGGGGTTGAACACTTTTAGCTGTCAGGCAATACACCCTATATAGAGAGTCATTATTACTTTGCAGCTTTACTTCTCTGTGTTTTACAGAAAAGTAACATTTTGTAATGTGAGGAACCAACTTGTGACTCTGGCATTCCTTTCTTTAGCATGTGAGAGGGGAGTGATCTGTCATTAGCCTAAAATGGTGTCCTATCATGTAATATTTTAGTGACTTAACTGCCCATTTAATAGCTAGGCACCCCAGCTCAACTATGCTGTAGTTTTTCTCGCCAGGTGTCAGTTTCTTGCTGAGGTACACTTTAGGATGTTCCTCAGGGGCGAACGGAGGATTGTCGGGGGGGGGGGGGGTGTATGTTAGGGAATTTAGACTGCAAGCTCCAAAGGAGCAGGGACTGATGTGAGTTGTCTGTACAGCGCTGTGGAACTAGTGGCGCTATATAAATAGCTGATGATGATATTTCCCCACCAAACATGCGGAACAGTCTTACTGGGCGATTTGCTTTTAGATTTCAGTCATTCAAGTGACCTTAGTAAGACCTTTGTATACTGAAACCTTTTCACTGAGTTGACTTGCTGTTCTGCATCCTGCAAATCTAATTGTCCTACCCAGCATTGAATTCTAGGTGGTAGAGAGCAAACATACTTGTCCATGACCACTTTCTCCAAAATATGTACAGGTAAGGATGCCTCAGGTTGTTGCCACTTCCTCTCCAGGTGAATCAATTGGTATATTTGTGATTGATCAGAAAAAAAGGTCCAGTTGTGTACTCTTGGGGCCTGTGCAGCGCTGCTTACTCCCAATTGTGCCAGTATCTCCTTCTTTAACTTGGAGTAATTTAATGCATCCAGTTTATTCAGGTCAAAGTAAGTTTTTTGTGTTCACTTTTCAAAACAGGTTGCTAGCACCTTTGCCCATTGGTCCGCTGGCAACTTCTCTCACTCCTCCTGAATACTGCCAAGTAGGCTTCCATATCATCCATGGCTGTCATCTTTTGCAGATCATTTTGCACCACCTTCCGTGGGGTGGGACCTGGCGTTTGAGTCTTTTGTATGTTCTCTGCCATTAATCGTAAGGCTTCCTAAAAATTACCATTAATTTGTGATCAGATTTGTAAGGCAGGGCTGTAGCCGTCTTCACCCAAAACATGTACTGGCTTAACACCGACCTGTTCCCAAGATCCTGTGCAGACTTTCACTTTCTGAACCGGCTTACTTGATTAGACAAGTGTGACACTACAGTTATCAGTATGCAGTTTTTCACACAGACCAGTCCATGAAATCCTCTCTGGATTTTCACTTTCACCAATTTCAAGAGGGAAAAACCAACTACTGAACAGTTCACAGATACATTGATTCTTTCTGTTTTTCCACAGACAAAATGTTTGCTTCCCTTGGAAAACAGCAATTTCCTTAACTGTAACTGACAGCTCATAAACAGTTATTTCTTTTTCTGTCTCTTGCTTGACAAAGTATCCACTTGATATTGGTAAATATAACACATTTTCATTGTGGTTAAACTTTGCACCACTTTTAAATCTTCTCTACTTTTCAGTTGCTGAAATTTGTATAACGTGCAGATCCTTTCTTGCAAACCCTTTCTCTACCAATTTTGGGGTTTAGCTCCTTTTTCAGTTTGGCTCAGTATAGCGTTCAGGGGCATCATCAGTCAATAGCCCACACATAAGGGTTTACATCCAGTCTGTATGGCTTTTATTGGCATCAAAACAAAAAATATCATGGGGGATATATTTAGTAAACTGCAGGATTGAAAAAGTGGAGATGTTGCAGCTAGAACCAATCTAGCTGTCATTTTGTAGCATGTACTAAATAAATGGTAACTAGAATCTGATTGGTTTGTATAGGCAACATCTCCAATTTTCCAAACGCACAGTTTAGGAAATATAGCCCCATGTTTCTGGTCTATACATAATCAAACAGTAACACAGGTCATACCACAGTTCTAGAGACACACACTACTTATATCAGAGATCAGACGTCAAGTGACCTCTAACCTAACTAAACCCTTCTAGAACACATAGCAAAATGTCCTGGGAGAAAAATACCTCCCAGACTCTACCAGTCACCTTCTCACAACTTACTTACTATCAGTCCAACCTCATGGGCTGCTGCAATTACTTGTTTCGAAGTTACAGAGACTATTTAGTGTACTACTGATCAGGGTTGGTATTATGAATTAATGTCTGAGATGCATAGAATTTAGAATCCAGTCTTCCCTACAAATGACTCTGTACTGCCCTGTCTGCTGATGCCACTTTCCAAGCTTGTGCACTCACCTGTGGATCAGCTGTCATAATAACTACACCATTTTTTCCAGCTGTCATTAAAATATTTCTATGCAGACAATGATACAAAATATGTCAGCAAAAACACAACAGGTGTGGAGATAGCAGGATATCTGCCCACCCCTTCATACTTCCAAAAACTAGCTTGTCTTTAAAAGGACAAATTATCTACATTTCATGGCATTTTGTCATAGTCAAGATTCAGATTTGTTGAACTACTTAATGAGCAGATATAAGTGGAGGGGGGATATGAGCCCTACTGTACACAGAATGGCTGAAATGATATTATCGTGCTGCATAAAGGCGATGAGAGCCATTTTCAAATCTATGATTTACAAATGTTTATGACTGTTTCTTATAATCATTTACTTGATTCCGATATCTGCTTCTCCTCAGAAATGTTAGCTACTTGTAATACATATAATGTGTGTAATATATATATTATATATATATATATATATATATATATATAGATAGATAGATACATACACTATATGGACAAAAGTATTTGTCCACACCTGTTAATTATTGAATTGAGGTGTTTCGATCAGACCCATTGCCAGAGGTATATAAAATCAAGCACCTAGCCATGCAGTCTCCATTTTCAAACATTTGTGATACAAAATGGGTCGCTCTGAAGAGCTCAGTGACTTCAAGCGTGGTACTGTGATAGGATACCAGCTTTGCAATAAGACGGTTCGTGAAATTTCATCCCTGCTGGACATTTCACAGTCAACTGTAAGTGATATTATTATAAAGTGGAAGCGTTAAGGAACAACAGCAACTCAGCCACGAAGCGGAAAACCACGTAAAATCACAGAGCGGGGTCAATGACTGCTAAGGAACATGGTGCGTAAAAGTCCCAAATGCTCTGCTGATTCCATAGCTAAAGAGTTCCCAACTTCCGTTGGCATTAGTGTAAGCTTAACACAATGGGTTTCCATGGCCGAGCAGCTGCATGCAAGCCTCACATCACCCAAGACCAATGCCAAGTGTCAGATGGAGTGGTGTAATATAATGTCCTTACAGTCCCTGTTGGCGTAATGGTCAAGTGCCCGCATACTTTTGTCCAAATAGTGTGTGTGTGGGAACTAGTTAGAGTCCTCACCCAGTTGTGTCACATGAATCATATTGACAGTGTTCCGTGACGGAATGCACAGAAGCCAGTATGAGCGAAATACCCCAAATAGGAGAATTACCTCTATCATATTAGTGGTTTCATCCATAGCTCAATCAATATTAGACACAGAAATCATCTAATTTATAAGCAAGCCTCTAGATATTCTAAATCCCAGTCAGCCCATAATCCAAGATCAAGAAATGCATATGCATCCAGAAGTCAACCATTCCAATACTTATTCTCTGTACAGCTTTATTTATTACCTTTAAATATTGCATTGCATCATGCCACACAATGAAGACTGCTCTACATCTAATTGACATTCTAATGGTTATGTCTTTTAAACTCTAGACAACGACCCAGAATAAGCTTACTTAAATTGCAACAGCCCAAATCTAACGGGTATAAAACACCAAAAGTCTCATATGATCAGGACGTCTCTCAATAGATAGGAGATAACCCCCTCTGGTGTACTCAAACTTTGGCATATACTTAGACATAGCAAGGTCTCAATGCCCACACATCTATATATCTGCCATCGCTCAAAAACCCATGTTTTCAAAATGGCATGGCAACCTACCCCTTCTTGGCAGACCTTGATGATCTGTTTCTAATAGTTAAATCCTCTAGAGGAATATGAATTTAAAAACTCCTCCATGTTTTTACAAGGAAAACACTATTTAAGCGGGTTAATAAGCACAGAATCCCAGTTATTCTCTCCTGTTACTCAAACTTCCCAAACATAGAGCATTAACTAGACATTATAATTTTAAACAGCATAGGACAATGAACAAGAACTACTAAGACTTCAAAAGCCCCAAGCATAGCTAGTACCAGTGTAGCTGGGGCAGAAGTAATGTGGTGAGACAGGAGGGAAGAGGGCCCTGTTCACAAGAGAGGTGACGGTCATTGGCCGAACGCAGAGGACGAGAGGGAGCGTGCATGGAGAAGAGGTTTGTGATGTAAGGCGTGGTGAAGTGGGAGAGGGCCTTGTAGGTGAGGTAAAGGTGTTTGAAGAGGATTCTGTAGGGGAAAGAGAGCCAGTGTAGGGCTAGGCAAAGAGAGACTAACTTTGTAGATCCAATGCAAGTTTAAACTCTATTAACTGTACAAACAGTTGTCATTTATTTGTGAATTTAAATATGTACTTTTACTAACATTGGTAAAATGAACATTATTATTATTATTATTATCGTTTATTTGTTAGGCGCCACAAGGTATCCGCAGCGCCGTACATGGTACAAACAGTAGACTATACAGGGTAAAACAATACAGAACAGTAAACACAAAGTACCAGAACTTCAGAAACTCCAGGCAGGCAAATACTGTAAAGACGGAGCGGAAGAACAGGTATGGAGACAGGAGGGGAGAGGGGCCCTGCTCATACGAGCTTACATCCTAAGGGAGGGTAGACAAAATCAGGCACAAGAGGGAGCTAGTGAAGCAAAGGGGAGAGAAAAAGGAGCCAGTGAGAAACAGAAAAGGTGAGAGGTTAGGTGGATGGTTGGTAGGCCTTAAGGAACAGGTGAATTTTAAGTGCCCGCTTGAAGGAGCACAGATTGGGTGATAGACGGATGGAGCGAGGGAGGTCGTTCCAGTGAAGGGGGGCAGCTCGGATGAAGTCTTGTATTCAAGAGTGGGAAGAAGTAATCAGAGTGGAGGAGAGGCGGCGATCATTGCCTGAGCGCAGGGAGTGGGCGGGAGTGTGGATGGAGAGGAGGTTAGAGATATAAGGGGCAGTAGACTGGGAGAGAGCCTTGTAGGTGATGGTGAGGAGTTTGAAAAGGATTCTGTAGGGGAAGGGGAGCCAGTGTAAGGCAAGACAGAGAGGGGAGGCAGAGGAGGAGCGGCGTGTGAGGAAGATGAGTCTCGCAGCTGCATTAAGTATAGAGCGGAGGGGGGCGAGGTGGGAGCAGGGGAGGCCAGTAAGGAGGAGATTACAGTAGTCGAGGCGGGAGATGATGAGAGCATGGATGACAGTTTTGGTGGCATCTTGAGAGAGGAAAGGACGGATGCGGGCAATGTTACGGAGTTGGAAGCGACAGGCTTGGGCAAGGGATTGAATGTGGGGGGCAAAAGAGAGAGAGGAGTCAAGAGTGACTCCTAGGCAGCGGAGTTGGGTGACAGAGGAGATAGTGGAGTTGTTAACAGTTATAGAGAGGTCATGGTGGGAAGGGCGTCTGGGTGGGGGAAAGACAATGAGTTCAGTTTTGGAGATGTTAATTTTAAGAAAGCGTGAAGACATCCAGGAGGAGATGGCTGAGAGGCAGTCAGTTACACGAGAGAGGAGGGAGGAGGAAAGATCAGGAGAAGAGAAGTAGAGTTGAATATCGTCAGCATATAGGTGATACTGAAGACCGAACGAAGAGATGAGAGCTCCAAGGGAGGAAGTATAGAGCGAAAAGAGTAAAGGGCCAAGAACAGAGCCCAACAAATGGCAGCACTGTGGCTTACTGGCTAGCACTTCTGCCTCAGAACACTGGGGTCATGAGTTTGATTCCTGACCATGGCCTTAACTGTGTGGAGTTTGTATGTTATCTCCGTGTTTGCATGGGTTTCCTCCGGTTGCTTCAGTTTCCTCCCACACTCCAAAAACATACTAGTAGGTTAATTGGCTGCTATCAAATTGACCCTAGTATCTCTCTCTGTCTGTCTGTGTGTGTGTATTAGGGAATTTAGATTGTAAACTCCTATGGGGCAAGGACTGATGTGAGTGAGTTCTCTGTACAGCGCTGCGGAATTAGTAGCACTATATAAATAACTGATGATGATGATGTAGAACTATGACTCATCTCTGCATATCAATGACCTTGTATGTATGTCAAGGTTACATTTACTGTGCTGTAACATAATGCTTCAATGAAAACCAGTTAAAAAACAAAACAAAAACCTTCAAAAACTTGAATAGCTCACTGAGATCCCTCTGGGCTCCTCAAACTCCCTTTTCCCATTTCAATCCTCACATCCATGCCTCCTTATAGCAGCCAAGCCTAGTTCTGCATGGACAGACTAGTCTGGGGTGGTCGGCTAGCAAATACATATTGGGTTTCCAGGTAGCGTCTTGTACAATAAGCTTAGCTTCTTTAGGATACAGATTTGTAGATGTCTGAATATCTGCTCATTCCACATTTACTAGGGATGCATCCACCTGGTGCTGAATCCAGGTATCATAAAAATCATTAGCCCCTTTGTAGACTGCATTGCCTAAACTCACTTGAGGTTGTTTTTAAAAACAAGTAACCCAAAGCAGCCAATCAGACACTTTCACTTTCTGATCTCTTCAAGAAGATTTTAAAATATAATTGGTTGCTGTGGGTAGTGTCACCTTTATCCTTTGTACCACTTTGATAAGTGTCCCTTACTTATGTATTTTGATGAAAATAATAACAGTAAATTGGTGAAACAAAATTGAAGCAGCGTGCATGTTCCCTAATGCAAATCAGAATAAGATTGTCAGGGTCTATCCAACTTCATATTTGCATACAATGGCGTTGGCAAATCAGATGGCCAAGTGATAACTAAAATAATGAAAAAAATGATACTAATCACAAAATACATTGCAACAATAGGTGAAGTAAAATCTGTTTACTGTACATTGTATTGGTGGAATAGTGGTCACAGACTTCAGTTGTCCAGTCAGATGACACTTCAAGTCTTTCTCTGCCAGTAACTTTGTGTTCATTGTCACTTTTTAAGAGCTTCTGGGAAACCATTTCCTCAGTGCACGCTGCCAATATCTAGTTTATAATAGTTTGGAGCAGTCTCAATATGCTTGTCATTTGTAGGCCAGTCATCAGTCTGTTTCAACACGAAAATATAGAGTGTATTCAGTGTATTGTAGAGTATACAAACATTTATACATGCAACAGTTTTCCATGGAACTCCTCTGCAGCTTATAGCTCGGTATCACAAGATGTCCAGTCCTCCTCAATGGAGCTACTTTGAAGAGGACAGGACAGGAAGGATTGAGTTCTCCACCATGTTAGCGATGATGAAATCTGTGTCCTGGCTCCAGAGAGGAGGGGGAAATCACCAAACTGGATAGGATATATAAATGGGTTTAATGCCACGAACTATACTGAATGGTCAGCTTATTAGCTACTCCTCCCTTTTTGATGTAACTGCTCGATCTGTGACAGTATCCTATGTGCAAACATGCAGGCAGCACTGGGTTGTGTTATGCAGTTCAGAGGGAGATTGGTCAAGACAAAAGATTTAACTGTCTTGAATGTGGCATGATAGTAGAGGCCAGATGTACCACCATGAATTTATCTGGCATAGCAACATTAGTGTCCGCTAAGTAACATGCAGCCATAGATGGTCCTGTGGTGGGAAACAGACTGTTCATGAAGTAGGCCGACACAAGCTGATACAACTTGTAAAAAGGTAAGCTAAGCTGTTAGCTGACTCTCTGTAGGCCAACAATAGCGACCTAGCATAATGCACAGCTTATTGTACCTTGTCCTGGATGGTGGATATTTCATATGACATCTCGACACCTATCAGTCAAAATGAATATATAATATCAGTAAGGGATGTAAAAAAACATTGTCTGATCTAATGGATATACTTTTCAACCCTAAGCGACGGATAACGTAGACGTGTAATGGCGTACTGTGTTTTTGGGACACACAAGTAGAACAGGACAGGTACGGTGTTCACAGTGGCTTGCATTGCTGCCTGACAGCATTGGGGTCATGGGTTCAATTCTGATTAGAGCCCTATCTGTGTGGAGTTTGTATGCTCTCCCCATGAGTGTGTGTTTCCTCCAGGGGCGCAGGTTTCCTTCCACAATCTAAAACCATACTGGTAGGTTAATTGGCTTCTGATAAAATGGATCCTGGTGTGTTATAGGGAATTTAGACTGTAAGCTTAAGTGGGGCGGGGACTGATGTAAATGATTATATATTCTCTGTACAGCTCTGTGTAATATGGTTGGATTTATATAAATAGAGGAAAATAAACAATGTTTGAATGCCACAGGAGACTGAATAGCAGTGGTCTGCAGGACGACTCAAAGATTCATCATTCACATTGTTGGTGAACGTCAACCACAGCTTTTCTTTCAAACGCTAGCAAAAAGAATGAGAATAATAGTATCTGGCAATTGGCCCCATATCGCAATGCGTGTGGGCTGAAAACGGGCATGTGTTGCCAGCATAAAACACTGAAACCATGTATCTGCAAACTTTGTTTTGTTGGATTTTAATTAATGTGACGGGTAACTTCAAGACCATCTTAGGAATCTGCATGTTTGGCAAGGGGAATAGGATGCATGGGGAATAGGAGTAGAGAAAAACACTAAACTATGAAACTTAACAAAACTGCTAAAGCTGCTTTATAATCTGCTTGCTACCAATTGTCTTTTACCTGAACTCAAATGTATATTTATCCATCCTATCTATTGCTCGATTGCATCTGTCTTCTCGTATGTAAATGTATATTAGTACATGAGCTTGCTCAATGGTGTTTGCCTGGACAAATAAAACATTTGATTTGATTGATGCTACACTAGGTTATATAAAACAGCTGACACTGTGGGGTAAATGTATTATGCTCCGATTTTTTCAAGTCTTTGCAGCTAAAAATTTTTCAAGACTTTGCAGCTAAAATTTAAAGCGGCGATGGCTTGTGCCCCCTGGCCCAGCCTTTCATTATTGTACACACTATGAATGCTTTGGTTATATCTGCTTCTCCCCTTAGCCTTAAGAAAAAGACAAGGCCGGCTAGTATGTTGCTACCACTGCCCATGGAATCCCTGGCTGTGTGTAGCTCACCCAGGAATGCCAATAATATCTGTAGGGCTTCCTTACCCCCTGATGATCTTCTGGCTATAAACTGCTGCCATCTATTACAAGCTGCACTACAGGTTCTGCGTGTCTTTTGCGCCAAGGACTTCGCCACCAGCTTGCCTAGACCGGTTTGCCAATCTGCCAAAGATGGGAAAGGCATGGTAAGCCTGCTCGTTTCCTCCTTGAAGATCTCCCACTGCGAGAGCGCATCAGCTATGGTATTATGCTCGACCTGGACATGCTTTGCTCTGAATGTAATGTTCTGATGCAGGCACCTTGCAAATAACCACCTGAGCGGCAGGGGGGATGATGCTGACTGATTGTTAATGGCTTGCACCACCCCCAATTTGTCGCACCAGAACCTGATGTGCCTGTTCTTTAACCTCTTCCCCCCAAATTTCTAACGCCACCACTATTGGAAACAATTCCAGCCCAGCTAGGTTCTTATGAGACCGCTAGCAACGCACTCGTCTGGCCACAATTGTGCGCACCATTCCCCCTGCATATATGCTCCAAAAACTATTGCCCTGCTGCTTCTGTGAACAGCTGCAGCTCACGGTTAGGCTGCTCTGTTGCGGCCATAAATGCACCCCATTAAACTCGTTTAGGAAATGATCCCATACCAACAGATCATTTATGATCAACCTTGCTAAAGTGAATCCTGTTGTAGCTCTCTACAGCCTCCTCTTAAAATATGCGGCCCATTGGTATCACCCAGCAAGCAAAGTTCAGCAACCCCGGCAATGACTGCATCTGTTCTAGAGTGACCTTCCTAGCCTCTTTGCACTTTTACCTCTAACCACTGTTGGCTGCATATTGGTGGACGTTAAGTTTTTACTCGCTATCATTTGAAGAACTGACCTCCTAACAAGAATTTTAAACCCTTCACTAAATCCCGAACAAAGTAACTCTGCTTCGTACCGCTTAGGATACATGTCCAGCCACGCCTGCATCCTGTCCAGCCTTATTGGGCTAGTTGCCTTTGCTAGGCGCACTTGCACCGCTTGAGGCGGCCGGACAGTCTCCTATTTTCTCCTACGCACTCTTTTGCGGAGTGCCTTTCAAAATGTGCATGCATACCTGAACCTGCATTGTGCCCCTGCACACTGAGGTTTGTTGAATGTCCAACACTTGAGTCTTTACTGTCTTTGTAAACTAGGCCTCCCTACCCCTGGCTTTGCTGACTCCCTCCCTCTTTCCATAGCTACACTGCCTTGGGCGTTTAACTTGAGATCTATGTCCCTTGACCCAAACTTAACTGGTTTCTGACCATGCGACTTCAGTCGAAAGGCTTCGTCGTATTCCCTCAAGATGGTCCCCTGGAACTTCTTATAGACTGAGTGGATAAAATTTGTGTAATTTACCTTACTCATAGCCATCCCTGGAAAAGATATTTTTCTCCTAAAAATTAAAACAATAACTTAATGTTAATAATAGTAATATATAAAATTACTGTACACTCACTTACCTAGATTAAAGTTAATGTCATCTTTTCTTTCTTTCTCTTTGCAGCTATGAAAATAATGCAGGGCTGTAATGCCTGTGGGGAAACGCACACAAAGTTCATACCTTGTCCACGATTTGTCCCCCTACCATTCGTATGGACCCCTCAGCACAGCTCCGCACACCAGGTCAATCTAGGGATAAAGGTGCCTGAGGTGACGGCCCGGAGAGACACTTCATTTTACTCCTATCGCTGACACCTCGTTTTGGCTTGGGCCTGGGCTCTGTACTATGGAATTTTAGGACAGGGAAGTATCCCGCCCCAATATTCTACTCATCGATGTACTGCTAAGGGCCCCTACCAAGAGAAAGAGACGAAAAGGAACGATGATACTCACCGAGTAGTTGCTGCCTTCTCTCGATGGTCGTCTGCACTTCCGGAATTGGCGCCTAGAAACAGGGGCGACACAAGACAGCCCAATCACATATGCTAATATGTTATTCCCACACTAGTGCTAGTTACAATAACACAAAACAGCACCCTGCTCCTAACAACCAAACTATGGGAACAGATGCAGCGCAACTATAAACTCCAAACACTAGGTGTCGTATACTGCCCTAACTCAAACCCCACAGTTCAGACACAAATTGCAAAATGCAGACACAGGGAATGCAGATACCAAAGCCTACCTTTAATGGGGCCTGATTTCTGAATCCTGGAAGGGAAAATACTTGTACAACAAATACACTCAATACAGTATAGTGCAAAACCATAATGTACAGTACAAAGATACCATCTCACAATGGCCACCTAAATACAATACAGTGGGAAAAGACCAAGCATGGTCTCAAATGACAGGGTACCTCCTAGCTGCTACCGGCCTAATTTAAACACACAGGCCTAGCGTTGGAATTAAATGGGACAACAGGCTAAGCCTGAATTTACTTGCTGCACAAGCTAAACCTGAATTTAAACTAATGCACCCATGGGATATACAATTCACCTAACCAATCTTAATTATCCAGGGCCTTATGCCCACTGCTGCTGCATGGCCCTAGTGCCTGAGAATTGTAAGAAAGGGCACGGAGCAGGGCATGGGCCTGGAAGAGTGCTGCCCAGAGGCTCCTCTCTAGTGTCTCTCTCTCTTACAGACCCTCCAGCCGGTGACACCTCTTCTCCTGTTTGGCACTTCTCTCTCCGCTGTCCTCTTCGCGCTCCTGCACCTTTCTTTCAGTCTTCTTTTCTTTTTTATCCGCTAGGCTTCCTTCTTAATTTCGTGGTCTGCTTTCCAGTGTTTACTTGCTTGGCCATGGCGTCTTCTTGCTTGATTGTGCCATCTTCTATCTGGAGCTCTGTACTTTTCAATCCAGCCGAACTGAAACTGTGCCACATGCATGGGCGCAAACTGGTGACACGGTGAGCCCTGATTGGCCAGCTGCAAAAAATTCCAAAGGCCGAATTTTTTAGCGCCATGTGCGTGCTCCTTCAGTGGCTGAGTTGGAGGATGAGTGGGCTGAAGTACAGAGCACCTCTGAAGCGTAGAGCCCACCAGCTGCACTTAGTATGATACTCTGGGCATGAGCACACAGTCTTGGCCTCACCATCAGTACAAAGCTGCTTTCTGGATATGAGCTGTGTTGTATCCTGGGAAACTGAAAATAAACATCCCCACTTGATTATGTAAAAACATGGCTAATATGCACAGAAGAATGTTAGATGAAGCATGTTGCAAGTGTATGTAGAAGTCAATGAATTATTCATCTGAAGGTACAATTCTCTTAAAACTTTCTAGTCCTATGACTGTATGGCCTTTAATGCAGTGATGAAATTCCCTCATACAATCACCTTGGCATTTCGGCATAGGAAGTATACAAAATCAGTTTTTACTACTGCCAGTAGTTTTATGGGACATGATTGAATAGCAGAAATTAGTCATTGTATAGCTGAGTAAATAAACCAAGAACTGACTAGATAAACATTTACTATACTTTCACTACTAACATCATTAAGGCAGTCTGCATAACATGCATATACGCTAGGCCAGAGGTCTTTACATTTTTCATCTGGGCAAAAGATTTTGGTGTTTTGTAAATCACGGAAATATTCCAAAATATTGATATTCTTTAGAATGCTCTATATTTTTGTCATTTATACGGCAATCAAACGTTTCCTGCTTTGACAGTCAACAAATTACTTTGCCCTACCAAGCGGACATGCTAGAAATGACAGTGTTGGTTTTATTTTTACCTCCCATCTGAGGGCTGATCTGTCTATTCTGCTGCCTGTGGTATCCTTATAATCCCTTACACTTTTTGTAGGCCAGGAGATATTAGGATCACCTTGGTCAAGCAACTCACTTGAAAGTGGAGATTCCTTTCTTTAAAACAAGGTTTCTCTTGTGTCTCTCTGGTGGCAGAGAAAAGCTCTATCCAGGCTCCAGTAATAGGATGATTGGCCCCCTGCCTTCGTAGGTTCAGATCAAATGCCCCTTACCCTGCAATGAGATGGAATAGATGTTTGTTTGTGTGTCCTTTATAGGGGTAAAATCACATCTAAGCTCCACCTACCTGGTTTTCTGTTCCTCTTCTCCTTTAGTAACGAAACAGCCCCAAATTACTGTAGTTTTTCTGCTTGCTTGACTTTATTACAACTAGTGTAGTTTAAAATATTATCTGAGTGTGGAGATAAAGGGTCTATGTGTCATTCATGTGTCTGGTCAGTCAGATTTATGTGTTTAAATAACTTTTTTTGTGTGCATAACAAGGGTCACAATCCAAAAAAAGCTTTGTGCCAACTCATAAATGAGGTATTCACCTTCGTTTTTCCATTCAATTCATTTTGAGATATTTAAATATGAGGCTTGCAAAGCTATTATTTTTTTCTGTGGTTTTGTACTGCACTAGATAAAGAAAATTGACCTACTTCATAGCAGGGGGAACTTGCTTCTCTCTGTCCATTCCGTATGCACCTGCAAAGACACCATCTTCGTGCACACCTTATGTAAAAGTAGTTACATGTGATAATGGACAAAAAATTGTGCTTGCACTGCACAGATTTCACCTTAATTACCCCCAGAGTCTAATAAACACATACTGGGAGAATGTCAGGACTCTTCATTGCCACCTGGTGGCCACAAGTACTTTTGCGGCGGCACTGCCTTTTCCCCCAAATGATAAACATTAAAATGCCAGTTTTACCTTATATGTGGCTTTGCTTTATAAAGACTTGACATGTCCATTAGAGCACACTGCAGTCTGCACTACATGCCCATCAGGCCTACCCTCATGCTGTTTTCATGCCACTCAGTACTCTCCACATGTCTCTCACATGCCCATCATTTGCATTGCTTTCTAGACCAATGTTTTTTAGCCAGATTCACAGCTGGTGTTTACGGGTGCAAACAGCTCCCCACTTACAGTTTGCCTCCACACCACCTGAACATTGCATAAGAATTCAACTTATTCATGTATCAACTCTTAACTGCTCAAAATAGAGTGAAATATTTATTTATTATAGTTCATGCCAATGACAACACTGAGTCACCCCCATTATTCAGTTAAAATAAATGTACCCCCTGCAAAGCAGCCATCTTTACATACATAAAATCCATGGAGCCACTCTAAGTTTGTTAAAAAGACCCTTCCCCAATGAAATGTATTCCTTGGGAATACTCTTGTATATGGAAGATGGTTTTTGCGGCAGGCTGTATGTATGTATGAGTGTGTAGGGCATTTCATGTAAAGTTAATTCCTGAGAAAATAGTGGGGTGCAGATCCACTTAACATGCCCAATGAAATGCAGGCTATTGCAGTTATAATTAGAATGAAAAGAACATTTTAGTACCAGGCTTATGATGGTAGTTGATCCTCTTGTGCTGATGTATTTTTGAAAATAAGAGTGAACAGTAAAAGGATAATGTACAACACAATGCACACTAATAGCACCATCACACATCACTAGGTGCAAAATGTGTAATGATCCACAACAACCTGTTAGTAATTCGCTTGTATCTGTCTAGTGCAAATTAGACAGTAACAGCAAGTGCCTGGTTTGTTGCTATAGATAAGGAAGATTGTGCAATGTGAGAATATGAGCAATACTTTATGTAGGACAAAGAGATTAGATGAGGAACTGACAGTCTTATATATTTGCATTATTGTCTATAGTACCAATCATATTAAGCAGCACTGTACAGAGAATATGTAATCCCTCGCATTAGTACCTGTCCCATTGGAGTTTACAGTCTAAATTCCTTAGCACACACACTAAGGTCTCCATATGCCATTAAGAACCCCTCCCCTTCAAAAACAAAAATCTTGTGTATTCTAAATGTGTGGTTGATCCAAGGGTTATTTGTTTGTAGTAGATCCAAAGCCAGAATTTACAACCACCCTGCTTTGTATTGCAGCGTTCCCATCATAAATAACACGATCAAAGTACCCAACCATTGAATAAAGCCCAGACTTCTGTTACTATGCTCTTGCTGGCCCCAACAGAGAGAAAAGGGTGATTGGATTCAAGAAGTAGGGTAAAGCAAAGCCCAAAGGTACTGGCACACTGGTGCTTTGTGCCCTCTGCAGTTATCTGGTTGGTATGCTGCACATTACATGCAATGTAAATGCCGGATTCTGTCACACTGGTGCCACTCTATGAAGCTGCCTAAGAGAACAGTTTACTGTTTGAATTGTTATGACTTGCAAATGTCATATAATGAAAATTTACGTTCATGGTCTAGGGCATAGAGACCTAGAGACATTGAGACATTCCTACTTGTTAAGGTTGCCCATTTCCTTCCCACCAGGAGCAGTGTTACCTAATTAATTTGTATTAAATAATAATTGATCTCATTGTCTGAGTCAGGTCTGTGCGAGCTGATCTTTAATTCATCAATACCATACTTCCCTTTTTTCTTCCAAATATTTTCATCCTCGGTAAGTCACTCTTTTTATTGTGACTACAAGAGGAGAGAAACACAGTAATTGATTGTGTGTGATAAAACAACAGTGCAGATAAACTTCTCCTGTAGCCATTCATTATGAGGATTGTGCTTAGTGACAGGTGTCACGAGCCGCCGCTGCTCGCTTCCTGTGGCCTCTGGCGTCCCGGCCGTCACCTTGACGATCGGGACGTCATTTCCAGTTCCTGCCCGGCCGTTGCCAAGGCAACGGCCGGACGCTTCCCCTCTGGCGCTGCGTCCCGGCGGTACTGGTAGCCGGGCGCATGCGCGCAAAATAACACAGCCTGTGGGCTGATTAAGTTAATTATTACTGGGGGCTGTGTGGGACTCAGAGCTAGGCTCTGATTGGGTGCCTTTGGTATTTAAGGCAGTGAGGTCTGCAGCCTCACTGCCGGTTATAGCTTCCTGTTGCCAGTTTGCTGACCTGCTGTGTTCCCAGTTCTGTCCTGTGGATATTACGATTGGATTGCCTGTGTATGACCCCCTTGCCTGGATTTGGACCTTGCCTGTGTTTCTTGTGACCCTGACCTTCTTGCATGTATCTGGACCTAGCTACCGTGCCTGTGACCCTTGACCCTGGCTTATGTATTGGATTCCCTGTCTGCTGCCGGCCCTCGGCCCTTTCCTGGACTTCACTCCGCTTTCCTGGGTTCTCCCTAGTCGGTACGCACTTCACGACCCTCTGCTAGTCTGCGACCAAGTCTGTCCCCACCACTAGGGGCTCCAGTGAACACCTGACTGGCAGAGTAGACTCCGGGTTGTGCTGTACCGGCTAGAGGGGTTCCTAACAACAGGAAGCAGGATGAAAATATTGGGTCTTATATATAAGTGCGCTGGCTAACAAGATCCTTTTATTATATTTTTTAACTTTTTTTTTCCATTATTTTAGTTTAATAAAGACCATTAGGACCGTGTCCTGATAGTATCAGATGCAGGTCAAAAATATGATAACAATATCACTGATTCTACCCCTGTGTGTGAACTAACCATACCACACAGTGCATTTCTGCACAGAAACTCAAAAACTGTCTGTCACTCTGTGTCTGCTCTGTAAGTGAAGCACCTCCCGATTAATATGGCATTCTACTGCAGAGGAGTGAAAGAGAGCATGATTGACACTTTTTTTGTTAAATATGAAAACGCCAGTTATATAATATTTGCCTCGGTAATACACAGTCTTTGATATGTATTTTGAAACATCGCTTTAAATAAAATGAAATCACCCTTTTCGGCATACTTCCCAATCGCCCTGATATTCCTAGCAGTGCGTCCACCAACTTGTTTGCAGTTATGGAGGATAAAGCTACTGCCTCAGGAAACCTTCGGCCGTAAAACTACAACAGTGAGGATGTATCTCTTCCCCGATTTACTGGGTACAGGCAGGGGACCTACAATGTCCACATCCACTCGCTGGAAAGGTTCCCCAACTACTGGCAAGTATCTGAGGGAAGCATGAGCACTGGATGCTGACACACATCGCAGGACTCACAGTAGGCTTGGATGTCATCTGACATTCCAGACCAGAAAAAGTTCTGTGTCAGGCGCTTAAGTGTTGAATCTTTCCCATGGTGTCCAGCCATAGGAATTTTGTTGGCAACTGACATCAGCTGAGCGTGAAAGTTGCGTGGAACCACTAGTTGAACTGGTCTATCCCCATCTACCTTCATGGCTACCCAGTACATCAACCTTTTACGCCAGGTCACACTCCCCACCTCCCTCCCTGAAAGGCCACTGCTAGCTTGGCACCTCATGCCTTCTAGTGAGGGTCTGTGCTGGAGTTACTATGTTCAGTCAAAGGAAGATCACTGTGGTCAGCTATACTAACTGCCGTAGCTGGCATACTGCTAGGGACAGGAGCATCACAGGGCATACCAACAAGATTGGTGGAAGACAATATCCTCTGCACTGCTAGGGGACGTAGTCTTTCCAGAGGCAAAGAGCTGGCTGCTTCCTGAAGATTTAGTAGCTTGAGTTTTTTCCTGTGGGCTGGTTGATGCTGTGGTTGCTGGTGAAAGCTGTTGTCTAGCAGTTGTGGTCTTTTCCTCTGGACTGGGTTGTGCAGACATAGATCCTGAAGACTCTAGTCTGACAGCTTGACTCTGGGTAATGAAGTTGATAAATGCGATCACAATTCCATCACCAAAATCGTCGCCCAAGATCACATTGGTGGGGAGGCCATCCATAACGGCAACATATTGCAACTCCTGGCCAACATCTCCAGTACAGATATACTTTTGCTACAGGAACTTCCATTTGCAGTCCATCTGCCATAGTAACTTTGGCAGTGCGACTCTGCAATACTATGGCAGGATCAATAAGTTGGGGCTCACTATAGTGATTGAGGCCCCTGAGTCTCTAAGTCCTTCTCCCTGCAGGGGTCCAACTTGGACTGGCTGCAGGTTCCTCCACATGTATTTGGCGGTCTTTTGGTCAAACAAGAGACTCTTCACTGAGTCACTTTCTTCACTGCACGCTCCTCTGGACTGGTTTGTGTGGGAACAGTCTCTTTGGGCTCATCTTCGCCAGCTTGACAAGTCAGCCAGAACCCAGGACTTTTATTAGGGGCACAAGTCTGGGGTGCTCGGGTTGTGGGACAGTCCATCCTCGGGTTTTCCCACGGCCATAACACTTTCTCTCCAGCCGGGGTTCCAGTGGTCTCTGATAACTGCCAGGGACAGGACAGAGCAGGGGCTAGCTAGAAGCACCCAGCTTTGTGGGTACATGCTTGGGGGGATGATGAACAGAAGAGGTGTGTTTAGCCAAGTCCTGAAACCTCTGCTGGTAGGTTTCCGGAGTAATAATATAGCACATAAGGAGGGCCCTTTTACCATGTCACAGTCCGCACAGACCTCTGGGGCCATTCCATAATAGCCCTCAATTGCACGACCTTCTAGCATGGGAACCAATTACTTGACCGACTCCTTATTGGGCAAACCATGGAGTTTACATGACATTTCGAATACCTGCAAATGTCCATAAATATCTCCAGCATTGGCATCAAAATTGGTAAAGTGGAGAGATCCTAAGCTGGGCACAGCAGATGAGTGTTTGCAGGATGATGTAGGAGGCGGTGCCCACCCGTTGCCCCACAATTTGATAATAAGCAGCTGCTGTGCTACCGTTGTTCTTTCTCCCAGGACTCCAGCTGCCGCATTAGTATGGAAAAGATTTCCACATCAGGATGTTGAACTTGCGTCACTGGTTCACTCTGTGGGAGAGGGCTGCCCCTGGGTCCAGGGG
Source organism: Mixophyes fleayi (assembly GCF_038048845.1). Lineage (NCBI taxonomy): Eukaryota > Metazoa > Chordata > Amphibia > Anura > Limnodynastidae > Mixophyes > Mixophyes fleayi. The sequence goes on from NC_134407.1 coordinate 76,723,795, forward strand.
CTGGGATCTTGGAGGTTACTGCAGGTTCCTCTAAATTTGGTATTTGTATCTCCTCTTGGTCACTGTAGCGATCAGCTTCCTTATCCACTGACCTGTGCTGCTCATTCCAGGCCATCAGCACCCTTCTCATTTTTCTCCTTGTTGCTGAGTAAGGAATTTCGATGTTCTTTGCTTGGCACAGGTTCTTGAGGTCCACCTTGGAAATTACACTGCATTTAACCATCCTGTGCATTCCCCTGTGTTGCAGGTAATCTTCACTTGAGTAACTCTGCTCTGTGATAAACTGCCTATGATTATCCCACTGTTTGCCACCAGTTATAAACTGTGACAGGATGGGTTTACTTCGCAACCTGTTGGAGGAAGAAGGATAAAGGGATGTTCTTCCTGAATAGTTTGTCTGGGTTTCTTTCTCACTGTCAGTAACTGACTATTACTGACCACTGGTACTGATGTCACCTGCCACCATACACTCACTTGTGAATGCCAACTGTGGGAGAAGTCAGCTGCTGTCTAGTGACAGGAAGCCCTCAACGGCACCTAGAACAACTTCTGGTTAGCTGGTATAGCTGCAATAGAGCCTCCTTGCTGTGGGCTGGGTGGTACCTCCTGTCTGCATACTATGGATCAGGACTGCTAGGAAACAGGCAGAGTGTTGACACAGTGACACTGGATTCAACAAAGGACAGCCGGGGAACGGATTAGAGTGTAAGCTCTTATCTGTTGGTCACAGGTTACAGCAGGCAATAGGTTTTTGGCAGAATCCTTAAGCAGTGATATTTATTAGCTTAAGAGGTCCTTACAAGGACCATTACACACTAGTTGGAGGTACTAGTGATCCTCCAGAAGTACAGATGGCGTAATACAGTTAAAATACAAAATAAGGCTCTTAAATACTGTTTCTGACACACATGTTGGCAGAGTGTAGCCCAGCCCACTGATCCTAACTGGCACCATAAAGTCAGAGATCTTACATTTAATGATTAGCATCAGGATGTAATATATTCTCTAAACTTGAATTTATATGCAATTTAAACATAAAATTTTACATCAATCTATGATTTCCTAAATTACTTGCTGTTATGTTTCCTATTGCTCTAAGACACAGGATGCAAGTCTAACGACCCCTTCCTGGGCATTCAGGCTAAAGGTTGTGTCAGTCAATTACAAATGTAAAGGCCTAATTATCATGGGACTTTCTTTAGAAATGTTACAGAAAACAAATTTTTTCTAACATGGCATATTACTACATTTCCAATACATAAATAAAACACAATATAAAAAATCAGTATATTTGCAACTATATACAGCGACGCACTCCGCCACTAAATTAAATAAATTTTGTACAAGAAGTTATTTCTACGTGATCCAGCCACTAACATACCTACAGGTTATCTGGTAACAGGCATCAATGCTGCAAATTGCTTCTAGTTCGGATTTGTCTACCAAAATAGCAAAAAAGGTATATAAAGAACAAACTGGCCTGATGTTCTAATGCTTCTGAGACACATTGTAGCTAATCATGCTGGTTTCATTGTAATGGTTATTCTTTTAACATAGTGCCAGTATATCATTACCTCCCAACATGTATGAATTTGAAGTTGGAACAGAAAGAGAAGGATTGTGTGGCCACGCCTCACAGGGGGTGTCACATTGGGGGTGGTGTCCAGCACTGAGCTGTTTCTAACCCCCTTCCCCTGGCTTTAAAACATCTTTTCAAATTTGGTATGGTATGCGCAACATTGAAAGGGCATCACCAAGGGTGACATTGGGAGGTATGAATATATTGCCTTTTACGAAATGAGATTATATTAATTTTAAAGCATTCAGTAAAACATATGGTCAGAGTAAGCCAATATTACTGACATATTGACATTTATCTGCATGGGAAGAGTATGTGCAGCCCACATTGATTGTTAAGTGATTGATTAAAAGAAATATCCAGCAGAACAGTGCCCCTCAGTGGCCAAGAGTATCATGAAAAGTACTAACCAATAGCTTGTGAAACAATCGACTCTCAAACATGGGAGTACTCAAGTACTCATATATGTTATTCTGCAAGAAGAGATCTACAAAACATGCATATTTTTTAAATATTTAATTATTCTACATGTCAATAGAGATTTGTATTAGCAATTTGCTGTAACTACCTATATAACTAACCTATCTCAGCAGTCATTGCTGATTCCCATGTTCCAGTTCTGATCTTTACTGTGTCTATATATTCCGCACTCTTGGTTTGCGTGCTGCTGCAATTGGAGCTCAAGCGTGGAGAAGAGAGCGGGGACGCAGCAAATGTGTGCTCCAACCCTCGGATAAGTTATGTAGTTACACAGTTGAGAGGTCAAGTCTGGAAAAAAAATACACTAGGCCACCAAATCTAAATTGCAGTTGTGTTAATCCAGAGAAAGGCAAAACAAAACCCCAGGTGTGACAGTTGCCAATTTAGCCTCATGGGGGAACTCAAGAAGGTCCATTTGTGTCAGTAATGGAGAGGGGTTGGATAGACCAAGGGGTAAATGTATCAAGCTGAGAGTTTGCTGGCGGGTTTGAAAAGTGGAGATGTTGCCTATAGCAACAAATCAGATTATAGCTGTCATTTTGTAGAATGTACTAAATAAATTATAGCTAGAATCTGATTGGTTTTTCAAACCCGCCAGAAAACTCTCAGCTTGATACATTTACCCCCAAGTCTGGCATTCAGTATCTGTTAGCATTAAATGTAACAGACTGATGGACTTTGTGTGTCAGTATATGGTTTTCTTTTGCTGTTTCTTCTTTTTGTTTTCAATTAAACTTGTGTATCATAAGTGATAAGGTAAACTATTATGGATATTAGATACAGAACTCCTCAGAGACTTCTAATATCCTTAGGGCATATGTTATCCCATATACAATGTGTGTATAACCAGGCCTTGTAGTGACAATGAGCGGCATTCGCTGCAGCTCAGCTTCAGGGAACTGAGGGTGTTTGTATGATTTAATAAGTGAATAGCCCCTTTTTACTTAACATGACAACCACCGATTTTACATACTTGCTTGGTCCCTCAGACAAGTTCCAGTTACAAACTACAAAACGACTCCATGGTTGATATTCCTCAGAACCTGAATTTCTGTATAACTCACATTCCCCTTGCCTATCTAAGGGTCCAGTCAGGGTAAACTTTTTTCCTGTCTCTGCTCATCTGATTATGGATTAACCCATTCATCAATCCAACTCTGAAAAATATATCCAAAGAAACATGGAAGGAAATATTGGGGCTGCCATGGAGTTCATGAAGGAAAATAAGTAATTGAGTAAACATAATTGCATATTTCCTTGTCAGAATCCATGGCAGACCACATGAGTGGGATATATGCAAGCAATCAAATATGGGAGGTCAAACAGTATAAACCAAACACTGATCAAACCATTCACATGAGAGATTCCAAAGAATTCATGACATCCAGAAGATGTCTGGAGAACGTATGAAGTGTAAACTATGCTATTGTTTTGCATAAATCCTCTGCTGAAGTCTGCGCCCTGTGAGCCAAGATGGCGACACTGCTTTTGTGGAAGGTGCCCTCAGTATTTTATGCCACCTCACGGCTCTGAATACACAGCCGGAAGTACAGTTTCTTGATTCACATGAAATTTGGAGACCACTTTAGGCAAGAATTCAGAATTTGTTTGCACCACTTTATCTGAGTGTGTGTTCAAAAATAATTCTTTGCACCACAGAGCCTGAAGTTCTCCCAATCTGAACCATTTGAGAGATCCCTTCTGTAGGGGTATAACAGCTTAAATGTTAGATTCTCTAAAACAAGAGTGAATTTTTTTGTTGCTTAAAAGAACCTCTTGTTTAAGTCTGATATCAATCTTGTGTCCAGAAATACACTGTAACCTCTGTACCTTCAATGTACAAAAGGTGAAGCCTTTCTGTAAACTTTCTTAAAGAAAGTTATTTACCTGAGGTATGCTAGCATCGAATATATTGATAAATTTGGACCTGCTCCAACATATAAGTTTTCCAAACTCTTTAGTATGACATGGAAGATTTTTTTTCTTTCTTGTTTGTAGTAGTATTTCACTCACTTTGTCAGAGATGCCTTTATCTCAGTGACTTCTCAATCTCCACATCATCAAAGAGACACTCATTGGATTTGGGTGGAAAAATGATGTAGAAGGGCTGAGTTGGTAGAGGCCATGGTTGTTCCACGAGTATCTGCTATTACTTCTACTGCTTCCCTCTTTATGCTCTTCAGCATACATGCAATAAGTGGACCAGGAGGTAGCACATATCCCAGTTCAAACTTCTAGGGATTTCAAGGGCATCTATACCCTCTGCTTTTGCATCCATGTGACAGGAGTTAAATCTTTTTGCTTAGCTCTAATGACGACAAGCCAAAAAAACAAACACTTTTCTATTATTTGTTGAAATCTTCTGCTATTCAGTACCAATTCTTCTGGATAGATCTTATAACAATTTAGGTAATCTGCTCCTTTTTTGTCCTTTCCCGTGATATGAAGTGCTGAGAGGGACTTTAGATTGTTTCTGTCCCTGATATGATTAATGGTATCTCTGCCATCATGTGTTCCTCTTGGTGCCTCCTTGTGTGTTTATGAAGACCATCGTCCGATTGTCTGAAAAGATCCTTAGATGTCTGTGCTGCAATTGAGCCATAAAGTATTGTATTGTCCTTCACACTGGTCCTGCTTGCAGGATGTTTGCATGTATCTCTTTTCACCTTAATTCCACACACCCTGTATTACTTCTGTGTTCCAATGAGCAGCTCAGCCTTTGTAGCTTGACTCTGTCATTACCACACTCCATTCTGGTTCTGAGAGGGAAACTCCCTTTTTCTTTACTGTTCGATCTTGCCACCAGTCCAGAGACTTTCTGGTGATCCCATTGCTTGAATACCTCTAGCTGTAGATTCCTCACGTGCCAACTTGGCCATGGGAGAATACCTGTGGCTTAGGAGAACATTCCTAAGATTGTGAGATATTCCCTCACAGAAGACGTCTGTTGATATTGGATTAGATAAACCGGTTGTTGAATTTATGGATTCATCCTTGTGACACTAATGCTTTGTCTCTTGGTGTATCGAACTGTATTCTCAGGAACTGCAATTGTTGAGACAGCACCAGATGACTCTTTCCAAAGTTTATGATGCAGCCATGTTTCTGCAAAAATGTAAATACCTTAAGGGTATTGGTTTTGTGGCGTTTTTTTTGTTTTGTTTTACTTCTATATAACCAGAATGTCGTCCAGATAGGACAACACTGCAGTTGGATGTTTTCCAAGAACAGCAATCAGGACCACCACCACTGTAAATGTTCTGGGAGATGTTTGAGAGGCTATATAATATACATGTAAATTGGAAATACTGCAGAATCTAAGGAAAGTATCATGTTAAGGTGCAACTGGAAAGTGAAGATAGGTATCCTGTAGATCAATTGATTTCAGGAATTCTCCTTCTTAAACTGCTCTGAGAATGGAGTTCACAGACTCCATGCGCTAAATGTATTGTTTTTTTGCAAACTGATTGACTATTCTCAGATTTAGAACCGGTTGACAATCTCCTGACTTCTTTACCAGAAAGGTACAGAATCAGTCAGGGGCAGTCAGGTTTGGAGTAAATGCCTGATTAGTAGATACAGCACAAATTACTTGTTTCTCCAACAGTTTTGTTAAACTGCTATAGAATGGTTTCCTTTTACACCTGAGGTTGTCACCTGTGTGATTTTACAAAAAACATTTTTTTGGGTACTTTTCCTGAAATTCTGTTTTATATCCATTGCTTACAATGTCCTATATCCAGGGGTCTTATAGAGTAAGTGTCCATGCTTCCACATACCTTGACACCCTGCCACCCACCATTGTTGGAGAGTGGATAAGTCCATTGTCATTGTGGATTTCTCTGTTGTTTCCTTCCTTCCCTCCAAAGGAATGAAAGGGCTGCTTGGATGAATTCACCACCTACTGGTATATTGTTTGCCAGATGATAAGTCTTGGCTTCCATGAACTGTTGCCAGAAGAAGCAGAAAATTATTTTTTACTTGTCATATGTAACTGCTGCAATTGACCTTCCTGAATCAGCATATCCAGTTTTTTTTTAATCAAACAGAAAATCTTCTTCACAGGGGAGTGCAGTTAAGCGTTTCTTAGACTGCATATGTGCAGTCCATGGACACAGGACACTTCTAACCACCACACGTCTAGCTGAAAGTGTGGCATTATCCAGTGATGCCTGGCATAGGAATTCCATTCATTTTCCTATAATCTCCATTATTTTATTTTTTTAGTATGTAAAGTCTACTTTTTCTTGAGTATCCGCATATAGATTGTACATACATATTCTGGTTGCCCTAGAATTGGAAGCCATGGTTACTTCTGATTTAATTGTACCTACGGAAACATTTTTATTTAAAAAAGTTTTCTATCCATAGAATCTTTAAATGAACTTCCATCCTCTAATGGTATAGCAGTTTTTGTGGACAAGTGAGCTACTGTACAATCCACTTCAGGAAGTGAAATCCGTTTATTCGTCCAATTTTCTTATATTATCATGTTGTTTATCTAACTGCTCCAATTCTTTATCCAGCAATTCCTTCCTTAATCAGTCTCTGTGCTACAAACAGCCTATGTTTTACAGAAGTTCTCCAAATAGGAGAAATAAGAATTTTGAGATTGTTTTATGGTCTACTGGTGTTACTTACTATGTTTTGGAGAACCAGCACCTCTCTAGCTATTGTGGAACTAAAAGCCCCATCATGTCCTGAGGCACCACAAGATACCCAAGCCTTATGTATAACTTTGTTAGGTATTGAAACACAATTTGTTACAGAACAAAAGCACTTGTCATGATGTAGCAACTAAAAAGACCCTTGTTTTTCACACCATGATCAAACCAGGAAAACATTAGTCATCTAACCCCTAGTTTGCATTTCCACACTCTTCAAAACTATATTGATTTCAGATGAGATTAAACATTATGGTATTAAAATATACATGCTATTGTTGTTATGTTTCACAGAGGAATGAGTTAGAAGAATAACATGGGTATGTGTTTCACATGGTGAAAGATGAAACACTTACTGATACACATTAGTGCTTCTGGTTTTTGTTTTGAGCCAGTGTTTCAGTGCAATTATTGGCAGACCTTGCTTCTGGGTGAAAGTAGATACAATCATGCCACCACCAGCCCCCGCACCCCCCCCCCGCTAATTTTTTGGTGACATCCCTATTTCACCATACCACCCAAGACTACAGCAATGGCTCTGTTATACAGTTATCCATTGTCCATCTGTTTCCCAAGTGGTCAAGATTCTTGTAGCATCAGAAGGATCTAACTGCAGTGCCGAATGGGTTAAAAATGTATTTATTTCTTTATTGAAAAAAATTTATTGAAGTAAATGTGTATCCATTAATGTGTGGTGCTGAGACACCAAGACTGTATATGTACTGCAGATGTGTAATGTATAAAAACTATGCAATATTAAATGTATGATTAAATAAAATGTCTTCTACCTCTCACTGGTGCTCCAATGGGGATCTGGGACTCCTCTGGTGGAATTATGCCCACAGCTTCAATTCCCTTCTTCCTGAGCACTGTTGTTCTGGACGGTGGTAGTCAGCATATCGACACGGACTACCCCGACATCTTCAGTCCGGATTGCTGCTTCCCGACAAGGATCCATGACGAGTCTTCTGTAAACCAAATTCAACCAATTACGATGAAGGAAGACGCGACTTGATGATGTCGGTGACATAGGCAACGCTTTTAATGCTGGTCTTAAGAGGGTAATGTGAGTATGTGGTTATGTACAAAGGGTTCTACATTGTACATAGGCGCATACTCACATAACCCCCTTAAAAGCAGCCTTAACAGTGTCGCCTATGTAACTGACGTCATCAAGTCACACCAGCGTCTTCCTTCATCGGGATTGGTTCACAGTCGGTTCACAGAAGAGTCGTCATGGATCCTCGTCGGGAAGCAGCTGTCCAGACTGAAGATGTCGGGGTAAGTCTTGTCGCTGTACTCAGCACCGTTAGGCAGTACCCCATCCATCCTGGGGTGTGTCCCTTGATCCATGGTGGTCCAGCAGTGGCTGCTAACTGCCTCATAGTCAACCCTGCCAGCAACCTCATTGCATAGACTGCCGGAGGGGCTTTCAATGGCACCTCCTGGATTCGCAGGGCAGCCGGGGAGTTCCAGTCTGCAAAAAAGCATAGTAGATCTTGAAGAGCTCCAGGAGCGGCAGCCTGAGAACTGCTGCCCACTTCCTGGAGCAAAAATCAGCAAAGAAGGGAGAAGGGAAGAGGGTAGATACTTTTAGGCAAGAGATTTAAAGATTAAATTTTGATGGGACCAGAACTGGCTGAGAGTACAATCCCCCTATCACGGTTACAAACAGAAGTACAGCTAGGAGTCACGAATATGGTGAAAACACTCTGTGTTTATTTGCAGACAAGTATAAATAACAGGTAGTCAGGAGTAGTGGTAATTACCAGGTGTAGGCTGATGCAGAAAATAATATAAATGTCCAGAAACAAGCAGGTACACAGTTAATGCAGGGAAGCAGGGGTATGAACAGATTCCAGGCAGCATGAACCAGAGGAGCAAGGCAGGAGGAAGAATCCACAGGTAACACAGGATATGACATCAGAATAGGACAACAATAACCAGCAATGTGTGCTGGGAGTGACAGGTATATAAAGTGAAAACCACACCCAGGTGCATGAGATAATTGGTGAACATGAAGGTTAACCTCTAATGCACACAATAAGGCACAATAGCAGCACCTCTGGTGAATGGAGGTACTGCCAATACAAATACAATAATAAGGGCAAAAAGGCAGGAGCTGCCATGCAAAGCAGCATGTAATGCATAAGCTGTAGGCAGATCGTGACACCCCCCTGCCACTAGCAACAATGTTAAAGGTGTGAAACTCATCTAGGCAGATTCATGAGTTAGCTGCAAGAATCAGCTTTGATTGGTTAAAGGGGCAGGAGGCTGGATTACCTCCTGCGAGGTTATGTGTCCAAAATTGTATAAAAAGATCTGTCTTGTCTATGTAAAAGATTTATTCCATCTGTACTCCTGGATGATTACAAGTACCTTTAAGTTGTGTGTAACAGTCCTTATATTATACAAAATGAGAGATATCTTAAGGCAAAAGAAAGTTTTATACGGACACAGAAATTATTAATGGTAATGTAATAAACCAAATACAATAAAATCAGTGTACTGGTATAACATGTATGCATACAAAAGGGTAAAGTACCCATAACTTATAAATGCATTTTGCTGTTATTATAATAGAGCGAAGCTCTTATATGTAGTCACATCAAACAAAAGTTGACGTTGGGTAAATGAAGAATCCAGTTTAAACTAGTCTATTTACATTATACAGGCAGTATCATTTTAAACATTTATTCCCTAACATCGCTAACTAGAGTATGGAATGTGCGATCCTTTCGGCGAATGAGCCGGATAACTGCGGATGAATAGGGGATTAAAATGATACTAAACATGACATATTTCCTGCAACCTGAACCTTTGATTTCACTAACATGTATATAACTTATAATATTAAACATAAATAATGCTACAGTTCGACATAAATAACTATTTGTTGCAACTACAATTAATGTGTACTAATTACAAATGTGTATGATCATGTGAATGCGTGTAAATGTGTAAACTTGTTATTTGCCCCATGTTGTGGCTGGATATGCTTCCCCACACCATAGCATGCTCTACGCATAATTTTCAGACAAAGACAACCAAGTTTGCTAGATATTAATTGAAATGACGTTATCCAATTAGTTGACTTCGACAGTTTCACCCTTTGCTAGTGTAAAAAAATCACCAAATCACATTCTCGATGTCAGGATTGTACTGTACTTCTTCACAGACCATGATTTCCGTATCCCTCACCACCATTTCAGTGTTTACCTCAGTAGACTGTTTTCCACACTTCCACACAGTAGGAACACATCTGTCACATAAGCCAATTTCTAGGATGACACCAAGTATAAGGAGAAGGAGCTTACCTACGCTAGCAACCATTTCCTGTACCCTCTCCCCTAAACCAGAGAACCATTTTACAGGGTTTAACCAGGAGAACCATCCTGTCACCTTTTCTCCTATCTCATACAATGAAGAATTATGGTTCCTTCGAAATTCACATTTTAGTTGTAGAATTTCATCCATCTTCCGGTCTATGACTTCCTTGGGGGTCATCTGTATTATTGGTGATGTACGTGCAACATTTGACACCAAACTGGATGCCCAATGTCACACACTATATCCACCGTAACAGTCTATGTTGCACCAACTCCTTTTTATACGCTTGTAGCTCTCTTCCCGTATAACTGAAAGTGTCATCATACGGTACATCTCGGTGATATTGTGCATCAATTTAGCCAGGTCTTGAATATACTTAAAATTTAAAGTTCCCCAAGAGATCCTGGTGAGATCTAGAGCAACCATAACCTGAAAGCTAGAGGTTTCAGTAATCAATTTTGTAGCTACGGGTTCTTCACAGGAATCATATTTCTTTTGCCATGATGTTCATACTGTGTGTGTATGTATGGTGGGGATGTAGTCTTATGAATACCAAACATTTCTTCATGTGTAATAGTCATGATTTCCGGAACCAGTTTACCTAAGAAACACAAACACTTGGAACTCAGAGTTACCCAGGAATAAGCTTTTCTCCCACAAACAAAGTACACGTCATCTGGGAGAACATAAGGTACAGTATGACCATTGATAATATCACACAAAGTTTTGACAAAACTAGCCATACCTAGTGTCTCTATTTGTTCAAGACACATGTCAGCATGGATAATATTTTTACAATTACCTATAGAGGCTTTCCCAATGGATACTTTCTTATGTCTGTTTACATGTCCTAGTCTATGATGTCCATCAACATTTCTGCCTATTGGTGACCTTGCAAGTCTCCCTCCAGAATGAGTGTGGCGAGCTATTGTCTGATCCGATCAAATGAGGCTGTCGGCCAAAAAGTATCTCAAAGGGGGACAGATTAAAAGGAGGTCTGGGAGTGGTTCAGATGCTATGGAGGACTAGTGGCAAAGATTCTGGCCACGCCAATCCAGTTTCAGCCATTACCTTACCAAGCTTGTTCTTAATGGTACCATTTACTCTTTCCACGTTACCACTGGCTTGTGGTCGGTAAGGAGTGTGAAATCTGCTACTGATTCCCATGAGCTTACACATGTTTTCTAAGATATCACCAGCAAAGTGGGTACCCCTATCACTTTCTATGATTCTAGGGCTACCGTATCTACACACAAATTCCTAATTTTCTTTGCAGTGAACACAGCAGTATTAGTGGCTGCTGGATATGCTTCTACCCAACTGGAAAACAAATCAATACATAGTAACACATATTTGAAATTCCTGCAAGGTGGTAATTGGATATAGTCAATTTGTATTACCTGAAAAAGTCTGTAGGAGGGATATGGGATGGCTCAGTTGGTATAGTTTTTCCGACATTTTTCCTCAAACAAGTAAGACATGACATTGCCTTCTTACTGGCCTGAGAGGAAAAGCCAGGTGCACACCAGTATGCTCTCACTAGTTTGCACATACCTTCTTTACCCAGGTGAGTCAGACCATGTGCTGCCTCAGCCATGCTTGGGTAATATGCTCTGGGAGCCACAGGCCTACCTTGTCCATCTCTCCAGAGTCCTGAGGACCCTTGACTACATCCCTTCGCCTTCCAGACCGTCTTTTCCTGTAGGGAACACAAATCTTGCATTTCAATCAATCTCTGCGTGTCTAATGTCTGAAAAAACATTATTGTCTCTGTCAATACAGTTACAGGTTGCCCTGCGGCCCATTTAGCAGCTTTGTCCATCCTGTTATTGCTCAATGACATCGGGTCTTCTTCAGAGGTGTGGGCTTTACACTTTATGACAGCTACTGTCTTGGGTAACTGTATTGCTGTCAAAAGTCCTTTTATGTGTTGTGAGTGTGCTACTGGTGTGCCTGCTGCTGTCGTAGAGTTTCTAAGATGCCAAAGGGCCCCGAAATCGTGTACTACCCCGAAGGCATATCTAGAGTCAGTATATATATTAGCTGACTTACCCTTTGCCAACTCACACACTCTCCTTAATGCTACTAGTTCGGCCACTTGGGCCGAGTGAGGTGGGCCAAGGGGTCCAGCTTCTACAACATCCTGATCGTCTACAACAGCATAACCAGTACATAGTGCTCCCGTCTCAGCCTGTCTTTGACAACTCCCGTCTGTATGAAACGTAAAATCTACATTTTCTAAGGGGGTGTCATGTATGTCGGGCCTTGCAGTAAAGGTCTGGTTCAGATATTCCATACAATCATGCGTATCAGTATTACTGCAAGACTCATCCCCAACCAGGGTCTCCTCACCTCCCACCCTTTGTGCACCTCGAGGCACATATGGAAGGTATGTAGCTGGATTTAAAGTGCTACATCATTTGATGGTGATGTTTGTAGGTGCCATTAGAACTAGTTCCATTTTGTGAACCTAGCTGAAGAGACATGCCTGGTTTGAGCTGAATTCAACAGAGCTGATACAGCATGAGGTGTATAGACAGTTGAATCATGTCCTAATACTATGTACTCGCTCTTAATTACCAGAAGAACAGTTGCTGCTACACTTCTGAGACATGTTGGGAGTGATCTTGCCACAGTGTCCAATTGTGCACTGTAGTATGCTACCGGTCTGTTAGCATCACCATGTTTCTGATTGAGGACACCTGCTGCACAACCATTGACTTCCGTATAGTATAACTCAAAGGGCTTTTCATAATCAGGTATTCCCAATGCAGATGCTCTAGTCAGACTATCTTTAAGGTTAAAGAATGCTTGCTCTGACTCCTCTGTGTATCCGACACATTCTGGTTTTGAGGAAGAGACTAACTCCTGCAATGGTAATGCCAGAAGAGAAAAACCTGGGATCCAGGATCTACAGTATCCACACATCCCCAAGAAGGTACGGATTTGCTTCTGGTTCTGCGGCAGAGTCATGTGTTGTAGTTCCTCGATTCTGTACCTTGTCAAATATCTTAACCCCTGGGTGAGACAGTGTCCCAAGTATTTAACCTTTGTCTGACATGGCTGTAACTTGTCCTTTGCAACCTTGTGCCCTTTTTGTGAGAGATGAAGTAACAACAATTTAGTATCATGTAAACATGACATAAACGAATCAGAGCACAACAACAAATCGTCCACATATTGAATCAGAACAGGCCCATTTCTTGGTTGGAAGGATTGTAAACAGTCATGTAAGGCTTGGGAGAAAATGATGGGGCTATCAATGAACCCCTGGGGAAATCTGGTTCATGTGTATTACACCCCCCTATAGGAAAATGCAAAAAGGTATTTGCAGTCAGGGTGAAGAGGGACTTAGAATAAGGCAGAACATAGGTCAATGACAGTAAAGTGACTAGCAGACGGTGGAATCTGCATGAGGATGACACCTGGATTGGGTACTATGGGGAATTGACTTTTGACAACTTTATTAATTCCCCTTAAGTCCTGGACTAATCTATAGGCCGTCCCGCCCCACTATTCTTCACAGGGAAAATGGGACTATTGGCTGTGCTGGATGTTCGAATTAAAATCCCTTGTTGCAACAGCCTCTCAATAACAGGATACTCCCCTAATTCCACCTCCGGTTTTAATGGATACTGTGGGATTTTTGGAGCTATCCTACCACTTTTTAGATTTACCATCACAGGAGCTACATTTGCCATCAATCCAGTGTCCTGTCCATCTTTGGTACTTAGGGAACCCGGTATTTCCAGCAATATTCCCTTTACCCGAGATGGACTTTGTTCTATAACGGTAGAGTGTACCATTAACCTTTGTGAGGTGTCCAATATATCCTGTACCTCATGTGCAACCTTCTCTGGTATGTCTAGGAATACACTATCAGGGGTACAGTATGACACATCCCATTTTGCACAACAAACCCCTTCCCAACAAGTTAGTAGGTGCTGCTGATGCAGCCAAGAGAAACGAGTGTTTGGTATGCAGAGGCCCGATAGTAACTTCTGTGGGTTTAGTCAAAGGGTAATGTAACACTCTCCCCGTTATCCCCATAGCTGGAATAGTTTCACTAGTTACCTGTAGATTAAAAGGAGAGGTTATCACTGATCTGGCCGCCTCCGTATCTACAAGAAAAGTTTGTTTCCTACCAGCTATGTCAACTATCATTGTAGGTATGACCTGACCCCTAGCGCTGACTATCACTTTCCCACGCAGCAATTGTTGCTATAACATGCGTGGGTACCTGTGAATTCTCTAATCTATGTGAGTTTCTCCTTGGTGGGTATCTATGTGGCCATCCTCTAGGTGTACTGCATCTTTCCTTTCTGCAATTTTTCATGATATGCCCTTCTTCATGGCAGTTGAAACACTTCACTACCATATGTCTTCTTTTATGTGAGTTGTAAGCTGGTGGTTGTGTGTGCAGTCCCTCTAAAGCCGTCAGCAATCTATCACTCTTCTCTTCTTTGTTTCTAAAGATGTTCTTCTCATGCTACATGGCAATCTCTCTAAGAGAATCTACCGTGATGCCCCTCCAACTAGGTGTTGAGGTTTGTCTTTAGATTTTCTCTGAGACTATCCATTAGTACTGTTACATCCACTTCCCTATGATGTGGATCCTCTCTTATATCTGATATCCCAGTAAATTTTGTCATCGCTGCAAGAGCTCTAGAAAAATAAATCAGCTGCTGGTTCACTCTCCCTTTGCTTAATGGTGAAAATCTTGCTCCAATTCACTACTACTGGAAAATAGATGGCCAAATGTGAGACAATTTTCTGAATATTCTCTCGATTATCCTCATCTGTTAAGGTTCTGTCTTCCTCCAACAAACAATCTTTAATACATTTTTGTATGTCAGTATTGGGAGGAAGACATGCCCTCAACACCACTCGCCAATCCTTATTGGTTGGTTCGTGCGCATTTCCTAAGTCTTTAACAAACTTCTGACACTTAGCCAACTCTTTTCTAAGATCTGGGAACGCAGTCATAATTGAACGTAGTTCTGATCTAGTCCAAGGACAATGCATTGAAACATTTTTTACAGGAACTATACCATCCTTATCCGCTTTCCCAGGAACTTCTATTGTGCGGACAGAATAAGCACCAATCGGTTCACTACATTCAGGATTAATCACAGGAGTTGCTGCTTCAGTACCATGGATGTTCTCCCTCCTCGTGGTTACCCCACTACTCTCACCTATCACAGCCGCTGTCCTGCTGGTGGGACCGCTCCCTTTCCATACATGTGTTGTAGTTCTAACATGTTAATAGCATGTGCAATGGCTGAGATCACATTGGGTTCATCCTCTTCCTCAGAAACACTTGTCTTAAATTGATTTAAAACTTAGTAATTTCTTTTTTTTAATCATTTTTAGTAACGGCTGTACTTATGCCCCCTACCGCATGGGGCGCTCAATTCTCCACGCTTTTCAGCGGCTACTTCCGCTGTGCACGCGCTGCTTTGCCACGTGTACCCTTCCATTTGCCACAATTTCAATCATCATATTTAATTCTTTCTTTTGTTGATTTAAATTAACCGTACTTTATCTCTAACATTGTTTAATACCTCTGATTTGAAACTGCCGATCTTTGGGAAAGGTTTCACACAATCTTTAGTCATCATGACCCATTTGTCGCAATACACAGTTGCGTATGCACCATATTTCTTAAACATAAGAAACCTCGCTGAACCAATCGGCCCTTCTTTAGGCATAACATCGACAACCTCTAGCGTATGCTTAGAACCCATGTTGAACCAGAAGTCTCTAAGCGGACCACAGGGATATCAGCTCCTTCATACCCTGCCTCTCCAACAAATTCTTTTAACATTTTGCAGCACGCAATCTACCGCTAGAGATCTACAGCGGCCGTGGACGAATTGCTCAAGCTGCGTCCACTCGCTTCTTCTCATATCAAACGAGGAACCCCTAATCACAGAAATATCAACCACAGGGATATAGCTTCTCGATACCCTGCCTCTTCAACAAATCTGTTGAGCTTATTACTGAACTGGCAGCATCAGAGTTACCTGCCTTACCAGCAAAAAAAATTTCAGCTGCTCTTCCAAGTCACAATCACGGCCTTACCGTGCGGTCAGAACGCACTGCTTAAAGATACTAATTATCAGTAAACACTGCGATTACTATT
This sequence comes from Mixophyes fleayi, assembly GCF_038048845.1. Taxonomy (NCBI): domain Eukaryota; kingdom Metazoa; phylum Chordata; class Amphibia; order Anura; family Limnodynastidae; genus Mixophyes; species Mixophyes fleayi. The sequence goes on from NC_134407.1 coordinate 76,739,993, forward strand.
GGGCGCGCTTGCGAAAACTTCCTTTGTTTTTTCCACCAGTATACCTGCCCCGTATACCGTTCATCAGTTGTGCAACCTGCCTAATCAGACAGCAACCGATACTGTCTCTAGACGACAATAAATCATCTCTTGTCTTTCAAATCACACAATCTACACCTTTTCTGCGCAGAAAATAAACTTCCCAAACAACAGTAATAACTTTTCAGAAGCTTTAACAAGTGACTATACTATAAATATAACGAACTATCAACACGATTGTTTAAACACGTGGCAAATCTAGATAAATGCTAGATAAGTCATCAGGAGTCATGTTATCCATCATCTAGCCCAGAGGAAAAGGTAGAAGCTGCAAGATAGTCAGTATCCAGCCATCTCTTGCCTCTGGAGACAACATCCCCAAACAACACAGATGTTTCCAACACATCTGATCTTGTGGCGTTCCTGCCCCTAGAAGGCTGCCCGCTCCAGCAGTATTGACCACCTTAGCTGCCATATGACTGACCTTAACCTAATAGCCCTAACATATACAGGGGTGGTCTAAGGTCACAACAAAGTAGAAGGTGAGGGCTGCAGTAGGGCTTTCTGATCCCACCTTGGAAGGCATTAAGTGTCAGGATGTCAGCAGCATTTTTGTGATGGAGGTCGGGAATGTGACCTGACAGAAGGGGTTGCTGTACTGGGTAGCCAAGAATGTAGAATGGGATATACCTTCCCCCAGAACAATTTCAGCTGGTAGTTCCACGGGCAGTTGCCCACAAAACTCCTATGGTTGGACACCAGGGGAGAGACAGAGCACTGAAGCGTCCGACACAGATCTTTTTCAGGCCTGGAAAATCAGATAACATCCGAGTCTACAGGAAATCCTATAATGTGTGTCAGCGGCTTGGACACCCCAGTAACTTGGCAAATGGGAAATCTTTCCAGTCAGTGACGGTTTATATTGTTGGTACTTTACCTGTCCCAAGTAAATCAGGAAAGTGGTACATGTTCATCGTGGTGTAATATGCTACCTGGTATTCACAGGTTGTGGGGCTGTCTGCCATCACTGCAGAAAAGCAAATGTGCTGTTAAGGATATTTAGTACTGTAGGGTTCCGTGGAGAGATCCTAACCGATCAATCGACACAGTTCACTCATGAACCATGTTGTCTTTGGGAAAAGTGCAGAAACTCCATACCACCCACTACCATCCCCAGACTGCGCAGGCAGTTCAGTGGGACTCCGAAGTCACAAATGCCCTAGGAATATGCTTCAGAGGGATACTGGGAGAGCTACCTTCCACAGCTCTCCCCTGTCCACCCCATCGCCTCGGAGATTGGTTGGAGAATCTCATTGAGACTTACCCAAGCTAACCTAGTTGAAGCACAGACCAAGCAGAAAATTTTAGGTGACCAGTGTGCGCACGCCATTTGTTCCAATGTCCACACATGAGAACATGCTCCAGGCTACAAATGCATAAGTGACCAGTTACAATTTTGGCTACTTCCTGCGCAATGTCCCTCGAAGTATTTTTAGATGGGAGATTTAAAGATTAAGTGGCATATTTAATAAAGCACGATAGTGCTTTTAACGGGTCATTAAGGTCCCACAGTGTCCTCCACAAATTTATTAAGGGGGCATCGCAGCAGATATCATTGATATCTGCTGCTTTGCATTCCTCTTCGTTTTTGGGAGCAGTCACCATTCAACAGAATGGTGACTGCTCCTGGCCGCAATCTAACAAGTCCCGAAAAAAATGTTTGTCATGTTAATGTACACCAGCTGAAGCTGGCGTAAATCATCCTAATTGAAGAAATCTAATGCTGTCAGCTCTGCTCCGAAGAGCAGAGCTGTACAGCGCATGTGTGGAGGGATCACATGATCCCTCCCTGTCACTCAGCGCTCTGTCTCTGCAACTATCGTTGCAGAGACAGAGAGGGGATCTGCATGCGCATGTCCAGTTCTTGGAACTGGACATGCGCAATTGAAGAGTGAAGAGAAGACCCGAAGACAGCGCTTCCGAAGAGGGGGTAAGTATGATTTTTTTTATCACTGAAACAGCAGTTTTTCGGAACTGCTGTTTCTGTGCAGGGCTGTACATAAATGTGAGAAGTAGTTCAATCCTTATCATTGCGATAAGGATTGAAAACTACTTTTCACTTTGTGAATATTGATAAATGTGCCCCTAAACATCTTGCTCTAGACTTGGTGGCACCAGAAGAGGCTGAACCTTCCCTCTACCTGGCAGCTTGTGGACAGGTGGAAAGAACACTCCATCCTGGCACTAGAAACAATGTTAAAAAGGAGTGAACGGAGCAGCACTATTCTCCTAAACCTAGTGTGTAGTTGGCAGTCGTAGTCAGCAAGTTTCTGGTGACAGCAGAAAGAATTCCAGCTAAACTGTGTAAGATCCCCTTAGAGACCAACCATAGGTGAAAATTAAGCACATTCGGTCACATGTATAAAAGAAAAAAGAAAAAAATTTAAAAGATAAAAAGAAAAATCAGAACTTCATACTATAAGTATATGTAATATACACACAGATTCCGGGGTTAGGCATCATCTTCTACACACTATAATTATACTAGAAGTCACTGTTTTGTACTGTAACAAGATAAATGCACAACTATTCCTACTTAACACTAGTGTGACATATCAGCAGTGATGATGAAACGGTTTATATACGTAGACAGGTGTTTCTGCATAGATTAGCACCACTTGTGTTTTACAAAGATATTATATAGGCACAGTGGCTAGCATTGCTGTCTCACAGCTCTGGGAGAGGGACAGACAGAGAAAGAAAGACAGACACAGAGAGAAAGAGACACAGAGAGAAAAAAAGAGAGACAGAGAAAAAAAGAGACAGACACAGAGAAAAAAAGAGAGACAGAAAAAAAAGAGACAGACACAGAGAGAGAAAAAAAGACAGACAGAGAGAAAAAAAAAGAGATAGACACAGAGAAAAAGAAAAACAGAGAGAGAGAAAAAGAAAGACAGAGAGAGAGAGAGAGAGAGAGAGAGAGAGAGAGAGAGAGAGAGACACACACACACACACACACACACAGGTGGTCCAGTTTCTTCAAACAGTCCCAAAATATTTCCAAACATACTGGTAGTTTAATTGGCAGCTGACCCTAATCTGTTTGATGAAAAATTGATATTGTAAACTTCATTGGAGCAAGGACTGATGTGAATGTTTTAATTTTCTTTGTCCAGGGCTACATATGGTGACTTCATATAAATAGACAATCTATACACACACTGCTATGAACATCACAACTTAAACTACATTTTACTGCTTTATAGTCAAAATACAGCAAGAGGGCCTCTCATACCTGGCAAACAAGATAGAAATATTTGCCACTACTAATAGTTGTTGTGTAAGATTTAATTGGCTGTTAGGTAAGCAACTTGGAACTGATCAGCGTCTGCTGTTTTTTGTTTTTCTTTTAGGTATAAAGCAACAAAATTAAATTTTAATTGAAGTCTTCATGTTCACTGTGTGTGCTTTATTGGTTGGTGAATAGTGGTATTTCATGTACTTAGAACTTGCACATGTCATTCCATTGTAAAACTCTAGGTTCAACTCCAAGGAATGGAAACATCTCCTATGAGATTCACAAATATCATTTTCTTCAGAGGGAGAGAAGAAAGACCAGACCAGACTTAATTTATATAATATATATTTATAGAATATTTTCCTTTTTTATTCCATCGGACCATATTGACATTCCCAATACATTTTCTTTTACTTTTTTCCTTAAAAAATGTCTTAAACAACACAAAAAAAATATTTCAGACAATCTATATACATATTTCCAGGAATTTGGTGTTTTGTTTTTTTTAACAATAAAAGCATTTAAATGTGACAACAATTTTTTTTAGATACTTAAATTGTCTCTCATTGCTCACTTCAAGTCCCTGCCTAGTTCCCAAGTGCTTTTATTCTCCATAGCCCCCATTATAATTACAAATTATACATAATTCCTAATATTCCCAGCCTTGCCATAGGACACAGTGCATAATTTATATTTTAGCGACAGCAAAATAAGGGGGTATTTTTTTTCCATTGAGCTTAGTTTTTTTTTTATTTATTTTTATTTTTTTAAAGGATTTTTTGTTTTTGTAATTTTTGTTTTGTTAATAAAAACTTTCCAAAAGAAATTCCATATTTACACAGTGAATAAATAGATAATTATTACACCTGATCCTGCCTTTCAGGAAGAAAAGCTCTTAAGAGGTACTGGGGAGAATATGGCTTGAAACTTGAGGCTGTTGACCATAAATTAGGAAGAATACAAATAAACACACACAAAAAAAAATTACAAGTAATTACAAAAAGAAAAAGTTGTCTTAAAATGGATGGAGCAGTTTTGATAGGAAATTTTCAGTTTGATACTTGCATCTCAGAATTAACGAAAAAGTTGAGTAGATTTTGATTGTGAATGGATTTCACAGCAGTTTACATAGTCCTTGTGTCTAGGCTCTAGTTTAAGCATACATTTATGGCACTGTGTCTCAGCAGTTTTTCCCGAGAACACTGCAAATTGCCATAAAATGGAAATAATTACCCTATGGTTTTATCTAATAGTTTAGATAGAAGCTTGGGTCTCGCGTTCTTTGTAGTGTTTTGAAGTGCTACGGCATACCACCTGATGGCGGCAGTGTTTTCTGAGGTCTCAATAGATTATATAATACTGTAGGCTGTATAAGAGCAGACATTTATTTTGGGCATGTATCAAATTAAGGACTTTCCTAACATCAATGCTTGTAGCCCTTCTGGGATCAGTTGGTCTGTCTTACATTTGCCCTATGGTATTGGATATTCCATAGTGTTACAGACTTCTCTGTCCTTAAAGGGAGTAACTTTGTCTGTTTGAAAGGTGCAGACATTACGTTGACCACATGTTCAGCGAGTTGTTTTTTGTTATACCAAATGTGCCTAACATTGTAACACATAGCCTCATCCTGCACAACCCAAACCCAGTCAGGTCAACTGAACTTTCTGCCATGTGTGACCAAGTTGGTCACATGGTTTGTTTGATAAACCACTGAATGACATGTAGGGCAAGTGTTAGATGTGCTTTGTGAGAAGAGAGGTGCTCTAGGTCTGGCATAACAAAATAAAAAAAAAAAAAAAAAGAGAACAGGTACTCTGATTTAGGGTGTCACAACCCCCCTTTAGTGCGGGGTGCCCAACTGGCTCATGCATCATGGGAGTATTAAACGTTTTCAGAAATGTATAACCGTATCGCTCTTTAGGAGAAAGATCTACTGATTGCAGGAGCAGTCTACCCACACAAGTCACAGAGGTGTGTTGGAGACTGGCGTCTTGTACTAGTAGTGTATGTATGTAAATACACACTGCCTGTCGCTTAGGTGGCTAGGATTTGTGCGTATCAGTTTCCAGGACTGCGTTTTGTTGTGTAAGGTTTTAGTTAGTGTACGAGTTTCTGGATTTGTACATGCTACTTGTGAGCCTGCAATGTACTACTGTAGAAGTGCTGTATAGAAAGTGGTACCCTCCCCCCAGCTAACTCCTGTGTGGCATATCAGCACAGCACTGGCACTCCCTCTGCAGTCACCAGCCGCCCAGTTCCTGGGTCATAGGTCCCTGCCAGGTAGTAGAGGTTTTGCCGGTCCTGGTAGCGCTTGCTGTGGCTCATCTTATCATACTGCTGGCGGCTCACCACCTGGCACTTGTGTGAGATTGTCTGTACGTCATTCTCATCCTCATGGGATGACTGGTACAACGCGTTCTGTGGGGAAAAGGAGCAAAAATTAACATCATCTGGATAATTGCTTTAAAAATTAACAGCACCATAATACCAGCCTTAGTCTGTTGTGTTTCTCCTATTAAGATCATTGAAACCAGCGACATGGCAACCTTGGTTCCAGTATGACCTTTACACAACTGGTAGAAAAGGTAATGGGTGTTGTAACCCATATTAATTAGACAACTTAATTACTGCAGTGCAGCTTAGAAAATGAATGTCAAATTTCGGATTGCTTGCTATTTGTTGTACTTTTTCCTGTGCACCATTTTCTGTAAAATAATTCTGTTTGTTTCTTTTGTATAAGGAAACATAGTAATTATTCCACTAACTATAGATTAAAAACTAGTATCATCTTTGTTATTCCTAAGGACAGCTGTAAATATTGTACATTGTTGGGAGCTAGGAAAACAAAAAAAAAATCATGCCACACCGAGGTTTGGAACTCGAGCAAGGCAGCTCTCCGTTCAACCAGCCACCAAATGTCATCCATTTATGCCTCACCTTGCCATCGCTGTGCCTTTTGCCCAATTTTGTTTCTTCAGGATGGTAAAACCACTTCACTTTAACCACCATGTTGCCGCCCCAGGACTCCCACATGCTCTCAATGCGTCCAATATAGGGCAAGTTTGGGCGTCCGGCTGACAGGAAAACTGCACATTCCCCCACGTGCAGAGTCTCCTTTCCCCGGACTATCGACTTGTAGAAGAGTTTTCTGGCTTTTCCTTTCATTCCTCGCCTCTAGAGGTAGAAGAAATGAGACTCGTTAGCCAGCAACAATTAGCAGGAAATTTAGACTTTGGACACCACAGTCAAACTGACTTGACATGAAGCTTGTGGACCAGCATCACATTGTCCAATATCTGTTAAAACCAATACTGAATGTGAAAGAGCATTTATAACAAAAAAAAAAAAAAAGAGCAATTTTTTTTAACATCATGTTAACTGTAATTGTGCTATATATTAGAATCAATGTTTCTGTTGCCTATTTATATACATTTATTACAGCAGTCAAGGAGGTGAGGAACAAGCATTCTCACCTGGGTAGGCTCTCCAGACCATTTCCAGAGCTGGCGTGCAGGCAGAAAGGCAGAAATCTTTGGCCGATTTTCTACAGAGGGCAGGCGTTGCTGTCTAGGTAGGGGCTCTTTGGTTTTAGGAAAGTTTGAAGGGTTCCCTTTCCTCCTCTGTTTAGCTTTCTGTCCTGAGACAAAGCACCCCCGGGAGCCCTGACCACCATCCTCTGTGTGCTGTGCCAGCAAGGCAGGTACAGGGTGCGTGAGGCAGGGCTGTAGGAGCATGGTAGAGTCCACTTCATCTGAACTATCTGATGAATCCTCATTGTCTGTAGAGCAAATGCTAGAGCTGGACATGGAGCCAGAGCTAGAAGATGAAGACGACCCAGAGGAAGAGGAAGAAACAGATAGCCCTGTAAGAAATCTAGATGGAACCCTTGCCCGCAGACCTCCCTCATTTTCATCTTCGTCATGGTCAGAGTATGAGCAGTCACTATCACAGTTCACACCATACTCTGCTTGCCCAGTGTACTTTGAAAGGGCCAAGCCCATGGGTAGGTGGTCATGTAGAGGTGGCTTTCGCTTCTTGTCCTTAGTCAGTCCTGACGCAGAACTGTAGCTCTGCCCAATACGGAGTCCAAAGTCTTTATCACACAGCAGGAGAGCTTTACCATTTTTTGTCTTGGGGGACATAACTCCCTCATGATCAAGTTTCACTAAAAACTCATTTGCCTTCCGTTTACCTACTTTCCCCTTTTCCTCTTCCTCTGGCCTCTCCCCTTTCTTTGTCCGTACAGGCTTCTGCCCAGTTGTAATCCCAGTATTGGCACTGCCCCCAAAAGGACTGTAAGAGTTGGCCAAACTGCTGAAGGAATCCGCGCCAAATCCATTACCAAATACATGAGGCTGTTCACGGCACTTTTGTTTCTTCACGCTAACTTGTGACTGGAAGGGATCATGCAGCCCACTGCTTGTCTTATTTCCAGCTCTGCGTTTGCCTTGAGAAGGCCAGCTCATCAATTCCACATTTGTTGAGCGGCCTAGGAAGTTGGTGGCAGGTAGCGGAGTCTTTGCACCTGAGTTGAATACGTCCATTTTATCTGTAAAACAAAGTAATAAAATGCGCCCTAAGTTTTTTTTTTCAGTCTTAATTATTGTGATCCTCAACACCAGCACAGACTTTGCACCAAGGTTATGGGGAATATCTGACAATAAGGGTCATTTACAGAAGTAGAAAAATTAGCCTCCAGAAGTTCAGATGCAATGTATAGATTTTCCATGTGAGAATGGTCATAGCTGTGGGGTTGCATAATATAACATCTTCTGATGAGAGAATATGCTTTAACCAAGAACTAGATTTTTCTAGCACAATTTAGAGAATAGAAGTCTTAAATGTTCTCATCAGTGTCCCACATCAACACACCCCTACCTACATTCATTTCCCACATTGCCTGTGGAAAGGTCCGTTCTTTTCTCGGTTTCCTCATGGACTCTGTTTAGCGCTCACCTGGTTTCTCTTTGCTTGATGCTTTCCTCCCACTGTTCCTAGAAGTCTCTGCTGCCTCTCGCGTGTCGGGACCTGGGTTCTGAGAGGACTCTGATGCGGAGGTGGTATTACTGGTAAAGCGTTTTGTTCTGCGACTTTCTGCTGACAACAACAGAGCAGGAGAGGGTTCTGTACCTGAAAATGGATGAGACAATGGTATTGTACAGGCTGGGTATTGTCTTCTCCCCAGGCTAAAGACAATGAAAAATCTAATATTTATACACCAGGACTAATGTTGGGAGTATTGCATGTCAGCTCCGATTCAGCCTGCCACTATCCTTTACATTTACCTCCAATGCTTATTTTTTACAACTACAGAACATGGTTATCTGGTCATCTTAAATCTAAAAACTATTTTTGTGCAGAAATCCGCTCACACTGGATGGTGAAGTCAGGAGGCAACAAGCGGATGTTGTTCAGCGAGATTCTTCCACGGTCCCCATCATCAAATGCAACAGTGACAGCGTCAGACTCCCCTTCATCACTGGAGGAACCTGGGGGATTATATAGTGATATAGCTTTATACATGTGCTCATAACAAAGTGTAAATTCTAAGCATGATTATTGGTTGACAGATTTTATTACTGGCTTCTTTGTAGAGTTTCCTGAGAGAATAATGTTCTCTCATATGATGCATTGCAGTATTCTTGAGCAATGCTTCCATTGTACACCTTGTAGCCATAGTCATCGGCCAAACATGTTGCATTTTACCCAGTATTAGTTAGCCAAATGGATAATTAAAATGGTAAATGAAAGCTTGCTTTTAAAAACATTATGTAATATAAAAAACATAGGGTGACATTTAGGAAATAAAATAAATGTAGCGTTGCCCATTGCTCCCATTTTCTAAACTGAATTTGCAAAATGACAGACTAATTGCTGCCTTTGGGTAACAGCACTTGTCTCCACTTTGCACTAGTTTTCTTTGTTACTTACAGGTAGAATTCACTTCTGATGTGGATAGTGTTATTATCTAGCTTCTGGCATGATCTTTGACATATTTAGGGTTGAGAAGCAGACAGCAGTGTCTGCTTGTGTTAAAGGGAAACCTACTTTTGCATTTATTTTATTTTTTTTAATAACTTTTCCCATTAGAATTGTTTGATGTAAATGTTAAGAGAAATATCTTATACTATTTCTGTTGCTGGACTGTAACAGAACTCATCTTACGTGCCATAGATAATACAACAGCTTGGGGTGTATCCTATTGTGTAAGGATGCATCTGAGCTCACTGGGGGCTATGGCGTAGTCCATAAGGGCCAACAATGTCAGAGCAGGCAAAGAGGAGATGGACTCAACCACCTAAATTATTCAAAGGCTGGTCAAGACACAATATGAAGCTTTGCTATCATTTATACACCAGTGTACTAGACACAATCAACATTTGTGTTTTGGATTTAGAGTGTTTTTAGGAGTTTTGTTAATTTTGGGTCTGGATTCAGTGAAATATAGCAAAATTCAACAATTCATTTGATGGTTTCTGAAGCAAAACTTTAAGACGGAAAAGTACATTTAATGAAACAGGCAAATCATTTGAAGGACAAACATTAAATGACCTTGAGCTACAATTTGTTTCCTGAATCTGCAAAGACAAAATATAGCAGACTGTACTTTAGCTATGCAGATCTTTTGGGTAGATTCTGGCTTGGTTAGAAAGAAGAAAAAAACAAAAAAAAACAAAAACAAACTAAACACCATTGTTTCATGCTAATTAGATTACCCCAAAAAATTTTGCATGTGTTCCTCATCCTGACTGCATAATGCAATTCATTATGGAAGCATTTGGAAAGGACATTGTGACCACATTAAACTTATTTAAATCTAGGTGCTTGCCATCTTCCACTTCATGGAGAAGTCAATTTGGATTTCTGTAATGGTCATGTGACTGGTCGGCTAGGGGGGACAGGTTGCTAGGCAACATACCCCTGTCAGCATGCGACAATTACTGTATTGAGCGAGAGTGGGTTCTTGAGACTGTATAGCACAACAGCCGGCTGAAGATGATGGATGTGGCATAATACAGGATTACATGCCTTCTAGGATAGGTGTGTGGGAAGGGGGGGCTTTTTTTTCTTTTTTTTACTGTCTGCAATTTTTTAAAATAAGAGATTGTGTTTCTGCGTGACATTTTAACACATTTTTCAGACTTAATAACCTTCTGCTGCTGTTCCAAAGCTTGCAAATGCAGTTTAAGTAGGTGTCTCACAAAAATGTGTGCCCCCCAGCTGGATTTCTGATGTAATGCAAGTAGTTCCATCAGTACAAATATAAGTAAATGCAATTTCCGTTTTAAATAAGATGCTTCAAGTGTGTAGTAATTTTAGAGTGTTTACCAAAATGTTATTGTGATGCCGATTTTTTTTTTGATATGTCAGCCACAATGTACAATTGTATTTGAGGCTGGAGTTTGTGCTTCCAACACACATACGTCACCATCCACGTACTGTGGAGTGGATAGCGGACACATCAGTGATTATAACAGGGTGAACTGTTTAAAAAAAATAGTCAATCACATTAACTAATAAAGCTTCGTACCTCTAATCACGTTCCCCGGGTACAGGCAGCGAGATTTTTGGCTCCAGTAGGCACAGACTCGTGTCCCAAGTGGAACACAACGTTTGGACTGAGGCCTTACATCCACCACCTGCAGAAATGGAACAAGAAAATTATGTTAGTTGTTCTGTTTAAACAAACAAATAATTTCTCAGCATATTAAGCAGTAATGTATAACTACTATTCTACAAAGCTGTGATTTACATACTGGCTACACACATTTATTTTACTTGTTTGTTGTCACTTTGTAACAGCCAACTATGTTTTTTGCCATTGAAAAGGTTGGGACCAAGTATAGTTGTACAAGGAAAAATGACAGCAACACATTAAAAAATGTCGGTGTGATGCAGATTCCTACTTAGTTATTGGGTACTAAGAAACATAGGGGGCTTAATAACCTGGCATAAAGAGCCATTCTGTAACTTGTAACAACCAATTCGCTATCTTAAATTAATCCGACTGATAAATGCTGATAATATATGATTGGTTGTTATGGATTATAGCAAAAGTGTCTGTTTGGACCATTTTATCAGATAAAGGTTTTGTAGGTACATGACATATATTGTTTAAAAGCAGCACCTGTTACCTAGGGAAATATTTTGTGTTGCTCAGAGGAAGTTCAGGTCGGAGCACCTTAGAAAATGATTTTCCTAGATCAGTGGTAGTCAACCTGGTCCCTACTGCCCACTAGTGGGCGATGCAGTTTTTATAGTGGGCGGTGTTTTTTTTAAGCAATGTTCCACATTGCTAAGTGTTAGAAACAGGAGCACTATGCCCCTTTTCCATAGCAGCCCGATCCCCGGTGGTCTAGTGGTAAGAGGAAGTGGGGCGTGTCTCCAATGTCCAAAATGCGCTACTGCACATGCTCCTGAAACCAGAAGTTCGGCTTTCGCGCCGAGTCTTGCATTAGCGCCCATAGTGAATGGATGCATCTAGTAGCTGCTGCGTACTTATTCCTTAGGACTGGGTTTTTCCTTAACCAGTGAAAGTCATAGGGTCAGACTGGAGGCACCTAATAAGTATATTATACTTAATACAGGTATAAGAGAGCCTGTCCACCACAACAAGAAGTGTATCCTGCACGGACATGCAGAGACTGTGTCACAGTGTTACAGTGCATACCAACAACCTGCACCTGCATGTATATATTTGAATACAGTAACCTGCATATGCAAGACTGCAGAGTTTGACTTTTCCAAATAGGCTTTTGCAAGTAGCTGCTGCTTATATAGTTAAATACAATAACTCTCCCATCTAAAAATTATTTCGCACTTACGCTAAACTGAGTTATAAGGAAATGTTATCATCAACAAAGATACAAAAGTGGGCGGTAGGTATTTAAAGGTTGAAGACCCCTGTCCTAGATGGCAGTGCAGCTTTAAGGGATTGATGGGGAGATTATGTCATCAATACCTATTTATTTATTTCTTAAGGACCTAAATTTAAATCATATAAAGAATATCATTCACAGGTATACAAGCAAAAAAAGCATTTGTCTAACACACATCTGCCTACAAAATGTCTGCCTCCATTGTGTGCAGATGAAGCATCCAGCCTGACTGCTCCCCTCACTAGGAGAGTGACATGACTCAGTATGTTATTAGTTCCTAGTGACCTGACTGGTAGAGCACACATATCTGCTCTCACTCTGTGCTACATCTAGTCACAGACTACACCTCTTTGTTATCAACTTGCTCTAACTTAATTATAGGCTCTAAAAATAGACTGGACCAAATCGTATGCGTTTCCTGTGTAATAAATACACAAAAAGCTCTACTTTGATGGTACTTCTTTAAGTGCACGTTTTGACATTGTAATACATGGCAACACAGCTATTGTTTGTACAGGGAAAGAACAGAGTGGGTGACTGAGCTTTTCCTGTGTTAGCCCGCGCACATACAAGGAACTCACAGCTTCCTGCAGCAATTGCTCCTGGGAGTAAACGCGAGGCCGGTTTCCTCTCTCACCTTCTATTACAACACTGTATCTGGAATGAAGGAAGTATACACATTTATCACTCAGAGGTATGACAGAGTAAGGCTCGTACAGTTGGTTAAAACTAGCTGGGAAGGCTTTCATTTTTCTCTATATTACACAATTCAGGTTCAGGCTCTAAATGACTAAATGTGTACATTAGAGATCTCTATATATATCTATCTATCTCATGAGAAATTGCATTCCAATCAATATTGAGACATTGTGAAAGGGGGGGGGGGGGGGAAACAACCTTTGCTTTAGTTAATAGTACCACAAACACTGACTAGGAGCTAAATGATAGGGCTGGCAAAGCTTGGTGGAATACATAATAGAAACATCCCTTTGTCTGTTTACATTTACAGGATATTATGGGAAGGAACTCCCTACGGCACCGATTTCCTCTTCCTGTACATTCATGGCTGTATCCATTTCCTCTGATGTGAAATGTGTTGAGGGGAAACCTGCTCTGTGATTGCTGTTTTGGGTAATTGAGACAAGACACAGGTGCTAAATACATGACTGCACTACTGAGTACGATAATTGCACCACAAAAGGTAGTCATGGCCCAGGCGATAAATAATGGTGAACATATCAGTGGCAGAGGGTCTCCAGGAGATGTGACTATGAGGCCCAATCTAAATAGGGGGGCACATGTACCATCATTAAAGCACCATATAGGTTCTATGAAATTATATACGGTTCTAAACTAAATAAAGACCCAAGGTTAGATTTATCAAGCTGTGGGTTTAAAAAAAGTGGAGATGTTGCCTATAACAACCAATCAGATTCTAGCTCATTTATTTAGTACATTGTACGAAATGACAGCTAGAATCTGATTGGTTGCTATAGGCCACATCTCCACTTTTTTAAACTAGCAGCTTGGTAAAATTACCACCTGGGCTCTTATTTTTGCAATCAACTTACTCTGTCTGAAAGGCGTAATCCTTTCCCATTTATAAGACATGTTGCAGAGTGTGGCCACTTACATATCAGGGGGCTGTAGACTCCGAATACTGGCTGCATACAGTAAGTTGTCCTCTTTGGGTATCAGAACATGTAACCCTTCCCTCAGGTCAACCTTGGAGAGGGAGCAGATGTGAGCTGGAAAAAGACAATTCCTTCATTTAGAAAGGTCAAATTTAGCACAAAGGTTTATTATTGCTGTAATATAAGCTTACATGTGTGTTACATACAGTGCCAGGCAAGCAAGGTAAAAATGTATTAGTTGTGTGTAAATACTGGTTCACTAATATAAAGTACAGTAGGAAGCACGTAAGCAGTATATCCAGGAAACAGGCTGAAAAGGGGGTTAGGATGAGCAGAAGACAGAAATATGGGTCTAAACCATTCATGATTGAAACCGCACCAATATAGTAAAGATGGGCACACATTATAATTGAATTTTATCTGATGTGTATATACATGTCTATCACTTGTACAGCTCCTCTTAGCATGTGAATACATTTACATTTGCACGGCACTGCTTGAGAATACTATTAGATTGGACCGTTTTGAAGAAGAAAGAACTTCGTGACAAAAATGGGACCACAAATAGGCTGCCAAACCCCTTGTGCCTTTGTGGCATGCAAATCTCCACTAGCAATCGTCTCACCTTTTCTCTTGCCTGTAGAGCTGGCCTCCTCTTCTCCTTCTGAGAAACTGCTGTTATCATCAAACTGGAAGTCATCTTCCACAGCAAAACTTTGCAGGAGTCTACTGACCGCTCGCCCTCGCTCCTGGACAGGAAGCAACGTGTAAAACTAGTTAAATCAGGGGGCTATAAGAAGGAAACACACAGAGTAGATAGAATCAAGAAGAATATAGCCTGGGAAAATAAAACGTCCAACAACCAGGAATGTGATTCAAGATTAGTAAGCGGAGGTATTTATGAAAGTTAGCTTTATTTACCAAGAAATGTTATTAAAATAGATGAATAGAGAAGAAAGAATTAGCAACTGGTGCTATTATTTTCCTACTCAAATAGTTGTTACTACTGTAGAACCATTGCCATTGTTGTTGAACAGCTCATGCTCAAAAAAACACCAACAAATCCCGCACGTACCTGCTTGGACTTCATCTTCCCCATCTTTAGCCCTTCTTTCAGAAGACTCTTGGGGGAACGGGTGGTTAGGGAAAGACTCAGCACTCCATTCTTTCTCTGGTGAAGAAACACATTTCTTTAATACATAATATAGAAGTGTAGGATCTCCAGCTGTTATGGAACTACAAGTCCTAGCATGCTTTACCCAACTCTTACAATAAATTTGAAGCCTCACAACAGCTGGAGAAGCGATAGTTTGCTCACCTTTGATATTAAGAGAATATTACACCTCTAAGTGATGTTATTACATGTCTTTTAAACGGCTGCGACTTCATAGTATGCTTTAATGCAAGGCAAGAAAGTGCGAGTTATTCAGTTGTGGCCCTTGCTTAAAACACACAATGATTATGTCACCACTATATAATAAATACGATAAGTTGTGTATTATATTGAAAATATGTATGCAAGATTTACTTTGTGGTGTGTGAATGTATGTATGACTTTATTTTTTAACGGACCTGGATGTTTTTACTCTTGTCCTTCTTCAGTCCCTGACTAGGAGTGCAGAACAAACTCTTGTGGGGTGTCAGAGCCCGGATATCAGATTGCATTCTATGCCGTATGTTCCCTTCAGGTTTTCCCTTGTGGTTCAATGATTTCTTCCTCAGAAGCTTGTCAGGATGAGATCGAGCTTCTAAGTTAGCAGAACGCTTGCGGATCTTGACTTCACTCTCGGGGTTGGCGATGCAGCACGAGCCTGGGAATTAAGCACGATTAAAAGTACAGCAGATAAAAAGGAAGAGACTAGGACACGCCAAGTTTGTGTACCCAGAAGTCTCACCTAGTAGTCCCTGTCTCTCAATTTTCTTTTTTGCTTTTTGGTTGGCTTCCATCTTCACTACTGCAGATGCAGAAGGACCCACCAGTGACGAGTTACCAGGAGCATTAAGAGATAAGCTGGCCTCATGGTTGGACAATCCAGGGAGATCCTGCTCCCCATCTTCACTGTCAGAGTCCTCATCATGGTCTTCATCTGCCGAGGAGAAAAATCAAATAAAAAATTAAATGATCCAAAACACAACTTTATGAAAATGCACCATGCACTAAATGTACCAATTAACATCCTGTTAATGAAGTTAGCGTCACCACATAAAAACACATCACACTTGTATACAGCTAATATTTCTGTATACCACAATGCTCCGATCTAGTTAAAATGTTATGTAATATATAGATGAGTAAATTGAATGTTTAAACCTTCTCACCTGCTTCCCCAGCTCCCTCCAAATGAATTGCTGCCCTCAGTCTCTCTTGCCCTTTCCTTTCAGCTCCGTCTTTGACCTTTAGACACGATATCCGGTGACGTGGCAGTTTCTTCTGCATCTTGCTAGACGGAAGAACTTCCTTACGGTGGAAAGTGCTGGTGCTAGAACCCAATGCCTTGCTTTTGAGTTGAGAAACCTTCCGTGCCAGTTTGGATACCAGCTTGTTCTGAGGACACACCATCTTCTTGCAATGCATTTTAACCTAAAGGAAGAGAATGTTTACGGGTGCTCTCTCCATATCCCATTCAACAAAGCGTGCGAACGGATCTATGCAGGGCAGGCTTCAGACATAAAAACCAGGAGAGTGTTTACATTGATACTGCTTGTGTACTATATAGTCACAGATTAAGGATTTTGTTCTGTGCAGTATATACACATTTGTTATAATTTTGGTCTGAAATGGGAAAAGTGGCATTCAGATTGTTTACCAGTGGCAAAACCGTTGCAAGACCTCATCTGACAGTGTATGAAAGGCAAAGACAGAACACTGGTGGGATGTTGAAGTCACTCATTGGTCCGCAACATATATTTAAAAATTTACCATATTTAAGCTTATATGAACAAAGCTAGATTATCATTTAGTTTACTGAAAGTATTTATAGACGTAGTCATCAGCAAAGTGTTTAAATGTTGGCAATTGTGCTTTCTAGGTAAAAGACTGTTCTAGGAGGAGACTGCTACTTGGCCATGTCAAGACCCACAGATACCTAGTGTGCCACAACACCCAAGTGGGCATTAGTGTTTCCAATATAACTCACCACTCTGTGGGAGTGGTCCTGGTCACTGTAACTTTCCTCCGATATTTTACGCTTCTTCTTCTTGGGGCCCCCCTCGCTCCGCAGCTCAGCACACAGGAGACTCAAGCTTCTATTTAAAGACCTACAAAAATAAAATCCCATACGTAAGCTCTATAATTTACATACCAGCTCAACCATAAACCCAGATACAAAAAACAACTGTACAGCCGAGCAAACCATGTATCAGTGTGTAGCACAGTATTCTGGCTCATCCATAAGGCATGGATAATGGACGGCTCTTCAAGCCTTTTCCCCCCTTTCTTTCCTACAGCTTCCAACTATTAAAATACACCCCTCTCACTCCAGCGGATGACACCATAAAAATAAATAAACTCACAGTCCTGTTTACAATGGAAGCTTCAGTGTATTCATCACGTCAATGACAACACACACTCCGGAACAAAACAAAAAAAAAAAAAAAAGGGGGGGGGGGGGGAATATTTATTTTCCCTTACCGCTAACTGTAAGCATTACCTTCCATCATTCAGTCCTAACTGTGCAGTTCTGCACAATAGGCTGGCGCTATATAATGGATGATTACAGTAAAAAAAAATGGTTATATTTTAAATATAATTAGAATGTAGACATTTAAACAATACATGTTATTAGCCAATGCTATCTTTGAAGAGAAAAAAAAATGCAACAGGACAATTCATGACACAAATTAATAAGCCACTAACAGATGCAAAGTATAAGCTTGGCAACATCCAGCTCTTGCCATTTATAGAAACAGAAATAATACATATATTAAAGAATAAAGCTTACTATTTATGTCTGAGAGTGTACATGGAAGACACAGGGGCATCTACAAGACTGACGCTCGCATAAGCAGGTACATGCTCTCAGTCTGCATTGCTTCTGGGCACAGTAGGAAATAAATGAAGAGCCTATCTGAAACTTGTCACTTCCCCACACACTTCAGCACAGAGAGATGTGTCTCCAGCCAGCAAGAGGATCCCTGCCCGCTGTGAACCTCACCTCCACGTGCCAAATTCCATGCAACAGCAAGCGGGGAGGGCACTGGGAATCCCTCACTGCAATGCATACAGCACAGATCACAGTTTACTTTATTCCAACTGATTCATGCTCTCCAGAGCCTACAGTAAACACAAGACAGTGGGCTTGATAGTCACCTCCTATCATACAGATCAAATCTAAAAAGTAGTATCAGACTGAAACAAGACCTATCATAAAACAGTGTTTAAGCTTTTCATGTCAAATTGAGCTAAGGGACCCCAATCCTCAGATGCTAGCACTTGGGCCACTACAGGTGCTGAGGTCAAGTAAAACAAACAGAAGTTTTTAAACGCAATATGCAGAGAGAAATAGAAAAATGTGTAAGCTGTCGTGAACATCTATAGTGAACATTAAACCAATATTCACTTTTAATGTGTGAAAATATAGAATTTTTATCCTATTAATGGATATGAAAACACAGAACCTAATGTTCTATAGAAATAATTTGCCATAGTCCTATAAAAAGACGGGTAGAATGGAGGAACAAAGAGCTGGTTTGGGGATTTGGAGATGGACTATGGAGTTGGGGCTACCAAAAGGTAGATTGGAGGTCAGTCTGACCATGGGGATTTGTTTACAGACTGTGGTTCTTACAGAGCAGATTTCAGCCAGCTTTTTAAATCTGTAGTAAAAGCATCTCCCGCAGGCAGATCCATCAAAGCCTCTTAAATCCGCTCTGGAATCTCAGCTGGAATGATTTAACTCTTGCCGCGCTCACACACTCTCGGGCTGAAGCTTGCGATCTCATGAAATATTTAGAAATTATGCAAGCGGCAAGACTGAGCACTTTGCGAGTTGTGTTATTCTGCACTTACTCCCCTACACTTTATTGCAACCTTGTAAAGTGCTGCCTACATTACTGGTGAAACATTAATACAATATGGATACATAAATAATGCAAAACGAACTTAAGAAAGCATCACTGTGTGTGCATGCATTAGAAAGAAAACTGTGGATTGTATGTAATCGCAAGGCTGACATGCCTTTGTCCTTGCAATGATGGTAAGCTAACAGTGGTTTTATGGGTTAGGATGAAAGGTTTCTGCAGCGCCATCACCTTATTTTCCTTCTTTCGCATATCACACTGAGCCAAAATTCACCAAACAGCAGGGAAGAGCCGAGGGAGGAAGCAGGGAGGTTGCTAGGCAACTATCTCTGCTACCGGCCTAGGGATGCATAGCCTGCGTGCAGGCAGAGCGGAGAAAGCCACGGATTTATCATGAAGGGTCAGTGTGGAGAAGAGGGAAGAGAATACCTACGTAATTAGAGAGTAGAATGCACTATATCTATCTCATGGAGACCACAACATATGAAGAAATTCTATATATAGGAGACCTTTAACTCTTTTGCGAATATATACACATATATACATACACACCTAAAATTGCAAGCCTCAAGCTATACTTGGTTAATGGAAATACAATGAACATTTATAGATACCAACGCTTTATAAAGACACTGCCCCTGGTTATGATAATAAAATGTACAGCACTGCTCCATCATGATAGATCTATCTAAACATCCACTTATTTATATACAAATCATATACAGGAGGTTCTCAAGAGCTAACAACAGTTCATGTTTTCAGGATTTCTTTAATTATGCACGTCACCATAGCTTCAACCCCCACTAGAAAATACAGAGCATTGAATAGCGGGGGCAGGGCTTAATGATGTGATTAAGCCTTGCCCCCGATATTTAATGTCGTGAACATCGTCATTTTTTAGGATCAGGGAGGCTTGCCTACTCTTCTGGGAGTCCGGGAGGACTCCCCGAAATTCGGGAGCCTCCCGGGAGAGTAGGCTGGGTTAATCTGGTTAATCTATTTGGCTGGGTGAGTAATCCAGCATTCAGAAATGCTGAAAACAAAACCTGTTAGTAGCTCTTGAGAACTGGGTTTGAGCACCTCTGACATACACCATATCCTCTCTTCCATGTCAGCCTCTTAAATTACAGATAGAAGCACCAACAAAATGGCAGCCAAAGCCCATTCTAGCAGACATAAATTGTCTGCACAGTATATCATCTAAGTGAAAAAATATGGTCCCTGGGAACTCCTCACACCAGATGCGAACATTTACATTCAGACGCTGAATTTGCCCCCATTAGGGCAAATACTGGTTTTACTGACTATCTAGCAACCCTACTTGTGTAACGACCAATAAATAGAATAGAAAATAAAGTGCATGTTTCATGTGGACCATAATATTTAATCAATCAATTCAAAACACAAACTTTGAAAGAAATTGTTATGGGCAATATCCGCTTAAACAGTCTATATTGTGCATTGTTTAATTATTCTATGACTATGCAAAGGTATTTTGATATAATGCTGAACAATGATTTTGGACCCAAGGTTTCCAAATAAAGTCATCTAAAAATAATTTGTGGCATTTAATCACAAATCCCAAGCAGATTGTATTATACACAGATTATTGATACATTTGTCAATATTAACGAACACATGTAACACACAAAAGGTGCGTCTGTGAAAGTGCACAGGAAGAAGAAAAAAAAAAAAGCCACTACCCAGATTATAGTTTAAATACCAATGACTCAGCCACTTCTTGTGCCCACCGTCTGTAAAACAGCTGCTTTTGTAATAGGGAGGAGGGAAGAGCAGAGAAACTGGGGGGAGTAGGCGAGCCAGCATTAATACAGACACTAGCAGGTCCCTTAATAGCTCAGCGGCTCAAACCTGACCCCCTACAATGGTCAGGAGACATAAGCTGCTCCCTTGTCTCGGTGGTACTGCCAACCAAAACAACATCTTTTTGTTGAAATTCTTTTCCTCTCCTTCAACCGTGCAACATTTGCTAATGTTTTCTGACATAAAACTCAGACATTTATTTTTTTT
Organism: Mixophyes fleayi; assembly: GCF_038048845.1. NCBI lineage: Eukaryota > Metazoa > Chordata > Amphibia > Anura > Limnodynastidae > Mixophyes > Mixophyes fleayi. The sequence continues at coordinate 76,760,875 of NC_134407.1, forward strand.
TCCTCGGTCTTAATTGAGGGAGTCATTTAGTAGAGATTTAACTATTATTACCAAATCATAGAGCTTGATGCATTGCACACACTCTCCAATCATGTTTGGACTAGGTTGGAGGATTTATGCAAATGGCCCTTCCGGGAGGCAATTTGTAGCAGAGAAGGACAATTATACAGGGCCCGCGAGTGCGAGAATAGCTGCACCAGGCGGTTAATGGGTAATAGCAGAGCGCTGGAACCAGTGAGCGGTGCCGTAATGTGACCAGAGGCGGCTACATGGCACAGAGAGGGTTTTCTATGCTATGCTGTGTGCCACTTTTGTGGGAGTCCCTCCCCCAACAACACAAGCCTGAGAACAGCCATCATATATCAGTAATCGAGATGAGAGAGGAACCGAAAAATAATGAACATGAAAACATGGATTTTTTATTTATTTTTTTCCCCCGGTAAGGTCTATCACTAAACAAAGTAAAGGCTGGATTGTGCACAGATACATCTATCTTGTTCAAGATAGGAATTAAACAAGCTCCATGTATGGGATATTTCTTGTATTTAGGTGTGTAAAATGAGTCATGTGACAAGTATTCAAAGCCTGTTCGGGTGTTTTGCAATTGTAAAAGGAGCCGCTTGCCTTTTGCAAAACACACTTATAGGAACAATTTCAATAGTTTGCATTGGAAGGTTATAATTTATAAGACTTCCTTAATTTTTCATTAAGATTTGAAACATGATGCCAAACTGTTAGCACAGGTGAAAGCAGAATCGCCTTACTGTACTGTGCATTAAGTGCAAGTTTAATGAGAGTCTTCTTCATCTTATTAAGCTTACACATTATATTTCATCACAAAGGAATGACCTGCATTGAGAAATGAGGGAGGAATGAGACATGTGTATCTAAAGACAGGTCTATATTATAAAGGCATGTCACTGAGGTAAGAAATAAGGGAGGAACGGAGAGCATAACGCAGGCAGATCAGTAGACCTCAGGGGAACATTTAGATGAGTACATACAATATTTATATTATAGTCATGGACTGAGATTACGTAATATAGTAATTTTGTTTACAATAAAAAAGGCAGAGGAACACTCTAAGAGAGGTCTCAGGGTAACTTACTTGCTTTTCTTACTCTCATACAGCCGATGCGAGGAGGGGGCACGACAATGTGGCCGTTTTCTCGGCCTTCCCGGACCCCGTCGGACTGGACTTCTAGAGCTCTCTTCCTTACTGTGAATTGAAAGAAATCTAATGTTACTGTTCGATCCATGGGTCACTGTAAAAGAACTGTTGTCTCAGTAGCCTAAACCTTCCAGGACTATTCGCAACTATTTGTAGTCTAGCACTACAGATGTTATCGGTTAATACAAAACTGCAGGACACAGGGGTTAAATATATTACATGGTACACAAGATCAATACAAGATTAGAATATTGAAGTAATCTATTTTGTTCTGGACGTTTCTGTCCTTCTTGACCATACATTTACTTTCCAGTGTGATTTCTGAAGGTCAATGTTTGCCTTTGGCATTTGTTAATTCTTTAATCTAGAAAAATGGGAGCAGGAAATTGTAAATTCTCCTCCTGGATAAATGTAAAACATATAATATAATATATACACACATACACATACACAGACACACACACACACACACACACACACACACACACAAACACACACACACCGTTCATGGTCTTCACTCCATCCCTGATGATTAACAATGACAAAATACCAAAAGGACCCAGAATCCTCCACCTAGATTAAAAGCGGTGGTGGAAGCAAGACGCGGCAGCAACAGGGCCCAAGATTACTTGCATCAATGGAGTAAAATACTATAGTTGTTGGGGACTAGGTGAAATGAGTGGACTATTCGGAATCATCAGATGTGGTGAGCAGTTTTTTTGTTTGTTTTTTTTTGGGTTTTTTTTTTAACGTGAACTCACTCGTGGTCATGTCGCCTTTGCAGTTTCACAAGCTCCCTCTGCTTCTCCTTATACCGCCGCTGGATCTCAGCCAGCTTCATTCGCATGTCCACCTCTTGTGTATCCAAGTGGTCAATGGCAGCCTTCAGTGGACAGACCTGCGTGTGGGGTAAAAGCCATCTTAACATAATTCTGCAGCTAAACAGCGGATCATATCAAATTAAGGTAGAATTATTGCATTCCTTTTTAAAGTTGTATGAAATAAAATTAACTGTTGCTAACTATTTTATGCACAAACCTTCTTACTGCCACCTCCCACCAATATTTTCTCTATACAAAATTGTATATATATCTATATACACATACATACATATATCTATATATATGTATCACATTCCTAAGAATGCCAGCCTCCATATATGACCAATGTTGTCCTGTGTTTTAAGCTGCTGTTATAAAGAGGGAGCACCTCATTACTGTGCTCCAGTCTACCTCTTTGATGACATCAGTGCATGAAGTATTCCTTCACGTGACATTCAGGGAGGTTCATGATGATGATAAAACACTAAATATAATAAGGGATGTGCATTTACAATTAAATGTCAAAGTTTGATCATATTTAATTTCCACAACACTGTAGATTAAGTCATACACTCAATGCTCAGGTTCAGGAATGGTCTCCCGCTATCTAATAAACTACATATGCCGATGTACTTACTGGTTTTGTTTTCGGCACCCAGCTGAATGTCCGGCGTGATAAGCGGACACGCGGTGCGATGTTCGGGCAACAGGAAAGATGACATGTTGGTTTAGCACCTTGCAGGCTATCAGCCTCGGCCAGAGACCAGGCAACAGCAATGGTAGCAAAAACTTGAAGATCTGAGACCACAAAATCATCTTCGCTGGCTAAAACAAGAAAGAAAAAGAAAGTAAGAAAGTTTAGCAAATCTAATGTTTCTCGCAAATGAAAGTGTTTATTGAGTGGTTAAAGTACACCTCTCACCTATAAGCAGCAGAAGCAGACATTTTGTGGTCTAAGCCAAAATCCATGAAAACGCTGCCTATTATTTCAACAGAAACCGATGCTGTGTCAAACCTGCGTCAGTGATGTCATTTTATCCTAGCCAATCGGATTGACTGCTTCTCAATAACTGGTTCAACCCAAAAATGGCTGCTCCACCATGTCTTGGCGATGGCATAATTGAGCAACCCCTCTCTAACAGGTTAGTGTCAAAGGACACGAAAATCATGGATGAAATTATGGCATTATTAACAACCCCAAAGAGACACACACACACACACACACACAAATAAAAAGTAAAAATAGAAATTTAGGGGGGAGGAAATTAGACCACAGATTAAGCTTTGGCACACCTTAAGCAAAATTGTGTAACTGGGACATTAAAAAGCAAAATACACTATGCATATATGTTGATATATTGATGTTGTGAAGCTTTCATATGTATGGCATTTACTCCCCAAGTCATTCATACTTATGCGGTCTGGTAAATGGTTCTGAAGGCAATAAGACACATGGTAAAGAAAAGAGGGACATGGTAAATAAAATTTACTGAAAGTAGGTAAATGCTAAAAGTGTACCCGTCAGTAAGAAAAACTATGACAACTTACTGACGGTATTAAATTACATGTAGGCGCCGCTTTAAATTTAAGCACTGAAGACGCCGAACTCGCGGGTGTTGAAGAACCCGGAGCTTCATACATTTACCCCGTAGTGTTCAGTACACCAGTAATTTGGGCCTGAATCTATTAAACACTGGCATGTTACATAAATAAAAGGTTATTAAACATTGGTGGCTGTCAGTATATGAAAACATACTATTTGGAATATGGCGAGAGAATGGAGCAGACTGTTAACGAGGAGATGTAGAGAGAATAAAAATTCACCAGTTCTTTGTATGCTAATAAACCAGAGTAATTTAAAATCCCAGCACCGAATGCAGCATTTCTGTCAAACAAAAAGGTGTAAGCAGATATGTTGCAGGTCCCTCTGGACTAAGCATTCTGCCAGTTATTACTACTGCTCACTGTAAAGATGCCCACACGAGTGTTTGGAGAACCATCTTCCAGACGGTTGATGTGGTTGCATTTCCGTGCATTACCTTATGCACTATGGCAAGAGCAATCGATGCTAAAAGCTACTTGGGAGAGCATTGCCCTATTTAAGTATGGCTTCCTGTGCTATATCGTAGCACATGTACCCATCTGTCTTACAACTGACAACACGCTTCCGATGGCTCCCATGACAGACACTAAAAGGGGCCGGACTGTAATATGCAGCTAATTATCACCCCCACTGCACTACACAGCTTATAATTTGTCAGCCAAAGAAAAAGCATGCCACATCTTAGAGGATTATTATGCCGTCAGCGACTGGCATGGAGAGGGTTAAGACTTGCAAATGGTCTGTTTCTTTCTTTGGAGCACAAAGGTAGGCAGGAATTTAACGAATAATTAAACTCTTCAGTTTAAATTATTAATTTTGGTAAATCTACAGCCTTAAATAAAAACAAAAGCTCTTGATTTCGATTTTTATACAGTGCTTGGGGGGGAAAAAAAAAGGTATTAAATTGGTCCATTACCTATACATAATGAAGGCAGTTATTTTGTGGCCTTCACGAATACAGTCTATTAATTCACATGGAAGGAATGACATCACTTAGGCACCTCAGATTGGCTGCATCCTCATGAATATTTGTTCAGCCCACAAAATGTCAACCCGATACACTGCAGGGTTGTCTTTCCGTCGAAAGGGACACACCTTTAAGCTCAGTAAGAAGTTCAAAGGGGCATATTCAATTGTCCGCAGTTTCCACCGCCGAAAAACTATTACCAGTATTACGGTAATCGTAAGCTGGATTTCAGCTCGCAGCTCCCTGAGCTGAAATCCAGCGAGAAAAGTACCGTAATATAGGTATTTACGTGCACTATTACCGTAATGACTGTAATAGTGTGCGTACCGCAAGAATTTTGGCTATAATGCCAACAATTGAATATGCTCCAAACAATACATTTAGTCAAAGAAAGACACCTATCCATAATAACATGTCAGCAGGCATATTAGAAAAAAGTGTTCCTGCTTTATTGTCAGATATGTTTGTTAAAGCTGGGAGCAGCAGGTAAAGGAAGGCCGTCTGTTGCCTATCACTGGAACAGACTGTTAAGAACCACAATACAGAGTGCAGACATGAAATACATAAATGGATATTTTATACCCACATCCGTTCTACAAGCTAGGATTTTGCCACCATGTAGCTAGAAGGTTTATGCTTTATTTACCGAGAGGAAGAAAAAGCCCATCATAATTGAAATCTTGATAGTCTTAATACTTGCTAGCACTGATGATACTTTAAACCACGAAGTTAAACAAAAAACTTTGGAATGTGAAAAACTTTGCAGAAATATAATAAAAAAAAGTTTGCAGTAACCAAAGTAGTACCGGTAGTAAAAGTAGTACCATCCACCCTATAATATTTAGTCTCTAGGAGGAAAATAGGGGACCATTTCGAGGATGTCACCAATATTTTCACTCATGAAGGAATCCTCCGTGATTAAAAACATAGGTCCCTGGAATGTAAGTACTATTATTTGGCTAGATGGAATAATGAAAAAAAAAAAAGTCAAGCTATCCCTAACCATAGATTTTCACAAAATATTAACACGTTACTGTGTAACATTCCCTTGCGATCATCTGACATGGCTGACAATTTAGTGATGGCTCCCAGGGACAGTGAAACGGCATTTTGTGCTGAAGGAGATTGGGGACTGAGAGATACACTGGATCACCGTACACTTACATACTGCAGTGTGTTTATTTGCTGAACTAAGAAATCAAATCCTCCCTCTTAATGGCTGCTCTAAAAAGTGGCTTTGGAGGGTAAGGTCGGGGGCTCAGGGTCCCTGTGGAGCATGAGAGTCTGTGATTAAGTAGCACACTGCACTTAGAGCCCAGGCTGCAGTGTTTGTGTTTAATAATCTCTGAGGAGAAGACAATACTCAGCCTGCAGGGAAATTAACTGCCTAAGATCTCTGGCTTTTAGCTGCTCTTCGCAATGAAAACCCTTCCCTCCAGACTTCTGACAGAGCAATAGGTAAAGACTACTCCTACAAAGGGCGTTTAACCAAATGAGAAGCTGCACCGGACTCGTCCCTCTGAGAAGTTCCCACCTAAAAGTAGGATCTGTAAACAATTGTTGAATCAAACTGAACGGATACACGTCAGCTGAAATCTTCAGGTTCTAAACTTGCAATATTATAGCCCAGTATTAAGTAATTCTATTGAAACAAAAAAAAAAAAAAAAAAAAATCCCAGAGGCAGGTCAGATTTCAGTTTCCTTACAGCAATGCTAACTCTGCACACTTAAGATAAACTGAATGAACAATTATGGCTCGTTAACCACTATCCGCTGTTAATGCCCAAAAGCTGCATAAAAAATAGGCCATTGCATCCTAAAAATTTTAACGCTGTGGTTCAAATTTTAGCACAAACCATGGCCTATTTCTCATGTGCTACCAGTAGAAAAAAATTGTATTGATTAAAGCACATCACATTAAAATTGCATAGAAAACATGTTAAGAATCATAAAACGCATCTAATGCTCACAGTTTTGTTCGTTCTATCCATTTTCCCAGGACATAAACGTGCACATGCCCTGTGTTCTTTATAGTCCATGAAAATGTATTTCTCAACATTTTGTCACCGAGTTGTTTTTTTAAATGTTTGTATCTACAAGTTTATTGAAGATATTTAGAGAGATGTTTTTGATGGCCATTAAGGGGATGATGTCCCTAAATTGACACTGCTGTGTAATGGTTTATAAAATGGGAGTAAAAAAAGCCACAAACCTTTTGTAACTTTTAGCTGGTCCTGCAGAGCCAGATCTGCTAATTCACTTAGCAGAGCAATCCCATGAATACCTGAGCTTGAGGGGAAGGATGAGGAGTTGGTAACAGGAAACACATTCCCTTCTTCAAGAACTGAGGGAAGTTCTCCCAAGGAGATACTGGCCGCTATAAGCGCATCCAGACTGTAGATGGACTCTTGGTGGTCAGTCACAACTGGGGAGCAAGGTAGTGAAGGAGTAAAATGCTCATCATCTGCCACCTGTGTGTCAACCAAGTCCAGGTCATCACTAACCTTGTGTAACAAAGTCTGACCTACATCACTAGAGTTATTATCAGGTTCCTCTACAGTCACTGGAGCCTCAGGAGGCCTCTTAGAAGTGTTTGGCAACTGTCCAGCTGATGTGCACTCAAAGACACAACCATCATCACCTGGTTTTTTCCTCTCATCTGCTTCCAGGTTTTTAGACTCTACATCTTCCTTCTCTTCCCCATTATTTTCAGGCTCATCAAAACTCCTGCTGGCTGCGGATTCCTCACACTCCTGGAACTTGGGGACCTGGGATTCTTGGCTACATAGCTCACTTAGGTCTGTTTCCCCTAAGCGAGGCAATTCCTGGTTAATATCCAACGAGTCCCCTGCAACTGATGCGTCACATGAAGATTTCTTGGAAGGGGTAAACGTCCTGGACTGCTCGGGTTCTGCCGCAGTTGATGCTATTTGCATAGTTTCAGGATCAGCAGGTTCTGCAGAGTGCACATGATGGGGAGATGGAGAGGTATAGGATTGGACAACATCTGGGTAGGTGTATCCAGGAGGCAGATCTACAGGACAGACAAAGATAATTTACTAGATCATTAAAAAAATGTTTAACCTACAGTTCTGCCATTTAAGATACCTCTAAAATGTACACCATTGTCAAGTGGTTCTTTAATTCAGCACTGTCAAGTAGGGTAAAAAAAATAATAACTTCACAGGGATCATTGACCTGAGCCCCCAGGAGCATTTTAGTGCAGACATTTTTGCTGGTGCCCATTGGTACATCTCACAGCCCAGGCCAAAAAACAGGGCTGACTGCAGAGTGTAAGTATAGATACATTATCATTCAAGACATTTGGCATGTTACATAGGTATGATAAGCCAATTTGTTGCACGGCACTGTGGGCTCAAATAGGCCCTTCAATGATCTTACCAACAGAAAGTCTGATGTACATGGAAATGTATAAACTCTTCACTCATTTATATAAAACAATTTTAATTTGAGCTATCTTAACATATCAAGCTATTGTGTTATGATTAGAATATCTCTCATGCTTCAATGTGGAAGACAATTAAAAATATACACTTCTACACGTCTCATGACAAAATTTAGTAATACTAACTAGGACATACTAAGACAAAAATGAAAGCCCCCCCTATTGGGATGGAAAATATGATGTGTGATTAAGGTGTACTGGAAGAAGAGGATGGGATTGAACTTGTCATGTACATAGTGAGGACAGCAATATTCATGACAATGCATTCTGTCATTCACTAGGAACCAGGACATCAATGACAACAGAGCTTAGAAACTCACCAGGATAGTTATATCACTAGTTTTTAGATAATTGATAGACTGTATTCTCATGGTTGTTAGTTCAGCTCAAAAATTATCTGCCTCCACTATGGGGGGTATTCAATTGTTAGCGTTAACGGGAAAAAAACGAGCGCTTAAAAAATATTACCGTTTATACGGTAATATTGTGCGAGAAAAGCGTTAATACGGTAGTTTACTCACGGAACTTCAGCTCACCGCTCAGGGAGCGGCGAGCTGAAATTGAGCGAGTAATTACCGTATTAACGCTAAGATTTTTTGAGCGCTCGTTTTTCCCCGTTAACGCTAACAATTGAATACCCCCCTATGTGTAAGATACTGTAATGCTTTATTATAAACATTAAGCGAAAATCAGTGATAGAAAGGAAATAATGTGCGGATGTAATAGCATGCTGACTCTCATAAGCCTAAGGGGTTCTCCTCCGCTGCTAGACCACCATACTCAGGACAGAAGAACTATATAAAAAGAACTTGGAGGTGTTAAGAGGGAGGGAAGACAGTGAGGAATGGGGTGGAAGATGCAAACGTGAGAAAGAGAGGAATGATGGACGGAGAGAAAAATAGACATGACCAGACCAAGCATTAGATAGATGAAGTGAGAGACTGCACAAAAGGGGGAGGGTAAATGATTGAAGGGGGAGAAGATAGATGGACAGAAAGGGGGGCGGGTGGCTGGATGTCAGGGATTAGACAGACTTGGAAGATGAATGTAGGCAGCCGGACTCATTACCCTGGCTGTTTTCTGGGTGTTTATGCAGCTGACACACACGGAGGACCAGGAAATAAATGTTATCACTCAGTCTTGAGAAGGCTATGAAGGTGCCCTGCGTTGGTAAATGTCCCCCCAGGCTGCTCATCGTCAGATGGTTATTAATGGTATCCTCCCACTCTTCTGACAGCATGGCCAGATGAACAGCATATCATTCCTACAGCCTAACCCCTCACAAGGACTTTTCAAGGAGACGTCAGTGACTCATAACCTTGGGGTTAAGATACTGGTCTTTGAAGTAGAATATTATATTCTATGATCCCAGGCCAATACTGCACGACTTTGGCCAAATAACTCCCATATACAGTCTAATGAAAACACAGACTGCAGGCGCATCGTGTGCTGTAGCAGCACTTCCCAGAATATGGATAGTGGGGCTTTAAGAGTCTAATTTTAACTCCATAAGTGTTTGATTGTGCTAGGAACACACTGCAATGATTCAGCCATGAGCTGGCAGAGCATACAGTGGAACAGAGCAGATTTCCAACCATACGCAGAGAAGATGTGGTGACAAATGGGCCTTGCGGCATGCAAATATGCTTTTAATTTAAAAGGCAATCAATAGCACTGCAATTCCTTTAACGGGTTGTGCAGATCTCTGCCTCTCCCACTTTCTTCTAAAGTTTTTTCCCTTTCTTTGAGCTACTGTTAACCTTTGCTGTGCTAAAGAAAAAAAAAAAAAAAAAAAAAAAAAAAAAAGACAAATCCCTACTATAAGTCATTAGCTGCATGCAACTTTTGAGCTGCAGTAATTGAGGATATTGGAGCACGCTATGGGTAATAGTTACTCAATACTTGGTACACACCTGGTTCCAGTGATTTGGGATAGTCTCTGGGGGGTTGCCCCTCCCCCCTCCTATCTTCTCCCTCTTTCCCCTTGGAGCTTTGCACGGGCACAGGGCTGACAGCTGGAGAGCTGGGCACCAAGATGGAGCTGCCATCGGGGCATGCCGGTAAAGTGCATGGGGCCAGCGGCCGGGGTGTTGGGCATTTGGACGGAGGCCGTAGGGCAGGCGAATGGGAGCAGGGAGACAGCTTGGGTGGTGCAGGAGCAGAGGGAGGTGGCAGCAGCAGGCTGGGTTGGGTCTGGCTCTTGGAAGTGTTTAAGGCATCCGCTTTACTGTGGGACTTTAGGGCCTTCTCGGGTTGGTCTTCAGATTCTGGCAGATGATCCTCGGATTTCCGCTAGAGAGAGAACAGATGGTCGAAATGAAACATTAGCACTACTAGCTTTCTTCCAGCAATGATGGCTATAATCACTAGGAACATTAGACAAAAACTCAACTTGACATACTTGGAGATGACTTTGCCTCTGAAGTTCTAGAGCTTGCGCCGCTCTCTGCTGCTGCAGCGCATAAAGCTCCTGTTGCCGTAGAAACTGCGACCGCGAGTAGACTGGGAGCTGTCCTGGGTGCTGGAGGTGGGAGGTGGGTCCTCGGCCAGGGTACATGGGTGGCCACAAAGAAGCCTGATCCATAACTTCAGCTGTGGAAAACACAAAATTTTAATACTCAATAGTTTGTAGTGGTAGATTTTACATTAGGCATTACAACTGCCTAAACAAGAATTAGTTTGTTACTGTGCAAACTTAGGGTGGGGGCAACAAGCATAAAAAGATAAGAATTCAGATATTGTTCATGTACATAAAAAAAAGAGCTAGCAATTTGAGTTTAAGTCACAAAACTTACCAGTTTTATTTAAATTTATTCATTGCTTATGTTATTTAATTTAACTTTATAGAGACAATGTGCATTTAACAGCCAAGTGTCAAAGTGACAAAATGCACGATAAAGGGAGAACTGTATCATTTCTACCAAATCATCACGCTTTGCTACATACTAATGATCATGTTTATTTAACTTTTTCTGCACACTTCGCTATGGATGACACATTGGAATGGTCACATCTCCTGGCACACTTGCAACAAATTTAATGAACTGCATGCACTTACCGAGAGTGTGTGGAGCAGTGTGGGGAGAGGGCTCCGGAGGTAGAATGACCAGCTGGGCAGGAGGTTCCTGTGGTAGGGGGAATACTGGTTGCATGGCACTGGGCATAGATGGGGGAAATCCTGGGGGCAGGTTCTGGTGTAGAGCTGGGTGACCAATACCTGATGGCAAACAGATAAAGTTTTATATAAATTTGCATGACTCCACAACTTTTATCCCATTTAGCATGTTTAAGCTGATAATAAGAGTAAAAAATAATTTCAACAACTAATACTTGTACATCCCAGGGGCAAGAGGGCACCTCCAAACAGACAGTGACAAGTTACTAGGCACATATTTTATTTATATTAAAAACAGGAAGACATTTCTTTCCAGGGCACATGCTTTAGTGTTGACCATTCAAACAAAAAAAAATAAAAATAAACTGCTGTGTCAGCATGTATTTGTCACACTAATTATAAATGACTCTGCTTTAGGTCAAATACCCTTTGAGACGCAGCAGAAATTAACATGCTCACCGTAGGAATGGCCACCCATCCAAATGGAGGGGCTCCTTGTTCTAGGCAGCCAATGTGGGTGGGTTGGGTGAGTATGTGGTGTAGGATCAGCTCCTAATTGGCTGGCTTGGAGAGAGGAACCACCTGCTATCATAAGATGAGGGGTAAGATCTCCCGGGCAACCACTGGAAGGATGGATTCTGGCAAATTCAACCAGGTCCTTGTTTTCTCTAAAACAAATGGGACATGAAAAGTGTGAAACAGGATTAAGAGTACAGAGTCCTGGTAGCACTACAGGGAAAATAGCAGAAATCCTCTTTTGAGAGCTACTCACTGCATTAGAAGGTCTCTGCTGGGGATCCCCAGCCTCTCCTCACAAAGACGATTCCTGTCTTCTTCTGCATCCAGGTCAATCACATGCATTGATCGTCCAGAGCCTGCTAACAGAATGAAAAGCATTGGTCCACACGAATACACACACAAGCTATTCGGCTACAGGACATGAGTTTTTTTTTTTTAAAGAAGGTGCCAATTTCAACAGGTAACAACTTAAATTGGATGTTCACCCAAACAAAAATTACCATATTTAGTCGATTCACTATGTGAGTGTCTTATAAAATACATCCTTTAGAAATCCCATGCCATTGCTCAGGATAGCTCTGCCTCTTTGCCAGTCAACTACTGATCATCATACATAATGTGAATACTGGATGCCAGGGAAAGCGAGGGACAGCACCAGACCCACCAGAAACTTAACAGCAAGCATTAGGCACTGAATAATGTTTCTGAACTAGTAAGGAAACTGTAGAGGATGCAATTTAAGAAACATGTCCAAATAGTTGTATTGCTATAGATGAACATGTGCTAAAGAGAAGACAGGAAAGATTTTAGGGCTATTAAGATTATAGTCTTAAGTCTTATGAATGCTGTCCAAGACTGGCATAAAGAAAAGTCATCACTCCAGCTCAGGTGTGCTCTTCCACCAGTTTTAAATATTTTATTTCATTATCACAGAATCTAGGTTCAATATTCCACACTGAGGTAAGATCAAGAAGGGGTTAAAAGCTTGCCCATGAAGTTCTCGCCAGCCAACTACACTAGAAAGGACTCAACTGGAAGCTGTGTCTCATCAGGAGATTGGCCCAGAGGCCGGCTAATGAAAGCCATGTGTTATAAGTGAGCCAAGGGCTTCTGGTAACCCCGGATATTCCATTCTTGCCAACTCCCTACCCCCTTCTCTATTACTCCACCAAACCACATGATGACATCACTCCAATCACACATCAGACAGGAACCTCTCACGCCTCTTCCCACTCACAAAATGCTTCCTCCCAGAGGAATCCAGTGTGCAAATCCTGATTTAGTAGGTTTCTTTACTTAGCCACCGAATCCTGGCACAAAGAGGAGGTTTGGGTGTCTGTAACTCCACGTGTTAACAGCAGTGCCATCTATCTGACACCACTGTAGTTTTAGATTAGCTGAGCTGTCTTCAGATTAATTTGCTCTGAAATCAAGTTAAGAGGCCCCCAAAAGAAAAAGAATTTAAGGACATAAGCTATACCTCCAAACTAGTAATTGATCCAAAATCGGTAATTAATTTAGCCATATACAAGTCTGTATTCCCCATCTCCGCACACCTGTGACAAAAAGGCTTGTACAGGGTGGATTCATTCATTTTAAATTCTAAACGGCACATCTAACATACACACGCTGCATAGCTGCACTGCAAGCGCTCTATATGCACTTTACATGTTTTGACAGCTACAATAGAGATGCAACATGCACTTGAGTTAACTACATTAGTTTTCGGTCTAGTGTTAAATAGCTGTCTATATATATCTATACACACACTTACATATTATGCATATATACATACATACATTTAAAACATTGCACATCTAAGTTTTGTTTGTGAAAGGGTGTGATTTCTTGCCAATTTTTGTTTATTATTTCTTTTTACTTTTGACCACTTCTTGTTTCTGTGTTGAATGAAACTTGTGACAAATTTCATCTTCTCTTAACGTTAGTGGGTGTTATTTTCTCAAAAAAGAGTACAATCTCAAATAACCTGCAACACTGATTAGTGCAAAGTGAAGTCACCAATAACAGCAGATGTAGCTTCCTCCATATGATCGTTAGTGTAGCTCTTAGATAATTACAAACACATTAAAGTATGTGTTATGAGGTTTTTCCCTCTATGTTAACAGCTAGGATAATTACTTGGTCATGCAGATTAATTCATCAGTGTTTCACTAAGAATCCTCAAAACATGACCAGTTAGTACCTGTATACATTGGACCTTGTTTAGATTTTGGAGCAAATTCAGTAATGGTGCAGAATTGCATCTGGACAAGCCATGAGGCTATGTGGGGGGTAGACACGTAATTTTATTGCATACGGGGAAAATATTGCACATTTTTTTAATATAGCAAAGAAATAGTGGGCAGGTTTATTTTAGCACTGCAATTTAGAACAGCTAGATCGCATCCCTTCCAACTCTAGATGTGTTCTCACTTGGTTTTGCCAAGGTGCAAATCGGCTTCCAATGTTTTTGATGCTCCACTTTTACTAGCTTAAGAATTTACAACTTCAGGTAATGAACATTTTCTTCATAAGAAACTAGGTTAGTGGTCATACATGCACCCCTCTGCATCATCTCCTCTGGCTGGTGCCAGGGGCTTTACGTGGAAATAAAAAAACATCTGCATACGCTCTCGCTAAACACATTGCAACATTATTATTTGGCATTTTTACCCACCTTTCTGTCCCATGTGATTTCTACTCTGTCGGCTTGAACTTGAACCATAAGATGACTCATGGCGGCTGCTGGTGTCTTTCTGACGTGCTACTGCCACTGCAATGCCAACAGGGGGCTGCCTGACTTCCCCTTCCCCGTGTGATGTCTCATTCTCTCTACTTCTGGCACAGTCCATTCTCTCTTGCTCTGGCTGGCACTTGTTGTTTCCATGGAATTTAATTTCTTGATGGGAGCAGCTGGTCTTCATATTCCCCAACCCCACAAACGGTGTTCTCTGCCCCACAATAAGTGCTTGGTTGCTGTATTTTAGTAGGTTTTTCATGGCAGATACCTCATCTGTTGGGCCTTGCATCTCCTGGCTCAGAGCAGGGCCTGGAGTCATGAGCGCAGCCTGTTGTAAACTTGTGCTGAACGGATCTAGGTAAGAGTTCTTTCTGTCCTCACTGATTGAAATGGAAGGCTCTGTCCATGGTGGCAGATGGGGACCATTATAGCCCAAGGAGCTTAGTTCAATGGTTTTTCTTTTTCCTTCTTGGTTACTCTGCTCCATGTCAGTTGGCCTGTGCTGCTGGTGCCGTATTCTTGCAACCTTTTGAGAACTGTGCACCTGGGAGTCCTTGGAGGCCCTGTCTAAAGTGCAACAGGACTGACTGTTTTTTACACAATGTGCATCCTGGTTATTAGGACGGGGACAGTCTTGTGATGTGGGCATCTCAAAGTACGCAGCCTTATCAATGCCCCTCTGCATAGCAGTCTCTGAACTTAAGCTGTTTAAAAATTCCAGGTTTTTGATCCTTGCGGCTGTGTTCTGTGGCCACTCCGATCTCCTCTCCCCTTTAGCCTCAGCTTTTAAGTGGGAGAATGTATTAGAGTAAGACCCAGGAGGGTGGGAATTAGAGTTCATTTCGTGGCTCTTGTCCTTTCCGTCTCCTCCTCCTCTGTCCATATGGCAGCTCTCCGGGGTCACCTGAAAAGGCCGGCTTTTGTCGGTGAAGTGCCCCACGGAAGGCACAAACGTGGGCCTGCCCATCTTTAGCTCCCTGCCTGACTTGTCCTGCAAAGAGCATACAACGTCCGAGTTGGAATGAAGCTGCAGACATGGGAATGAGCCGGTGGAGGTGTTAAGTGGAGCAGGAATGCTGGGGAGACTAGATGGGACAGTGTATGACACAGAGTGGTGAAGCATTTGCCTCCTTTCTAGGCACTCGCTGTAAGGTTGCTGAGGCTCGTGCTGGGGATATGACCTGTCTGATCTCATCTCTTTGGCACATCGGTTCTGGCTACCTTGACGAGGCATCCCTGCCCCAACAGTGCAGCTCGACAGCAAGGCTTTGCTAGGGTCCCCATTGAGCACCTTTGAGGTCATTAGGCAAGAGTTTAGATGCTTGGTCCGGTTCTCACATGATCCTCTCTGGTGCATATCCTCTTTACAGTGGTTGTCCATAGAAATGGGCAACACCACTTTCTGTCTATCCTTGCCCTCCTCCTCCAAGTGCCTCTCCTTCAGGTCCCCTTTCACCATCTTCTCCTTGTTCAACTCTGAGCCCCCTAGATAACGGTCATTGTCTTTAGATGCCTTCTGCATATGGCTGTTCTCTCTGTCACGACTGCAAGAGCCAATGGGATGACCTGGAGCCGCTCGTGCAATGCTGGGAAAATTGTGGTTGGCTGACAGGAGGGTGGGCTGCGCTGGAAGGTTCCTCAAATAGAAGTTATCTGGAATAAAAGTATGGAAGACAAAAGATAAATAAAGTGTATAACTGGACTAGACTGACATCAGCAATGCTATGAAGTTATAATAGCTTAGTATCATTCATAAACATACTAAATGTCATATTGAAAAAGGACTTGCCTTGCTTTATGCATACAACTAAAAGTAGTCATGTCTGAAAAGCTACAATACAATTTCTTGCTATAAGTTACAGCACTTTGTTCTAGTTTTCATAGTGGATGTCTCCCACTGATGGTGAACGTTAGTTATGTGTTCTACTACAATGTAGCCAATGGTGGCGCTACATTGTAGTCTATGGATGATTTTATCAGTAGTGTAGATTAGATTAACTTTAATATGGTGGGAAAGGAGTATTTCTGAATTCTGTGTGTTCACAGCTTTTAACTTTTCTACAAATGGAATTATAAAATCTATTCTTGTAGTTTTACAGCACTAAGAAAACAGCTTCTTATTATGCTGTGCATTTTCCCAGCTCAAATCATATGAGTGAAAGGGAATTCAGAATAATTTGGCTCACTATTTCTTTGGATTAGGACAAAACCACAATATTGTGAAAGGTGAGATCCATTAGTAGATGTCTCTGTCAGCACAGGAGGGGCATGGAGACTGGAGTCTTCTGAAATCGGCAAGACGGGCCCACAATGCTTGGATTTCACTTTATGTCCGATCCTCCACCTGTTCCGCTCTGGACAGTCAAAATATAACATTTAATGGAGACAAATTGTATGCCAGAAGCTGAAAAAGGACACCTTGGTATTCAGCTGGCATGGATGCAGGAAGCTGCCCTAATAGAGTTCGAGTTTATAACCAAAGGGGAATAAAGGTCACTCCCACCCTGCTGGGAAATGAACACACCGCTATATATTGACACAAACTATCAATATACATTTTCAATTATCAAGGCCTGAAAGGTCAGATTGCTAGAGAAGGAAGCTTGCAACAGTTTTGCAATACAGTATATCACATTCTTGCAATAAAAAAAAAAAAAGGATTCATTGGATTTTTGTGGAAGGTTTTTACACACAGAAATGCAGTTTCCAAGGCCTCGTAGGGAAAAGATGTGCAAAAGAAAACGGACGACATTTTTTGCAGTGTCTATATGACAGACTGTGGGTTATTTAGCCAGGTAGACACCAGTGTTTTGGGGGTCTCTGATTGTTTTTCCCTTACCACTCAAAGTTGTTAATAGGGTGAGTAGCACCCATACTGTTTACTTAATACCTTTTCTGTGTCTGGGAGGAGAGTGTACTGTATTGTGCTGCACTGTTACATTACACTTATTTTCAGTTTGTCAGGTCTATTTTGCCTTCACTGACTAAACACTATCAATGGTCTGCAACATCAAAGAAATGTTTAGGGTAGTTTGCATAAGGGGTGAGTGGGCACCACTTCAATTGCTGCAAAATAGTTCAACGCTGTTCAAGATGGCAAGAGTACATCACTGTATCTGACTCAGACATCACCTTCCAATCACAGACTAACCTACAACATATATTACATGACTGCACCACACAGGCGTTTTCGTCCAATAATCGGGCAAATCAGCCCACATACGACCTTTTGGTCGGAAGTCAAGGTAGTGTGTATAGTGATACGATGGTCGAAAGTCGTTCCAAAGTGTCGATTGTCGGCTCATTTAGTTTGTCATACTGTTTAATATTTTCTGACCAATCACCGAGCGATCATGTAGTATGTATGTACTCATGCTCACAATCCCCATAGAGTTTACAGAGTCAGGCTCTTTTCAGCCAATGCTAACAATGAATGTCCCAGCGAATAAACGTAGAGTGCGCTGTAGAAGGAATAATTCGTTTGTTTGTTCTGAGACAGAATGTTTAGTTTCAGAGTAACTGAAGCTAACGGAATTTGTTAGGACATGTGTATAGCTATAACAAAGCATTTTAATCAGTGTGATAATGTGACAAGAATGAATGAATGAATGAATATTGTGCTGTCATTCTCTGAAGACTAAGGGTTACAGATGAAGGACCAGATGAAGAGCACAGATCTGAAGGTGAATCCTGTCAGTGTGTATGCATGAATCGTCAGACTGATCAGACCTTCAGTCATAGGTACAATCGTTTCAGATAACAAGTCAGTGGGGAAATTCTTCAGTGTGTACCTAGCCTTACTCTGCGACGACACCATCCAATCACAGACTAATCTGCTACATAGACTCTGAATACTCACACTCTTGGAGTGTGTCCCATCACTACATTGAACCATGTGACACAAGAAGTAATGTGAAGAAAGTGGGCAACTAAAATCTGCAGTTCCCTGCATACTCTGTATATAAATTGAAGCTATATCTCAGCCAACGTTAGAACATTTCACTCTGCATCAGCCTTTTAGAGTGTATATATGAGAGCGAGGTAGATCTTGTAATAGTGCCTGTGAGGTGGGCGGAACTTATTGCGACTGATATTGTTGACTAATTTTATGTTAATCCCTGTCTATGTTTGGCAAGTTTTTACAAAATTGCCAAAGTCTCCAGGTCAAAAGCTCTCGCCTGTACAACCTTTCAAAATCATTGAAGTCTCCACTTGGAGCCATGCTTGCCACAAGTGTAAGACTCTACCCCTCCTTGTCATACAACTCCCGTAAATGTTCCTCATTTACACAGACATCTCAATTTTAAAGTGTCTTCTGCCAGAGGGGAGAACAGCACTCACCCAATTTGCCAAGGCCTGGCCAGGTGAACACTTCACATACAATAATCTTTGCTTTAGCTTAAAATTAATTCAGCATGTCAGGGTAATTAAACATTATTTAAACAGATATACCTTGATAAATTTTAAGCATGTGTGATGTTGGGTTGCAGGCAAATATAAGAACGGGTGTAAGATTTTATAGCAGGTTGTGGAGAACAGACTAGGGGGCCAGGCAGCACTAACCTGACAACAGTACATGCCGTTTTATTCAAGGAAGATGTCCGCTAGCCTCCTTTTCGTGTTTGGTTTACAGACCACATAGATATGCATACTTTATCCCAAATATTTTTTGCCTGTTTTTATTTTGCCTTCTTAAACTTAATATTGCATCCAGACTGCCACTTGCTATTCCAGCTGACTCCTGAGCCTCAGAATGCAACGAAGGATAGATTAGTGAGGGATTACTGAAGGAATTTCATGCGGCAAGTAATACAGCATGTTGAGAAGGTTAAGTAAACGCAGGTCATAAAAAATTCAAGTCCAGTCCTGTTATTTCAGCTTATAACCTTACAGAGAAAAATCAGAGCATGAAGGATTGTGGGAACGCTGTGCTCAGCACTCAATTTCTGCATGCATGCTTGTGTAGTGCCAAATGACGCAGCAGAACTGTATGCACGACATGTGTTCTCCAGGTGAACTATATAAGTATGTATGTATGTATGTATGTATGTATACATATACATCCCCCCCACCTTATTTGGTCGCTTACTAAATGTAGCGTAGACTGTGACATGTATAGATTTAGGCTACATCCATGTGAATGTTCTTTTGGCGACTAATTGAAGAGATTTAATAGCCTGTAGCCAATGGTGTCGTTTAAGACCCATTGCCATATAAGTCTCAGTAAGTGCTATGAAAAAAATAAACCTAAATGTAAAGTATTACATCCAATTCTTGTGTGCATTTTAGTAAAATGAGATACAGACAACATAAGGGGTCAGTGGAGTTCATATGTTTACCCCATTTTCATTCATTTTTGATTGTAGCAGTTTTATTTATGGTCACCCAAGTGTAAATAAAAGCCACACTCGCCCGGCACAAAACTAACACTTGTTAATTCTGCAGCTCACTCAGCCCACTGGAAATTATCATGTGTTGCATGGATGTTATTTTCTTGTTTCTCATTGTATCTAAAAAGAGCAAGTCTACAGAGCAACAATTGTGCGCCATATCCTCTTATTTCTCGCAGGTGATAACTCTTGTTTATTCTTTGTTTCATAAGCAAAAATGATCAGTTCCCAGCTCATAAGGGAATAATAGGTGAAGAACAAAACATGGTCTGGAGCATCTGGTTCAGATTATAGACAGCTTTGCTAACACAGAATTAGTGCAAGATAAACATTAACAACACAGCAATGCCTAAGGCATATTGTCCATGCCTCAGAACAGTAGTTCTAAATAGTTTTAAAACTAAGATTAAAATGTACCCACCTCCTGCACAGGTGTTGGGAGCCAATGGAATTAGGAAGATTATCAACCACAAAGGGACTCATCATGACTCAGTGATGTCACTGGCCGCTAGTGCAGTTCCCCATCCCAGTCCTCAGTGATCCCTAACTGTGCAGGTTTTCCATGTGACAAGTGAAATAATTAGTACAACCTGTGGATCTTTCAAAATGTGTCAGTCAGCAATGAATGTACTCTTAACCCAATCCACTTCTCATTTTCACTAAAACAACTATTTTCTCCAATGACTGCATTGTCCTGTCCTAATCAGGCTGCCTCTTTCTATAAAAAAAACACTCACTTCAGCCCTAGACAATGCAGCTCCAGCTACGACAATCCAAATCCCAGTCATGGCACAACAAGACAGACCCGCTACCTGCAAAAGTGCTCCCGCACTGCAGAGCGCCACTGGAGGAAATCTTGTTCCTGTCCCGATTTTCTCCAATATAAATTCATCCTTTCATCTTATAGCACTGGCCTTTCAATTGCCAAGCAAACATTCTTCAAATCTCTAATATCCACCCAGTCTTCTAACCCATGTTGCCTCTTTGCCACATTCAAATCACTTTTCTGCCCACCTGCACCTCCTCCTCCTTCCTGCCCATGATTTTGCCACCTATTTCAAAGACAAAATTGACAATGTTCGACAAGATATTTCCTCATGCCAAACTCCACTCACTCTACCCACATTTACTTCATTCTCTCCAGTAACTGAAGACGAAGTCTCTTCACTCATCTTATCTTACCCTACAACCTGTCCACTCAACCCTATTCCCTCCCATCTACTCCACTGCATGCCCACCTCTAACTCATTTCTTCAACGTGTCTCTCTCCACTTTCACATTTCCATCCTCCTTTAAACATGCTCTCATCTCACGTATTCTAAAGAAACCATCTCTTCATCCAGCTTCTCTCTCCAACTAACGCCCTATTTCTCTCCTCCCCTTTGCCTCCAAAATACTTGAGCGATTAGTATACAGACGCCTGTCTCCCTTTCTCGCCTCTCATTCCATTCCATTCTCGACTCTCTGCAATTAGGCTTCCTCCCCCAACATTCAACTGAAACTGCTCTCACATAAGTGACCAATGATCTACTTACTGGAAAATCTAAGGTTAATTTCTCCATACTTATTCTCCTGGAGCTCTCTGCTGCTTTTGATACTGTTGATCACCCTCTTCTCCTACACACCCTTCACTCCATTGGCCTTCGTGACAGTCCTTTCCTGATTCACTTCCTACCTATCGAACCGCTCCTTTAGTGTTTCTACCTCTGGTACATCCTTCCTTCCACTCCCACTTTGTTAGGGTCCCACAAGGCTCTGTTCTTGGCCCTTTACTTTTTCATTGTACACCTTCTTTTCTTGGGACACTAATTCGCTCATTCGGCCTCCAATACCACCTCTACGGTAATGACACCCAAATCTATATCTCTTCCCCTGACCTCTCTCCTTCAATACTATGTCATGTAACCAACTGTCTTTCAGCTATCTCCAAATGGATGTCCCAACACTACCTAAAGCTCAACATGTCCAAAAAAATTAAAATTTTTTTATTATCTTCCCTTCTGCCAGAGTCACCACCCATCCTCAAATCTCCTTCCTCACTTTCAATAACACCACAATTTCCTCAGTCTCCCAAGCCCGCTGCCTTGGTGTCACACTTGACACCACCCTCTTCTTTATTCCTCATATCCAGACTCTCTCCCAGTCCTGTCGACTCCACCTTAAAAACATTGCCAGAATTCGCCCTTTTCTTACTCAACATGCTACTAAAACTCTTATCCATTCTCTCATCATCTCCTGTCTTGACTACTGCAATCTCCTGCTATCTGGTATTCCTAACACCAATATACACTACAATCCATCCTAAATGCTGCTGCAAGAATGATCTTCCTCTCTCATCGCTCTACATCTGCTGCACCACTTTGCAAATCCATACACTGGCTCCCTGTGTCCTCCAGAATTAAATCCAAATTACTCACCCTTCCCTGCAAAGACCTCAACAACAACACCCCTGTATACATCTCAAATCTCATATCAAAATACTCTCCATCCCGCTCTTAGATATACCTCTGACCTGCACCTTGTCTCGTTTCTGATAACCACCTCTCACTTGCGCCTACAAGACTTTTCCCGTGCTGCTCCCCACTCATTGAATTCCCTACCACGCTCAATCAGATTTTCCCACGGCCATTAAATCTTTAGATGCTCTTTGAAAACCCATCTCTTTTTTTTTTTTCTTAGAGGTGACCTTAATCTCGATAACACTATTCACACTAATGCACCCTCACAACTATCCCACTCTCCACACTGAGCCACACTCACTCCTCTTGTTTCAGCTGTGCCCTCTTCCCTTTAGAATGTAAGCTCTCTAATGAGCAGGGTCCTCCATACCCTTTGTTTTCATGTCTCCATTCATTTTGTCTCCTTTGTCTGTTCTTGTTTTACGCATGTACTGTTTTATGTATGTCCTTGTCTTCCCTACTGTACGGCTCTGTGAAGCACTGTGGCGCCGTACAAAATAATAATTAATAATATAATTAATAATAATATAATTAATATTATTATTATTATTATTAATGAATACACCTGTGCTCCAGCAGAGAGATATGGAAAACAAGCACTGTTAGGGGTCCCCGAGGACTGGGTTTGGGAAACACTGCGCTAGCGGATGGATAGGCTGCATTCGCCAGAATATTGGTTCAGCCCACAACATGGCTGCTGTAGCAATGTCACTAGTTCCTACAGAATTTATGGGCTCCAATCTTATGCATATTGCTTCTGTCCATAAAGTGGCTGCCTCCCGTGTGTGTAAGTGATGGATAAAGAGCTAGTCTCTTACAACCTGCACTATGTTACAAGGACCTAGTGTACATAAAGTCCTTGCAAGACAGAAAATATATTATGCTTAAAAATGACTTTGGATTTTAATATGTATGTTTTCTTTTACTTTTCTTGATGATTCAAACTGCAGTCCCATCATATGGCCTGTAGGGGACCGTTTTATTGGACCATGTTAGAGATTTTATTTTCTTAGCTCCGTAAAGCCAGCAATACGGAAGCTTCCATCATTAATAAATGTACACAAGAAAATAAATTATGTTTACAGTGCAGTCATATTTTATGGTGCCATTAGTAAGACTTGCCTTTTTGGGACTCGTAGAAACGATGTTGTCCATACAAAACATTGCTGTTTCCGTGGTCCAAGTGGCTCATGGGTAGAAAAGTGGAAAAACGGGGATAACCTAAAGACACAGAAAAAATGGCAAATGTCAAAAGATGCAGAAATAAGGATTAGGCCCTTATTCAATGTGTAAAGTGCGCTCTTGACAAACACAAGATATGAGAAATGTTAGTATACAAACACATATCTGAACACATACATATCTCAGGATTTTATTAAGTCAGTCATAACTGTGTGTGTAGGCCTGGAAGAACTATACATAGGTATCGCTGCCCAAGAATGGGATATATAAGTAAATGGCTCTACTTACATGTAATTTCCACACTTAAGACAAATCTGCTTTTCTTCTCTATTTTCATTTACAAATATCTGTATTCACCGTTGAGTTGGGGAGGATTCCTCTAACAAATTATATGAGTAATCAAGATCTTATGTATTAGAAAGTACAACACCCAAAAAAGAAATCTGTGTTTACACCTATGGGCTAAAATGCATGACAACCAATGTGTGCTTTAGACACGTTTTAGCGATACATTTATTGTGTTTTGCTTTTACCAATACAATCTATTTCTTTGGTAGCCTGCCCTTGGCGAGGTCAAGTTTTACTGATCAGGCTGGTCAGATTCTTTGCCAATCTAGCAGATCACAATATAATCCTGTACTTCTAGGCGATGTGGTCGTAGCTTTTCACCATAATACAAAATTACATAAAGCGCTACGGAATTTGCTGGCGCTATATAAATATTGATGATAATGATTACATACAACAGGGATATATTATGCCTAATAGGACCTAAACAGATAGATATTTTCACTTTACTTTGCATCTATTAAGCAAACAAAGGGTCAATTAAAAACAGGACGTACAAAAAAAAATAAAATTGATGAAGTTTTGGAAAGAACACAGTAGATTTAATGGTTTGGGGAAAAAATGATGTTGCTATTTCTGTCTTTTATGAAGACAATGGAGCGCATTCTCACATGTGCTGGAAAAATGACGAATTTAGGTCAATTTTTTGTGCCCTTTACATGTGTTGCGCCTTGACGAATCCAATATTATCTCATGAAAGGCAGCGTTAAAATTACAGAACGCACTGATGGGAGCGAGGGTACAAGAAACTATACAAATTGAATGCTGTTTGTTAACTGTGAAACCGCACATTTGCAGCCTATAGATGTGAATGAGCCCTAAGTTTTGTATTTTCACTAATAACTTCTACAAAGGAATAATTAATTATGTAGCCCCACAAAAAGTTTTAGCCACTTCTAGATCAAAGGCTGGGTACACACTACAGAAAATTTTTCTCAATGCAATATCGTTAATGATTTTACCAACAATTGAAAGTCCCAATTATCATGCAGATTTCTGTGTACGCACTATACGCGTTTTACACGATCTACCTTCACATATGCTGAAAAGATCATGGCTCTAAACTCTATTGAGATCTGCCTACACTGCTGGTCATGAGTGCATGCATACATACTGGAGAATTTGCTCAACACCGTTCCATCATTTATAGAGATTTTTAATCCATTTATAAAATCAAACGATACGATGTGTGTTGGAACGATAAAACATGATTGTGGGGGTGTACACACTAATGCGATATCGGACCTAACAGTCGTTTATTGTGTGATTGGCATGATAAATCGTGTGAAAAACCTGTAGTGTGTACCTAGCCTAAGACACTAGGGGTTTATATATGAACAAATTTGAAAGGTGTAAAAAACCATCAGTCAAACATTTAGTTTCCTTGTGTAACTCGCACTACAGGAATTTATTTTTATAGTGCCAACACACTTCACAAGCACTTTACTTTACAATTGGCATTAAGGCTAATTACCGGGTCTATGAAACATGTTAAAGCAGATTAAAAACATATAAAGCCAACTTCTTGTTGCTTGCTATAGGTTACCAGCACATATGCTCTTTTAGGAGATAACCTTCCCTGCTTGAAAGAGGTGGGATGCTCACATTAGCATGTAGAGCAGATCAGCTAAGCTTACTGTATTTCTGCTATACCATTATGTATGAATCTGTCAATCTGCAGTTTGCCCTGTGAATTGTTGTTACCCAAGAGGCTCGGTAGCCAATCACCCTGGCTTTACATTATCCCAAAGTGATGCAACACTGAGAAGCACCACCTTCTTACGTAATGTTAGCGGTCTTTAATGAACGGAATTGACACTGGACAGGTTGAGATAAGTATTAAATCATGGTATACTATTTCACTGTAAAAAATATGCAGGTTTTAACACACACAATATATATATTTATTTATGTGCATATGTGGATTTGCTTGCTCTTTAACAGTTCTGTATTGACAACTATAGGCTTGATGTAGGTTTATTAGCATGAACTTCAATCCGTGCTCCTCTGCTCTCAGACAACCAGCAGTGGTACTGTAAGATCACACCAAAACACAGTCTGTACCTTGCCGCAGTGACCTGAAGTGGAAAGATTTCACTTTACGGAGGAGGACTGGGAAAGAGGAGTTCCAGCCTTGCTAAATTCTTGCAGCTGTCTCTTTTAATTGCTTCTTGTTAAAAGACTTTTACTAGCTTTCATTTAAGTAAACATCAGTCAGTAAATTCCTCAATCACAGATGCCCGTTCCCACATGTAACCTTCCATTGACCCCTGGACTCAAGCACTGCCTCCCAGCACTTTCATATGCATTTACTGGAGGGTATTATAGGTAGAGATGGGCGGGTCCGGTTCTCCGAGAACCGAACCCACCCGAACTTTGGGTATCCGAGTACCGAGCTGAGCAGCTCGGTACTCTCCCGCCAATTCCGAATCCAAATCGAGGCCGAACGTCATTGTGACGTCGTCGGATCTCGGGACTCGGTTCTCGCGATACTTCAACTTTATAAATACACGCCTCCACAGCAATCCATCGCCATTTGACAGAGGGAGAGAGCAGGGTGTAGTCATAGGCTAATTAGAGCAGGGACAGAGAAAGAATACAATATTGTTCTTGCAATTGCTCTAACCAAAATCGCTAGTGCAGAGAGGAGGATAGAGGTTTATTATTTTTTCTTCATATTTGGCACTCCCCAGCGCTTTTGGGTTGTCCCCCATAATTGTGCATTAATATTTCTGGCTGTCAAAAGTCATATCTGTCAGCAGTATCTACTCAATAATTTGTAGCACTCCTCAGTGTTTTTGGGGTGTCCTCCCTAATTGTGCATTAATATTTCTGGCTGTCAAAAGTCATATCTGTCAGCAGTATCTACTCAATAATTTGTAGCACTCCTCAGTGTTTTTGGGGTGTCCTCCCTAATTGTGCATTAATATTTCTGGCTGTCAAAAGTCATATCTGTCAGCAGTATCTACTCAATAATTTGTAGCACTCCTCAGTGTTTTTGGGGTGTCCTCCCTAATTGTGCATTAATATTTCTGGCTGTCAAAAGTCATATCTGTCAGCAGTATCTACTCAATAATTTGTAGCACTCCTCAGTGTTTTTGGGGTGTCCTCCCTAATTGTGCATTAATATTTCTGGCTGTCAAAAGTCATATCTGTCAGCAGTATCTACTCAATAATTTTTAGCACTCCTCAGTGTTTTTGGGGTGTCCTCCCTAATTGTGCATTAATATTTCTGGCTGTCAAAAGTCATATCTGTCAGCAGTATCTACTCAATAATTTGTAGCACTCCTCAGTGTTTTTGGGGTGTCCTCCCTAATTGTGCATTAATATTTCTGGCTGTCAAAAGTCATATCTGTCAGCAGTATCTACTCAATAATTTTTAGCACTCCTCAGTGTTTTTGGGGTGTCCTCCCTAATTGTGCATTAATATTTCTGGCTGTCAAAAGTCATATCTGTCAGCAGTATCTACTCAATAATTTGTAGCACTCCTCAGTGTTTTTGGGGTGTCCTCCCTAATTGTGCATTAATATTTCTGGCTGTCAAAAGTCATATCTGTCAGCAGTATCTACTCAATAATTTGTAGCACTCCTCAGTGTTTTTGGGGTGTCCTCCCTAATTGTGCATTAATATTTCTGGCTGTCAAAAGTCATATCTGTCAGCAGTATCTACTCAATAATTTTTAGCACTCCTCAGTGTTTTTGGGGTGTCCTCCCTAATTGTGCATTAATATTTCTGGCTGTCAAAAGTCATATCTGTCAGCAGTATCTACTCAATAATTTGTAGCACTCCCCAGTGGTTTGCGCTCAGAATGGATTCAAAGCAGTCCACATATGATCTAAATGAGCAACCAGGTTCTGTCACCAGTCCTGATGTTAGTGTTCCCAGTACGTCATCTGGCCAAGGCGATGTCAAACAACAGAGTGTTTTCAAATTAGTGCAAAAAACAAAAACCAAAAAAAAATTTACTGTATTGAAGCGAAAAAGAAGTGTAACTGAGCAAAAGTTAAGTGACGATAAAAATTTTTTTGCAAGCATGCCATTCTACACACGCAGTGGCAAAGAGAGAATGAGGCCTTCACCTTTGGCTATTAGTGGCAGATCCCAAAAAGTTACCCAGCCTACAATTGGTGCACAACTACTGTTACGCGTCAAAGCCGAGCTGCAAGATAACAGTGAGGCATTACAGGAGAATATTTGCTCTGATTCACAAATGACAACAATCCCTGTGGAGAGTCCATCCAACAGTGGGATGTCTAATCGTGAGCATTCTGCTGATGTGTGCCTTAATTGCCCGAGTGTAGCCGGTGATACCCAAATTGAGGATGCCACTTTGGAATTAGAAGAGGATGAGGGGGAGATTTGTGTAGGCGACGAGGGCGCTAATGATGATGTTGATGATTATGATGCAGACAGATACCAAATTGCCTTTCTCAATTTCTATTTATATTCTAGATTATATAACGGCTGAATAGTTTTCTATTTTACTCCTAGTGGAGAGAGGATCTGATGCAGACAGATACCAAACTGCCTTTGTCCATTTCAATTTATATTGTACAGTCTATAATGGCTGAATTTTTTGGTATTTTATACAAGTGGAGGGGGGCCTTGAGAGACAGAAACCAAACTGGCTTTTTCCATTTCTTTACATATTTAACTATAAGTGTAGGGTGTAATATACATTCAAAGACGATGGCTGCATTGCCAATATGCATAGATGGAGAGGAAGACAATCTGTTTTGTGTGTAGAATAGGCCTACCAACGAAGAATTAAACTGTTTTTTTGGATGATTTATTACCTCAACAATTAGATTACTTGTCTCTAAAACAGTTGGAGCACTAAATTGGGTTAATTTAGGCCCAAAAACATGGATTTTCCCAAAAAATAGCAAAACAAAACCAAACAAAACCAAAACCAAAACCAAAACACGAAATGGCGGTTTTGCAAAACCAAAACCAAAACCAAAACACGACGGTAATCCAGATCCAAAACCGAATCCAAAACCAAAACACGGGGGTCAGTGACCATCTCTAATTATAGGTGAACATCTGCTTTCGTCCCCCCACTGACATCCCTCCAACCTGTTACAACAAAGAAGAGAACTTGTATCTTGGGGGTAAGAATCAGAGAGTTATGTGTCAGTACTGCAAAATGTTGATTACAACAAATGTCAAATTTCATGTTACATCAGTCTGCATGAATGCATCAAGGTAGTTTGGCTCACTCCTCATGTATCTAGAGCGAGGCTTAAGTTAGAGGAGGCATTACTAATGGGCAGACAGGTAGTTGTACAAGTTACAAAAAAGAAGTTGAGGTCTACAGAACTGGTGCGTGGGGGCACAATAACTAAAGGAGCAGAATTATGAAAAGTGAATCCAGAGATGCAACTCCCATTGCAGTAATATGTAACCTGCAGCTCTTATGACACTAAACATATCCCAACATGTCCTGGTAGCCAAATGCTGCAGAATGCAGCTTCACCACCGTTGTACAGGCTCAAGCTACCAAGCGCTGCACTAGGGTACACCAAACATACCCAGAATAAGCACATGCTGTATTGTTCCTTCTTGCACTAACATACTGTGCAGCATTACCATATTGCTGTGTGTTCAGCTTGGAAACTATACACAAGTCATAACTATAGGAAATGTCCTAGATACCAGAAAGCTCTAGTTATAAGATTATGAAGGCACCGGTCACACCTTTGAAATCCTCAAACGCAGTCTTTTTCATGTGAAAAGCAAGTTTTAAAAAAACAGTGCAGCCATGACCTATTTCTCCTCCAGTTACCCCGATGCTTGTTTCCAGACAAGCTCTCTTTAGGACACACAGCAAGAGAGCTATAAAGTAAAGATGAGGCTGGCTCTGGAGAGAACAGTCCAAATGGAGTTATCGGGTTGCACTATCAGAGAATGCGCTTCCTAACGGTTCTCCTGTGTACAGCCTATAGGAAGCCCACCTGGGAGAGAGCACTGCAAACAAAAGCACAATGGCTTAAATGCTCTCTCAGCACAAAGGGGCTCAACAGGGGAACTTTTTGGTTTTGCTTGATATATAGTGTAGAAGGCACAGACCCCGTGACAGCTCCTGTATAAAATGAGGCTAAACTCAGTGCAACTACAGAAATATCAAGTTTAGGCAATGTTATCAGTGACCACCAGTAAAACCAGTTGTAGTGCTTACTGTACAATTGGAAGTCATACATTTTCCATTCTGGTCATACAAATCCAATATATAGACACACTTAGTGGCTTGTTAATGGTTTTACAGCAGAAGAGAATAATAAAAAAATCAATTTCTCAATTATTTTATTGTGTCAACATATTCTCCTAGAGACTACCTAGGCTTGAAGGTCACCTGTTGACAGGTGTCAGGACCTTACCAGATCTAAAGTACTGGAAATAAACCCGTGTGGCATAAAACATGTTTACCACTATCCCCACGCCCCATATAATCAGCCTTAAGGTCACTAAAGTGGGCTGTACAGATACAGATTTGGTCAACCAATTGGGCCCCACATATACAGTACTCCAATATTCTACATGGCGCAAACATTTTATAAACAACATAAATACAAACCAATGTGACTATATTTGGTTCATTGTTTCGAGATAACCAAGGAGAATAAAGTGTTCTATTCTAGGTTCTCTTGTGACAACTGTACAAAGTGGTCTACTTAGTGCGATAGCAACTAGTGGGTTCTACTTTAATGGCCACACCATGCCTGTACGTCAGTGGATTCCAAACTTTTTCAGTTCAAGGCACCCTTAGGTTCTCCAAAATTTTTTCAAGGCACCCCTAAGCCAAAATAATTACCAAGTAGTCCCCTGCCTTGCTTACCACTTGCCCTGGCCGAGGCACTCCGGTGAGATCTCCAAGGCACCTCAGGGAGCCTAGGCGCACAGTTTGGGAACCTCTGCTGTACGTAATAAGATAGTTAACAGAGGAAGCTGCCTTAAGAACTCCTGTTGGGGGCGACATTATCATCACCCTTTATTTATAAAGTGGACATATTGTGATGCAAATACATTGACAAGATCATGACACAAACAAGTTATTTACAATAACATGAAACAGAATGAAAAGACAGCCCTGCCAAAATGAGCTTAGAATCTAAAAGAACACTTGAGGATAAGGTAGCGTAATATCAATTGTAGCTGCTAGTATTGCCATTCTAAGGATGTAGGATTATAAGGTGCTAACAGTAAAGCAGCAATTGGCGACTGGCATTTGTGGGCAGCTACGTGTGGTATTGGTTGGAATGAAGACAGACAGCGCAAGGTGGAGACATGAAACATGAACTAGTCATTGCAAAAATCTTAAAATGGTCTTTACTTTAAGACGTTGCTTAGCATAAAAGCTAGTGTAGCAGATGCAGTTTCTTTCTCTAGGCATATCTTAAACACACACTTGATCTCTCTGGCAAGCCATTCACAAAGATCAATAAAGTGTCTATAAATTTACAGTTGGTGTGAACCAAGATATTTAATGGTACCACTTGATGAATTCCAATCATGCTTAGCTCATCTCACACATGGAAAAACTCATGAAATATAGCAAGGCCATGTGCAGTTACATCTGGAAGGGCATGTCTTAGCAGTAACACAGTTAAGTAGACAGCTCCCTCAGCAGGAGATAAGGAGTCTGAGCATAGGAAGGCTATTGAAGGAAGTGCTCTGCGACTGTGAATCACAACAGCTGCCCTTGGAAGAAAAAAAAAAAAATGCGTCTCATCTTAGCCCCCAGCCCAGGAACAGTGCTGGCAATTCTGAGCCCCACAGAATGAAGTTCCGTGCAGCTGTGCTTTAGGAATTCCCAGGGCGAAGGGGCAGAGATGCCCGGGTACAAAATGTGCAGACTCTTTGAAGCTCGGAGCCCACGCCAAGGCCTGAAATGGCTTCATTCAAGGACAGACATAGACAAGAAGTCTTTGTGTGTGCTAAAAAATTAGGAGATAGACAGGCTAGGGAGGGTGTATACACACACACAGCATGAACAGACCAGCCTGACATCTGTCCGTGGGATACAGCACTGGGTGTGTGTGTTATATACATACATACACTTAAATTGCCTGAATTACATATATGGGCACAGTAGAGCCAAAGGTAATATATGTTTATGTGTTTCAAAAATACATGATCACAATTTGAACAACACGTTGCTGCTTGAAGCATAAAACTGTATTTTTGTGACAAGAAGGGATCTGTATTGCTCCTGTGTTTTCCAGAATGCACATGGAACATTTCTACTATAAACACATACACACACCTGGCCATTTATACATGTATCTGCAAAAATAATGGAAGATGCTTCTAAACTGCTTGAAGGACTACTGCAAGTAAGAAGTGGTATCTCACTTAATGTAAAGACATTTATAGATCCTTTTCTCCAAAATATCATACTTCTTGCTGGTCTAATGGAACAGCAATCTTTAATAGGATGGGTTATAAACCCATAAGTTTTACATTTTGTGAAATGGAAGCGTTCCCTCTTTTCCTAGTGTTTTTATGGACATAATATTTATACATCTAGGAGGGGAAATATAGGTTAAGAGATATCTGAATAAAATAACACCTTTATAGAAACTAGGTAAAGTCCTATAACAAGAATTTTTTTCCTTAAAAAATGTTTTCAAAATGTAATTAAAACTTTTAAAAGGGGTAGAGGGGGGAAGGGGGAGGGGGGGGTGTGAGTAGGAAAGGACAATAACAAATGGGTAAGAAGGGAGGGGAGGGGTACATAGTGGGTAAGGAACACAACAATATATCCAAAGCTTTTCACCAAAGAAGGTACATCAACACTATAACAAGAATTTAGTTACCTTATTATCCTGCAGAGATGCTATGGTTTCTCTACTCTTCGAAATAATCTTTTTACTTTTTCCCCAATATTTCCTGTCTGTCTTTTTAAAAAGGTATGATAAACCTCTACCAGTACAATAGCTTGGGGGCACCAACATGGGGCACAATCACTGGAGGACCCCATTCTAGAAACCTTAATGACCATTACTCCGACATGAGTGTGCGCACTACTGTAATCCCTAGCTGCCAATCAAATGCTTACTTTAAATTTTCTAAATGTAGACAGATGGTATCTGCTAGGCTGCTATGGGTTACAATATATTTGTTCACATTGCACCATGATATCAAAAAAGCCCTTGTGGCTCTTAGCCCCATTTAAAACAAGGGAGGTGCAGGCATTTCACAAACCAATTTTGATTCATAGTTTCTTACTATGTGTCCTATGTGACGGATTGTGTGTTTGTTTTCAGAAGTGATCATTTCCAGCAATCTGCCCGTCCAGCCATGAAAGGGTTAACTGGGGAATATTTTAGGAATTTTGATTGTTTGCAAGTTTAATTAAATTCTTTTATTTCAAGGCCTGAAGACAGGAGGAGGAGGAGGAGGAGGAGGAGGAGGAGGAGGGGAATCAGTAACAGCAGAGACATGAAAGATGGAAGAGGGAGGACTTGGTCATGTAGTGATGAGTGAATAGAGGGTGTGATGTTTATAAAATACAAAGGTGTATTTTTCTCTTTATGGCATTACCAAGCCGCCTTCCAGCAAGCACCGAGGGAATGAATGAACGAGAGGGGAAAGGAAACAAACTCTCTGGAGAATGAGGCACAGGCTTGTTAACAGTCAGTGGATATGAAAAGGTTTCATCAGTCAGTAAAAACAGGACGCTACTTAAATACAATAGCATAACAGAGGTTTGAGGAAGATTTGTAAATACATTTTTAGAAGAGTTATAGGTCAATAACAATAAAAAAAATCTGTAAAGTGTTTCCAACCCACTGGGAGCTTTGCCTCTATCATGCACTTCAGCAGAAATATATATTTATTTTTTGTTTATTAAAATATAAACCATCTTTTAAAGACACATGTAAGGAGAACTGGTTGTCTTCTGTATTATACTGTTTTTACAAACAAGATAAAGGATAGTGAAAATGGCCAGATCACACAATTCACAGTCCTGTAGGCTGATCCTGGTCCCCAGTTCTGAGCCCCAAGCACTTCCATAGGTTGTCTTGTAGAAAATCAGTCCCTGAACCTGTGGTTGTCTGACTGCTGACAAACTACAATTGTTGGAAAAGATGA
Source organism: Mixophyes fleayi (assembly GCF_038048845.1). NCBI lineage: Eukaryota > Metazoa > Chordata > Amphibia > Anura > Limnodynastidae > Mixophyes > Mixophyes fleayi. Next base: position 76,794,754 of record NC_134407.1, read on the forward strand.
TGTGGTGTAAACAGCTGGAGAGCAACAGTTTGCCCACAACTGTGCTAACCATAAGCTACAAAAATGTTTGATTTGCAGTTCTTAACAAAAACAACTTGAATCAGCCCAGCAAAGAGACTGTTTAAAAAACAGGTAACGATGTTAATCTACTTATGCTGCACGGGTATGGCTAAAGAACACAAAGTGTGCGCTTGAAACTGCCGGCACTTTTGGCAGATACATGAAAGGTAACGCCAGGTATTTCCTTGACACCCAACCCCACAGGAGATCCCGGGAGGAGACGGGAGGTGTAGGAGTGCCGTTAAAGCAGTCTTAGTTTATAAATATACATAGCAGGTGACTGTGGGAAGTCTTACAGAGAGCTGGCACAAGACACACTAGGCCTGTTGGACACCTTAGCTGCCAAGGAGCGCACGGCCTGCTCTAAGTCACAAGCCAGGGAAGGAAGACATATTTTTCATCTCCGCCACCCCCACTTCCTAATCATCCATATTACAGAAAGTCTTGACATGCAAAAAATGTTACATAATACGGAATAATCATCTCCTATCAGGATACATTAGGAGCAAAAACAGAATAGAGCAAAACTGCAATGTACTATACAATATATTTCAGCTCCTGGACATTGAACCTGTTGGGAACTGAAAAATAAATAAAAAAAAATACACACCATTTACCAACTTATTTTTGCAATAAGGAATATGCTTACACCCCACCCATTAGATGTTCCTTATAATTTTTAAAAGATGCTAGGACCCAGCCCGGTCACAGATGACCAACCCATGGATTAGTTATAGGAGAGAACAACTGTGTCAATAACAACATCTGTATGTGGGCTCATTAACATCTGCCAACTCCCTTCTCCCCACCGGCTCAGGCACACCCGAGCCCCCTTGTGGCTGCAGCAGCGTGTAACCCTCGCTGTGCTGGAGATCAGGACAGAATCAGGCCGTAACGAAATACAAACAAATCTAAAAACACTACCAGAAAATACATAGAATACATGGACCTTTAACTACAATTTAGGTTGTGCATTGTATACCAATGCAAACATTTCATTAACATCGTACATTTAAAAATAAATAAATATATGGGAGATATTTTTCCAGCAATATCAACCATCACTCACTAGCTGGGAAGAAAATGAGGAATGACTATGGCAACTGTGCTCAGGGATTATAAGTCTCCTTTTTTATGCAATTCTCAAGAAATTCATGAAAACAGTGACGACTCTCACAAACATTTTCAAAAGCCCAGCAGGATACTATTCCATATGGTAAAGTATTTGATTAGGACAGCCGAGTTGTTTAAGTGAACCAGTTGCCTAAACACAGTAGCAGAAGCCATTTTATAGGCTATGCCATGGGAAATGAGAAAGCATCCTATAAATATGCTAGGAACTGGTGACATCACTAAGGCATGAGGTACAAATATTGGTCCAGGCCCAAAGATGGCTTCCACCACTGTGTATAGAAAACTGGTTCACTGACTTGGTGATAGGCACATGGCAGCAATGCTGTACCCAAGTCATACCTGCCTACTCTCCCGGAAGGCTCCCGAACTCCCGGAAGAGTAGGCAAAACTCCCGGCAGTTAATGGAGGGGTGGGGTTTAATCTCGTCATTAAGCTCCGCCCCCTCCATTCAATGTCGTACATTTCAGGGGCGAGGCTATGGTGACGTGAAATGTCACCACGCCCTCCTCCTTCCCCAGGGAGCAATCTTAGAAGTGGGCATGTATGGCCTAAGTATTTTAAAAAGCTGGAATACCATAGCCATGTTTAAATGATATTAATGTATAAATATTAAATCCATACATGGGTAATATTGTAATATTTCTAAATGTATTACTACTTGGGAGAACAGTTCTCTGTTGTGTTATTGACACCTACAGATACTTCTATGTAAAGTCAATGGAAAGGTTTCATAGTCCATGTTATTAAGTGTCAGACACTGTCACAGAAACAGACCATTTAGCAGGCATTCATTAGAACTAGCAAAACAATGATTCCCTTTAAGTGAAAATGAACTACTGTATATTTTTGTTTCATCTATGTCATATTAACAAAGCCCACAATGAATAAACAGCTGGGAGTAGTAGGCAAGTTCACGGCACCTACAAACCAGCAGAAACAATAAGAGCCTTGTATAGAAGTCCAGGTGATGGACTGGAAACTGGTAGCCACACTTCTAATGCTGCAACCGTACTCTGACACGTGCATACAAGACTGTGAAAGAGGCTTTTTTTAGTTCTGCCCTTCAATCATGCAGCTGGCACAGGGTGCACAAGACTCCTAGTCAAAGAACCATACAGGGTTAAAAAGAAGATGTTTCTGCCAATCTCGCTTGCAGCTCTTGGTGGTAAGGAAGGTTGGGCAGCAGGAAGCTCTTGCTGAGAAGGGATAAGCAGCAGATGTGAGTGCTGCTACATTACTCTGTGAGCTTGGGAAGGGTGTGTGAAAGCTGTGGGAGTATTGAAGAGCTCCAGGATATGAAGGCAGCCCAAAAACGAATCACTCAATCTTACAAAATAAAAAATATTGTGTCCTACGATGTTGTGCAGGTTATGGCAAAGGTGCCGTTTCCACTTGCACATAGAGCTCCTCATGTGTCCCAATTATCCCAAGACGGACCCATTTTATGGCACGGGCAAATCATTGAAATGATCCTGAAATGACCAAGATTAGAGGGAGGAGAATTCAGGTGGCCACATTACTGTAAAACGTAACACGACCTGCTCACTATTATCAATATTACGGTAATAGTGCGCATAGATACAGTTAATAGTTAACAGTTAATACGGTCATTGCAACGCCAGCTATTTGCTCGCGAACTAAGTGTGGCGGTATTAGCGGACGATTGAATCCCCCCCTAAGAGTCCCCAAATGATTGGACCATGCGACCTAAAATACAAGCTCCCTTATGCTGGCCACACACGCCAAGACACCGCAAGGCATATTGGTCTAATGCTATAGTGTGTGGCCTCTAAATAACGACAATGAACGATAATATTTTTATAGAACTATAGGATCATTATCAGGTATGTTGGGAAATACAGATGGAAGATGATCAGCCTGTACATATGGTCATATTCAGACATTGGCATGAGCAATTTGGCCAATGGGTGAACTTGTCCAATATGGCCAGATTGGACAATAATTCTGTTTGTTTAACTCTCGCCAAGCAACAGATTGTCATGTATGCGGCCAGTTTCATATAAAAAGGGCAACGAATAAAATTGTTGCAAAAGTCCCCATAAAATGATGGAACTTGACATGTGTCGGTACAAGCTACTACTATCCGTTATTTGCCCTTTTACACAGGAAGTGGCTAAAAGAGGCAGTCATGTCCTTCAGTGGGGTTACCAACAGAAATTATGCATATGGGAAAATACTCACTTCCACACAATCTCAACTTTAGATCAAATATCTTAAATCCTAATAAAATTCTCAACTTTAACAGGAATATTTGTTTCAGTCAATAGAAGTTTTTTTATTATATCAACCAGCATAAATTTTAGGTTCAGTGTTAATCTAAGGATTCTCCAATTGACCTCTGTATTGTGCAATGCTGCTGTTCACCCAGAAGAACAGATGGTGGCAATCTCTGGCACTCTAGAACCTCAGATCATGCTGGGTCTTGCAGTTCCACACCAGTGGGAAAGCCATAAATTGCTTAAGTCTGCTCTAGATTCTGGATGTGACATCAATAGAATAAACTGACAAATGAATGATGCTAAGTCTTCAAAGACTACACATCCCTTCGATTTTCAAATGGAAACATAACATGTTCTCTCCCCTATTATATTTCCTTAACCCTTTCACTCCTCGTGAGCTCAGACACTCAGAAAATAGTCAAAACTTTTCTCCTATACGTGGTAGATCATCATGTCATAGAAATGGTATCCAAACAGTTAAGGGCAAGGCCATCTATTGCCACACCCCAATTCCTCCCAAATTAGTTCAGTCACAGAGAGACAGAAACACGCAGAGTTAAAGAAAGTGAGAGCGGGAGGTGGTATTGGCTTGAGGCCCTGGCATCATGCCCGGCTGCTAGTCTGAAAAGATGCCAGCTGGCTCGTTCCACATCAGAAATACCCCCCACTCTCCTCCCTTCTTCAGGCTGCATATTAAAAAGAGGGAGGGAGAACAGTCATTGGAAGAAACATAGAAAACGAATGAGAAGGACATACAAGAAAAAAAGACACAATGAGTCTAGCTCAAACACAAGTAGCTTCTACGTAATAAAAAGCAAGTCAAAACACTGAAATGATACATAAATTGTGAAATTCCAACTGGCACATTTACATACATGTGTCAGGTTAGGGTATGAGCTTCTCACCAGGGAATCTAGCAAGAGTGGTCTACTGCTGATATAAAATTTTATGTAGCACATATATTTTATATGCCAAGTGTATAGAATGCATTAAAAGTGTTTGCGGAATGATTTGGAGCTCTAGGATAAAATATAGACGCTTTGCCAACCAACTGATTACCCTGGGGCAGCATGCAGTCCTCCTGGTGGGAGTATTTTCCAATGTATTATATGGCTATATTTTCTTAGCTTGGCAAGCCATGGGTTACCTGACTGTTGCATGCATACATCACAGCAGCAACAATGTTATCCAATAATCCTGCAAAGGTTATCTTGTTCCAGGACCAAGGGGTCACTCGTTTGATCCCTGATAAATAATGCGTTGCCTGCTATTGCGTTATTTAGGATTAGGTCCGACTGAACACTCAGAACCGGCATATTACCATACATTGACTGCAATACATATGAGATATATACTGAAGTAGAATTACTTATTCTTAACCTAACCAGATAGGTAAGTAAGGCACAAAGTAGGTTCTTGGAACTGTGGTAGCAGAGCAAGTTCTCCTGTAACACAATGTCGCACACAATGTACTCAATTCACAAATGCTACACTAGCACAACATCATACATGGCAGTTTTCACCCAAAAGGAAAATGGACGAATACCACCTTGATGACCAAAATCAATCATCTCTCTGAAGGATTTTCCTATTTAGTATAGGCAAATCAAATGAGGAACTTAACATTGGGTGTCTGTACCATGAGGATAGGGGCTGCCAATCAGGAGACATCAATGATGTCAAATTATTACATTATATGCCTAACACCCAAGTTTCTTGGAAAAAGACTGTCCAATAAAACAGACTCAAATTCATATTATCGGTTCTAAAGATTAGTCAAAGAGAAAGCATGGACAATATCTGCATGGAAATCTATTTTTATAAATAGCCGACATATTACATCTTTTGCACACAAAAGAGTTTGTTTGGAAAAAATAAAAGTGATTACTTTATATTGAACATTTACAACCTAGTTTGACTTCATTCCCATCACTTATTCCCTGCGTTCTGGGTACCGGCGTCAAGTGAGTTTTCCAAACAGTATATTATTTCTTTGGTTATTTAAGAAAAAGATTAAATAGAATTATGATTACTACAAATACCGCCATTGTTAGCACTCTGATCAGGTCAAGGGATATCTAGTGTAAGCGGTTTGGATGAAGACTAGAAGCCCCTGCCCGCAGGTGTCTGTGGACAATGCTGCTAAGCAGGTTTTTATGAGGAGGAGATGAGGGCAGCGATACAGTTCACAGGCTTTGTTGCCGAAATTCCATACAGAAGAGGTCAGAGCAGACAAGATGATGACAGAACTCCTTCAGGCAGCAACAGTCTTTCAGAGGTGCTATACATACTTAAGGGGCTTGAAGAGGGAAATGGAGGCCAGGGTCCCAAAATGAGTATTCATAATTAGCATCTTTCTATATATATTATACCTGCAAACCTCTAAAAACAAGGGACAAGTGTCACTTTGTATAGTGTTTTTGCAGAAAACAAATAACATTTCACCCACTAAACAGGACATGATCATAATACAATTCTATTACGCTCTATATAGACACAGGACACCACAACTGCCAATATGACCTTACCATTGGACATGATTATAATACAATTCTATTGTACTCTAAAATGCCCAGTAGAGCAAAGCTGGAGAAAACCCAAAAAGTTTGCAGGCAGGGAAAAAAAAACAAAAAAAACCATGAGGCAGAGTAATGCTAAAATTGGTGAATGTGCCGAAGGAGAAGATTTTTACTTTGTATTTAATGTTGGAAAACAAAGTGTTAACAGACAGATACCATTCTGTGCACACAAATGTATATACTACAGAAAATTCTCAAAAATCTAAGTATATAAATTAATGGGTCCAAATGACATACATCCGAGAGTTATGAAAGGGCTCAGAGCAATGCTTGCAGTGCCATTAACAACACTTTTTAGCCAATTGCTGCTGATAGGTGTCATTCCAGGTCATGAAAAATTGTGCAGTGAACTACATCTGCCAAAGGGTAACAGGGAAAACTATTACTATAGATCTGCGAGTCTCATATGAATATTAGGGAAACAGAATCACTTAAATAAATACAATTGTTGACTATCTACAGTTAAACAAAATTACACTATCCAAGGCAGCATGGATGTACTGCCGAGACATCCTACCAAACAGATCTAGTGGATTATTGTTTTATTTATTTTTTAAACTTGGAAACTAAAGTGACATTTCACAGTATAACTTATTGGATATTGCTTAGATGTTAAATAGACATTTGATTTATGGTACAGATTAAAAAATAAATTCAGAAAGTGAAGGACCCAGAGGTGATCGAATTCAAGAATGAATGGGACCAAGATATAACCATTGGTAAAATATGATGAAAAATAAAATGTAGTTGCATTTCTGATGTCAATTTCTTGGTTTTCACACAGATAGAACACTACAACGCCCAACTTAATTTTATATAAGATTGCAATCTTGTAGTTCTGCCAGTTTAAAAATATTAGAAACCAGGGAAGATTGTCAAAGACAAGGGACAATCCCTTAAGATTATGAAGAGTTGGTAATTTGACACAGTAGTGCAAACAGATACAGTAAACATGGCTGCGGACAGCATGCATTATATCAACAAGTCTCTATCCTGACACCTAGGAAAGAGAAGAAGTGACAGGCTCTACTTTCTGGAACTAAAAAAGATCAACAAAAATAAAAATAAAAAATTTTCACTGACCTTCATGAGAGTGTGAGAACCAGATCTGGGAGGCACCAGCACCATGCGGTCCCCTGTAGGTGGTTTCTGACGGGGAGGAGGACGCTGCCACCGGGTGGGCGGATGCTGCAGCAGGGCCCAGGCTGCTGCTCAGAAAACTGCCCATGAAAGAGGGTGAGGTGTTTGCCATCAAACCGGTGCTGGCTGCAAGAAAGAGAACCAGTTACCTTCTAATTTACCAAGCCACAATTATGAAATCGCTATAACAGAGAATAATAAAAGTAAAAAGTACCAGTAGAGCAATGATCTTTCATATGTAGTGCAACATATAATGGACCACAATACATTGCAGAATACCAATAGCACCTTAAACATGCACAAGATATACAGATTACTACTAACCTTCTTCAAATTTAATTTCCCTAAGTATGTAGCTAGAAAATGTCTTTGTTAACCTGAGACCCTCCTCCGTCATTCAAGAGTTAAATTACCTTCAACCTACATTTAACAAAGGACCAAGACAAGGTGAGCTGCTCTGGTTATATCCTACAAAGACACGGTTTACAACATGGGCATAAAAGCAAAGAAGCACAACAGATTAGGACAGTGGTTCCCAAAAGGTGTGCCGTGGCTCCCTGGGGTGCCGCAGCGATCTCAGAGGGGGGCCTCGACCAGGGCCGTTTGTAAGCAAGGCAGGGGACTTCTTGGTAAATATTTTGGCTTAGGGGTGCCTTGAAAAAATTATGGAGACCCTAAGGGTGCATCGAACTGAGAAAGTGTGGAATCTACTGAATTAGGAAGAGAAGGTTAGAAACAGAAGAGAGGATACTGAGAAGCGTAAAAGGAGGAATTTCACCCAAACTTTTCTTTATAATGTATATTCCTCAAATGGTAAGAAAATTGGCAAATCATTTTTTTATTTTTTTTTTGCTGCGTTAATGACAAAAAGGATCAAAATATCTTAGCTTCTCTGCAGCATTAATATCTAAAATGTTTAATTTCACACCACCCCCTCCCATCTCCAAGGTTCAATTTAGTTTTGAGATGGAAACACTTGGGGGAGGATTCAACTCCCCGCGTTGAGCTGCGCACTATTACCATTACTACGGTAATTCCAACGCTGATTTTTCCTCGCAACTCTTTAAGCCGCGAACAAAAATCTGCATTAAAATTACCGCAGTAACAGTAATTGAGCGTGCCCTGCGTTGTTCTTTAGAACGGAATTGAATTCTCCCCTTGGAGTGCCCTACTCTACCACAACATGTTCCCCATTAATGAAATGGTTCGGCTGGCATGTGTACATTACAGCAAAGGCTCCCCTGGAGTCCGATCTCGTCCTACCACACCATATTCACCTTCAAATCTCATAGAATCCCCCCAACCCACCCAGGCCTGGACCTCTATTGTACAGCAATACCTTTAGTTTCTTGCAATTATAGTTTGACTATTTATGCTACGTGTCCATAAAAATATATTGTGGTGTTCTCACCCCACTATGTTACCCCTTCTCTTTTTTTTCCCCTGCTCCCACCCATTCTTCTGCTTTCTGTACTCCACGTTTGTTAAAAATTCAATAACCATCATTGATGTGAAAATAAAAATAAAAGTTTAATCTCTGCCTGTTGTAGTGAATGAGTCAATGCAGAAGGTTGCGAAACCCAGAAGAGAATATTTTCCAACGCACTTGATACAAGTCAGCTGGATGCTGGAGGAGTTGAAATGACTTATTTATGCTGTCTTTCCACACAATAATGATATGCACGTATTACATTATATGTAACATTTACAGAAGCTTCACAGAACATAGATTTGAAATAAAGTTGTGATAGTGGAGATTTTCTTTTAATATGCACAGCAGGCTTCCTGCCTTTATATTACACAGGACACATTTTATTCACATGACAAACAGACAATTTAAGAATGTTATTAATGTACCATATACAAATCAAGAAGTATTTTAAGCTGTAAAGGACAACACAATGGTGTCTGTATATGGAGCTGCACCACTGCTGACCTCTGGGATACAAGGCAACAGCATTAGGCTGAGCGTTACACAAAACATCTTGCAGCTCAGTAGTATATGTAGAGTTTTTTGGGGGGTGGGGGAATCAATAGAATGGTTAAGTATTAAGTAACAGGGAAGGAAAAGAACACAAAAGCGTAATACAGGAGTTGGAAAGACTAACTGAAGAGACCGAGTAATTGATGAAAGTCATGTGCAATGGCTGAGCCATGTACAGGGTGTGTACTGTAGCATTGGTTGATCAGTTCCCTTCCCTCCCAGCCTTCAGGGCACTATTAAAATCTCACATCTTGTAGGAAGCCTCCCCACTCTCATGACTTCCCTTATTTTCCTCCAGCTGCTTCGGTCACCTGACAGGGAGAGAATCCCAGATGCGAGATTCCCAGCAAGACGTCAGAAGAGTCTTTCCAGATTATACTTCACTCGCACACAGTCCTGATATAAGACACTATTTTACTGGAAAAAAAAATACTTTATAGTGCTCCAGTTGTCATGCAACTACAAGTCCCAGCATGCACTGTCAGATGGAGGCCCACATGTTGCCTACTTCTCCTCTAGACCCAAAAGATCTTCTATCCTAGTGGGCCATTTCCATCTGGAAGTTTAAATACATTCCCTGTTCATAGGTGTGCGAGTCATTAAAAACAGATAAAACACAGATGTTTACAGTTATCTTTACAAGTTGTTCTCCTTTATTGTAAACAAGCTTTGCTTAGTGAGCTATGAAACTTTTGCCATAGAATGACTTTGTGCTTTGCGATTCCTGCGCATAGCTGTACAAAGACCAATCCTTAACTAACAGTATATCAGTGTTTTGCAATACATCTGTCGTATTGTTCCCATTTGTATCCAAGCGGTGCCAGTTCACACACAGCTGTGAGAAAAGAGTGGAGCCTGTAGAACGCAGACCTAAGGGAGCACTGCAGTATCAGCAGGCTGGCCTTTCCAGGAATCATCCCAACAAAAACTAGAGAGGAGGCAGCAGGATGGGACCCACATCATAAGCTACGCCCATGTACTATAGAGGGGATTTCCACTCAGTGTCAGTCATCTACAGTGGATTTAACCTCTGCAATTAAGTCACATACATACAATTCTGAGAAACAAACATTTCTTATTATCTCAGCCTTAACAGCAAGACTGTACAACAGATGGGGGGAGATCCCAATGGTCAGTATAGATGTATTGTATAGAATTCAATTAGGGTTATTTACGTACACTGCTCAAAGGTGTAAATCTGCACCGAAACCACAGCAAACAATTACAGTGCTCTCTCTCTATATCCTCACACACACTAATATATATATATATATATACACACACATACATACATACATATACACACACACACACACGGCCCCACCCCCACTAGCAGGTGTATTTTATGCACACAAGTGCATCAGTTCCATGGTATGTCACCCATGCTATAACCAGTGTTGGCTGTGTACTAAGCTGGCTTTACAAAGCATGAGCAATTAGCTTTTATCCATCTAGTGCTAGCCAGACAATAAAAGCGCATTTCAGCAATGTTTGTAAATAACCCTCTGACTTTTTGCTGAACACAACACTCTACAACAAATGTGTCCAGATGTGACCAAACAATAGCACAATTTTCCATTGACAATCACACAAGCCATGCAATCCATAAAAACATAGAACCAATTGTCCAGACTAGTCATTAATGGTTAATTCTCAGGACCGACGCGTGACAAAATTCCTTTACTACATCTGCTGCAAGCATGCATCGACTACTCTTCCATTAACTTACAATCTTTAAAATTAAATTCCCCCAGCTACCCAGTTTCAGATAGTGTTCTAGTGGCCTGGAATGTAGCTCATACTGCAAAATGGGTTACTAAAATTCAAAATAGGTTATTAAAAGGTGAAGGGTGTGAAACAATGGAGACAGGTATTCTTGAATTGAATTTACCAACTCTGCTTATTGGCTGTTCCATGGTTTCGAAATCATGTTGGTGCAATAAATGGCATTGGATTTTTTATTATAGCCCTTCACGTTATATTATAAGTTAGTAAACTAATGAACAGTTATTCTCAGAAGCTTGCAATTAGATTTGCAGAATAAAAACAAACAAAAATGCCCAACTGCCAAGCTACTTACCCCAGAAGTACATGATCCACAAGATTAGCTGGGACTGTCCTAATAATCTCCTTGCACTGTTTATCACATGAACCATACGGGGCTAATAAATAGCTTCATGAAGAGGAAGCAGAGGGAGAAACAGGACCTGCCAGGCCAGCAGCCGTTCACAGGAGAAAATAGCAAAGGAAACAGTTACACGGATCGTAAAAAAGAAACTTTTATTGTGAGATCATATGGCAAGGATCTCTCCTGGGATAGCAGTCCTGGAAACATGGACACAGTAACCCCATCACGGCTGGATGGAGCATCGCAATGTATTGTCTCACATAATAATAAATTGCTTCTCTGACTGCTTTTGGCAGTAAAGGGTTTATCCAATATGCAGGCTACAATTGCAAAATTATCTTTTTTTTTTTTCTTCCCCCCCCCCCCCCTTTGCGCAGCATGTGTTTCTAAACGTAGGAGCACAGAAAAGAAAACACACAGAAAGCAATTTGCCTCTGATAGAAAACAGGTCTGGGCTGCTTGTGATGGGCGGGAGATGATGGGGGGGGTCCTCCCACACTGCCAAACTACTCCCACCTAGATGCTTTGAAAGTGAGTGTCCCGAGTGCGGTTTTTAAGGGAAACTTGTGTCTTCTCTTGCTGTTTAACCCTATAAATATTGTATGCTAAAATGTACATTAAATGTGTCTTGATCATTAGATTATACCTCAGTTACATTGGAGCCTAGTTCTAACAATAGCAATACACTGATTCTGGTGCAAGAGATGCTGCAAGCAATGTTCTTCATGTCTCAAGAACAATGATCAAGACAAAAACTTTATTTCCCCCGGTAAAAATGCTGCATGGGACACAATGGCCATGGAGAGCTCCATAGAGAAGGGCCTGGGGTCATACCGCATAAGAACGGTGGTGGTAGCATTGGTCATAGGGTGGGAACTCTGTGCCTAGCTGCCACTGCTCACTATAGCATCCTCTGCTGCTTTTCTATAGGCGGACAGACCCTGTCTGGATCTATGTACTGGGCAGTAGAAAACAACTTCAAGGTTACTATTTGGGTGCTTGCAAGATTAAAATGAGGACACACCATGGGGTAAATGTATCAAGCTGAGAGTTTTCCGGCGGGTTTAAAAAGTGGAGATGTTGCCTATAGCAACCAATCAGATTCTAGCTGTCATTTTATAGAATGTACTAAATAAATGATAGCTAGAATCCGATTGTTTTTTCAAACCCGCCGAAAAACTCTCAGCTTGATACATTTACCCCCATGTTTTAGAAGAGGTGTGTAATAGAATTATTATTTATTCACGGTTTAATTTTATTGGCATCAGAGTGGAAAGAGGTCAATTTTGAAAGGCCAATCCTGTGGTCTTACAGCAAAAAGGTTGTGGTCCTTCAATTCTGGGCATGGACAAGCATGATTATGGCCATGGCAAGATTTTTCAGATTTGCAAGCATTGGAGGATATCTAGTGCCAAATCTGAGGCTGCTTGATGCCATGTAATTCTTGTTACTTTGCTACCTAATAAGAGTTAAATACTTATGTGGTAAAGTCATAGCAATTAAGGAATGAGTTTTAGGATGTCTGCTTCCCACTGCCCTTCGTAAAGTGGAGGTAGAGACTGAGGACCAAGTAAAGCCATCATGGCACAGCCAGATATTTCCTGGGGCATAACAGTTGTGAGAACAAGCAGATGCAATTACCAATCCTAGGTTGGTGAAGCAAACATTTATATTAAAATGTAGTGTATGCATCATGCATTCGCACAGCTGCAGCCATCTGAATTCTGATCAAGACTACGTTACGCAAGAATAGATTGTAAGCTTCTTGGATGAAAGGGGGGGAAATATTGAATCTAGCATGGTGTTAAAAAGTTCTATAAAAGCAAAGTCAGTTCTATTAACAGCTGACCACAAGTCTAGTGCTGAACTCACTGCTACAAGCATGATACAAGAGAAGCAATGATTACTGGGCTTCTACACACTCTGTAGTGTTTTATGGGAAATCCCATATACATTCTTATAAATACACATCCATGTGCCAAGTCCAATCCAAGTAAAAAACAAACAAAACACACACACCGCCTGCCCCTCTTCATTCTTTTGACCCTCCATTGCAGTTTCTCTTCACCTTCCCCTTTGTTTCTTTACTCACCATACTTGTCCTTCTATCTTCTATTTCTTCTATCTTCTCTTCTATCTTCTTACCAATGCGGCGGCGCCCAGGACCCAGCATCATCCTCTCTCCTGCAGCTCTTCACTGAATATGTCATCATACCCGACATTCAGTGAAAAGTGAGGAGGGAGGAGGATGCTGGGCCCGGGCAACACTGGATTGGTAAGTTTTTTTTTTGTCCCCTGGCTGCTGCACCCCTGTGACAGCGCCGCGGCACCCCTGGGAGCCGCGGTGTACACCATTGATATATCACAGCTTACCTCCCATATTCTGTGTTTTGGAATAAGGACACGGACAGAGCAACCTTCGAACAGGGAGCAAGTCACTGTCAAGCTGAGGCTGTGATCACCCAAAGTTATGGACGTGCCTAGCATATCTTAATGGCTAGACTACCCCCAATTCCCATTCTCTAGACACACACACTGTCAAGTGGCACCCATTCACCACTGCTCAGCTGTACATAGCTGAGGGAGACACAACTCTCAACATTCCGGTTGTTGGAACAAACACCCTGACTGGTGGAACAGTCCATTAGAACAGAGGGCTGCCCACTAAATCAGAAACATTATAGAGAAGTATGGTTATAGAATCCACAGAATACCCTCATGCTCTATTGCCATTTCCTGTTTTGTTTGTATTGTTCTGTACAACTATATAGAATCATACTCTACTATAAACATGTGCCCAGTTTTTTGTGGGTTTTTTTCCTCTTTTTAGATTTGCCAAAACCTACATCTAGAGATCTATCACAATCTCAAATTATCAAAGTGTAATACAAAGTAAATCTACAGAGTAAAACCGTTTAAAATACTCCAAACCTTGTAAGTTTTTTCATTTTAATGTAACATGAGAAGCAACAGTATTCAATATCTAAACTCCAAAGGCTGACTTACATCTGGGTGGTGGGGAAAAAGAAAAAAAAAACAAAACCCAAAAACCACCCACTTTTCATTCATGTACATTTGTAAACTCAGCCAGCTTCTATGAATATGGCCCCTGTGAAGGACAATAAAATAGCATTTTGCATATTTGAAATTCCTAATTCAAATCTTCTAAAACTATTGAACTGTGGAAGCTCTCTGAACCTCAGGACAAATTCCTTGTGGTGTCTCTTGCACGCTGGATGCTCTGAATACATTTACACTGTCCCCGTCCCCCTCCTTCCCCTTGGGTTTCGGCACCGTCTACAACTGGAGTCGCGGCCTCCTCTGTTTTTGTATGATGCTTATCTGGCTGGGCACGGTGCCTAACCACATTGCGCACTTGCACACTGAGCGTTTTTAGTGTCACATACACAAACAATACTTCTAGTGACAGGCGGCTGCACCAACAGCCACACACACACACACACACCAGAATTCTGGTGCCACACCGATTAGAACCCAATTTTGCTCATGTTTTACTATCAATCATGCACGTGTGGAAAGGTTTATTATGAAAATGTAAGCTTTGGTACTGTTAATGCACGGTTCATAGAAGGTTCATACCACTATCATTGTCAACTAAAACTTATTCTAACTTTAGTGCCATGTTAACATAATATTGTAGGAGTAAACAGGTATCTTTCAATATTTCACAGACCAAATTGTTTCAATAAGAGACAATTTCAAAGTGTAACTGATGGTACTTTCTGTCTGAACATTAATATGGCATTTTATCTTAAAAAAAAATAAAAAAAATTATATATAGATTAATGCCACTAAGGAGGTGGAACTACAACTCCATGATGATCTGAAAACATTGATGGTTATACCACCAATCACCCCCACCCTTTCATTTAATAGAAAAGAGAAGTGTTATAGTTTAAGGGGGAAAAAAAAAAGGTTGCTTCAATTGCATAGGTGCAAATGATGCTTATCTGGTTAAAAGCCGTCATGAACACAGCCATAGATTTATTCGCTGGCAGCATATGTGCTTAATAACAAAAGTGCCTTGCATAACTGATGAACAAGACTCTGGGAGATAAACAAGCAGAAATATCTGAGATACACACTAAAAAATTTCTTCAAGTGTGGAGATATAGATTTATACACACACACACACACACACACACACACACACACACACACACACACACACACTCCATTGGACGCATATGGATTGAGTTGAATACATATGATGACCGTGTGACAAACTCCCCCGCTGTCACACCAGAGTTGGAGAGGAGGCACAGGGGAGGACAGGAAATAGACAAAACATTTGCTTTCATTTACAGGGAGAAGCCTTAGGATTCTAGGACAAATCCTTTTTTTTCTAGAAGCTGTGAAGGAAGCAGGGAACAAGCTCTGGGGCCGTCTGCAGGTTCCTGAGAACGAAAATCCAACTTAGGATCCCACACCCACTGCTCATAAAACCCTCCACCCCCTCTACATAGAAGGACCAGTCCCTGAGGCTCTCCTCCAGCCTGGACCGACGGTCAGTTTCCCAGGCTTCATCGGCACTGTTCACACACATGCACACATCTCTCTGCCCCTTCACACGACCTGCTCCCCTGCACAAGTGGCTTTGGCCAGACACAATCAGAGGATCCTGCAGTTACTGCATATTAACTTTTCTATTATTATCCCATTAGGGCACACATCAAACCCAGGCAGGTTGACAGTATCCCAGAGGCTGCCAATACATTCTCACCTAGTATGCAGAGTTTCAGTTACTCATTCATAGTCTGGGCCCCAAAAATTCCTTTACAGCCTGATCACAACTATGAAATAAACCATCAATGTAAGGATACCACACAAATCTTTACAGGACCAGAGGTACAAATATTAAACCCCTTCAAACGGAGTGTCTACATAAGAAAAGTCAGATGCATTCTTGATCCAAATAAATAAAAATGAAGGCTATTGTTCCTTAATTCAGTGTGTTGGTCATCAAACGCTTAAGTACACTATAGTGTGAGTTTTGTTAAACGCAAACAAAGAATTTTTGCTCTTGCCTGATCCATCTTCTGGTCTGCTTGTACATAATCTGACACTTGGAAAGTAAAATATATAAAGAAATTTAGATCTAAACGACAACTTGTTTAAAAACAGCTCCATTGTTTCATCATTTCAGAGTCCACTCCAAAAGAGATCCCGTTGATGGATTAAGAATTGGTTTTAACTTAATAGAACTACTGAAGTACCTACCTTTTAAAGTTTCTCAAACGTACATGGGATTGTCGGTCGCACATAGCAGTCCATATTTGTACCCATAATAGGGAGAAAAATCCAACAAACAGACAAATAGACTAAAAAGGGCTGTGAGCGGGTGTGTCAGTCACTGGGGATAGCCGATCCCAAATAGAAGGAATCCTGACATTATTAATAGGAGAATCACAGAGCAGGTCCATTAACAGTTTGTTCACTGGGGATGGCTGATGAAGAACACATGAATACATGTTCTACCAGAAGCAATATGGATGAAAAACATTTGTGTTCAGTGATACTATGTGTAAACTAGCGATAATGCAGATAAACAGGGCTCTTCTGCTTTGTCAGTTCATAAGAGGTTTCAATGCTCTTTAGTACATTGAAAAGGAGGAAACAAACACTAATTTTCCCCTTGCAGGTGACAC
Organism: Mixophyes fleayi; assembly: GCF_038048845.1. NCBI lineage: Eukaryota > Metazoa > Chordata > Amphibia > Anura > Limnodynastidae > Mixophyes > Mixophyes fleayi. The sequence continues at coordinate 76,811,688 of NC_134407.1, forward strand.
ATCTTTATTACCTTGTATATGCCCCCTGCAACTTTGATCAAATACGGAAAACAAGTGAAAGCTACACTCTGAATGCAATTGAATCCAGTTCAGTCTGCACACCATGCTCTGCGTCGTATCCCAGGGCAACTGAAAATATATAGTACTTTATTACATTAATACTTGACTCAAAAGCACAGAAGGAAGAGAGATATTTGTATCTACTAAAATGTTGCAGGAAGGTTTGTACAGGCCAATAAATTAAAGTCATTTGAAGGAAGAAGAATATAACACTTCAAATGTCACGTAAGCTTTTCTATTGAATCTAACATGCAATTGGATTGGTTAAAGTTATTGAGGCATTCATATACACACACCACACAAAAACTCCAGTTTGCCTGAACAACACTTATTTGAGAAAACACAGATTGAGAAATTTTTTCCTATGCACACCAGACTCTCTCTCTGTAAAGTGAGCTTCTCTCAGTCGAAGATTTGCATGCACTCTGCTAACCAAAACATTTAAATCATACTTACCAACCTTTGGTAAGTTAAATCCGGGAGATCCAAGGCAGTGGGGCGTGGCTGGTGGGCGGGGTGCGGAAAATCACGTCATTTTGTCCCCGCCCACCGCAACAAAATGCCGGTTTTGTCACGGGGGTGGGCCCAAAATGACGCGATTGGCCGCAAATCGCGTCATTTTGAGGAGCAGATGCCATTTGCGGGATATTTGCCTGCTCTCCCAGGAGCCCTGGAGACCTACCCGAATTTCAGGAGTCTCCCGGACATTCCGGAAGAGTTGGCAAGTATGATTTACATACAATCAGTGGGCGAAGTTGAAATTTAGAAGTGGCAGTATGAAAAAAAGTAATGGGAATGTAAGTGAATAGAATTTGACTGCATGTCACCATATATACCCCCACTATGACCACGGCATACAATGATAGTAAAAACAAAAAAAACAGTGTGGTCGCAGTACAGAAACTTGTGCCTATATATCTGTTAGTGTTTCAAGATGCCAATGTTGGATCTCTTATAGTGCTTCTATGGTTGCCTGTAATGCTGTGGAGTCATATGAATCTGTTTTCTGGCTGCCACATAATGAATGAGTGAGTTGTCATTACACACAGACATTCTTGACTGACCCAGTCAGCTGGAGATTCCCTAAACTCACGGTGAGTCACCTACACTGTTAACCCCATCCTTGCTGACAAACACAAACGTGAGGATTAGGCTCATCGGCTATATAAAATGATGGCAGTATGAAAGCTTGTAGTCTTCAGGACCAGTAGTGGTAGAAAGATTGAGTAAAGCAGGCTCTTAGAGGGAAGTGAAGGGTAGGAGAAAGGCCAGGGGGGAATTTGATTGCATATGTTCCACAACACACATTACAATCACAAAATAAATAAATGAAAAAAGCCCATTACATTAATGGTAATAAAATGAAAGGCAGAGCCATCACTACAGATAATACTTTTTTGCAATGCTATTTATTCATTTAAAGCACTACTTGAGCTGGGAATTGCAAGCTTAAATCAGTTGGTAACACTCTCTGCTTCACAAATTCATCTCCCCGAGGGGCTGCTGGATCATTTCTGCCCTTCACGGATAATGTGAACAAGACAGGCTAAACAGCAACGGGTCAGGAAGGCACGTACGACCATGAGCTGGCAGTGCCAGCCTGCAACTTGGCTCACTAAAACGTGGTATCGAAACTTGATGCCTATAACATCAGCACTGTTTATTGAACAAGGAATATTAGTCAGGGAGCAAAATGAAGTAACCGTAGCACAGCAATATCCATTCACATTAACAGTCTATTACGGATGGAATATTAGCCTATTAGCCTTTATTTACTAAGAGCCAACATGTTCTGTAGTGGTGTATACAGAATAAGAACCTACAAGAGAACAAACCTAACGCTTACTGTGTTAGCGATCGAGCGAGTTCCGATACTATAGACACAAAACCATATAGATGCTATAGAAAAGGAGACCCATTGGATCATAAAAGTAAGGACCATATAATGACATCATCATTTATATAGCGCCACTAATTCCGCAGCGCTGTACAGAGAACTCACTCATATCAGTCCCTGCCTCATTGGGGCTTACAGTCTAAATTTCCTAATATACACACACCGACAGACACACAGACTAGGGTCAATTTGTTAGCAATAATGACAGATTTGCTGCAGAAACCATAACCTCCCCTCTCCCCAAAACTAGATTACTACAAGCTCTATTGGATATGGAAATGGGTAGAATAGTTCTGGGAACCCCAAAGTGATAAATTGTCCCTAAGCAGATATGTGTAATTGTGTATACAAGATGCAAACCATAGGACGACGGATTGTGCATTAGATTATGTGTTTACACAAAGCTAAATTTTGTTTGATCACCGAAAGGACTGTAAAGTCATGATGGAACATATGTCCCAATCAGATAATAGCAAAGCTGGAGCCAACGTCTGGGAGGGGTTTTTCCCCCCCAAACATATATTGGCCGATATTCCTATGAAAAACAATGTTTTTATTTATTATTACTAAACATAACTCAGTTTTTAGAGAGAGAAAAAAATAAAAGAAATTTAAAATTAACATGTTTAGTGGAGGATTAATATGTTCTAAAAATTACCTCAGCCTCTCGAAAGTAAAGAGTAACCGAGATGGCTTGAACTTTCTCCCAAAAGCCAGTGAATCTGGTTTTTCTTCATTTCTATAAAAACAGATCATTCCATTGTTTGTCAAGCAAAGAGCCCAAAACAGAATCAAAGCATTCTCTACAATAAATCACAATTAGATCTTCATTTTCTTTGAAGATAACATAACAAACATATAATCACACACTGCTTCTTGGCAGCAGTGCACAATGGTGACAAACATCTTTCAGCACTCCCATATACACATACCGAAACTTTATTTTCTCTTTATTCACAGAAGGTTTTGTTTTTAGTTTTATTTATTTATTGGTCAATACCAAAATTACTGTTTACTCTGCAAAGGCTGTATCCAAAGCAATGCAAAAAATAATACATAAAAATCAATAATGTTATGATCTCTCTGTAATTTAATGGCATATTCTGTATAATAAGTTGGGGACATTTACATCACATTATCGAAGAGAGTTTTATAATCATGTCATTTTAGGTTTTTTTATAGTTAGAGGAAACGAGAAAAGCACAATGCCTTGAACACCTACCTACATTCTCCCAAGCAAGTCACACAAAACAGAATTCACTTTTCCAGTAGGGTAACATCTGCCCATTAGTGACCATTATGTGAAAGCCAGCAGGCTAGAGGAAGTGATGTCTCTAATTACATACCACGTGGCAATTGACGGTTTCATGACTAAACCCATATAGTTTAATCTCAGAAGAACGGATTTCCTTTAAAACACAACATTATTAAGGGGTACATGTGACTCAATCACACACTGGAGGCAGCCATTTTGTGGGCACAGCCAATATTCACGAGCGTGCAACCTATTAGTTGACCAGGAAGTAGTGATGTCACAGGTTAGTAGGAAGTTGATAGGCTGCTGTCTATATAGACTATGGTTCTCTTGTGTGTAGGTCAATGTTAAGCAGATTGTTTACAAGTACCCAAGTACTAACATATATTTTAATAACAAAGTCTAATCATTGACAGTACACAATAGTTTTCCTAGCAATAAAGGGATTCACAGTTTATAGAGGATCATGGCAGGGATAGCTCCATTCAAGGTTCAGCAGATGGTTTCACACACACATTTTCTTTAGCCTTGTGTCACACTCCAGTACAAATTATGGTGGATGAGGAACATGGGAGGTGCATACACTAATTTATCACCACCACCTAGAACAGCTCCTACTGATAATGCAGCACTGTTAATGCAGTATATCTTTACCCTGTATCATGGAACAAACATACATGCAGAATCATACATGTGCAGGACTAGGGGTGATCTCAGTCTTTCCACGTGTAACGTTACACAGGCTTTTATTACAAGCAGGACTGTGTTCTGTTTCAGCAATTACTTTAATTAAAGTGGATGAGTGTAGTCATCTGTGGGGGGCTGCACTATAAAGTGAGTTTTCTGAGCACTCCTCTAATTTCATGGTCACTGAAAACATGTCCTATCCCTTACAAAATGGAGGAGCCCATGCTAGCACCAACATTTATAACCAGCAAGTCAGACTAATATATTACTGATGCATCAATGCTGATGGATTCAGATTATGCCCAAAATAGATGGTACAGAGCACAAAAGGAATATAGGAAAGAGGATTAAATTAAAATATTTTACTGCTGTAGTGTATAAACAGGAGTAACACTGGTAGCATCCCTATATGCTAGGGAACAAAGGGCATATGGAGGGATAACCAAAAAAAGAGACTACAGAGGTGAAGTATACGTGGATGATTTAGGCATGATGTATACGGTGTTGGCGTGTGTGGCAAGTGTTGTTAAGAGTGAGGGAAGGGCAGGATGGCACATTTTGCCTAGGGGTACTTTGATATGCCTCTGCTTAACTGAAAGAAGGGCTGGATACTTGGCAAGGCGTTACACCTCCATAAACCGTACCATGTTGGGGTGAGGTAGAAAGGCATGTCAAATTCTCTATGGTCACCGTCTTTACCTGCAGAAGGTTTTTGGTTATGCTCCGAACAGATTTCTTGTCTTTGCAAACAAAAAGCAGAGAATAGAGTAAGTATCCTCTTAAGTGTCTCAATAAGTAGTGTAATGTGGTTTCAATCATATACACAAACCTATGTTTTGCTTTGATCGTTGTCCTCCATTTTATCAATTATCTAACAGTTTCTACAAAGCGTAGTACCCATACAGTGAAGCAGCCAGTATCTTTACAGAGACCTCTAGTTCCAGAGATACGCGTCACTGTCATCCAAGAGACACACTGGACAGATGGCAATTATTTTTCAGGGTCTGAAAGCAAAATTCTCTCTAAACGGTTGATCATTTTAATCTCCACTTTGACCAGTGTCTATGTCATGCTATATATACTGTTAAGTCTTCTTGTTGTACAGAAATCTAGTGAACAGTAAATATTTTATTTGCTAAGACATGTGAAGAGGCCACTCACAGACTTTCAGATAAAAGTATGTTTCCTTTATCCTTCCTCACAATCATGGTGCTTAAGATCAATACACACTGCAAAAACGTTCAACTAATTTGTTATCATTATCAATTTTACAGGCGACTGAAGTTACCATCAGTGTGGCGATTCATGTGTACACACTATACACGATTTACCTTCAGACCTGTGCTCTTCATTTGGGCAAAGAGCAATCTAGTTGGTCACTCCTGTCACACTGATTATAACACACAACATAAACTTTGACTTTGACAGTGACATGTTCCTATTCTGTCTCTTGGCCAACAGTCGTGTGAGTGCATTCACACTGCAGGATCGGATGGCGGTTGGAATTAGATTTTTAAACAAATGAAACGACTATCGGTACTTAGAAGTGACTTGCCTTCATCATGTAAGCATACACACTAATGAGATATCGGGCTAAATGTTCGTTTATCGGGTATCCGATAATTGTCTGAAAAACCTCTAGTGTGTACCTAGCCTTACAGAACCTTATTTGCAATTAACGTGCAGAAAGACAAACATTGCTAGTAAAATAAAAGGTGCTCACCGGTGACCTGGAAACAGCATCTATATTACTCAAGGCTGTGTGCCAAAACTGGACATTTTATTACAGTTTGTGGTCATAGGAGACCTGGTGCCTCAGGGAAGACCTAGCGAGGAAGGTAATTGTCTTGGGTACGTTTTTATGAATGATACCAAGAGTAGTTTACTGAAGCGTTATGAATTCTCTTAACACAAGGTAAGGTGTCAAAAGACACTAAAAGAGGGTGTTATACAACCAGAGGTGTACATACAATGGGCCTTCCAATTTTCTTGTAAGATTTAATATTGTATTCTCCTAGTGTAGGAGAGGGCTGAAAACATTCCACCAACACATAATAAAGAACATAACTTGGAATGAGCAAAGCTCCCTCTGACCCCTTCCTTCTGCCTTCTCTTATGTCCCTCTAAATCTCCTTACTATCAGCACTGGGTCTCCTCCAATCTGTTCTTCTTCAGTCATAAATCAATTTGTCCAATAAAGTAGCCTGACATGCTGAAATATCGGCTAAACATCCACTCAATCTGTTTATGCAAATGGAATAAATCTATCTGTCCTTTCTAAATATTGATTATATTTCTTAATTTATTGCAAAATAAATTCAGAGATGGCATGCAAAGTTGGGAAAGAGAGAGACAGGGAGAGAGAAGATACATGTTATGGAGGAACCGAAAGTTAAAGAGATGTGATGACAGGAATATTGCATCTATAGTATATGACAAGTGCTGTAAACAGTGGCCAGTATAACATTTTAAATTTATATCACTACCTGCATATTGATAACTATGTGTGAAGAAACCACAATTTGTTTGTGACAGGCTGTTATGAAAACAGTTAACTTGTAGAAACCTATACCATTACACCAGATTCCTGTAAAAGTACTTTCATTTTTTAAAATGACAAAAGAAATATTACCAAATACACTACAAGAATGAACCTGAAAAAATAAATAAAATTGATGGCATACACACATTGAAAAAGGGAGTCTTTCTCAATGGAGGCAGCCATTTTGTCAAGCTGTCATCAGAATGTAGCCTATCAATTTTCTAGGAACTATTATTAGTGATGAAGTTACAGGTTCCCAGTGAATGGACAGTCTGAATTTTTATGAAGACTGGCTCAGCTAACAAAGTGGCTTCCTCTACTGTGTGAAATAGGACTGTGCACAATCTATAAAGCATGCAGGCTGTATTCAAGTATTAACCTTCATGGTCACTTCTGTCCATAATTTAGCTGGCAATTGACATGTGTACCCCACTGTTCCACACTTTCCTAAGGGGGGAGAGGGAGAAAGGGATTCATTTTTCAGACATTATGGTAAACAGTAACGTGGATTTTTGCGCACACCTCTATAGGACGTGAGCAAAATTCTGACCTCAGTAACAAAAATGACGGTGCGAGGTGTCTCACGGCTGTTTGAGGCACATTGCGCGGATATTTAGGGAATTGAATCTGCCACTAATAACCCAAATTCAGACAACTAAAAACAGCACCTTCCTCAGCCATGGGCCACACAAACGTAGGGGGTAAATGTATCAAGCTGAGAGTTTTCCAGCGGGTTTGAAAAACCAATCAGATTCTAGCTATCATTTATTTAGTACATTCTACAAAATGATAGCTAGAATCGGATTGGTTGCTATAGGCAACATCTCCACTTTTCAAACCTGCCGGAAAACTCTCAGCTTGAAACATTTACCCCCGAGGGTGGGTTCACTAGGTGAGCACTGCCTATGATTTATTAACCACAGTGCTCCATCTACCACAACCAAAACATACATTTTACATCTTTGTATAGGACAAACTTTTTTTCAGCTAAGTTAATCACAAAAATATGAAAGAAAGGCTTTGAGATGACATGATTATGGGGGGGAAAAAAAAAATAGCTCTTTAGAAAGCCTTAAACTTTGCAATCAGAAAACCTGCAACATTAGATTACATTTCTCTATATTTGTGTAATTCTCATATTAATAAAGTTTAAGAACCCCCAGTGTAAAGGAAGAAGCAGCAAGCACTGCACACAATAGTATGTAATATAAAAACAAAACAGGAGCATAGTAATGCCCTTGCTGTTCTCTAACAATAGGCAAAATTATTATAGGTTAGTGTTGACATTGCAAAGTACAGACCAAGTGATACTGAGGGAGGGCAGGGAGTTCAATGTTATTTTTAGGAGGTACAGAAGTGAACTACATGTCCATTACATAAAAATAAATTTAAAAAAGTGGTGTATTTAAACGTGGACCAGCTATCCACACATAAAACCACAAAAACCATCCCATAATGATTTCTCCAGTTTATTGCATATTAAGAACTGAACTTACTGTTGTAGTTTTCTCTACATTGATGTTCCCAAACCTACAATTCCATGGACATTTTGTTAAACCACTGCACTACAATATGCCTCCAGAGTCTCTTGCATCTACTGCAAATGGCATTAGGGAGGAGTCTGGTATGGCAATTAGTTATTCTCCACATACACATAGCATTGATAAATTGCCTTTCTAGATTAAAGGTATTGTAATCATCATTTTGTGTGTATATAATATATATATTTTAAATTAGCAAGTACTAGAGCACACACACACACACACACTACTGTTAACGACAGGAGAACCTTGCTACATGAGCAGCAGGAGGCTGTGGCCAGTGGTGGGCAGCAGGCATCCCGACAAGCCTGTACCTGGTGCCACCTGTTCACGTCTAATTTTCTGCTTTGCTATAAAGGCAGAGGAGACAACTGAACTGCACACACACTCACATGCACAACACTGAGGAGTGTGCTCTCTCCGAAGAGATAAGAGGGAGCGGTTTAAGGGGGAAAAAAAAAAGTTGAGTATAGGCTTTAAAGATTCTCACATATGAACAGGAGGGCAATGAGAAATGGACTAGACACTATTATAAAGGTCATGGGACTGTGAGGTGACCAACATGCAGCAAGAGTTATTCCTTATAATACACAAATTGATTTATATTTATTTTTTGGGAAAATGGAATGGACATATTACACTGAGACACAAAGATATGTACACATCGTCACTGAGACACAGCAATAAATAAACCAATATTCTCATTTTTTGTTTCCTTTTATAGTGATTTATTTGTTTTTATACCACACATCCCTCCTAACACACGCACCCACCTACCTGTACTTTGGGCATGTGTCAGACTCTTTCCCTTACTTTAGGCCTTATACTCACTGGAGTGAAATTTGTGCTGTAGAAATGCTTTTAAGAATGACCGAGTCTGAAAACAGAACCCATTGGTTCCAATGACCAATACCCACTTGAGATTTTGAATTTCTCCTGAGCTCCTTCTTGATCCGGACAGCATGTGAGCAGTTCACATACTGCCTTGATCAATAAGGAGGACAGTAGGAAAGACAGACCTGGCACCGTAGTTCAGAGTTGTTCACAGGACTGGTAGCAACAGGGGGATCTGCAGGGACAGGCAAGTAAGATGTATAATAACCTTACACACATTACAGAAACAAATGGGCAATGTCACTTTTTATTTAATGCATTTATATTGCATGAAACTGTACAGTCTAGTAGGATTAGCAGCCATATTTTTTTACTAAAATAATTATATTAATAAAGATAGCCATGGACAGCAATAGCACTGGCTCCAGCTTTTGACTTGGGAAAAGAAAGAGTTCAATATACATGACATTAATGCCTGTATCACACAGCCTTATATTTGAGTAGTGATATCACTTGTGCCTCACAACATATTTTAAAAGTGGTCTATAAATAAAAAATAGGCGGAGGCCTCAAGACCCAGTGCTGTCTGCAAATATACAATATCAAGTAATTCACTGGCTTTAATAAGTCATATTAATAATATTCTTATTCCACGAATCAAAACAGAGCTCTGTTCTCATCTCCCCTCGCTTACAAAGACATTGGATTTACCCATTACAAAGGGAAGTCTGCTGTCTGTAGGTAGAGGACAGGGGAGTTAGAATTATGGATAACTTTGCAGCACTAAAGGATCTGCTGAAGAGGACAGTGGAATTAGAGATAACCATGGGCTTAAAAAGGTGTGCAATTTTCATGTCTAAACTGTATGGAACTAAGCCAGAATCGCAGGCACTCCTATCTCATGGCAACGCTTTCCGACTAATTAACCGTTCATTCACATTTAACCCCTCATTTTCCTGAGGGTTAACCCTAAATAGGTAAAAATCAAACTCTAATCAAGACCTATAGGAATACAAATCCATAATATATATTTTTACACCACACAAGTGATGCGAACATACATTTAAACTCCTGGAAATAGTATCTGCATAAGTAGTGAGCTCTAATGTTATCACTTCAGTGATCATTAAGCACTCGTCTCCAGCTTTTATAAGGCCATAGAATCCTCAGGGACTTCTAATATCCATATAATTTACAGTAGGGAGTGCATTATGCCATGAATAATATAAAATCTAAAAGCCGCACATTCATGACATTGGACACATCTCCACAAATGTGAATCTATGCAGCGTCTAAATGAAGAACATCCCCTCAGATGAAAGAGTAATTCACCTCCCTTTCTCCTATAAACAGGATAAGATGAGATGGGGAGCTATATTTTTTGGACCCTGTTTATATCCTGGACAATAGAAGCGCAACATGGATTGGCTGCTCTCACAGGGAATTGTTGGTAATACTCAGTGTTGGTGATTTTCATGGCACAGTCTAATCCAAGCGCTAATTGTAATCCCATTATAGCACAGAGAAGTTCATTAGAATTCACAGCTCATCAAGCTAGCAGCAATAATAGTTACTGCGTTATTCTAAAACTGACAACCATGTGAATGGCAAGCGGTAAACAAGCAGCATGTTAATGGCATAAAATCAGCTAAAACAGTACACATATACACACACATACATACATTTACACTTTGTATATACAACGTAAACTTGGAAGGGTGAATGAGGGCACTTCAGGAGGGGGACGGCCTGTGCTCGAATGCATATTTTGAGGATGGGAAGGCCAGCTCTTAGAAAGCAGAGTTAAGTAGAGACTTGTATTTAAAGTTATTTTTAAGCACGGACAGCTTTTTTTGGTTAAAATACAGAGAACGTTTACTCCAAATGAAAGAAAGTTTATAAAACAAATTACCCATATATAACATATACAGATTCAAAGCAACATATAAATTGTTTCTGCAGACATACAAGAGGGGGAAACGGAATGGTATCTGTGTGTCATCAGTATAGCTCATCATGCAATATAATTAAGAGTACTTTCATGATTATAACTCAACTTTAAAAGGTGAATCCCACCTTCCAACAACTCAAGAGCCATCTTGTATATACACAATACTCTAACTTATTGCTACAGGTGCCTGGAGTCTGAATATATTTCAACCCCCTACAGTCATGTTACGCTGATTAACAGTCCCAACGCTATTACCTTCAAAAGAGCTGGGACTGTCAATCAATGCTACACAGGCATATTAAAAACTGGCAGAAATTATGACCCTTTACAAGATCTATGGTGCATACAATATTTTTAGAAAAGTATAATGACACTCTTTACTGGGCTGCGTTTCATAATACATTAAATTAGTAGTATTTGTTAACAACCCACAGCAACAAAACTAAACGTTGCAGTTTTCCTCTTGCTACCTGCAAAGATTATATTGAGCTCAACAAATGTCATGCCGTTATTAAATAGTTAAGAATGTCAGTGTTGCGTTAAACTTTGCATGTGTATGTAAAGACCTCAGACCTTCTGTTTAAATTCTCATTTTAAAATTCTATTTAAGAAGTGGTCTGGTGTCATGGGAACCTCTAGCAGTTTCTGTGGGGTGCATTGTATGCCTTAATCAGTACCTGTGGTATAAGCAGCAACATATACGCTGCCAAACCATATTTTTTGTGACGCCCCAGCACTTGATATAGAAACATGATTTTCATCTCTTCTAGACGCAGCCGTAGAAACACTGCCCCCCTCCCTCCCCCCCAAGCAAATAGGAGGCATTTTGTTCTAGCTCAGAGTACCAATATTATCAAGGATCAGAATGATGTTCAGGCAATTATACTCATTCTTTTTGTTCATTCCAATTACATTTCTGTACACTCACCATAATCACCCTTTTCTGTCCGCCACATAAAATGACCATTAAAATCAAATATACAAATTTGCCAGACTTAGCCAGATTGCTCATATCAAGCTAGCCACACATTTAGACATGGTTGTACACAAATGTCAAGATCGTATTGATCCCATAGAGCTGAACGGCCAATTCAACCTTTATAGTGATCACCACAAGTTTCAGGAAACCCGTTTCTACCTCCATGAAGGTTAAATCTGACCAGATTTTTTATTCTCAACAGTAGCTGCTTGAAGCCCACACACGCAGTTATTACACACCAGCTTGCTTCAAGTTGGCAACGAAATAAACACATACATTGCCAACTTAACCCTATTAAAAAAAAGATAGTGGTCGTTCAAAGCCTAAAAATTAACAATTGCAAAAGTACCATAAATTTCACTAAGCTACTTAAAATATTGAGGCGAGTCCACAAGGTGGACGCCTCCACCCTCACTAGCCAACAGCTGAAATTTATCCTCCTCATCAAACCCATCTGCAAAACTCTACGTTTATATAAAAATAAAAATAAAAGCCACCTAAAGTGACTTGTCACATTGAGCAAGTTCCCACATAAGTATTAATACACTAAACAAGAAAAAAAAAACCTCAAAAGCGAAAAGCAGTTTGGAAATTATTACGAAAAGTTTTGAAAGCATTATTAGATATATTAGTAGGCTGGTTTACATGTATTCTTGATTTATAAATAGAACACCTTACCAGCTGAAATACTGATTACAATGAATTTTAAATGATACCAGTAAAATAAGGACATTGTTCAGGAGTGAGGACATTTTTCCAGACAATGATTCCTCCTTATGTAAACATTAGCCACATAAATGTAAATTCTGAAAATACACAAAACAAAATAATAACTAAAAAGGAGTTAGGTTTAAGCAAGTCTGCAGGAAGCGTACATTTTAGTAACTTGTACGTTTAAAAACACTTAGAAATTGTTGATGTAACTGAAATGTTGTTTACATGACATGTGGTAAGCCAGGTTGTCAAGATAAATATACTGTACATGAGAGTCATAAAGCATTTCCCTGCTTAGACAAGATTATACAACTAATGGAGCTACTACAAGCTCTGCAATCAGGAGAAAGGAGTGCTCCCTGCCATTTCATACCGGTCGGTTTCTAACATCAAAAGATTTCAATTATCTTTATCAAGTTCAAATGCACTGGCCACCAACACAGAACGCTGGCTTCCGTCGGGACCTGCCCTTGAATAATGGATCGCGGAAAACGGATGCGAAGTAGTAAATGTTCACTAAAATCAAATAATGTGCGTTTTCACCATCATCATCTATTTATTTATAAAGCGCCACTAATTCCGCAGCGTTGTACAGAGAACTCATTCACATCAGTCCTTGCCCCATTGGAGCTTACAGTCTAAATTACCTTACACATACACACACACACACACACACACACACACACACACACACACAGACAGACCGAGAAGACTAAGGGCAATTTAATAGCAGCCAATTAACCTACCAGTATGTTTTTGGAGTGTGTGAGGTAACCGGAGCACCCGGAGGAAACCCACGCAAACACGGGGAAAACATACAAACTCCACACAGATAAAGCCATGGTCGGGAATCGCACTCATTACACAGTGCTGTGAGTCAGAAGTGCTAAGCAACATATATAAGTCAAATCTGGATAATTTTCACATTATCCAAGCATCCATCATTTAAACAAAAAAACAAACCTTGTGAAAAATAGGAAATGTATACTATATAAAATGAAACCCTAAAATTGAAGTGTTCACATATGACAATACTTTTAATAAGTCTAATGTAAAGTTACCACCTTCCCACTACATTACACCAGATGCAACATCCCCCATATCTTCAGGGCAGTGACCTGATGGCATCACATTCATTTAAGCTATTGTGACATCCACCAACTCACACCATGAATGTCTACAAATCTGTCACTTATACTCTGCCTGTTCAGTAACAGATGCACCACCCTCCTAACATGGCAACTGCAGAGAGCATGGGGGACAAATACAGTCAAGTGTAAACACTCCAGATGGTGGCTCAGTGGTTAACACTTCTGCCTCACAGCGCTTGGGTCATGAGTTCAATTCCCGACCATGGCCTTATCTGTGTGGAGTTTGTATGTTCTCCCCGTGTTTGCGTGGGTTTCCTCCGGGGGCTCCGGTTTCCTCCCACACTCCAAAAACATACTGGTAGGTTAATTGGCTGCTATCAAAATTAACCCTAGTCTGTCTGTCTCTGACTGTGTGTGTAAGTTAGGGAATTTAGACTGTAAGCCCCAATGGGGTAGGGACTAATGTGAATGAGTTCTCTGTACAGCGCTGCGGAATCAGTGGCGCTATATAAATAAATGGTGATGATGATGACAAATACAGTCAAGTGTAAACACTCGAGATATTTAATGTATATTGTTCAGCTTGGTAAAGCCAACAGGAAAGTATTGCTTTTATTACTCTTTAAATAAAAATAAACTTCTGACTGACATGTACACAGTGACATACCCAAGTTTGAGAGGGAAAAACAAAATACACATACCACAACTCCTTTCTCTATATAGCTGTGCGCCCAAGGACCAATATCAGATAGTGCCAATATCATATTGGCGACTTGTTTATTCTAGGGCTGACACCTTGTAAAATAGATTTTTATTATATGACAGGCAGCGCGGCTGCACTGCATCACATGACCTCTGTTGTCTCGGTGACAAAGACACGCATGATTGATAGGAATGCCCAATTTAACACAACCATATTTTAAGTCTTAAAACAAAATGAAAAAAAATAAAATATCAGCAAACATATTCTTGAAATTGAGAATTTAAGAACACATTAGCTCAAAATAGAATTTATTGTTTCAAAAATCATACATGTAGTAAACACTTATAAATTTATTATTCTGATGTAATTTACAAAATGTATTAATCTATAGCAACCAAATAGTAATTATTGGCATTCACAAGTCTAGAGAAAGGAAGGCTAATGAAAGAAGTGTCTGTTTGGTTGATATAGGTTCCTGCGCAGAGGAAGATGTTACCAATGTAAATTAAAATAAATGAAAACAGATGAGGTTTCAAGTTTTAGCCTTAGACAAGCGATATCAATTTGAGTGTTAACCTGATCCAATACAAAACATAATAATAATAATAATAATAATAATAATAATAATAATAATAATAATAATAATTAAACTTACCAGTGTGGGTCGCCATGGGGAGGGGGGAGGAAAAGTACTTGGTGGCCTGGAAGTGTCCTGGGTGCTGCACCGCACTGTGGCCTGTAGGCGGGTTCATCCGGCCAGGTCCGCGGTGACTCAAGTGAGGAGGGGGGACAAACTCCCGGCCGTCCATCCCGGGAGGGAACGTAATAAAGGGCGGTACTGTTTAGTGGGAAGTCCCGGGGGAGGTGCCGGGCTCCTCTTGAAGCTCCGGTATCATTCTCTAAGAGGGAAAAAAAAAAAAGATGTATATAAAAACTGCCCTGGAATACTCAACACAATACGTAGCAGCGGGCATTTCCATCACTGCCATCTGCTGGACACACGTAGTAAGTGTAATTGCCTTTACACTTTCTTTGCTAGGAAAATTCCTGGCAGTGCTGCAATTTCCCCAAAACACCTTTAATTATAGACCAAAATATATATCTATTTTTGTACAAAAAAAAAAGTTGCTTATCATCTATAATGACAGACATTATACATTGACAGATTAGGGAGCAGTAAGAGCCCCCTCCCTCTCTAAGGCTGGAATACACTCCTGAAGCAATGCAGACCCAACGACTGGCTTCTAACTACCCCTGCAAGTAACATGAACCATAAACCTGACTCAGTCACTAATGGAAATGTGCAGACATTCAATGCAAAGCCCAAGCGCGTACCAGTCTCCCAGTACCCAGCATGAACATGTCTTTGGGAGCAAAGTTATTTTTGAACAAAATAAATCACTTATTTTTAGGTTAGACATTCTATAACATAAGTGGTAAACAAATTTTATTCATTTTTGTGTCCACAAATACTTCTTGATTTACAATCCCTGCTAACCTTGGTATAAAGCATTCTCTTTACAATCTACAGGGTCAAGATGACATCCAACATAGGATCATAAATACATTTGCTAAATGCTCATTACGTTTCTATTGGGCATTAAAAAAGTATTACACTCATGTCACTAGTTTAGAGTCTTTTGTCAATGCTATAATACATGTGCGTGGTACTGGTCAAACTATTTTTCCATTTTTTTAGCTTAGGTTTTGTGGACACTGAAATTGAGATTATATATATATATATATATATATATATATATATATATATATATATATATATATATATATATTAAAAGTTTGAGGGGTGTAAAGAATAAATATTTCTTTAGAATGTACGTCAGTTTTTGCTCGTTCACAATTTGTTTTTACGTTAATTGTCCTTTTTAGACTTTAGGGACAGATGAGGAAAACCAATTTATTTTACATCAATTTTAATTATGTATTAATGGAGGTTATATATTAAACATATGCACATAGTTTAAATCAGTTTGAACAATTTGAGCAATTTAGTACAAAGAAAAAAAAAAATGATATATATATTTATTTTATTATTATTTTTTTGTGACATTGTAGAGAAACATACAAAGCATTATTCATTAAATAATTGTAGTATTTTACGGCAATCTCTGGGAGGAAGAAACAAAATAACTAATAAAACTATCACCTGATTTAGACTTCTGGTCTAACTAGCAACCGTAAGCTAGTGGGCTAGATGGTGACAGTTTAAATTGTAAAGATTAACAGATATAATATATATATATATATATATATATATATATAAATCAGGAGACGTTTGCAAATATGTCCAACATGCAAAGCTTCCCTTGACCATCAGTAACATTTAAACCCCTATCACTTGCATGGCAGGGCTGGCAAGGCAGTGAAGTTGTTAAACATTTGACAATAGAGGAAAAATGTTGGGAAATTGGGGGAAAAGAAAATATCGCAGTTGGGAATTTTATCTATGGTTAAGCCAAATCTTTCAATTACAACACAAATTCAAGAAGACAGTCACCTCTGACCCACTCATGATATGGACTGCAATTATTTGTTTAAACGTAATCCACATTAACTATACTAATTATTGCAATAATTACAGGAGCAGGGATATGTGAAGGGGCTGGTGGGTGTTATGTGCAGCTGTAAAATGCAGTCCTGTATTAATGTAGAGGATTAACTCTGTCAGTGCCAGTAGCACCTCCTCCAGGGAAGGTAAGAATTAATAAAAGTCACAAAATCAAAACAGCTGCCCATTATATGAATGAACATGAATATGAAAAAGGTATTTAGGGAGAGACAAATTTTATATAATTATCATATTTATTTTGTGTTACAGTTTTAATATCACGTAGTAACTGGAGAAAGCTTAAAATACCAGGTTTTTACCTATAGTGGAAATCTGTAGCTCTTAAGCTACTAGAATTCATACTCTTAATGCACGCACAGTAACACAATTTATAGAGTAGTTTCCTATAGTTGTGTTACAGTAGCTGGCATCAAAAAGGAAGCATGGGGTTTTTTTTGCAGACTGAACAAACGTCTGGTCACATGGCTATACTGCTGTTCAATGTTAAAACAAGAAGATTTGGTAAACCCAATTAGAAGGAAAAAATAAAATAAACCCATTAAAATATATATATCTATATCTATCTGCAGGGACTTGACTGGTATCCTTGATGCAAAAAAAATACACTGGTTAATTATTCCCTCTAATTACAATCTTTGGAATAGGAGATACAGGCAGTTATAAGATGTTTAAGTTAAACCATTAACAGTCTCACCACTTCAAATTTGTATAAACCAAATTCAAGTAGATCAATCCGCAGCCAATCATGGTTTATTCATCAGACGGTGACATTTTGAAAGGAAGCAGGGGGGTTTGGGAACGGAGATGTACAACTGGAGGTGCGCAATAATTAGTACATTGATATTGTGTAATCTACCTTTATGTAACAGTTCCCATACTTATTAAATAGTGACTAATAAGGATTTCATAATTTCCAGCCCTCAAGCATTCCAGATATGTTTTCTTCTAAGAGCCTCATGGAAACAATGAGGTGTTGTATGGTGATGTACAGTTGTTGCTCTCTGACAGAGTCTACAGAAATCATACACCAGGGGGTAAATTTATCAAGCCGCAGGTTAGATGTTGCCTATAGCAACCAGATTCTAGCTGTCTTTTTTAGAATGTACTAAATAAATGATAATTAGAATCTGATTGGTTGCTAAATTTACCCCCAGGTCTTTCCAACTGACAGCCTGTGGGCCCAATGTGACCCACCAAGGCTTCATTGCGATACAAATATTTCTCTGGCAACCACCAATGAGGCTATTAATTTGAACAATCCAATATAGTTCTAGATGTAGCATATATTCAGCCATCATTACATAACCTGGTTTTTATGTTGATGCTCATATTATAATGATATACTGTGTTTAAGAGACCTTATAGCTAGCTATAAGACGAATTATTGGTTATTGGGAACAGCTAAATATTTGGCCTCTAGTTGACGTTTTATTGAAAAATATACATGACATCTACCTTAATGCGAAAATAAAAAATGGCAGCTACCAGTTTTGGTAATGAAAGCAAACTTAAGTTCGATCTGCAGAATCTCCTTATTTTTCAATAAATGTTTAGTAAAACAAGATTAAACTCTACTAGTAAATAGGAATATGCTCTCTTTATATAGAGAGTAGAGCTGTGTATGTGTGGTGGGGGGGGGGGGGAATACTATTATCACACAGAGAATCCGATAAATGGGAAAAGGTGGGTGCCCGAGGAAACCGTATTATGAAAAGTGATGTGAACTCTGGGGCCCTCTAGTGCCACTTTGAGGACAGGTTTAAGATCTCTCAGATTAACCACAGGTAGTTCACTCAATGTTTTGCTTACTTTTATTTATGTATGCATAAGTGGGGACGTGAGTAAATCCTGACCTGTTAGCAACACCCCGGAAGTGGCGTTTACCATCATTGAAGTGTATGGGAATTTAATATAAAATGACTGTCGATATAGAATTCCTTTTCATGTTGTACCATTTACAAATGTGCATGCCAGACATTCTCATACACCATGATTAACACACTCATCATAAAGATAATGATGCCTGAGCTACTAAATCTATAAAACTGGCCACTCATTCTGTGATTTTGTCAGCTGTAACAATTGCCTGGTAAAAGTATGGATTGGCAGTGCCATCAACCAGGCCAATTGGAAAATCCTGCAAGCAGAATGGTCATATTGCCTGTCTAGCCACACCCAGAAGCCAATATTGTGTATATGTGACCCAACCGGTCACAGACATGATATAGCAGGATCCATGACAAATTGCTCATCCATAAGTAAGTTTACATTTAGTGGTCTTGTAATACCAAAACATAGATCATAGGGGGGGATCATCATCTGTGACCTTTGTAGGCAGCTATTCTATATTCAGCCTACTAATTATTTGCTAATAATAATAGGAATATTGGTTAAGCAAACAAAAATGGATGCCTCCACTGTATGTACACAAGTGGAACAATTTACACTCAAAATAGACCAACAGTGTATTCAGATATCTTTCTTTGCTTGTTTTGTATATATATATATATATATATATATATATATATATATATATATATATATATATATATATATAAACAAAATAAAAAAATAACACAAAACCTATTCTTCATGGTTATCAAGTCAAAAATCTATAACTCTATACACAGTTATGAGTTATGTTATCAAAACTAATATACAAAGTGCAAGAATCTGCCCCAGAAAATAGATGCTTTTTAATAAACGTGTTGTAATATTAGATTGATCCTAGCCTTGCTCCCACGAGAGGGATCAGTGGCAAAGATCATAAATAAGACAAGCTTTGAATTTCTTATGAGAATGTGTGTACTCCAGCTGCAGTGCATACGAGGCTGCAGTGTACAAAATATCAAAGTCTACACCTTGAGGGAAGGGCAATTATAAAATGAAGTGGTCAGAGAATTGCCAGGCAAGTCTACATACACCACCCTATTTACCAGGAGGAAACAATGGGTGTGTTGGGTGTCCATAGACTGTGCCATCTTATTCACATTTATTAATAAGTGGGGCTGCTATTTTATTATCTCTACTGAGATAAGGTCTGTGTGGAGTTTGTATGTTCTCCCTGTGTTTGCGTGGGTTTCCTCCAGGTGCTCCGGTTTCCTCCCCACACTCCAAAAACATACTGGTAGGTTAATTGGCTGCTATCAAAAATTGACCCTAGTCTCTCCCTCTCGGTCTGTCTGTCTATGTCTGTGTGTGAGTGTGTGTCTATATTAGGGAATTTAGACCGTAAGCCCCAATGGGGCAGGGACTGATGTGAATGAGATCTCTGTACAGCGCTGCGGAATTAGTGGCGCTATATAAATAAATGATAATGATGATAAGGTGCGTTATCGCCTATAGACTGTTGAGCCACAGAATGAATTCCCAGAAATTATACTACCCTTAGTATGGATTTACAAAAAAATTGTTTTCATAAGTGTTTTATCCATAATGCATCTCTGCTAATTGGTAGCCTACATGTCGTTTGTCCTGTGTAAGATAAAATAAGAATAATAAGATGTTTAGGAAAAATAGCAATAAACAGTGCCACATAGTGGACAAACGGTGACAAATGGTAAAAGTTGTGCCTTATGTAACCATACAATAAATATTTGCTTTGTTCGATTAAAATTAATTGGAACCTAACGGATTTTTGACATGCCAAGACGAAAAACCTAGTTGATGCGACTGGACATATAATTGTTTTGCACCTAAGTTACACAAGCTAAGTGTGCCTTTCTATTAAACATACTTCTCAATATCTGATTGTTGAACCAAGCGCCAAACAACGGAATCTGTGTCAAATTTATCCATTCGCATTTGGGGACATACAGCATAAATCATCTCAGTGATCATACACAAGAAATGTATTGCGCTAGACCTAATGAATGCGGCGACTACACAACAAATACAGATTTTGGCAGTCAGCGGTCTATTTACCAGCATGTCAGGTAAAAGTCCATCTGATCGGGATTACATTGCAGAGAATCTTGTCCCACACAGAGAATCACCTGCATTTTAGTCCATAAAAACTTATCACCGATAACTTACACTGAACAACACTACGTGGAAAAACCTAATGTTCTACTAGTTCACGCTATTGGATAGAAATTTTAATGAGATGGCTTTTACTATGTGTACAGCTTATGCGTTTACCACTGAACAAACTTATCAAATAAATTGCATATATACATCATCATATGTTTACACCGCGCTAACACATTTTATTATGAATATATATATATATATATATATATATATATATATATATATATATATATATATATATATATATATATATATATTATATATACCACAGGTCTTCAAAAGTTAAGGAGCTGTATATTGATAAATCCAAAAGAATCAACAGTTCGGGCTCCAAACAGTCCTTGACAAGAGCTGCGAGTGCCCCTGTATCTATCTCGCTGCATCTCTTCAATGTTTGGAGTTTTTGCTATCTTGGCCTTAGCTGGACAACAAAACGGAGTGCGTGTAGAAATATTATATATAATATAATATATATTACACAAACTATCATGGATGCTCAGCCATATTATATTATACTGCTTCATGTTACATCTAAATGTTAAGCAGCACATCGTGCATTATGATCTCCTAATGATGGCACCTCACGATAGAAATAAAATACATAGATACGTTGACAGCCCAAACAAAGTGCTCTAAAACAGAATGGACGACGAAATGGTAAATATTATATACATTATATGGTGTTGTCTTGTTTCCCAGATCATTCTTATTTATGTGCTGTTCCTCTATTAGTGCCCACTTGTCAGAGAATTTGGAACAATTACTGCCCTGTTGGTGTGCAATATTTCACTGGCTTGCCTCCTCTCCCATAGCCCAGGTCTGCACCTCTCTCCCCTCCCTCCCAGATATGCTGGCTTACTGTGGGACTGCTCCAAAAAGCACCTCTGGGACTCATCCAGCTGTTTCCAATACTCATTTTTATAATCTTACCACTTACATCATTGTAAGAGCAATGGGAAAATATAGCCAGAATACATGGGAAGCCGAACGATTGTATGCTTAGTGGAAAACATACACAATCAGCATAATAAATATATACAAACACATATAGGCCAACTGTACAGCGCTAGGGAATCTGCTGGCGCTATATAAATGATGATGATAGGCGCACACACACAATGATTATTACTTATTATAACAATCATCATACCTACTTACGTGGATAAGGAAACAAGTATTGCTTACAGATCTAGAAACTTTTGGAAAATAGCAAATAAATGTCAGGGTCTTTTTCTGACCGAAAAACAATTAGGACATCAAGAATATCCTCATGGTTTGCAACTAGGCACAAAGTATATGCAATATCATGTCCACTACGTTTGCACTAACAAACGCTGCATGAACTGAATCGCATGTCCAATGCAGAGTATTCATAAGAAATGCTGTCAGTAATCTCCTGAAACACTAGATAGAAACGGCTTCTCCAGGAAACACGAATAACCCGGGAATTCACTTTTCACAAGAAAATAATGTAACAATTTATAGTTTGTAATATTTACCAGGGTTATGCCTATCTGTATCCCATGCTGGTGTGTGACAATCTCCTAAAATTGTAAACAAAATAGTAATAAGCCCTAAAAGCAAACACACACTCAGGCATTGTATGAGCCTATGTCACCAGTCCAATTGTTACAGGAGCTGTAAAACTGAACCTCGCTGCAATGTTAGAATGTAACAAGACTTCCATATATTGCAGATATTGCGCTCTCAGATCAGTCTATTATAAAGTGCAATGTACCTGGTTGTTTGGGTAGGTGAGGGTACCATCATGTGGGTGGGGAGTTGCAAAAGAAGTTCCTGTATATAGATCATGGTTGCATGTTGAAATGGACTTGACAATAAATTGGCACAAAGTTTAATAAAGGAAATAAGGTTTTTGGAATTACTGAGAATTTTGCTCGAGGCTTAATTTGCTTCTTTTATTTTTGTCCTGAGAGGACAGAGAAGCAGGTCAAAGGACTCATTAAAATCACTTTCCTAACATGTCAAAGTGCGGTTACAAAGGGTGCGTTATAGGTGCCCCATTTCTGACACAAACGCAACATTTCATATTAACCCACCCTGTGCCAGCAGAGAAGTAAGCGTGCCCACGTAGGGAAAACACACTCTACAGTACAGCTAATAAATACATTTAATACCACAATGGAAAGTGAAATGTAGTCCTACTTTTTCAGAGGTATGTACCAAGTCAGGATAAAACGGGGATGTGGATTAATTAAATAAGAAAAGACAAAGCATACTGAACAAAATCTTTACAAATCATGGCTCAGTCTCTACAACCCGAGACAACTATCTTGCCTTGACATTCTGACCTAGAGATTTAGAAAAAAATATTATAAATTAAATATATATATTTTAACACAATATCACAGAGACATGCATTAGTATTTGTGCATCTGTATTATGCGGAGCTATGGATAAATTATTTAAGGTGTCCCCTGAAAGTTTAAATGATTGAAATTGAAGCAACGTCAACAGAAATGTCTATATTAACATATATTCATAAAAAGAGCGTAGCAATATAGCAATAGTATACAAACATTAGCATGTACTACAAATAAATATAGGTACTTATGTATACAGTACACTGGCTGCGTGCTTGTACGACGCATCAGTGTCTAGGTAAGCTGTAGAAATATTAGACAATGGAAGCCAATGCAGTGACATGAGTTTGTCCTGTAATTATTCATTGTTATCAGCACAAGCATGAGAAAGCTCGTTATTATCCTGATAGAAACAGCCAGCATAGACAAATGGTGGCCACGACTGGCTAGTTATTGGGGGCTCTAGTTTCCAGAATGTTAGCAATTGGGGGGGGATCTATGAGATGAGCAGCAAGTCCGCACCTCCCTAAGAGCAGAAAAATATGATGCCCGTCACCTGTGTGTTACATTAATACCGATAATGACTATTTCAGGTGGTCCAACCAGATCTAGTCCTCACCTTCAGGGCAAACAGAAAGGCCGTTGTAATGGTGTAAGTTGATCTAAAGCGACACATCTTTGTCAGAGAGAAGATATTCTCTGTAGGATCCTCAAACTTCATTGTGTTAATATTTACTAGTGCAGTGGAAAGTTTGTATATCCAATACACAGAATTGTCACTGCAAACGAATAATGTGTATTTCTGTTTGAGGAGCCACTAACATAGCGCCATCAGGCAAATAAAACCATTTATTTCTGACAATGAGAACGGAACTGATTTTTAATGTATATTTTACAAAACAAACACACACACACACACACACACACACACACACACACATATATATATATATATATATTTTTATTTATATTTATATATATTATGTATATAAAATACACACACACACATAGATCTACTGATTTCAGTTTCGTATAAAACTAATCTGGAGGAAAAAGGGGAAAAAAAAAAAAAAGGGAGTTTTGTCCCCTATTGTTTTACAAAAGGTTTTTCCTCCACCCTCCCTGGTCTGAAATCTTAATCTATTGTATTCTTGATGTTTTCCTGCTTTGCAATTACAGAGTATTGAAAGGATCAGCTCCCCCTCCTTGCAAGCATATCATAACCGGGGCTCTCTTAGCAGTAGATGCTTCTACTAAAAGAGAAAAATCAGTCTGCTAAAGACAGTTTAAAAAGGGGTATTACAGCTATGAGGAAACACAAATAATATATATATATCACACATAACAAATAGACATGCACATTATTTACCTTAAAGTAATACGATTAGACATTTATTGAGGTTAATCAAGGAAAAACACGGTGGATTGGAGCCGCACCAGTTTAGAGCGAAAATAAATAAATAAATAAATAATAAAAATGAGAAATATCACTCTTCTGTTGTTTAGATTCAGGCGTATATACGTTGTACCAAGATCCGGTTATGTGCGGTTTTATCCTTCATCCTTGAAGTAGCAAGAAAATTGTAGTAGTTAACACGTATAATGTATTCTCACTGCTCACTTTACCCAAAACCCAGTATTGGCAGTGATGTGCACAAAAAAAATAAAAGAAAAAATAATCATGCTATAACAAAATAACAAATATAAGAAGGATCTACAGGAGGAAACAAATTTAAAAGCACTACAGTCCCCAAAGAAGGATTTCTTTCCAGGCCAGGATGTTAGCTAGACCACGTTAGGAGGACAGAGAGACTGGATCCAACAAAGTAAACCCTGCTACAAGGAAGGAGGCTGCTTGCAGCTCTGGGTAGACCATGAAACCAGCATCAAGTACCGGGTAACATCATCATCATACAAGGGGCAGGTTGTAGCCATCACTGGGTAAACCAAGATACTTGGACACAAGACGATCTGACTACCCCACGGAAAAAGAACGGGGGGATGTAGTCACTTGTATTCCACAGTCCAGCCCACGACTCCTGTACACTCCAGCTTCGATGCAGGATTTTAGCATTAAAAAATAAAATCATTGTTTCTTCCCTACATCCATCCATTGCGAGGAGTCCAGAATAAGCAACCAGTATAGCTGGGAAGTCTACACAAACCGACCACCTCCTGTTGATTTGCCCACACTCCACAACTCTCCAATCCGTGGTTTCAGCACAAAATATCCATTTACAAAAATGTCCTCCTGCCTGATAACTTATCAATGACATCCTCAGATTACCCGAAGAAGAAAAAATATCAATCTAACAATTACATGGTTATAAAATAAAAATATCTAATACTGATAAAAATATAAAATAGTAAAAAAAAAAAATGGAACACGGCTTCTGTGCTCTAGATGGGAGAAAAGGGATAGGGGGAAAATCCTGTCCCTAGATGATTTTAAAGAAATATGCACCATTTAAAAAAAAATCGAAATGCATCATTCCTCTATGCAGTATATACGTCGTAAGACAAAAATATCGACAGCATAGTGTATATATTACACATACATTTATTTTTTTTTTTTAGAATTAAACTCCCTACAAGCCCATTTGTATTGCATAGAATAGTTGTGGTCTAATGAAACTATTTATTGTCATATTACTTAATTGCTTCCCTTAGAGTGTTATGTTAGACTGGGAATTGAATTCGGACATTTGGAAACAATCGGGGATGGCTGTGTTAATACAACACCCGCACATACCAAGGTAGAATAGAGCAGAGAACGTGGGGCGGAATTGTTCTTTGATCTAATGGAATATTTTAACAACTTAAAATACACAACGTGTGCCCCTATACTGCCTTCCCCATTCATCAATACAGTATACTATTATTTACGCACAAAATTACAAGATCTGCTCGGAGTAACCCAGAATTCACCAGATACAATTGTATCTATATTATTGGCAAATCTAACAAATGTATACTTCTCTACACAAAACGACAACATAAACACAGATCCTGAAATAATTTTACTTCCTATATTCACCGGGGGATTTATCAGACACACGCGCATTTTCTCGTGTTATTTGCGCGCAGTATTGCGTCTATTTTCCATCCACCAAAAACGATCATTATCTGCTTTTCTGTTGCACTGTATTACTGCAATCATCAGCGGATATTTTGTTTTATTACAGCCACAGTTCTGAATGGGAAAGAGTTGTAGGATCGCATTGTTTTATTTACTATCTGTCCACCCGGGATCTATAGAAGCTGTGATCGGTAAATAATACATTCCTGGCGCAGAGACAATAATAAAATGTATTTTCTTGCGATCGGCAGCGAGAGCCGTGCGGCGGACGGTTGGGGGATAATTATTATATATGATGGAGAATATAGGGGGTTAATAATAATTATTATTATATACGTTACAGTAAATGATCGTGTCTTGCAGAGAAGATTGTATAAGCCTGGTATGTTATATTATTATTATAATATATATATGCGCTAGAGCAGACAGCCGGGGCGCGCAGGGTACTTACTGTGGCTGCGGTGGGTGCAGGGGCAGGCGGCTAGGCGCAGTGCTCTCCCCGGGCTCTGCATGCAGTGACTGGACTGGGCGCTTCCGGCCTGAGCCTCTCTGCAGCCCTCCCTCCCTCTCTCTCCAGCAGCCCCCCTCTCCCGCATACTAATGAGCCGCTGCCAGTCAACCGGGCCCCGGCCTGCTCTCATTGGTCGGCGGAGAAGCAACTCGTGCCGCTCTCCTGGCGTAAACAGGTGCTGCTATTGGACAACGTTAGGCCTGGTAACTGCCAATCAAAGAGTATAGATGGTGGAGAGGGGGAAGACGGAGGTGCCAATCATTGGGCTGGAGTGGGCGTGTCTGCTGCTCAACACAAAGGCGCCTAATTCAAGTGTGGGGGAGTGTGCAGGAGGTGGGGGGAGGGAGCAGAGGGGAAAGGGTCAGGGGAAGGGGTTATGTGGGGGTGAGGGAGGGACGGGGAGAGGATGGATGAGTGTCACTCATTGCATCATGGGAACACTGGCTGGCACTACAGGGTTAATGGATCGCGCAGCCCCTAAATACCCCCGTCTTGTGAGAGCAGAGGGGTCAGCACAGGGCAGTTTCAATATTTGATGGAGTGAGGTCAAATGCGTGACATGTATAATCGTTTACTGTGATAATGGACAGATTGATGTAGGCTGTGGTTTGCCAGCAGTTGTGGAACTACAAGTCCCAGCAGTCATGTAACTTCAAATCCCTGCTCAGCCTGCTGGAACTTGTAGTTCAACAGCAACTGGAAGACCCCAGGCAGCTTGTCTGGGTTAAGATGACCTATATACTGTATGTATAAATACCAATAGTACCAGGGTTACCATATAAATACCATGCTGCAGGGGTATTAGTCTCTAGGATTATTAGTGTGAGGAGGGAGAATTATTAACATTTCTCTTTTACCCTTCTGAGGTGTTTATTGATACGTGTCAGTGTGGATTAGGGAATCACTGACCCTGGGGATTCCCAGTCATGAAGGGTAGCTGGAATATTCAATTATATAAGGGAAAGCAGCGTCCCTGCTTATTAGTATAGCATCTGGGAGAAAAAAACTTTTCATGTATAATCCTTAGAACATTTATTTTTAATCATATTTCCAACCAATATCAGGGAAGAGACAGACAATCTTTATTTCCATTCAGGTTCTCCCAAAATCAAAGTGTTTTCAGGGGTCAATTCTTAGAATTGTTGTCGATTGAATATTACATCTAGAAAGCCATCTTCTACTCGGTTTTCTGATAAGTTAGGTGTAAATCTGTCTGACACTATCCCTTCTCTAGCAGGTATATTTTGTGTATATTTCTGCATGATGCACTTTCAACTCAAACTGTAATATTTACAAATTGCCGTACTAACATTTTTCACACCCAAAGATGGGAATTTCCACGATGAGTTTAGTTCTTGGTGTTGCTATGATGTTCGATTGTCAGGAAATACAGTTATTCAATTAGAAAATGGGATTTTATCCAGTGAAAAAAAAAGTCCAAAAGTAATTGGCACATGAAGAGTTAACCTACAGTCTGAACTCTCTACTTCCCCTCCCCCCCAGGGGTATAGGATTGGTTGGCACGGCGCCAGCCAGCTGTCAATCACCGATTGTAAACAAGGCGCTGATTGGCTGTTGGCCAGTCCGCACTGGGCTGCCTGAAAAAAGCAATTACTGGGCCTCGCGGTTTCCAGACTACCCCGGCTGTTCGATGAAAGGAGATAAGCTGAAGACGGTTTCAAGGCTCCTCTCAATAGGCAGACCCCATGGCCCCAGAGCCAAGAAGAGAGCAAAGTGTGAGAGCTTCAAAGGGAAACGATGCATTTACTATTAGGAGGCTAAAAATAATGCAGGGGGGGTTGTGTGTATCTCGTGCGGATAGAAAGCATGGGGACAGCTCTTTACAATGGGTAGGATGGAGGGGTGGGGGTAGTAAAGGGGGGATTGCATCCCCTCCCCCAAATAAAGTGTGCAGTGGACTTGTTCGTTACAGACGTGTAGCTGCAAAGCAAGGACTGTGTGGCCGAAATCTCTGCTCTTTCTTTTCTGCTTCCAGAGACTGAATAACGAGGCGATCTGGAGGTGGCCGGCAGCCTCACACAGGTATGGAGGGTGGAAACCTAGTGGTATTCGGCGTGCTAAAGCTTCACAAAGGAGGTAATATGGAAGGAGTTTATTATTTGTATTGGTTTCCCCCTGGGGTGCTGTTTGGAGGTTATAGAGAGCATGGGATATGAGACTGAGCTGTGTGAAATCTGGGTTGGAGTTGGTTCCAGACTAGTAAAATTAATATTCTCCCGAACACGAATATAAATACATTTGTGAATTGTTACTCCCCCCAAAAATGTAGAATAAGCTATAGAAAGCATTGTCTGGACTAGTCATTGCCACTCCAGAGACGCAAGGGTTAATTTTTTTTCCTGGGAAGGGTGGGGTATACAATCCTTGTAAACTGCTTGAATAAATTATGACTTTTGTGGGTCTAATTATGTAACTGAAAGTATACTTTTAGATATATGCACATTTTGCACTTTCAATAAAGTATGTTTTAAAACACGTGTTTTTTTTATTCATTTATTGTTTTAATGATTGATGGGAGAAAAATGAATTTCAGCTGTTCAGATACTATCTCGGAACAAAGGACTCGAGCATGACTGGGTTAGGTCTAAACAGCAAAAGAATGAATTAATTAATAAAACAATATTATACAAGATGCAGAAATAAATTTGCATTCAATACATCTAAAATGATTTCTAAAGTTTAATGTGTTGATTTTCTTTTTCACCTTAGGCTTGAGCGAATGCATTCAGCGGTGCAAATAGTATTTTTATTAAAAATTGTATTATTAATACAATGTTTTGCTACATTCTAAAAACGAAGCGCAGATCCTGTTTATTGTTGAACAATACTGCACACATCCAAGTTCTGAATATACACTGCCGAGTTCCTGCGAGAGGTTTTCTTGTGGGACTCAATTCAACGTTAAAATGAACAGATTAGTCCATAATATCACTCGCTTCAAGGGAAAAACAGGTGTTTAATGTGGAACCATCGGGACTTGTTTGATTTCACAAACACGCGTGTATATATAACATGTAGGTATGTGTACATGGAGTGTCTGAAATTAGGAAATGTCACTGGTAGCAAACTCTCAAAGGTGCTGGGTAAAACGCAGATACTACAACAATGTGCTGTTTAGTAAAAGCGCGCTTTGCATTACACGTAAAAATACAAATTACTACTAATTGTCAAGTAGGGGGGCGATAAATAAAAGGAACATACATATTTACAATGAGGGTGCACGGCTCAAATGAAAAATAACGCTACATTTTATATGTGTGACACGAGAACAGGACTCGAATGAAATGTCTATATTAAAGGGATGATGTCCAATAATTAACATTTGTTATGAATACATAAATAATATCCTATTTATCTGCCATCTAGTTCTGTCATTAGAAGAAAACAAATATTAGTCGATTAGTGAGAACAACACACAGAACAAAGAAATGTACTGGATAAGACTGGACTGGCAACCATAATGCCTGGACTCTAGAAACTGACCCACGGTTACTGTAATCTTCAGGAAGATGCTGCTTTTGGGTGGAACAGAGGTCACCATCCCCTTCTCTCCCATCTTCTATTGCTGAATTTGCTACCATATAAACGTTTAGGACAGGGAATTATTATGGGAAAAAATTTGGTTTCAGAAAAGTAATTCTTTTGAAGGTATTGACAGCCTGACCTAGATTATTTATTCCTGTGTTTTAACTAAATGTCGTAAATCTCGGAGTCTATCTTCTCAAGGGGTTAATATGATTTATTTACAAATACTGCTGACATTTTAAAGGAATTATAAATCCAAGTCAGTTGCATGTGAACAACTTCGGTAAAGTTAGGGATTACAGAAGAGAGGAACATAATCCCTTCCACGCACCCTGTGTACAGGCAGGGGAATGCACAGACCACGTCACCTATAAAGAGGAGGACAGTTGGGCGATTCATTGCCACAAATCACTGCCTAAAAGATAACATCTCCCCCCATAAGGTGGATGTAAATAGTACGTGAACACGATCAACGTATTCCATCCATTTCCTTTCTTTGTGCGATTTAATTTATTTGCCAAATACAGTTTAAAAGAGCTTTTCCTATACATTCATTCCTATTTGGAAGGGTGGATTACAATGAATTTCCGGCTGGGAATCTTCACAATTATGACTGTGCAATATGCTCCGGTGGTCTCACTCCCAGGACATTTTTTTGCTGGAGGAGCAAAACACGCTTTAAATTAAATTGAACATTGGGATTGCGTCCCTTTAAAGCCCTCATATTTATGTTCAGTTGTCCCTAGTACCAAGTTATCGGAGAATTAGTTTTAAACACCTTACACGTTTACAATACGTAATATATAAGGCAGTGTGGGCCCATTGGTGGTGTGATGCACTTATGTGCATTTTTTCCCCCTTGAAAACGTGCAATTTAGAGAAGATAGTGAGACCTGCCCTGGAGGTGTCTCAATGGTGATAAAAAAATAAAACTGACCTAATAAAAAATATAATATCAGTAACCCACTCCATAACACTATAAAACAGATAATGAAGTCTCCAATATTAATACTGCCATTCAAATAGAGTCGAAGTATACTATCACTAATAATTATACACTGCTCACTACTACCGTGCGCACACACGGACACACACACACACACACAATCAAAAATTGAGGCGCACTCAAATCAGAACTACTCAGGGCACCATTGTTCTATAAACTAAAACAGCAGCACCGGTTATGACAAAATCTTTAGCATTTTAATAAAAAAAAATACATTATAATTATCTTATATTTTATATACACTCTTTTCATTACAATACAAGATTTCTTCATAACTGGTGCTGGTCTGTTCTAATTTATGAAACATTTGTGGAGATTGTGTGGAGATTGTGTATATATATATATATATATATATATATATATATATATATATATATATATATGTCTGTGGAGGTATATTTTATTTACTCAGCATTCATAGCAATTTCCCACACACTAGACCTGTCTCAGCTGAGTCCAGGTTAAGTTATAAATGTACGAAGTAAGTAAGTCGTTTTCATTTCCACGGCTGTACAGAATGAGTTTAATGAAAATAAAATGGACTAGGAAGACTGTGTTCCTCAAAAATATCAGCAGCAACAACTGGACAGGTTTGATGAAACGAATAGTACTTGTTATGGAGGAATGATTACAGGGGGACTATGGATACAGTTGCCGAATGACATTCAACTAAACCATGGATCAATTGCTTCATTTTCATTGATTACCCCTGAGATCTCTTTGGTGACATTGCTCCCTACAAATGATATAATAACATCCGGGTATTTTGCATCTATAAGTGCTGGACTCTTATAGTATATAATAAGTTCCATGATGTATGAAGAGGGAGCCTCCCATACCATTGTGCCCATCTGTCCAAGCCGTTTCCTGACTGCACAGAAATTCTGGTGTCCACCACACTACATTATCCATGGTAAAGTCACCATTCCTGTTGGATTGTGCTGACTCCAGATATAATAAGTATATATTGTGCTGGCATGTAACACTTCCCTTCCACTCACACAACAGATAAAGCTGCTTTGAGTAAATATTTACCCTCCTCAGCTGAGCAGACCAGCCCAGCACCTTCTTCTGTGGAGTCATTCTACCCGGGGCAGTAATCTTTTCCATTTAACCCCTCCATAACATGGACACGATTATATGATTATAATGAACCTTCCAAGACAAATATAGCATCTGAAAAAACATAGGTTATGAAAATATTTAGGGTGCTACACCACACATGTTTACTGTTTTAGTGTAACCTTGTCTGCGCATTGCCCAATTTTCTCGTATGGTTTTGATTCTCCATATTGTTTTTGGGTACATATGTTGTGTTGTAGTCAGTTATTTAGGTAGGTAGGTAATCTGTGTAACCCTAATTGTTATTTTTTTATAGATACACCAAGAATATTGTGTGGAAACGGGTGTCACCCATGATTGCGATTATAGCAAATTTACTATATAGTGAATGAGACTAGAAAAGTTGCCAGAACTCATGACACACTTTTCAGCTTCAGATGGCATCGTTGACACTACCATCAGACGGAGTGCTCCCGAGAAAAAGCATTCAAGGAATTGCCATGAAAAGTCACATTGCATATTCATACAAACACCTGGACATCGTTTCAAAGCACATCTGCGCACTCTCTCCAACCCTAACTGCGCCTCGCCATATAAGTCTATATATAAAAACACCTATGTTGTACTTGTGTAAGGTTAAATATGATGTACTTCTGCACACACGCATTGTCGTAAAACCTCAAAGCTAAATGAGGTGACTTACCCAATTTTGGGGTCTCCCATACTTCTGGGGTATTAGTATGTTATCACTAGCAGAGGGAGGTAGAATCCGAATACAGATGTTAAATACATCAAATGGAGTATAAATTATATAAACCCCTCCTTCCAGTTAAAGCGGCCCTGGGGATACCCTGCTTCAAACCTGAAGTGTGATTTGGCATTAAATGGATGCGCAGGGAGACCCCGTGAAAATGCTGGCAAATTCAATGCATTAGGTATTTTTTGTCAGGATTTGAGGTTTGCTGGAGTATGTCTCTCTCCAGAGAGACGAAGTATTATAATGGGGAGGAATAATCTCACAAGTTGCAGTGCAGTGACTAGCACATCTCCACTTTAACCCTTCATTATTGCGCGTTTAGCTTACCTCAGAGGAAAAGGGCTTTGCGCAAGACCAACCCAACAAGTGCCTTATGTCTGCCATCCATCAATGCGCCCTCAGGAGACAATAGAGACCTATACATACTGTACATTATGGATTTTGTCTTTATGGAATAGTGGTCATTTTGGTGTTTTATCTCCACTGAACATTTATTTATTAACATATCTTCATTTTATTCCCAGTCATATTAGAGATCGTCAGGGATAATGAACATTTTCACCCTAGTACAGCAATTCTGTTATTTTTGCTGCCTAAATTACGTCTTAATGTTATCAGACGTATCGGTAATATGTAGGGATATATAGTCAAACTCGTATTTAATGTTACCAGGTGTATCGGTAATATGTAGGGATCTATAGGCGCAAGAATGTTACTATTAAAACAGCTGCGTAAATCTGTGCTTAAAGCCTAATTTACATTGCAGATCTTTTTTTTCCAGCAGACTTTGCCCCCAAGAAGTATTTAGGACAGGCTTGGACCAATCCCATTGAAATACGGTCATCAGTTCCTGACTGGTGTGAATAACAAGTATTTATAAGTATGCTCATGATTATTTTAATCATATAATGTAACCGACTTTGACTGAATTATTAGTGCGTTTGGTAGTTGCGGGAGATATATCTATACAGGAGACAGCTTACTAAGATATTGTTTGTAGTCCAGAGCCTGGAAAAACAATAATATTTTATTTTTGCTTAGCACAGCAAAACACATCCTGTGTGAACATGTGGGCACACAGTCATTTAAAGTCACGATCTTCTCTAACCCATCCCCCTCTAGAGATATCTATTAAAATATTGTCATGTAATGCCTTGTCATCTGCAAGAAATAAATACGTTTAACACAAAAGTACATTTATCCAACGAAATAAATAACTGCGTAATAAGCATTGTAGATATATTTACAGGGGTCCAGGTATCTAACTTACTCTATAACCCTTCCAGTAAGCCCCTATATAAAAATAACTATTATATATACACACACCTTTTTATTTAGTAGTATATACTTTAATACTATAATATACTATATAGAAAATGTTTTGTTTGTAAAATAAGAATGTTTATTTAAAACAGGTCACTGAACACTGCGGGGACAGATTTGCATTATCCCTTATAAATACACAAGCTTTAATTTAAAATACACCACGCTTTCCATTAATTAGACTGTGATCCTTTAGTGTTCCTATCACAAAGTGATTCCAGTCAGGGACAGGTCACATAATACAGTCATCTACCAGATATAGTGAAACACACATGATACAACTTAATGCAAAATGACTATTCTCAAAATAAGGAAACTAGAGAGGAGCGACAAAATACAAGCGCTGAATCAGCTTTTTAAACGGGAAAGTGTCGGGCGACTCTTTGCTAGCCACAACTCCCCGGTTTCCTCTCCTTGTAAAGAGGCAGCTTTCCATGTAGATAAAACCTATCACTGGGGCAATGGGCAGGAGTGTATTGTTACATTATACAGGACAGACACCTAAACCGCCCATTGTCCCCATTCAGTGTGTTCACCTCCCCCAGGCACTTATACATAGTGTCACTGGGATGGTTTTTAACATCCGAGCAAAGCTGAGAAAAAAATTGACAGAGCTATTTAATGACTGACTTCCATGATACATAAAATCAAATGAAGTGGGAAAAATGTATGGGGAACAACGTTTCGGTTACAAAGGGTGACGATCATCAGCACTTAATATAAAGTAGATCCTGCACGTACAGTATGCGCAGTCATTGATCCAACAATGGATATTCCTGATTTATACGATTCCTGATATAATTAACTGCCAGTCTTTTGTAATCTTAGTGTGAATGCAGATTATACTTGTTTATTTACCCACATCAAGGCCACTTGAGACTGGAAATAAGTATGTGAAGTTCGGAAGTGATGCTTATATAATACATGCACCCCACCCCTATTTCCTATAGCTGAGCAATGAGATATTACAGGGGAGCTTCCTAAGCACCTCAGTCCCTTTACCAGCCTGCCACGCGAGAACAGTATTTCCTTCTATAGATTGAATATGCTGAAATGTACCCAAATGTACAAAAGTCAATTAGTTTAATATATATTGAATACTATAGGGGGGAAATATGTATAGTTTGGGTCCTCAGTCCCACTGACCCTCAACCCAGCGCTGCATACCAAGTGCTGTGAATTCTGTATTCCCCGGCTGGAATTCAGCATCAGAGCCATTCTCCGCTGGTTCACTTGTAAAATAAAGCGTTCCTTCTCTTCTGCTGTCAGTCTAGACAGGTTTACATTGTAAATGAGTCTTGGAATAAAACAATAAATACATTTCCGACTTGCTGAAGAAATTGGGAACAAAATATAAGTGGGACATCTTCTACTTGTTCTGTTGTTTTGTATTTCATGTTGCATTGCCTGCGATTTTTCACTGCGCTGCATAAATGCAAATATATATATATATCGCAAGTCACTAATCTGTATTTACGTTTACACACACACACACACACACACACACGCAGCATACATATCTATTCATCTGACATTATGTAGATTCTCATGTCATTATTATTACTAAGAAATTAAAAGTAGCAAATACTATGCAATTTATGAAAGTATAATATATAACCATTATATCAAGTTTATTTTATGGAAGAGAAATTGCAAGTCAAGTTGGGACCAGATCTTTGCAGCAGAATGAAGGCTTTCTTGCGCTTTCAGTGACGCTGATCTGAAATGTTCCTTCCCATCAGCACAGATTATTTAATTCCTTGTTAAATGTAGGTCCTAATTTGTAGCTAAATATAAGCAGTTTGTTCACACATATCTCAGTACAGCGCGCTTGGCTGTTTGAGGTGGTCATAGAAGGGCCTCCCATCTGTTTTGAATTAAATCTACTTCCATATATGCCGATATGGAAATTATTAACATTGCAATTAATACGGCCAGTAATAACACCATTCACCAGGTAATTGATTTACTGTAAGGAAAAGACAATAGAAGTCACAGTGCCGTAGATCTGAGAAAGGGGACTATAAGTATAGCAGGGCCTGGACACACGTTCAGTAGCCATAACACAGTTGTAGAGTCCCCCCACCCGAATAAACCATACTGCATCGCAATCTGTCATCCCCACCTGCCACATCCCCCCCATACGAAAGACTTCCCGATACAGGCAAAGATTTGGGAAAACGGTTCCATGAAGCGAGTTGTTGCATGTCAGAGGGAGCATGTTGTGATAAACAGGTAATTAGTGGCAGTGATGTGAGACAGCAGACAGCAGAGGCTGCTTCACACACCCAAATATTCATAGTATTTGCAAACGCAGCTCTGAGTGATCATTACAGGCTGCCTGAACAAGGGATGCGGGACTGCGCTAGATCCGGTGGCAAATTGTAAAAAGGCAGAGATAAAACAGGATAAGAGTATGTATGGAGGGGAGGGAGAACAAAAATACATCCTCCTCCACTGCTTAAAATGTTTGCCAATTATAAACACACACACACACATTATATATATATATATATATATATATATATATATAATCTATATATATACATAATTTGTTTATTTGTACACACATTTAGATCAGATATAGGTAAACTGTGATATTAATGTGTTTAATATCAGTCCCCTTCTTCCAGCAATTACGAAGTGTTTAAGCATTCACGTTAACCCCTTCGTGCTGAAATCTATAATCGGTATGACCCTCGGACTTGCCTCATCACAGATCCATGACAGGGAGCCTTTTGTCCCTACAGAGGCCCAGATAAGATCAGTCCAGAGCCATGGGGGAGGGGATGGGACGATGCGCTGCATGTGTCTATCCAGAGAGGGTTTATTACAGCCCAGTCTTGTTAGTTATTAATTATCAATGCAAACACGGACTTTGGGCAGATCAATGCTATTGAGTGCAGCTGATGTTTGGAATCACGGACAGCTAGGTGATGGATGGGCTGCCCAGATGGGTTTGCAGGCTGGAAATTCTCCTATTTCTAGTCGTGCTGGAGCTGTAGCATGAGACTGTCCTGTATGAACGAGAGGCGCCCAAGAATGAGCCCAAGGGGAGAGAGTAAGAGGGAAAAGACTGCGCACACCCTTAGCTGCAGCTTCCAGGGACCCCAAACCCCACTTCTGTGTCCTTCCAGTTCAGCGATCCTCTATTGTAGGAAACCTGCACTATGATTGCAAAGCGATGTCATACCTCAAACACTAAAAAAAAGCTTTTGAAAAAATGTTTTAAAACATAAATTATTTAGTCTCAAAATTGTAATGAAAATAAAATATATTAAAAAAATCTCCCGGCTACACATGATTGGTGTCCACATAGACAGCTTTACAAATAAAGGCGTTTCTGTGTAAAATAATTCGTCTTTTGGCACACAGGTCAGGGGCAAAAATACACTCAGACATGGGCAATAAATAGAATGACGCTCAACCCTATTTTTAAAGCAGAATGTGTTTTGCTAACAAATGTGACAATGTACTTTAATTTCACCTCCTGATGGATACAATGATGCGTCGTTATGTGTATTCAGTCGGCGCAGACATCAGGAATATTTTAGCCTTTCTTTAATATTTCACATGTGTGAATATTTTAATCTCAGACCGACCCCGGGTAACACTAATCTGGTTTAGAAACTCATCCACATTGAAAAGCTGCGGTCTCTGTCTCTGTTTGTGGTATCAACACACATAAAGCCGATTTCCTGATTAAAAAAAACAACGCTTTTATCTGGTCCTTTTGACTGAAAGTTTGCTTCCAAATCAAGATATACAATTATCGGAGGGGAAACAAAGACTTCAGTGTGGACTCCCCGCAGGCTGGAAAACAGGGCGAACACCCGGATTTGTTTTCCCTGCTCATTCCGCCCTTCTGATGAGCCCTTACGCTAAATATCTACATTTATTTTATCGAAAGGTATATTAGTCAATTAAGAAGGTATAAAAAAAATTATGCTTTTAATATACTAGCAATTTAATATCTAAATTACAATTTATACAATTTTCTATTCTATGTTAAAAAGGAAAAAAAAAAAACAGTATTAAAAATGCTATCAAACCGAAAGTAAATCACAACGATTTCTAGAGTACTACACATTTCCTGAAATCAAACTATATTTTTGTTACATTTTAATAATGGAAAACATTCCAAAGTAAAAATAATTGGAATTGAATTATTTAGGTTAATATTTTATTTTCCGAACCCGGGTTCTCTAATTAATTCCATCGTCGTATATTGACTTTTGTAGCAACTAGTAGACACCATTATTTATCAATAAAGTAGAATAAAAAGAATCAGTTTAACAGCTGGCTGTTAAAAGGTTCAAATATAAATGTAACAAACGTTAGCGTATTCTATAAAAGGAGGCTTATCCTATTAAAATAGTACAGATATGTATTTTTAGAAGCTCCTAAGAAAATTAGAAAAACTAAATTTTACTAGAAAACAACACGATTTCGCCTTCCCTTCACCTGACTTCATTATAAAGTGAAAAGTCGATGAGTTTAATTAAAAATCATTAAATAAAAATCTATTTTATTTTCAGCCAAAGCAGTATAATTCTGCTTTGGATATATATGGAGAGGATCAATGTAAACTAGGGGGAAAAAATAAAATGAGCTAATTTATTGTCCTGATTAATTGTTTCTACTTAAATGTAAAATGCTAGCGAGTGAAAAAAAGCTAAAAAGAGCGTTTCCTGAACGAAACGTCATTGCTTCTCTTCCTTCTTGAATTAATATTAAATACACGTTGCGAAATCAGTCACTGCTTGTTTATAAAACTCGGGAGCAACATACTAATATGTATATTAACAAAATAAAACATTGCCAAGCATATTTAAAATTAGCAGTTGAAATTTTTAATTTACTATCTATCATATATATATATATATATATATATATATATATATATATATATATATCTCATCATCTCAATCACACACACGATGGATTGATTTCTAATTTCAGACATATGTAGAAGTGTGATGTGATCCTACTTTTTTCACTGCATGATTCTACTGTTATTCTACCTTTCTCTCCCAAAAATATATAAAATAATTTTATCAATATGAAATATCTTCCTTTTTACCACACATTAAAAAGTGCAACGAATTGCTCATACTTAGACAATCCGTCGCTCTTTAGAATTTGACTAGTTAAAAAAAAATATTTTGCAAATTGGTGAAGTGTTTATTACGATTTAAACTGTGTATGGTAGCAGACAAAACGACTATATAGCAATAAATATATAGATATGAAATAATAATTAAAAAATTACAATCACCTACCTACAAAGTGTGTTGTCTTGACTCATTTCTAGCAATCCAAGAAAAAAAATGAAGCAGGGGGGGAAGGCTTGAGAAACACAGATCTGTACAACAGGGTGGGGGAACGGTTCCTGATCTGCCAGATTCCTCAGCCGCTTTTATTGTTGTTACCAGAAAGGGGAAGTTGGCCTTGATTGCTGCGTGGTCACTGTACAGATCCTTTGTGCTCTGGTATTATTTTATTTGAGATTTGTATTTTTTTTTGTTGGTGTCTTAAGCTCAGGGGTCTCTCTCTACCTGCCTGCATGGAGTAAATCCATTCAATTAGAGCAGAGGCTGCTGGTAGCTGTATAATCACAAATTTATGGCTGTGTGACGTATCTCCTCTCCCACAATGGAGTCCCAGTGACATTAAACAGAAAATTGATGAGAGAGAAGCGAAATTTAATCTCTTTCCCCCCCATCCAGGCATTTAAATGTTGTTTTCTTTCCCTGGCCTTTAACTCTTCACATGCCGGGCTGCCCAGGCAGTGGGGTAGTTATGCCACTCTGGTATAGAAAGGGTTCTCCCCCCCTGTACCTCTCTCCCACCATTACATACACACACACAACTGTGCACTGACATCCAAGTCTTTATTGGGTTATATGCACTTACCTTGGCTAAAGAGACAGCATTAAGTCCATAGAGAAAGCATGCATGCCCCTCCAACCCCCCACCCACCCCATGGTGCAATGCCAGCCCTCTCCCCACCCTCTCGCCAGGCCAGTCCCGGAGCTCATGCCCCGCAATGCCTCGGGAAACAGGAGCGTCTTGTGAACATGGCAGCCACCATGTATCGGATCACATCCCCCGGGGGTCATCAGATCGTTGCCGTTCTCCGGTGCGCTGTGCCCTGAGGCAGAGACTTTTCTTAAAGAAGCCGCGCACTATTCCCTTCCAAGCTCCCGAGGCCGCTATTGTCCATCATGCCTGCCAGGCACCGCCCTAGGGCGTGGCCTCCCAAGCTCCGCCCTCACACTAAACCGGTTTGTTAGCTAGGGAATTATTTGTATTGAGGAAGAGAGATAAACATACCAGGGTCCCTACTGTAAGGAGAATCTGTAGACATTTTAAATTCCTTAAGTGCATATAACACAGATGTAGCACTTCAGTGTAATAAAGCAAAATATTCACACATTGATTTAGTTTACAGCTACATTTAATTGGAAGAGTGATTATTAGTACTAGTGTACCCTAGTGTGTTTGTATGTGTGTGTGTGTGTGTGTGTGTGTGTGTTTCTGTGGTAGATAATTTAAATTGGGGCAGGGATTGATGTGAAAAAGTAGGTATTCTCTGTACAGTGCTGCGTAATATGATGGACGCTATACTATATAAATAAGTAATAATAATGATAATAAGAATTACCATTTGCTACCTCTATTAAATAAGACAAATCTCCATTAAGGACTTTTTAAAATATGGTACAATAGCAGACATGTCATAACCGGAAGCAACCAGTCAGATTTCAGGTTTGATGACCCTTATGTAAATTAAACTAATGAAAGCTAATATATGAGTAGTTTCAAAGGGTTACAGCACATTTCTGTTATTTGCAGCATATTATTGAATATGCCTTTTTGTATATAAAACAGATATGCATTATGGTCATTTTATTAAAGAAGCTTGGGCACAGTCTACTCATTCACACAAGGGTTATAAAAACATTTTATTGCATTCTGGATGGAACAGAAAAATGCTGCTAAAATGCTGTAGATTTCTGGTGATTGATCCACTGGCGATACCAGTGGCAGATCCAGGGAGTGACTGGGGTCCCCTCCAGCACTGCTATTTGTACCTAGCACCATAGGGCCTGAATTATTAAGGAGGGCAAAGCAAAACAAAGCACTAAGTTTTCTCATGGACAAACCATGTTACAATGCAAGGGGTGCAAAATAATTTATTATTTTGCACATAAGTTAAGTACTGGCTGTTTTTTAATGTAGCATACAAATAATTGATAGCTTTTTTTTTACACTGAAATTTAAAGTTGATCTAGGACATGCCCTATACCAACTATCAACCTGTCCCCACATTTTAAATTTACCTCCCCCGCCAATGCAACATCGTTTTGCCAAGGTGCATAGTTCTAAAGTTACTCCTTTATTATGCATTGCTCTCCTTAATGACTCAGTCCCAGAGCATTTTGCTCTGAAATACCCTTTGAGTGTTAGGTGAGTCAAGTCATGTGACTGGCCAAGGCAGGAAGGTTGATCAGGAACATGATTTAGGCCGAGGTGGGAAGGATGACCTTTGTTATATGACTAGCTGAGTGAAAGGGGCTTGGCATTGTCCTCCCCCCACTTTATACAAAGTTCTGCCCCTGAATAGCACCAGAGCTGGATTAAGACACTATAGGGTGCCAAGCAATTTGTTCCCCTCCCCCTCCTCCAGGGCCATCTTTTCCATTGGGCATGATGGGCAGCTGCCCGGGGGCCCTACGGGCAAGGGGGCCCCATAGGCATGGCTCTTAATGAGAATAAATAATCCTGCAAAAGAAAAAAACCTGCAAAAAAAACCTACAAGGGTCACTGAGCAAGTACATCTATCTATCTCTTTTACTATATATCTATATCTATATCTATATCTGTATATGTATACATCTATATATCTATATCTATATCTAGGGGCCCTGGTGTACTGCTTTGCCCGGGGGCCCATAATGTTGTTAAGATGGCCCTGCCCTCCTCCAGTGGTGGATCCAGGGGGGCGATCGGGGCTATTGCGTTTAAAACACAATCAGAGTGGCTGGGCAGCACACTCTCCCTGCTTGTCTCTACCGAACGGGCCTGTCAGAAGGGGATGGGGACTAAATCACCCACACCCCCCGTAAAATAAAATTCTAGATCCGCCCCTGCCTTCCTCCAATACCAAAATGCCTCTCCCATGGTAATCCCCTGTACTTTTCCACCATACTACTCTATTTACTTACCCCTGTTGCTTACATCTTTGTCAGTAAGTTATTATAATCAAGTGTTGTATGAACAACATGTGCATTTTAACACAGTGACCAAATTTCTCCTGTGCCTGAATCTGACTGTCATTTCCACCTACACTAATGTAAACATTATGGTCCTGATTCATTAAGGAAAGTAAGGCAAAAAAAGTAGTAAGTTTTCTCCTGGACAAACCATGTTACAATGCAAGACGTGCATATTAGTTTATTATTTTGTATACAAGTTAAATACTGGTTGCTTTTTCATGTAGCACACAAATACTTGCTAACTTTATTTTTACACTGAAAATTAAAGTTGATCTAGGACATGCTCTAACCCAACTTTAAATCTGTCCCCACATTTTAAATTTACCTCCCCCTCCAATACAACATCGTTTTGCCAAGGTGCAAAGTTACTCATTTTTTTGCTTTACTCTCCTTAATGAATCAGACACTATATTTCTAAATTACGATGTTGCACTTCTCCAACATTTCCCCTCTTTTAAGGATTTACAAATGACAATTGGACTTAAAAGTTGCCACTTTTATCATTTCTTGCAAATTTGCCATTTTTATCAGTCAGTACAACTGAAAAAATTACCCTGCTCATCTAGGCAGGGGTGCACGCAGGGGGGGTTTCTGGGTCTCCAGAAACCCCTTCCCTCCTCTAACGAAGTGCCCCATATAGTGGCACTGTACTATATAGCAGTAGCGGCGCTGTCAAAGAAGCGTCCTCGGCGGTGCTATATTGTATACAGCACCGCAGCGGAAGCTACTTTGACAGCACCGCGGCTGCTGTATAGTACAGTGCTGCCGAAACGGAGCTGCAGCGCATATGCCCGCGCATTTTTTTTTTTTTGTTGGGTGGGGTGCGTGCGCCCCTGCTAGGAATACCAAAAACTTAAGTGGGAAGAGGACTTTATAGAGCCTTTGGAGATGTCAGAGTTTTAGTCCATAAAACTCAAATTTCAAACTAGCACAGACTTGGAATGGCCCAATTAGAACCCAGACGTCAATGCCATTGAAAATCTCTGGAATGACTTAAAGATGGCTCTGTATAGTTTGATGGACCTTGGACTTTTTTGCAGCGAAGAGTGGAATAGAATTGCAAAGTCCAGATGTACAATGTTGATAGAGTCTTGTTCAAAAAGACTCACTGCTATAATAAAAACAAACGTTGCTTCCCTAGCCTCTCTGTCTGTGTGTGTTCTCTGTACAGCGCTGTGGAATTAGTGGCGCTATATAAATAAATGATGATGATGATGCTTCCACAAAAAAGTAGTTTAGGGGTGAGCACAGTTATGCAACCAGGGTATTGTAGACTTTTTATTTTCACTTATTTTTCTTACAAATTGTCTATTTGTTTTCACTTCAGTTTTGTTGGTTACAAGGTACATTAAAGGTGGAAAAATGTCTGACGTGATTTCTCTTGATTTTA
Source organism: Mixophyes fleayi (assembly GCF_038048845.1). Taxonomy (NCBI): domain Eukaryota; kingdom Metazoa; phylum Chordata; class Amphibia; order Anura; family Limnodynastidae; genus Mixophyes; species Mixophyes fleayi. Next base: position 76,855,841 of record NC_134407.1, read on the forward strand.
GGCTTCACATCACAAACACCTGCAATTTCAATAAGTGTGTAGAGTTTTATATCAACTGTATATATATTACACACACCTAAATTATTTAGGTACACCAGTCCACACCTAATGGACCTTGTAATAAAATTTCTCTACTACAGGCATGAATGTGAAAAAATCACTGTGTGTCTCACATCAGTGTGTTGGATGACCCTGCTTCTTTTACTATCTCACACATAATCAGTGGCTTCCTGTTTGCTTCCTTTTCCACTCCACACACCATGACACAGCCAATGTCACATGAGGCCCAGTCCTCAATAACATAATCACACAACTGGACAGATCACTGCTTCACACAAGATGAGCACAATTATCTCATGAAACATTTTGCACTGCGGGGGACCCTGCTCCTTCTACTAACTAACCCTCAGTCTGTAGCTTCCTGCTTGCCTCCATTCCCTTCCTCACATCATTACACAGTCCCTATCACATCCAACCCTGAGCTCACAAGTGGACAGTTCACTGCCTCCCACAAGATCTGCAAATTCAACTCCTGAATACTTTACGCTGCTGTAAACACTCCAATGAATTAATCTATTCTTGAACATTTGAAAGTAGGGTATCCATGGAAAACCAGGAGATGAATAATAATAATCATATTATATATAATATTTGTATAATAATAAACAACTCAGTGATCTCAAGTGAGGGTGAAAAATAAACCCTTGCTCCATTCTGTTCATATGGACTTAGGAATACCTCTTTTTCCTACACACATTTGACAAATAGCCTGAAATGAAGGAAATAAATATGTTTTCCTTGCCACCAAATTGACAAAAGATTTATAACCCAAACTAATATTTTATATTTTGCTAGATTGAACTTGTCTTCTACTTAAGGTTCTGCTCAGTGGTCAAAGTGGGAATATAGAAGTGGCTGTATGGAAAAGTAATGGAAAATGTAAGTGAAAGGAATTTGAGAATAGGAATAGGAGGATTGGCGGTATGGCATACCACTGTATGCACCCCCAGTTCAACCACAGGTTCTGCTTTAAAAAGGTATCTAAACATCTTAAACCTCTCTTATGTTTTCTCTAGTACGGTGTCACATTCAATAATTTTACTGCATACAACTATCTCTACATGAAATTACATTTTGACTGTATGTCTTGTGTTCTTAGTTATTAGTGGCTTTTTCATAGAGGCACCAATGACCGATAGCACTGGATGCCAAGTTTTTGGAGAGGATGGGGAGCCTCATCTGGGCCCTCCTCTGGCTTGGTGTCTGGTGTGTTCCCACCATCCTCTTCCTCGCTGGTCCTGGCATGTGGATTCTGTGCTTCCTCACCCCGCTGCTGCCTCACTCTCCTATAGCAGCGCATTGCATGGGGGAATAGGGAATTTGAACATGGGGTCATGTGACCACCAATGTCACAAGCCTGACAGTTTTGAACTGATCAGAGCCAATATAGCAGTGCTCTGTGCACAGTTCAGTGCCAGCATATTAGGTTCATTTTGTACCTATGCTTCAGGATTCCCTGTGACTCCTTGTGGCTGATCCTTGTGTATCAAACCTGGAATATTGATATTCCTCTTCGGCTTAAGATTCTGTAGTACTACTGGTTCCTTGCTTATTCCTGGGCCTTCTTGTCCCAGCTCTACTACTGTCTTCTGTTTTTGGCGATTTGCAGTCTGACTGTGTACCAGACCACGACTAGTTGACCTGTCTTCTTCTTACCATTCTGGCACCAGCTTGTCACATCTTGGGGGCAGAACAGAGGTCCACTACCAGTGGACACACCAGTGGCCAAGCCCAATTCTCTTTGCCGGGCCCCTGGTGAATACCTGGGGTTCATTAGACTCCGTGCCTCTGTTTCTGCTAGGTGAAACCCCTCTGGTACTGGTGGTGTGCGGTTACTTACTTGAAAAACATGTTGTAATGCCGTACCCGTTCATTGTTGCCCTAGTTTTCTTGCCACGGTGCACCTCATACTCCAGCCCTACTGCTGCATCTCAGGTTGCCACTTTCTGGTGTCATCCCAATATCCGGGGACCCTTCCATGCTTAGGATCTACGCTACAGTACTGTGCAATTCGGTATCATGAAATAAAATAACTTAAATATTCAGGTAGACCTATTAAACTTCCCATGACAAGGCACTCTGACTCACTTGAGTTTCAATTACAAATCACAAGACTACATCTACTTTTCACTGTGGGGACTCCTTTCCTCTAGAGTAACTGACTGCCTAGTTGTAGTGCTCCTCTCATGTTATGGGGGCCTTTACAAAGGGTCTGTCTTACAAGGGAAACCTACTACCCTAATTCAGCTCCTGCTATCCAGCTGCCTCTGTAGCGACCCCGCTTCCCTCACAGTATGGGGACCTTTACAAGTGGGCTCCCCACACGGTCTTCTCTCACAATACAATTGGGGCTGTATATTCCCCCTTAAGGGGTCATTAAATTTCACCTCTTGGCTCTGCTGCGCACCGGCTATTATAACTATGGGTAGTAGGGACTTAACTGAATGCCAGCTAGCAAAGGGGAATGGAGACTAGTATACACAAGAGAATAACTAGGAAGGTTAATAGTTGTGGCTGGTAGCAAGCAAAGAACACCAATATGTAAAAAGTCAAAGGTCAGGACGGGCAACGAGCAAGAAAATCCAATAAGCCAAAGGTTGAGACAGGAAGCATACAGGGAATTCCAAAAATCAGGCAATAGGTCAGGCAATAGTTGGCAGATGCTGTCCCCGCACTTCCACTTTGTGCCGGAGACGGCTGCCTCCTCTTCTGTGCACTCTCGTCCCATTGTCTAGCAAACGGGATGCTTTCTTTATTTTCCGCCTGATGCTCTGCGCACGTATGTGCAGTAGGAGCCGCGTCCTGTCGCTTGGTAACAGGATGCTCCCCAGCTTGTCTCTCGGTGGTCAGCTCTGTGACCGCCGAATTATGCTCTGCCCAATCAGGGCTGACCGACTTGTATTTATAGAAACCTCTGGCACCACTGGGGTGCCAGAGTATTGGATCACTTCCTGCTCCAGCATTCTCCTTGTGTTACCTGCAAACTGCTCCTGCGTTATTACCCCCTGATTGTTTGACTACACCTGTTCACATCCGACACTGCGCTGCTGACTGTCTCTGAGAACCTCGACCTGCTCACCCTTTGCAGCTAAGTCCATACTCCCTTGCAGGGGTCCCTGGTGAACACCATGTGTGCATTAGACTCTGTGCCTCTCTGTCCAGTTGTGATAACACCAGTCAGTGACCACTCCTATATTGCTAATCATGACAACAGTTGAGCAATAGGAGCTGAAGTAGAAAGAGCAGGCTACATGAAGAAGCACTCACTATCACCAGCAGGTAGACTGAGCACTACCTGCAATTGAAAATACTGATGTCCAATCAGATTGCTCCATTGGAAGCGAGTAGGGGCGGATTGGGAACTTAAAGTGGCCCTGGAAAAATTCTGAAAGTGGCCTCATGTAGGCGGGACCAATAAATGGTAGGCGGGGCAAATTGTAGGCGGAGTTAGCACTCTATTAGCCACATCGGTTTTATGCAAGGCAAATGCAATACGCTATGGTAAGCAGAGTCCGTCTATCACAGTTGACGGAGCTAACACACAAGTAGGCAAAGCAAACACAAGTAGACAGAGTCAGCACACCAGTGGGTGGTGTATACACATTAGTTATGTAAGTGGAGCAGCTTAATCCAGCAGCAGGGAGTTCCCAGGGTTAGCATTAATGTAATAATAGTTGGGTCTCCCACCGGATCAAAAAGTCTCCCTAACAATATAAATTAAAAAAATAAAAAGTAAATCACACTGCTTCTGCTGGTGTGTGCCTTAACCCCGAAGAAGAGGTTCCAACCTCCCAATGTCTTCCATTCCTCCCAATCCCCTCTTCTTGGGGTTAGGGATTTCAAAGATAAAAACCACATACTTTTAAATAAAACTGCGATTACTTATACACACAAGCATGAACAATTAAAACATTTTTCTTTTTCAAATTAAATTAAAATACTCCCATGGATGCATCATACATATTGAATTGCAAGGTTTATACTGTTCTGCATGATAATTTAGCCAGTATTAGTGATACAAATACAATATAAACAGCCTCCTAGTGACCGCCATACAAAATAAACAGCATCCTAGGGACTGCCATACAAAATAAACAGCATCCTAGGGACCACCATATAATACAAAGAGCATCCTAGTGACCGCCATATAATACAAAAGTGCATTCTAGTGACCATCATACAATGCAAAGAGTATCCTAGCAAACGCCATGCAATAGAGAGAGCATTCTTGTGTCAGTCATACAATACAGAGAGCATCTTAATGATCCTATATAAAAAAAGAGCACAATACCACCCCCCTGATCATGAATTAACCCCTCCTGAAAATCATTAACTCCAACCTCATTATAAAAACCCTTCATCATTAACCCCTTTATAATCATTAACTCCCTCATCCATATTAATTATTAATCTCCACATCATCAATTAATTCCATTCATATTCATTAATCCCCTAATTACCTCCCTTAATTTCATGAAAAAACCGTATATGTGTGCACCCAGTGTGTCTGTCCCTGTATGAGTGCGGCCCTATCTGTCTGCCCCTGTATGTGTGTGCGAGCCCTGTGTGTCTGCCCCTGTATGAGTGCGGCCCTATGTGTCTGCCCCTGTATGTGTGTGCGCCCTGTGTGTCTGCCCCTGTATGAGTGCGGCCCTGTGTGTCTGCCCCTATATGAGTGCAGTCCTTTGTTTCTGCCACTGTATGAGTGCAGCCCTGTGTGTCTGCCCCTGTATGAGTACGGCCCTGTGTGTCTGCCCCTGTATGAGTGCGGCCAATGTGTGTACTCACCAACTATATGCTGAAGGACTAACAATTATTTTATTCAGGTAGAGAGAGCATAAAAGTCTGTATCTGCAACAGGTTGTACAGTGACAATATTGGGGGGGGGGTTTATCTTCACTTATCAAGTGATTACTTAGGCTGACACTGGATAGAGAGGAGCTAGGGGTTTGTATATAATCTGCATTTATAGTGTACATATGGTGCTAGTGAATATGTGATTCTGTGTGTTAAAATACCTGCTATGTATTGCACATCTTCTTCATATGAGTCAGTCAGGAAGTCAGAGGAGCGGGCCTCCGTTCATCCCACCCCCCTGCGCTGCCACATTAGATCTGCACCTGCGGTGATGTCATCACAGATGGACGCGTAGCTGTCTCCCAGTCAGCAATAGGATGTGATCCTTTGATCACCACCTACCGCCCGCTCAGCGAGTGTCAGAGTGAGGTTTTTATACTGAAGGGGATTCAAAATCCCCGCCTCTAGGTTGTGGTCATGTGACCGCCTCCGGGTGCGGTCACATGGTCCTGAATGTGGAAGTGCGGCTGGACGGAGCGGCGGGGATCAGGTAAGTCTGTGACAGTATGTGATCCAAAAATTACCTCAATGTATGGCAATAAACTGACCAAAATCTATCTAATCTTTATTGGGCATGTTGGTAAACCCAATAGGAAAATGATTGCTATCAACCTCTGCGTGTGGTCATTTGCCTCACAGTGCAGCGATCATGGGTTCGATTTCAACCAGTGATTTATCCGTGTGGAGTTTGTACGTTCTACCCGCTGTTGCGTGGGTTTCGCTCGATTTACTCCCCAGAATCATCAAACTGGTAGACTAGTTGGCTGCTGATAATAAGGATGTATGCAAGCGACAGTGGAGCAGGGACTGATGTGAGTGATTACAAATTCTCTGTACAGCGCTGTGTAATATGATTGGCGCTATATAAATTAAAATAATAATACTTTGAATAAGTTTATACACATTAAGGGGTAATTAAGGGTGTATTTGAAAAGCATTTGCACAAGGTACCTGTTGAACCTTTCTTTACTAAAACTGTTCAATTTCTTTATGACTCTATATCTTTCCCATAGGAATTAACCATTAGCCATAGGAATTTCCCCTTACATGAAAGTTATCTACTTTGATTGCTGAATGAACAGATCTATGACCAGTGTAACCATGCACGTTTAAGCTAGTTGTGAAAGATCTGATTGCCCAGTCATTTAGTCAGATTCAAATGATCACATTTTTGCACACCTATCAATCTCCATCTCATACGCAGAACTGGTCTTTTAGATTTTCATTGTATGATAGCAGAAGCTGAATAAACGGGTGGTCTACCTAAAGGTTACCCAGTTAAAGCATTATCTGTCCAATCTATAATATAAATGTCTAGTGGCGTGTGTTAGTCTGTCTGTGTGTGTGTGGAAAAAATAAAACCAAGCTGCAGCGCCACCTGCTGGGCGGAGTTATACACTGACCTACTAAATTCTTAGTGTGTGTGGAAAAGAAAATTCAGAAAGGGCTGAAATTTGGTATACTAAGATGTTTTTAATTTGTTAATTTAATTTGTTAATTGTTAAAAGTGTTTATAAAGATTTAAAATATATATATATATATATTTCTTGAAGGAGAAGTGACAGTTGGGAGTGGTTGGTGGTTGCCGGGGGTGACAGTGGGGAGTGGTTGGTGGTTGAGGCCTGGGCTATGGCCCAAATGCATGACAAGAACCTTTTTAACACCATAAGTAGCTTGATTTGATTAGAATGCATGAGTATCATGCACGGGTTAACTTGTGTGATTATAATTGACTGTGTGGTAACCATTAACCTCAAACAATTGTAATGCCAGAAACACACAGGATGATAATGCTGATTAGCCCAAGAACCAAGGGTCCACAGGTTGTTGGCCAATTTAGAAGAGGTCCGATGTATCACTTCCAGTACTGTGGACTGTTCGTACCATCAGAAGATGATTAGACAGCCAAGCTCCGCACATTTGTGTTATCTAATGGCGCCTTGACAGATCTGCATTCAGAGGTGGCCACACATTTTGAGATATTCATTAACAGTGATCTGTGAAGGCTCGACGTACAGTGCAGATGTGTCTGAGAAGGGTGGGAGTATGACATTCATCCATATGTGGGCAATTTATTAGTCCACCCAGGCACATAAGGCATGATAAGGCTCTAGAGGCAGTGGGTAAGGTAAATAAGGTTGATGATGTTAAGTGACAAGCTGTGAATAAAGTTATATAATGTAATCTAGAATCTGATACATATCTTAGAAGAGAGATCATATGATACAAGGGTCTTGACCCTTCTACTACCAGAATAAGAGTGAAAGATTGTTCACCAACTGGCTGACCTGTTTAGCCTAAAACTGCTTTTAGGTTAAACAATCTGGAATCTTTATTCCAGACTGTTTAACCTAAAAGCAGCTAAACCGAAATTACTAGTTGTCCTATATAGTGCTAACAATAACATTCACAAATATATAAATGTTTCAGGAGCTTATCAGAACTGAACATATGTCAGGTAAAGTTTTGATCACAGGGAGAATATTTTTTCTACAGACATCAGACTTTGTTTCAGACATCAGACTTCCTGTCAGTAACTCCACAGAAGGACACTGCAGCCAGCCTGATCAACCACTAGGCTGACTAGGCTGCAGACTGGGGCGCTGGGTCCCGGGGGGCGCGGCACTGTGGGTATTTTTTTTTTTTTTTCTTCATTTTTTTTTTTTCGGGGTGGGGGAGTGGGGGGCGTGGGGGGGGGAGGTGGAGGGCTCAACGATCAAAAGCATTGGTGGTCAGTGGTTGGCAACACACAGCCAATCGCCAGGCTGCCTGTTGCTGTGCAGCAGACAGGAAGCAGGACGTCTTCACTTCCTATCTGCTGATCTGAGGAGAGGAGCGACGCTGGCACAACTACAGGCAAGTAAAGGGGGGAACTGCCCTGCATATCTATAGGGAGGGGGGGGGGAACTGCCCTGCATATCTATAGGGAGAGGGGAACTGCCCTGCATATCTATAGGGAGGGGGGGAACTGCCCTGCATATCTATAGGGGGGGGGGGGAACTGCCCTGCATATCTATAGGGAGGGGGGGAACTGCCCTGCATATCTATAGGGAGGGGGGGAACTGCCCTGCATATCTATAGGGAGGGGGGGAACTGCCCTGCATATCTATAAGGAGGGGGGGAACTGCCCTGCATATCTATAGGGAGGGGGAGAACTGCCCTGCATATCTATAGGGAGGGGGAACTGCCCTGCATATCTATAGGAAGGGGGGGGGGGGGGAACTACCCTGCATATCTATAGGGAGGGGGGGAACTACCCTGCATATCTATAGGGAGGGGGGGAACTACACTGCATATCTATAGAGAGGGGGGGGGAACTACCCTGCATATCTATAGGGAGGGGGGGGGGGACTACCCTGCATATCTATAAGGAGGGAGAGGGGGCACTGTCATGCATATGTATAGGGAGGGAGAGGGGGACTGTCATACAAATCTATATTGGCTGCCATGAAAATCTATAGGGAGGGAGAGAGGTTGATATGTATGAAGGAGGGCAGAGGAGGGGGCTGATATATGTGACTGGGGGAGTTTTGATGTGACGGGGGGGTGGATAGCTACAGAGTGGAGGTAAGGAAAATAGCTGCAAGGGGGACGGATGCAGGGTGGGAGGTAAAGAAAATAACTGCAGCAGGGGTTAAGGAAAATGGGTGTGGGGGGGGGGGGTGTGGTTAAGGAAAATGGCTGCAGGGGGTATTTAAAAAATAGAGCAGCTTTGGGGGGCAGAATCTCATGATTGTGTGGTGGTCACATGGGTGGTCTCAGCAATCACTAGAATACTAAATATTAGTGAGATGGGGCTGCTAGAGGTTTGTATTTGATTGACAACAAATATTCAGATATTGCTTATATATGCCTGTCCAATGGGGTACTTTTAGCTGGCCATAATGGAGTGTTTTGTTTTAACTAAAGGGCCTAATCATTCAGGGTTTGTTAACATTTTGCATTTTAATACATTTTTGCATTTTCAAAACAGGACGCCAACTTTCCAGAAGCCAGCGAGAGGATAACAAAGTTACAAGAGAGAAGAGCAAGAACAGGTAAGAGACAATGGCACAATCTGTCTAAATTTGAATGCTGGAGAATACACCTGAACATTCATATTCAGGAGTGTTCCTATACACCTATATATTCGGAGGAGGGGGAGGCGCTGCGGCCGTATTAGCCTAGGGCGGCCAGAACCCTTAATCAGGCCCTGTCTCCCATAATGCCTGGGAGACTCCCGAATTTTTCGTAACTCTCCTGGCAGGAAAGCTTCCTGAACCCTGCACGCTCCATTGGTGAAGTGGGTTGGGTGCGGGGCTAATTGTTTCATCCTGATACCGCCCCTGCTATAATAGATCAAAATTGGCATTCTATAGCAAATGGTGGGGCCTAATGACACAATTAGCATGGCCACGCCCCCAAGACACGGACAACTTTGGATATCTCCCAGAGGGATGAGCTCCAAAGTTGCTCTAATACCGGACAGACGGGCTGTCTTTTCACATAGAACCATGGGAACAGAGGAGGAGCTGGTGCGGTGTTTGGGCCCTAGCCAACTTGATCTTTGACTCTTATTGTGTCCAAAGTGAGTGTTAAGAATTTTTATTAGTTTACGACGGCCCTGTCCTGAGGATTTTTAGAGGAAGAGTCATTACTGGTGGTGTAAACTGGAGGGCTAGGAGAGTATGTGTGTAAATTGGTAGAAACAGCAAACTCACCAGCACCTTTTATACAGTTTGGACACAGCCTCACATGGTAAGCCAGACCCCTTGAGCTCTGAGCTATTTTTAGAATCAGGATACCATTTGTTTACACAAACATGGATTTACATACATTGCAAAGCTAACAATATTTACACTTATCTGTGAAATTCTAGAAATGCCTTGATGTCCTGCATCTTGTTTTTAGATGCAGAAATCTAGTAGTAATTCTAATTACATCTTCCTATGACCCTCACACATCAAAATGTCTAATTAGCATGAGACTAGCGTGAGTCCTTTCTTCAGAAGGTGGCAGAATACACATTTCCTCCAAATAAAGGAATTCCCAAGGAAAAGTTGTAAACCCCAAACAAGACATTTGCTTACACCAATAGACAAAGGGCTTTCTAAACAAAGGCTTATTGTATCAGATATATACATCAGAAATAAGGCATTGCCTCTAGAAAGGTTAAAGCAGGTTAAAACAGAAAAAAAAAGAATTTTCTCTCCCTGGTCTCAGAAATTAAAGATTTCCCTTACCAAAATATACACATTATCAAAAATAAGTGCATGTGCAATTATATAAATAAGTGCCCTGCACTATTTCTTTTAAATAAATTTATGCCAGAAGTTATTTATAAGCGATTGAGTCACAGGTAACCTTACTCTATAATTTATATATTTAGATGATTTAAAAATGAATGATATATTTAGAAAAAGAATAGGTATTTAACATGTGAAACTCTTGGAAATAATATTAATAGAGTGCTTCTCTATGTGTGCAAGTGCATCTATTTATCTGCATGGTACACCCACTTCCTGGTCCTTTAAACTGGCCCTGGAAAATTAACCTTTACTGATCTGCAGATCCACCTGAAAAATTGCTGCTTGCTTTAGGCTCCCTTTATATCTTTGATTAATCATGTGAGTGAGGGGACTTTGAGACTGACTTATTAGACCAGAGTGAGATAAAGCTTCCACCTGGGGATGTGTGAATACAAGTGAGGCAGAGAACTGAGAGGGACAATCCTGCAACACCAGAGAGTCAGCTCTTTTTTTTTAAATACTGTTTATTGAGAACATTGAGAGCATAACAGATAAGAGTCACAATAACAGAAACACAGATTTAAGTCAATACATATAATTCAATTTGTAACAGGAATTATATAATGTAAACATGAACATAAACTGACAATGCAAATTTTCACATACAATGGAGAAGGTTTGGTGGGGGGTAGAACAGGGTCATGAGAGGAACTATGTGTGGGACAGGAGGATGGGGGTTGGGGGTGTGGTCCCCATAAGGGCCAAGAGGCAGAGCGCAATTTTTTAGATATAAAGGCAAAGGCCTCAAGAACTGTGAGCCAGGGCCTGGTTTAGAGGTTAGGCAGGGATTGGTGATGAAAGATGGTCTATGCAGCCCATACTACAGAGGAGGTTCTCAGGATACTAGTGATGTGTTCTATTTGATATGTGTGCCACACAAGATTGCACACGGTCGTAATGGAGGAAGGGTGAGGTGCATTCCATGAGGCTGCTATTTGTACAGTGCAGCTCTTGCGATATGTCTACGCAGCTTGTAGTCGTGCTTGGGGAAGCAACATATGTTTAGGATCATGTGGGATTGGTAGGTTAATAACATTTGTGGCATTACTTCTTTCCAGAATGAATGAAGATAAAAATAGCTCCACCAGATATGCAAGAAAGACCCAGGTGGACTGCAATTTCTCCAACAGCCATCCAAAGCATCTGGGAAGATACCGCAGAGTCTGGTTGGGACATTGTACCACCAATAGAGTCATTTGTAGGCATTGATGTGAACATTGATAAGGATTTTACAGCCCCATAATGTACAGTATATCGGTCCATCTTTCAGTCTAAAAGCTTGCTAAAATATGCTTCCCGTTTTATCTGGTGTAGGACCATTTGAGGTGGGAACACGGGAGTTGTAAAATTGAGGGATTTAGAGGCATGGCTGGAGAGCCGAGATTTTCCACTGTAGAGACTGGTCTGCCAAAGAGACATATTTTTTTAGCAGAATAAAAAAAAAATCCAGATATTGTTGGAATTGTCTTTTAGAGAAGTTGGGCATATCTCCAAAGTCAGGAAATTAACGGAAGGCGCCTGCTCTAGGGATACTGTTTAGGAGCAACACACCCGCCTTAGACCATACAGAGGACATGTATAGTGAAAGGCCCGGGCAGAAAGTGGGGTTGCCCCAGAGGGGGGTAATTGGGAAGGGGGATGGGGAGAAGTTAAACTTCCTGTTACAATGAGTCCAAATGGCTAGGAAAGGAGGGTGACCAGGGTGTAAATGAGCATAGGAGCCTTTTAGTTGGGATCAGTAAGAGAAGGGTAAATATTGTTTCACCACCTGTTTCTGTTGCTTCTATGTCCACCCAAACTCTGGTACTTGGTGAGGGGGGATGCCACTGTATGCACAGCACCAGCCAGGCTGCGCAATGGTACTTGCTAGAGATGTCCAGGCACTAGTGGATCTTTGAAGTATATGTGCTTAAGTTTGTGTTTTTTTGCCAGACCAGCTTCTGTAGGGAATAGATAGTCATGGGGGAATTCTTGTGGGCATAGTATGGAAGAGATATAATAATTTTCTAAGAATGTTCATCTTTATTAGTCAATCCACGAGGTACTTAGACCGTTCCGTGATGCCAGATCATTTTAATGTGATAGATGTTTTCCACCTTCTTGGGGGGGGGGGGGGGGGGGGTGACCCCTAGGTATTTATTTGATCGAATTGCCAGCTTAAGTTTTCTTTTCTTTTTAGGGGATAAAAAAAATCTAAAATTTCTGGTTTTGTTGCATTTATCTTAAAGTTTGATATGGCCGAGAAACGTTGGATTTCATTGAACTGGTTTGGGAGTGAGATCAGGTAATTCTGTTCAGTAAGGAACATGTCATCCGCATAGAGGGCTATTTTTATTCCAGTAATGTTTATATTTGATCTAATTTTGTTGGCTAGGAGTTTGGTAGTTAAAACAAAGATAAGGAGGGATAGAAGGCACCGTTTGTTAGGTATTGTGATCTGGCTCTACCAAAACCACATTGCTGTTCATGTCTGCAATACCATATTTCACCACTGTGTTGTTTTACAGTGCTGTTTTGCAGCCTGCTGTAAAATGTGTTGCTTTATGTTTTCTTCTTCAATTTTAGTAGAGTGTTTTGCAGCATGCCAAGCACCGCGTTTGTACTACATGTTCTGCTTGTATGAATAAACACATACACAGACACTACAGCCTTGTCTGGTACTATTAAATTACATCATACTTGCCATCTTTTCCTCGTTGGTTTCAGGGAGATCCTTGGGCAGGTGGGCGTGCGGGGATTGACGAATCACATCACTTTGGCCCCGCCCCCCCACAATATTTGCGTCATTAAGCCCCCCTGCCACTTATCTATTTCAGGGGCGAGAACCGGGGAGGTTGCCCTGCTCTTTTGGGAGGTCTCTCACAAATGCGGGAGTCTCACGGACATTCCGGGAGAGTAGGCAACTAATGAATCTCTAGAGACTGAAGTGTTTTTTATATTTCTGTCTTCATTACTGAAGTCATGTTGTCTTACCTGTCAGTCTTTGATTAAATCTTGGTCTCCATGAAAATGGCCACCTCCATAGGCATCAGTACATGGACATAGGACACAATTTCTGAACTGTGTCATCATGCCACAGATGGAGAAGCCAACCACATCTTGTACTGGCCCAGCATCAGGGAGAATACCAGACTCTTCAGGGAGTGAGGAAGATCACCCCTATTTCGCCACATGAGCTGCCTACACCCATGGATGACTGGATAGAGCTGCAGTCTCTGCTGACATAGTCTGTAGGCGTTTCTCTTCTGCGCTTCCCCTGTCTACTTTTAGGCCGGAGGAGGCTCCAGTACCAGGGAGGGGGGGGGGGCAGCAATGCGCTAGGTCCCGAGAGGAGATGGCCTCTTTGGGGTCATCATAACCGCACACACAGCAGCCATGAAAGCCACTATGTACCTGGGGGGAGACCGGTCTCTGCCACACCCCCTCTGTCCCGCTGGAATCAGGACAGTTGGGAGGTATGTTATTACTCATGGGGAGGAGGAGGAGGGGGAGGTGCACCCAATTACCAGGACCAAGGCTGTGGGGTTGTGGTAAAGAGCCAAGACACCCATAAGGAATCTGTCTTGGAGATGAGAGCTTTCATCATGTAAGGACACCCAATGCAGTTTAAGGTCTTCTCTGTGTCTCTGTGAGGACGAGAGATGGTAACATACTCATTTAAATAGTGAATTATGTCAATAATCCTCCTGGCATTATCTTCATCCTGTCAACTGGGGTTGAGACCCACTTGATCCAGGTGGATCAGGTCCAGCAGGTACATATTCAGCAGGTGAGCCTTTACTTCTTCAGGGTGACTGACATCTTGGCCCTTGTTATGGTGTAATCGAAGGTCACACCCTCCAGGAATGAGTTTAAAATGATGGTGAGCTTGGGAGCTAGAACACCCACCAGCAAATTTCAGGGATACTGTCCAAAGAGTCAGCTCTTATGTCAAGTGATACTAGTGCCACATGTAACTGTTATGTGGTTGAGAGTAAAGTTGGAAGATTTAATAAGGGACTGTGAATAAAGAACCTCATTAGCGTTTCAGAATTTTGTAGCTCCTTATTTAGATATGTAATAACTAAAATCCAAATAAATAATTAAAATAGCAATAAATAATGAAGACGATTTAGTTCATCCAAATGAGATGGACTGGCTCCAATTCATTTCATCACTGTTAACTGTACACTGCAGCATCTGCATCACTTGTACTAAATCTGTATGTACAGGAACACCTGTTTGCTAAAATTTAACCCACAGACGCCTGAGAGGATACTTGAGCTACAGTCTGGTAGTTAACCCAAGGATGCAGCAAGATAGGAATTTAGGATAACACACTACCACCATTCCCCAGACACAGGGCTTACACCTATAAATGTAGTTTAACTGAAAGGTGCAAAGTATAAGTATAGGATGAGACGTAGGGGTAAATTTATCAAGCTGCAGGTTTGAAAAAGTGTAGATGTTGCCTATATTAACCATTCAATTTCTAGTTATCATTTATTTAATATAGTCTACAAAATGACAGCTAGAATCTGACTAATTGCTATAGGCAGCTTGATAAATTTACCCCCTAATCTCTGCCATCTCAGAGTTGGTGGAAAAATCAAGCCCTTTAAAAGGGAGAAAAGCAGGATATGCCGCCCCCCACTTCTTGCCTCTAAGTGCACCCTCTCCATTCTTTAATCTCATTCAAATAATTTCGCCCTGCAAAATATATTCTCATTGTGCACACTTTGCCGCTAATCTGTACTCACCTAGTAGCAGCACATTTCTACCTAAAGACATCCATTGGTGAAAAGGTTACCACACCAGCAGATGTGATGGGACTGATATAAGAATATAATGATAGAAAATACATTATAATTATAAAGTTATACCCCATAGGTCATTGTTTGAAGTGGAGGTGTATACAGTGATTTGCCATACTGCTACTTTTCCTACTGCCTTCATTGTAAAACTATCAAATTCCATTCACTCACATTATCCATACCGTCACTTCTAAATTTCCATACCGCCACTTTTAAATTTTCACTTCAACCACTGCTATAGATTATAAAATGGTGAGAATTACTCTCTTACCTCTTTCTCTGTTTGGTAATATTCAAACTTTCTTTATTACTGTGCTTGATCCCAATTGTAAAGCACTGTGGGTTATGGTGCTATATAAATAAATGTTCATAAAAATTCTAATAATGACTATATAGCACCAGCATAGATTGCTGCTCTACATAATAATAAGAAGCATAGGATGATAAATATAGAGATATGCAAAGAATATAAAGGGCCATTTACTAACCACAAAATATCTGTAAATATGCAAATCTGCTGCCCATTTGACTGCCTTGCGCATACATAAGCAGGTCGCCCATTTCACACTATTGGGAAGAACGCTTTGTATGACCATTTACGGAAGATTACAGGTTTGCGATGGGAATATGCATGGCAGGATAATTAAATACACTCATGGCTGCTTCTTTTCTAGAGTAAATGAACAATTAAGTTAATCCTCTGCTTGTACATTCCATACCATTTAGGAAAGGGTCATTAAAGGACATCAAACATCTCAAGTATACTGAACAATGACTTATATTGAAATAAATATGGATTTCTTTTACTGAGTTATAAGTATGCTGCTTCCAGAGTTTTCTTTAGTTAAATATTATAATTTTGTAATCTAACATTAGTCTAACATTCCTCAGCCTTCAAAGGGGCCGCACAGAGGAAGTAGGGAGAGCACGGTACACTCCTTCGTCCTCCGAGTATGCAGTGTGACCTCCTAGCATTGTGCAAAGGAGGTAACGGGATGCGGAAGTCAGCTGCTCCCATTCTGGTAAGATCAGGAGCAGCCTGCTGGGGTCCCGCAGGCTAAAAGGGTACCCTGCCTAAATATGCCTATTTCTCAAGTATCGCATCACCACTTGTACTCTATGGTGTTAACAGAACAAAAGCATTTAAAACATTTTCATTTAATTATTAAAAGAAATAAAATAGTGATTTTTGTAAAAAAAAATAATTTAATTTGTGGAACCGAAAGCGCAAATCTAGGCTTTCTGTTACACTGCGCAACTACAGAGACTGGCAAAACAGTAGGTTAGCTCTTACTGCTGCAGGTTACTATCACCTGGACAAGGTGAGTAACACCTGGTAATATGTTAATAACAAATGCAGGCACCAAGTCATTTTTTCTCTCTCGTCTTGATAAGTGAGGTGATAATAATAAAAAGGCTCCATAGTTATGCCTACTCTCTCAGAATTCCTGGAAGACTATCAGATTATTTGGGCAGCACGGTGGCTAAGTGGTTAGCACTTCTGCCTCACAGCGCTGGGGTCATGTGTTTAATTCCCGACCATGGCCTTATCTGTGTGGAGTTTGTATGTTCTCCCTGTGTTTGCATGGGTTTCTTCCGGGTGCTCCGGTTTCCTCCCACACTCCAAAAACATACTTGTAAGCTCTCATGAGCAGGGCCCTCTTTCCTTGTGTGCTCCTTCTACTGTTCCTTCACCCTCTGTACCTCTTGGCCTGGTTTGCTAGCCCTGTTTTCCCTGTTTTATTAAGCTTCGGCCTTCTTCTTGCTGATTTCTACTATCCCTTTCACTATCTGTCAGATATAATCTGATTTGCTTTACCCTGTCACCTGTGTTTGTATATATTTGTGTATCATGTTGTGTCTTGGTTCTGTTTTCTGTATATGTAATGTACGGCACTGCGGACCCTTTGTGGCGCCTTATAAGTCAAAGATAATAATAATAATAATAGTAGGTTAATTGGCTGCTAATAAAATGGCCCTAGTCTCTCTTTCTCTCTCTCTCTCTGTCTGTCTGTGTGTGTATGTTAGGAAATTTAGACTGTAAGCTCCAATGGGGCAGGGGCTGATGTGAGTGAGTTCTCTGTACAGCACTGCGGAATCAGTGGCGCGATATAAATAACTAATGATGATGATGATGATGATTTGGCTAGACTTCTTAGAGAGCAGGCCAAGCTACTCACTGACCTACGTCTTGTCTTGTCACTAGATCAGGGTTGTCCAACCCGCGGCCCACGGACCGCATGCAGCCCAGCATGCCTGTAAATGTGGCCCAGAAGGAGTTTGGGTTGTGGCAAGGGGGCAGCACTGTTAATGGAAAAAAAAAATCCTGCAAAAAAAAAAGAAAAGAAAATACTTACCTTGCGGTCACGTCAGCTGGTACTCCGGCTCCCTCCCTTGTCTCCTCCTCCGTGCGGTGCTCGAAGTGAATGTCGGGCGTGATGTCATCGCGCCCAACATCCATTGCGGAGCGCAGCACAGAGGAGTCACCCACGCGAGAAGAACAATCAGCAGCACAGAATTGGAGAAAAGAAGAGAAGAGGACAGGAGAACAAGCCGATTAAAAGGTAAGTTAAGGAGAATTTTTTTTATTATTTCAAGGGACGCTGACCAGTGAATAAAAGTCACCTGGTCCTGGAGCATCATGGACCTTATCTCCCTGCTACATACTTCTACTTGTAATACTAATGGGGCATTATATATTATTCTCTTTGGCCCATTATAAGTTTGTATCCTTTAACTAACATAGTGGTGTAATTAGCAAAACAGGTCACAATTTGGGGTTACAGTGATGTATATGTCAGGTACCGCAGGCCTGGTCAGGGGATCCTGATATACAATGCCTGGCTTAAATGCACCTTATAGATATTGCATCGAAACAATACAAAAAGTGATTATAGTATAATAACTAGAGAGGAATTCTTGAACATGGCGATTGAAAGGTAAGTATAGGGGGATTTGAAAAAAAAAGTGATATATATATAATATATATATATATATATATATATATATATATATATATATATATATATATATATATCAATCACTTTTTTTCTCATATATATATATATATGTTAACTATGTTTTCTATGGTTTTTTGGATGATCAGCTATCGTTATTGCTAGTGTATCTTATGTGCGGCCCAAACCAACTCGTCATCTTCCAATGTGGCCCAGGGAAGCTAAAAGGCTGGACACCCCTGCACTAGATAATGCGAAGGGGCGGGGCCATCACATCTACCCATTCATTTTTATACCTGGCTTCCTCATCTTCTGGAAGGCAGATATACAAAGTAGACAAGTATGATTAAAATATTGCATGGGAATAGCTGAATATCCAGTTACCTAGATAAATAGTTACAGTTCATTTCACATACTAACTTGACTGTTAGTTAAATCCAGCTAGATGGTGCAATATAATACATTGTCAAAACTATGTTGTGCTGAAGGGGATAAGTTTAAAGTGCGTGGAAAGGTTTAGAGTTATCTTAGCTCAACTCTAAACCACAGTTTTAAAATAAAGCAGCCCAGTATTTGTGTGCTACATGCAAAATCAGGCACTATTTTGCCTGCATTAACCATATATTGCATTTAAATCCCATTTAATGTAACATGGGTTTACAAGGGAAAATTTGCACCCTTTAGTTGAATTTATCCCTAACTGTATTTCTAAATGAGGTCCAAAATGCTTAAAGACGTCTCATTCTGCATGCTTACGAATCAGCAATGGTTTGCATCATGTGTATTTTGGTTTGCAAAATATTGTCTATTTAATATACAATAGAAGACTGGTGCCCAGGTTATAGAACATCACCTTTTGTGTCCAGTCCCTGTGCACCACTTTTCATAAATAGCCCTCACTGTTAGAGGCAGCAATAATTCCACCTATCAGTAATGGAACTTGCTGATCTGTATGTGTAGCCTGAGATATGCTCCATTCTATCGGATATGAGTAAACCGGTATGACTTTGATGTTTACCCAAATAAATAAAAGATTTTGCAATTCTATGAATAATCTTGGAATATGTAGTTCTCCAATAGTCACGGAGGTAATATCAATATGAACTTTGTTTCTCCAAACATCATAATACTTCAGTTAAGTATTGTTTGGAATAGTGTGTATATGACTCAGCAATCATACGCTCTGTAATATTGATTGTCTAGGATGTGAGGAGGACCATCAGGGACTAATTTACGTCATAGATCTCTGTAGGGACAATAGTGACATAAACCCAGCACCATCCTCTATCCACACACATTATATTCTTTAGCTTTGCTTGGCCTGTCACAGAACAGAATATAGTGACAATATTCCACAGTCAGATAAACTAATATGAGATTATTTTACTTCTTTGCTACGTTCAGGGTAAAAGATGCCTCTCAGTTCAGGTCTATGTTGACCAATATTAAATCTGTCCCTGGTGGTAACACAAGCAGATGATGTTGTTGGTGGTGGCTCTATGGAAAAAGAGGTGATTACCCAAAGATAGATATCCCCTTTAATTATAAAACTAATCTGGTTACATAAAACAAGGATTGTTAAACATCTCAAAGATGCTTTGTTTTAAATGTATTACTAAGTAAAGCTAAAAAAACATGTAATTCGGGGGATTTCAATGCAAAACAGAAAGTCTCATCAGAGCCTCGTATAATGTGCGCCTGTGCATACTTCCGGGTATTACGGTACCTTCATGAGGTGCGTGCAAAAATTAGCAAAAGCGCATAGTTGTAATGTCCGGGAGACTCACAAATGTTTGAGAGCTCTCCCAGACTCCTAAGAGAGCAGGGCAACCCTGTTTGTTGGTGAAGTCGGTGAGGGTGGGATTAAATGTGTCATCCTGGACCCGCCCTCTGTTGTGATAGGTCGAAATTGTCAGCGTTTGACAGGGGACGGGGCCTAATGACGCAAATCTCGTGGCTACGCCCCCATGACGGAGCCACCTCCAAAATGACGTGATTCACCGCAAATTGCGTCATTTTGACGAGCAAGTCGCCCTATGCGGGATACTTGCCTGTTATCCCGGGAGTTCGGGAGACCTACCCGAATTTCGGTTGGCAAGTATGGCCTAGAGTAACATTTGCTATAAAAAAAGTGCTATACAAGAGACTTGCCAAGAATTATGATTCTCAGACCTTTTCCAAATCGGCAGCTGGTTTGGGGCTAAAGAAACATAGCAAGGATTAATCTGATGATGTCTTGATCAGAGGGAATACTCAGCATTGAGTTTCTGAGTGCATTCCGTTTGATTCAGTGATTAACATGAACTTATGTGTTGACCAACATGAATTTGTCTTTCTTATATGGTGCTAGTTGCATGATATCCAAATACTGATGTTCTTTGAATTATCTGCCGCTTATCAAGAATATGAACTGTGCAAATCTGTCTATCTATTTATATTTATTTCTAATTTATGGGAAGGGTCAAGTTGTTACCTATGCAATGTGATTCAACTATACTTTGTCCTAGTTGCCATTCTCTTCTACATGACGATAGAACTGTTTGAGATGATCTGATATTCAAATTAAAGACTGGACTTTGTCATTTTAAACCTGTGTTGTCTCAGTACTATGTTATTTGTTGCCAGAAGTCAAATGGAAGGTGAATGCTTTGGAGCCTCACTAGAGATATCTGTGCCCTAAAGCAAAATTGGATACTTCTATGTATCATCATAAAGTTGTATCCACCAAGATATCTCATATAACTGCCTGGATAATTTCATTATGATACCATATTAAGTTTTCTCTTTAAGGCACATTTACCCCCTTTGCTACTGGGCCACATAGGAGGCATGGACTGCTCTGGATATAGTTAGGTACTTGGAGCCTCCCCCTCATCACCACGCTGCTTCCTGTTCCCTGTAAATACAGCTATGCTGCCTCTGGAAGCTGTGTGGTGAAGTTCCTGTTCTGATCTGCCGCTCAGACAGAGAGGAAAGCACCCAGTGGGGTTTTTTTTCGTAAGCAAAACTGAAATAATTAATTTTAACATACTTTTTGGTATTTGAAATACTTCTACTCGTTTATCATTAACTCACAGAATAAGAAATACATGATAAGAATTGCGTGTAACATGCAGAAAATTGGAAATTTTATTGTGCAATTGGTCAAAAAAAGGGATATTTAGAGGAACAAAATACTTCAGTGACATTTCTTTAATGTTGCTCCGGACCCGGTTCACTGTCTTATTCATGTTTGATATAATGAGTCACAAGAATCATTTAATACTTAGCCTGATGATCCAATTCCACTGCTTCATATTCACTAACCCACTTTCACTATTTTCCCCTCCATAAGTTTGACAGGCTAACTCAGGTTTGGTTCAGAAATTCAAGCTGTGTTTGCTGAGTCTTTATTACAGTGGGAGCTTTGAATCTCCCTATAACCGTTACAAATAATTTTGATTCACATGGACTATGGAACGGTGTTCTTATTAATGGTTTATTTCTTTCCTACTTGTATATTTGCACTTTGGTTAGAAAAATGTTATAGATTGACAGCACTTTTGTTGATGAGAACAAGAATTCCATTATTGTATTGGTTGTATTTCATGCTTTTGTAATAATAATAATAAAAAAGGAATAGTTGAGATAAAAAGAACATAACAATTATCTTTGTAACATGTATTGCCTTTCTTCATGCCAAACAGTAAGTGATGTTGCTTTCACTTTTGCAAAATTTCTTAGACTCCAGAATATTTTTGTCCCACTAAGCCCCCTTCCCTTGAATTAGCAGAACTGTGGGTATCCTCCCGAACAACATGTATCTGGACATGTTATATTTGGAGGGAAATATGTATTGGCCAAAAAAAACATTTTTTAGTGAAGTTCTCTTTTAAGGTCCCGACATACTGTCAGGAGCCGTGGCGGCCACGGGCACCGCCGCGACTCTCCTCCTTCCTGTATTGCAGTCCCCGGCCATCTCCGGTCACTCGGGTCCGGCCGTTGCCAAGGCAACGGCCGGACGCTGAGTGTGTTAAGCGCTGCGCCCCGGCAAGTGCTGCAGCCGAGCGCATGCACTAAGTATAGGCTGCGGGCTAATGAAGCACCATTTTTTAGGTAGTGCTGCCTATTGATCATTACAGGGCTGAGCCCTGATTGGCCAATTTCTGTATATAAGGCAGGGAGGGCTTAGCCTCCCTGCCGGTTATAGCGTCCTAGTGTGTTACTTGTGCTGACCTGCTCTGATATTCTGCTGGGCTCCTGTTTTTGACCCTTTTGCCTGTTTACTGGATTTTACCTTATTGTCTGTGCCCCTGACCTTTTGGCTTGACCCTTGGATACTGCTGATTTGCTCGTGACCCCGACCCTTGGTGGTCTCCGTCCCTGTATTGATTACAGGGGACTTAACTCCATCACCGTGAAGAATAAATACCCTTTGCCTTTTTTTTTGATTTATAATAATATTCTCCAAGCTGGATTTTAAAGGTACATATAATTTAATCCATATCAAGCATGGAGATGAATGTAAGACGGCATTTAATACTCACGATGAACATTTTGAGCATCTGGTTATGCTCTTTGGGCTATGCAATGCCCACGGTGTTCCAAAACTTTATCGACAAAATGTTTAGAGATATTCTTTATCCATTTGTGGTAATATACTTGGATGATATCCTCATATTTTCTATGGATATCTCTTCCCATCTAAGCATGTTTTTATTGTTCTTGACCGGCTCCGATAACATATACTGTAACGTATACTGCAAGCTGGAAAAATGTGTCTTTGAAGAAGATCATCTTCCCTTCTTTGGATATGTGGTTTCAGGCTCTGGTCTTCAAATGGACCCTGGGATCTTAAGGCAATATTGGAGCGGCCCCAGTCTGTGTGTCTTAAGGCGGTTCAACGGTTTATTGGGTTTGGTAATTGCTACAGACAGTTCATTAAGGGGTTCTCTTCCTTGGTGGCGCCCATTACTGCATTAACAAAAAAAATCTGCCAATTCTAAACTTTGGCCTCCTGAGGTTGTTGAGGCCTTTACTTCACTTAAGAAAGCCTTCACTTCTGCTTTTATCCTACGACAGCCTGATCCCCCATACCTTTTTACTTGAAGTGGATGCTTCCTCTATCGGTGTTGGATTCATATTATCCCAAAAGAACTCCTCAAGGAAACTTTCTCTGTATGGCTTCTTCTCCCAAAGATTATCTTCTGCAGAAAGAAATTATGATATCGGCGACAGGGAATTTCTCACAATCAAATTGCATCCTGTCTCAATCCTCGGCAGGCCCAGGCTGCAGAGGGTTTTTGGAGCCCTCGGCAGGCTGGGTTCCAAAAACAAAAAAGCGGATGCTCTCTCTTGTTCCTTTGATGCTACCGATTCTGAGGTTTTGGATTCTAGAAGACCTATTCGCGATCCAGAATGTATTGTGGCTACCACTCCTACTCAGCTAAGTATTCCCTATGGGAAAACTTTCAATCCTCTCCATCTGCATCCCAAATTTCTCAGGTGGGCTCATGCTTCTCGTTTTGACGATCATTATGGTACTAAGAAGACCAAGGAACTAATATCTCATGGTTATTGGTGGCCTAATGATGTGCAAGATTTTGTAGCTGCATGCTCTACTTTTGCACAAAATAAAGTTCCTCTACAATCTCCCTATGGGCTGCTGCATCCACTACCCATTCCTGATCGTCCTTTGAGTCATCTCTCTCTGGATTTCATTACTGGTTTGCCTAATTCCAAAGGATTCACTGTGGTATGGGTTATTACTGACCGCCTCCCCTGTGCAGCCCATTTTAGTTTTTTGAAGGGTCTACCATATGCCTCTGATCTGGCTCAGCTATTTATAAAAGAAGTCTTTCGTCTTCACGGTTGTCCGGGTGTGATTGTTTCTGACCATGGATCTCAGTTTGTGGCAAGATTTTGGAGAACTTTCTGTCGTGGTTGTGGGATTAAGTTAAATTTTTCATCCGCCTATCTTCCCCAAACTAATGGGTTGACTGAAAGAACCAATCAAGAGCTCAAGAAATTCCTCAGATGCTATATTTCGGTCAAGCATGACGATTGGGTAGATTTGTTACCTTGGGTGGAATTCGCCCATAATAACCATTGTCATGATTCTACTTCGGTCTCTCCTTTCTTTGCCCTTCAGGGATTTCATCCTAAACCTCCCTCATTTCATGACTTACCTTCGTCCAGAGTTCCTACTGGGGATTCTCTTTTGCAAAAAATTTTTTTCAGGTGGGCACAAATCAAATGCAGATTGTTTCAAACTTCCACTTTAAGTAAAAAGTCCTATGATAAAAAGAGACGTTCAGCTCCTCTACTCTCTCCTGGTGATAAAGTGTGGTTGTCCACTCAAAATCTTTGCCTTCAGGTCGCTTCTCATTTCATTGGTCCCTGCAAAATCTCGGAGGTCATCAATCCGGTGGCATTTAGATTGGAACTACCTCCCACTTTGAAAATTCCTAATGTTTTTTATGTCTCCCTTCTGAAACCATGTGTTATTAAAAAGTTTTCTTCTTCTAAGAAGCCACACGTAGAGCTCTCCATACAAGACCAAGAGAACGAGATTACTGGAATCCTAAACTCCCATATTTCCAGAGGTTCGTTGCAATTTTTGGTTAATTGGAAAGATTATGGACCTGAAGAGCGGTCCTGGTTTCCCACTAGAGATTTCCATGCTCCATAGGAAATTTCCACATAAGCCTTATAGGTCGTCCAGAGTCCACCCCTAAGGGGAGGGGTCCTATAAGAGACGTACCTGTCCGTGTTCCTGTTCCCAATCTCAGCCACTGTTATGTTCTTCTGAGCAGCTATGGTCATGAGACACAGGGACGGTAAATTTGAATTCCTTTCTCCTATATCTAGTGCGCTCTGACACACTGCCTGTGTCAGAGCAACAATTTACCACTTGGTGTCTGACTATCCCTATGTATCCTGTGCTTATTTCTGGTGTTTCCCTGTGTATGACCTTTGGCTTGTTAGACTACTGCTTCTAGATCTCCTGCTACCTATGTACCTGTGTATCCGACCCCGCTATCCATATTGACTACGCTGCTGCCAGTGCTCCTGTTTATCTGACTCGGCTACCATTTCTGACTACTCCGCTATCTGAGCACCAGTGTATCCGACCCAGTGACTCTCCTGAGTGTGGTGTATCCTCAGCGTATCCGGCCCTGTGTTCCACTGTAAGTGGCTTGGATTCTTCTAAGTGTGCTGTGCTACTTCAGCTAATCAATCTTGCCCTACTGTGCTGTACTACACTACCTCTACAGAGTCTACTCTCCTTTATTCTGCCTGATCTCTTATCTACTGTCTATCACCTATCACGTCAGTGGGCTAACCTAAGGGCTGCGACCTGTGAACCTCCACCATCAATATTCATCCCGCCTTGTGGCAGATCTTGGTGAAGACAGGGGGGCTCGTTAGACTTCATGCCTTAGGAAGGTCTGCGTTTACACTGATTGATAGGAATCTCCCGGGAAACATGACAGGGGTACAGCACAGGTCCTACCATTGCTTTAAAGTTTATTATTTTATCACTGTCAAACCAGAAAGTGATACCAGTGTTAAGAACCGCCGCACTACTCGCGATGGTTCACTCAAAGCTGGGACACTCATTCGTTCCTTCCTTTGCAGTGTGTCTTCATTCCAGCTGGTTGAAGCTTCTTCTGGCCACTTTTTTTTCAGTTATGTGTATTTCCCTTTTAATAGCTGCAGAGGGGCTCATCTCTCCTGGAGCCCTGTCATTGATCATCAGCACTGTAAATGGCATGGAGTGCCTAGCCTCCCTGCTGGTTAAAGCATTCGTGAAGCCTGCTAGCTTGCTGCTCTCTCTACTACTGACTACCTGTTGCTGGACCCATTGATCGAAGTGAAGGTATATATATGGTGGTATGCCATACAACTATCTTCATTGTAAAACTATTACATTTCATTCACCTATATTCCCATTACATTTTCCATACCGCCACTTCAAAATTTCCACTTCAACCACTGACTGGACCTTTGCTTTTACCATGACATTCCCTTTCTGCTGCCTGTCTCGACCTTTGACTTTATTACCGGATTTCCACACTTGCTGCCCACCCTGACCTCATGACTTGTCTCTGGTTATCCCTGGTCGCTGTCTGCCTAGACCATTTGCATCCTCCTCTTGTGCACAGTCAGCTCTGCAACTTCAATCCACCAGTATACTTCCAGTCTCTGTACCTATTCGCAACCTGGCACTTTTAGATAAATTCTTATTATTCTGAGCTTAAGTCCTGGGGGCATCCAAGTGCCTGTGAGAATATCAATCTCACGGGAAAGGCGGCTTGTTATAGGTGAAGACCTCTTGCACACCTTTTGTTCTAGAAATTTATCTGGTGTCCAGCAGAAGCCTTCACAACCAGGAAGTATTGAAAAAGCACTTCCTGATCACTGCCTTCTGGCAAAATTGTAGCAGTCAGTTGCTGGTGTGTATTCTTTTTGCTGTCAAAGTGCCAGTGTGGCTTTACCTTCATTGAACAGTGTGTAATGCTTTAGAAATAAATGAAAATACTTCATCATCTTGTTGCTGTTGTTATTGTTGTGGTAAATGTGTGTGTAATATCCCCATTTCAGCACTCTGATTTATTGCGCCCCTCTCTGGAGAAGGCAGCAGAAGCAGAGGACAGCAGAAACATAAAGCTAAAGTCATGCATTTCATTAGCAGATAGTGACAGTTTTAGTACCAGGACTGAATTGTGGAAATACAGACAGACTGTGACATGCCATGCATTACATGATATTGTCCCTATGTAAGGATGAGGCAGTAGGAGCCCAGACCTTGTCATGCATTAAGGGACAAGATAGTCTCAGGTTCTCACGCCCTTTCTATGGAATATAAAACCCTCTGAGAGCTTTTCTCTGCATTGCCCCACTGCTCTGTGCTCCTTCACCCACTAAACTGATGTGCTACATTAATCACAGCGCCTTTGATCTCTAATTGGCTTATCTGTGTAAACAGGAGGGGACAGGAATCTTTTAACTTATTAACCCTTCCACAATCAGACAGGTGAAAATTCTCAAAGTTTGACTGAAAGGTTATCCCATCATATAAAACTGTAGCTGCTTCAATGAACAAGATTATGTAGGCTCCAGGGGTTATATAATGCATAGCTTACATAGCTTACTTAAGAGGGGTACTCTGTTAAATCAGTTAATCTTGAGGTTGGCTCTGAACATAACCTATTTCAGAACACATTGGCAACTATATTAAATTAACTTGGCCTGGAGAACTCCACCAAGGGGTACTATTTAACCAATGATCTTCCATTATTAAAAAAAGTACATCCCTGCAGTGAAAATCATGTTTTGTAAAGTAATGCCTATTTTTAAATGCACCCATTTATAAGGGAGAGCACATAGGTGTGACTGGGATCACAAAATATTTAACCCAAAAATGAGCAACATATTAACTTTATTCTCTACTCAGTTTTCAGGGATTTATACAGCTCATGATTAAAAGCAGAGCCATAAACTTAGGTCAGAAGTAAGCAGAGAATAGTTGTAGTAAAAAAATCACTTTGGCTATCAATGGCATCATCATCATCATCATCTATTTATTTATATGGCAGTCTGAATACATAGGGCCTTATTCATTAAGGAAAGTAAAGCAAAAAAAAAATAGTAACTTTGTACCTTGGCAAAACCATGTTGCATTGGAGGGGGCGCTAAATTTAAAATGTAGGGACAGATTTATAGTTGGGGAACGGCATGTCCTAGATCAAGTTTAAATTGTAGTGTAAAAGTAAAGCCATCAAGTATTTGTGTGCTACATGAAAAACAGCCAGTATTTAACTTATGTGCAAAATAATAAACTAATATGCATCCCTTACATTGTACATGGTTTTGACCAGGAGACAACTTAATCAATTTTTTTGCCTTACTTTCCTTAATGAATCAAGCACATTGGACTTGATTCATTAAGGATCTTAAATGAAGAGGATTCTTATTTCAGTCTCCTGGACAAAACCATGTTACAATGCAAGGGGTGCAAATGAGTGTTCTGTTTTGCACATGAGTTAAATACTGACTGTTTTTTCATGTAGCACACAAATACTTGATAGCTTATTTGTACACTGAAATTTAAAGTTGATATGTGTGTGCTACATGAAAAAACAGGCAGTATTTAAATCCTCTTCATTTAAGATCCTTAATGAATCAGGCCCATAGTCACTATCTATCCAACTGGATAAGTCTGGATAAGCAGAAACTGTGACTAGGCTGTATGCAAATACTGGTTCAATTTAAATACTTGTGAACCATCCCAAAATTATGCAAGGCCTCGCTATTCACTTATCTTTGCATCATTTGCAGTTCAAATATTGCAATTTACTGGCAAGATTTGACCTGTTCACTCATTAAGGAGTCAAACCGTTAAGGAAGTGGCTTCGCATCGTCTGCAGCATTGGCACATCGTTATACAATGCTATTAAGAAATCATCAATATACAACTTGTTGACATACCTGTCCATTTATGCATTTTTCACTGTAAATGAAAGCAGCATAGTACTTGTCAAAAGCAAACAGAAATATAATGAAGCCACCTCCTTCCAGCGCTGGTACCACACAGTCAATTACAGCTTCTAGTCCCAGCTCTGAGACCATCATCTACTGCTTTCGGTTCCTGGCTTCCCAATGTGGAGCATGCAGCATTCAATCTGTGTTCCCTGTATGGATATCACAACCTCCACATTGGAAACTGCTGTGCCAAGAGAGCTATCCTGCAACTCAGCAGCAATAGAGCACTTGTAATCTATCTGGTTTGCCAACTAGCCTTATATGTAGGGTTGACAACCATCAGTAAAAAGTAAAATTACTTGACAGAGGGGTAGTACATAAGTGGAATAACCTCCCATCAGAGGTGGTAGAGGCTAATACCATAGAGCAATTAAACATGCTTGGGATAGACATAAGGATATCTTTACAAAGAACTAAGGATCAAATAGGGTTTAAGGTTACCATAGGTTAAAAAATGTGCAGACTAGATGGGCCAAGTGGTTCTTATCTGCCGTCAAATTCTATGTTTCTATGTAAAAAAAAAATCAGATTTTTGCCGGTCAAAAACCTCCTCCATTTTGACATTACTAAATTACATGTAACATTCACCAAAACTTTTCATGCTAAATAGAGTAATGTAAAAGAAATGTAGGCATTTTTAGAAAATTACAGAAGTGGAAGTAGCTCAATCAATTTAGAGGCTCATAGCAGGTGCTTGAAAGGGTGGGGTTATCCTAAAAGGAACAAACACACAGAAAATTCCCCCAGCACAATGCTATAGCCAGCAAAAGACCTGCCATTTCTACTGTAGATAAAAATGCAAAAGTCTTAGTTGCACACATTTGCAAATGTATGTTAAAGCCACCCGCCTCTCCACGGTGCTTTTGCTAATAGGGTGGTCCTAACTCTAAACAGTGAGAGTCCAATATATTTTATTTTTTAGAAAATTGTCAGTAAAAATATTTTTTTTATTTGGTAAGTGTGGTTGCTACCAGAGGTAAACTAACATTACAGGGAAGTCAGCTGCGACACCGAACAAGGAAACGCACCAACCCCCTAAGCATTTTTGCATCCATATGGTACTTTGTACCCATATACAGACACAGTATACCATAAATAAATTAACAAGTGTACATTACTATAACCGACCATTTGTAAAGTATATATACTAAAAATAATTATACTCAGAAGACCTAGCTAATAAATAAAATCCTGTTTATTTTAATATGCTAACAAGAGAAAGTCCTATATGTCCTGAAAAAAGAAATAAAATAAACTTGTGCTTCAGATAGATGTGCCTTTGACATGATAATCTGCTTGTAATCAGGCCCTGCGCTCCCATTAGGCAAGGTTAGGCAATTGCCTAGGGCGCCGGGCTCTGCAGGGCGCCTCAAAATTAAAATACATTGGCTATTGTCATTTAAAACTGTGCGGCGGGCGCCGCACAGCTTCTGGGAAATCCACGGAGAGGGGAGGGGGGAAGGGGCTATGAATTTTACCTGCATTAAGCTGCTCCTTTCTGCTCTGTCTCCTCCCCTCCGCTCACTGACTGTCGGGTGTGACATCATCATCATGGCCCAACAGTGTCTGTGAGTGGAGGGGAGAAGACAGAGCAGAGAGGAGCAGCTTAATGCAGGTAAGATAAGGAAAGACATGGGGAGGGGAGGGAAGCGCCGATTTTGATTGATAGGGTACCTGCGGCGGGGGGCGCCGATATTTAAAGTGTGCGGGCGGGCACCGATTTTCACAGTGTGCCTAGGGCGCCAAGGACCCTAGCACCGGCGCTGCTTGTAATAGTTTTACAGGAGACTCACATATTGCTTTATGCTGTTGGGAGACCCTGCTTCTTCCACTGTATAACTCTTAGGTGTCTATTTATTAAGTGGTGATAACAATTATTTTTTATCGTAGCGATAAAAAAACTGTTATCGCTGCAATTTGTTATTAAAATCTTGCCGAGACAGCTGAGCGATATTCAGCTACCTCCGTGATACTGGCCTGGAGCAGTAACTTACTGCTTAGCCTGCATGACCACTTAGTAAAAAATGAAATTAATACATTTTTAAAAATAGATTAAAATTATAAAACAATATTTAAAAAGAAATGCCCAATGAAAAAATACTTTATTCAAATAATAAAGCATTTTTACTCTAATTTTCTTCTGTACTATTAAATAGGTTTCCCCATGTTGGGAAAGCTATAAATGACCAAACCCGGTGAATCTTAACGTTGCCAGGATTTACCACCTGCAATCACAGTGCTATCACTGACAGTAGCCCCTATTGCAGATGAAAACACTCATTTGCACTGGCAATAGAGCTTTCCTCAATATAAACCTTAGGGGTATATTTACTAAAGTGCGGGTTTGAAAAAGTGGAGATGTTGCCTATAGCAACCAATCAGATTCTAGCTGTCATTTTGTAGAGTGCAAATGACAGCTAGAATCTGATTGGTTGCTATAAGCAACATCTCCACTTTTTCAAACACGCACTTTAGTAGATCTAGCCTTTAGTCTCTGTTTTATGACTTTACTCTATTTCTCTTCTCATAACACTGCTCATAGCCCATGTAGCCCTGTCCTCACTAAATTAAGTGGACAGGTCATTACCTCCCACAAGATCAGCTTACTCCTCTCCTGAAATATTCTGTGCTCACCAGTCAGGTGATTTGATTGACTATTAAACTGGGGATGTCTCAAATGAACAGATGAAGACTGAACAAAATATTACTGGGGAAACCAGCACATTGTGAAAATAGGACAATTGGTTTGTTCACAAAAGGAGAAAGATTAATAAATATGTGAATAGCTCCCGATAAACCAATAGGCTTAATAGAGTGCAGCCTAGGGCACATGGTGTTTGGGGGCCCAAGTGGGTGTTGCTCATTATCTCTACCAGCAGTTCCTCTCATAATGTCTTACCCAAACCTGGCCCCTTTAATGATGTCACTGTGGTCATTTTTAAAGTTCAAACACAAGGTAATTGCTCACACACACTATTCTGTACGTTGAATCACTCCCACTCCACCTTCCAAGCAGCAGTGGGCAGGTCATGCTGAGACGTGCCAGTTCTACAGGCTGATTTATTCTTTAGTCACAGAGCTGATTGTACTTTTGGACTGGGCCATCTTAACAACATTATGGGCCCCTGGGCAAAGCAGTGCGCTGGGGCCCCTACCTACACAACTACTCACAGGAATAAAAATGTAAATTATCGATAAAATTACGTTTAAACATTTAAAAAACATGAGAGATTAATCCACATAAAACATTTTTACAATATTTTGCCAAGTGAAAAAGAAAATATCCAACAATGCTAAAATATTCACAATAATCACCAAATTGGTACAACTCTTACCTTGCTGCTGTATCCAGGGGAGGAGGTTTCAAGGAGCTACATATAGTCTCTTCACAGTACTTCATAATCGCTGAGGAGGGAACTGTGGGGATAAAAAAAAGTCATAAATGGCCAACATACCAATCACACCCCTCCACATGCCATCAAACCTAACTAAATGCCCATTGCATGCCCATCAGATCACTCTATATGCCCCTTACATCCACATCTGCTGCTTTTGTCTCCCTTCATGTCTCCCCTGTATCAGACACTGTGCACTCCATTATGCTCCTGTTTGTCCCCTTCATCATGCTTCTGGTCTGCCCCTGTATCAGACACTTTGCTCTTCATTATGCTTCTGTTTGTCCCCCATCATCATGCTTCTGGTCTCCCCCTGTATCAGACACTGTGCCCTCCTTTATCCTCCTGTTTATCTCCCTTCATCATGTTTCTGGTCTGCCCCTGTATCAGATACTGTGTCTGTGCCCTCCATTATTCTTCTATTTGCCCCCTTCATCATGTGTCTCTGGTCCCCCCCGCCCCTGTATCAGATATTGTGCCTGTGCCCTCCATTATTCTTCTATTTGCCCCATCATGCGCCTTTGGTCCCCCCCAATGCCTCTAAATTAGATACTGTGCCTATGCCCCCCATTATGCTGTGGGCCCCAGTGCAGGGAAGCGGGGAGGAGGTAACCGGGGCCCACAGCTCGCTAGTTCCCCATGCAGCGAGCCCCATTTTCTCTAAGGGCACCTGCTGCACCAACGGTAGTTCTGCCGCTAGTAGACAGAGACTGCAGGAGCACAGTAGGTAGGAGAGTAGAAGCTGATAGTCATACACATGAATGGACACAAAGCTGTGTGTGACACAGACAATAAAATAATGGTAAAATAAACTGGACACTGTGCTGCTTTCTTTGCAGCAGTTTTTAAAGAATGTACCCAGCAATGACAGGTGTTATAGCAAATATGATCATTCCCACAGCATGGCTTTTGCCTACCTCATATTAGCCTGGTGTGGAAGGCAATGGGCGCTGCAAGTATATTAGCCTAGGGCGGCAGAATCCTTAATCTGGCCCTGTATGTGACATATCTGAATACATTTGCATGGACAATGAAATGTAAGGTTCCTTTATGTTTTTTTTTTTATTTAGAAAACAAATATACATACAAATATACATATACTTGTAACATTCTTGTTGGTTCTTTGTGGTGGTAGAGGGAGGTAATCTCCTTGTTGATGGAGGATGTGGTCCTTTGAGAAGTACTATGTAAAAGAATTTCACCCAGTCTTGGTAACAAAGGGGATTGTCCTGCTTAGCTGGGGGCAGCCAAAGTTATTGACTGAGAATGTCAGCTGTAGAAAAGCAATCAGATGAATTAATGGAACATCTTATCCTTTCTGAATCACTTGCTAATTAGTAGTAGAAGTTGCTCATCAACGACTTTGCATATAGCAGGAAGAGTATAAGAAGAGAGGAGAGATGAAAAGTGGTGGCTGTGTAAAGTGTCTGAGTCAGTTTAGAAGGGAGGGAGTTACATTATATAAGACATTAACAATAAGACATTCTAAAGGATTCATGGGTTAAGCAGCATGAAATGACAAAGATCACATTGTTGTGGTGTTGTCTGTGGGCACAATTTTGTGAAATCAGAGAAAGCTGGAGGTGTTTTATAGAGAAGTGGAGAGGTACTGG
Organism: Mixophyes fleayi; assembly: GCF_038048845.1. Lineage (NCBI taxonomy): Eukaryota > Metazoa > Chordata > Amphibia > Anura > Limnodynastidae > Mixophyes > Mixophyes fleayi. The sequence goes on from NC_134407.1 coordinate 76,889,331, forward strand.
AGAAGAGTAGCATAACTGAGGAGAAGGTCACTAGCAGAGAACACACAGAGGTAGGGTCAGTCTAGACACTAAAGTTACCAAAGCCCCGTCTCCCAGTAAAACATGGTAAACCTGATATATGAGTGCCACTAACCAGATATGTTTATATAGATTACAGGTGTGGGGTCTGTTATGTCATAGCTCCTAGCATTCAGAATCCCGAAAGCAGCACAAAAAACCCCCCAAAGCTGTTCTACACAAACCCCGCCCACAAATAAGCACATTTTTACAAAACCACGCCCACTTTCCAATTACGCTCCACCCCTTTGTGGCCTGCGAATCGGGATGTCTTGACAAAATCGAGGTAATTGGAAAGTATGCTATGTATGTTTATGATTTGAACTTTTCTAGATAAGGTTTTTTTTCTTGTAATTGGGAACAACATGCTATAACTATAATAAATTGCTTGAAAAAATTACCTATGTCTTTCCCCCTACTGCCCAATACATACCTATATTCGTTAAACTGTTTAGCAGTGCCAAACCCACTGATTGGACAGTGCAAACTTTTACACCCCTGCAAATGTCGCCACAATATTTCCTTGCAGATCCATGAACTACCCTGGAAAACTAGGTGCACTTGCACAAAAGTAAACATGTGGCATGAAAAAACAGCATTTGTGCTTATGATCTTTACTTTTGTGGTTTGCAAATGACCCTAATTAAAATCAACTGTCTCATTGTTTGCAATGTGTCTAGTACATATTTGCACCTTTCAACACTGTTAGTAAATAGTGAGTAGCACTTACTTACATTTTTCTGTTTGCAACCTTCTGGTAAATGGTTTGATAACAAATCCCATGCTTATATTCTATGTATACAGAATCAAAAGTGTGTTTTACATAAAATTTATTGTTTTCAATTCTACAATAGATAGATGACTGCATTTCCTGTGTGGGCCTTGCATACAATCATGTACAAATACAAATAGAATGACAAAGATGGGAGAGTGGGCAATCCAGTAAATCTTAAAAAAAGCTCTCTACCCACTTTTCAATTCGTATATCCCAAAACTGATAACATCATTTGCAAATAATTGTTATTAATTCTTCATTTGCATTTTGGTTAGCATACAGCACTTACAAGTACTGTTTTTATCAGATCTATTTTTCTGAAGCAGGTCTGTCCATCCTCTAGGGCATTTACAAAGGAACTTGTTGGGCCTATCACTACTCTCCATCATCATCATTTATTTATATAGCGCCACTAATTCCACAGCACTGTACAGAGAACACATTCACATTAGTCCCTGCCCAGTTGGAGCTTACAGTCTAAATTCCCTAACATACACACACAAGCAGAAACACAGACTAGGGTCAATTTTGATAGAAGCCAATTAACCTACTAGTATGTTTTTGGATTGTGGGAGGAAACCAGAGCACCCGGAGGAAACCCACGCAAACATGGGGAGAACATACAAACTCCACAGAGATCCCAGTGCTGTGAAGCAGAAGTGCTAACCACTACACCACTGTGCTGCCCATACTCTTCATAACAACTGACCTTTAACAATATGCCAGTCCAGACATCTTATCTGAAGCACAGTTAACCCTTGCAGACAAGCTAATAATTTATCCATAAGGCAGCAGAAAATAAATAAAAAGATACATCATCAACACTATAGTAATATTGTCACCTGGGGGGAGAAATTAAAAAAATAATTGGGTGGAAATAACTTTTAACATATCCACCCTACCAGTCCACTCTTCCAAATTAGAGATGTAGAGGTCATTGTGTATGTTTCTTAGGGAGAGTCCTGTTCACTAGTAAAAAGAAGCGTTCTTCAAAGAAAAAGTTTAAATGCTAGCTGAATATTCTTTTAATCATACTAAGATGAAAGTGCCCACTCTCGTCAGATCTCAGAGACTAGTTTAATTCTGCATCTGTGTGTCATGTAGTGGGAGGTAACTTATATTAAACTTCATTAGGCATAATTATCGCAGAATAATTGTGCACCTCAGAATCTTTATCCAGTTTTGGAAAGAATTATGCACAATTGTTGGAATTTGCTGAGATATTACCATTGGTCAGTGGCAGTTGTAAGAAGCGACCACTCTCGGTCAAATGCACAGCTATAACGAGGATGGTTGATAGGTGTCGCTAACAAGGGTGGCAAAGACAAGAGGGGTGTCAGGGGATAAGTGAGGGTAGAGGATTACAGAATGTTGGAGGCATTGAATGAAAACTGAGGGTGGAGGAGACCCAGGAAGGGTGTGGGAGGATGGGGGGGAAGCGAGCCCTATACATATTAGTGTTGGAATATGTATAATGACATATCATTTTAGTTTGTGTGTATAGTGTATGCACCTATGAGGTCCACAGTATGGACCTCATAGGAAGACCGTGCATTGTATAATGGACACCATGGCGGTATGCAATATGTAAGGAAGGCTGAGCGTTGTATAATGAACATCAGAAGATCGCTGTGCATTCTATAATGGACAAATGAGGGGAGCTGTACACAGTGCCGTAACTAGAAATTTTGATGCCCTGGGCGAGACAGGGCACCAGCGCCCCCCATCTATGTGGGAGTGGCATGTGACAAGTGGGTGTGGCCAACCTAATGTGGGTGTGGCTAGCACTTTACTGAAAGAATTCTTTATATATATATATATATATATATATATATAATCTCAAAATGATAAGTTATGGAAGGACGGCGCCTTCAGGTGTAAAGACAGATAATTGTGTATATATAGTCAGTAAGCTCAGAGAGTCCAGAGAACATAAAGTCCCGAGAAAAGTAGTAATGCAGGTGGATATCAGCATATAGCAGCATATATCAGCAAATCAGATGAGACACTGTGTAGATTAATAGTATAGTAGTGTGCGTACCAGAAATAAGTAAAATAACAGCTTATCTGTATATAGGCTCCTCAGTCATCCCAGGTGGTGATTTCCTTTGCTCGTAGAGACAAGATGTAAATATAGTATGTTCTATTAATAGCTGCTGCATCACCGCTCAATAGTGGGAAAGATATAAGAAAGCCATATGGTGTAGTATTTTTGCAAACAATTTATTCAGCAGATTAACAATATAGAATGCAAACTCACAATGAAGATAATAAATATAAGCTTATCTGTATAATATACAGGCGAGATCACTGGTAGTCATATCCCTGGAGGTGGTTAAAGATGTCCCTCTATAGGCTCCATACAAAAGCTCAGGAAAGAGTGATATCTTAATTTGTTATTCCCAGGGTAGATCAGTGAAACAGGATCTCAGATAGTACAGTTGTGGGCCTCAACGCGTTTCGTTCAGTTTGAACTTCATCCTAGATTTACACTGATGTCTACACTGGTCAGTCTGCACAGATTTAACATTTCATGCACCTCTTGCTAATATCTCTCATTTGCAACTATTGAACCTTGCAGGTATGATGTACATTATACAAATTTGACGGTTTTTATTTTTAGTAAACAAAATTTTACACTTGTCACGTTTTTACGTGATGCAAATATCCATCTCTAAATCAGGCCCAAAGGGTCTTTTTCGCAGATAGTTTGTTAGATACACTTCCTAGAAGAGTGCTGTGCTGCAGATTTTGTAGCGCCATATACATAAAATAATACTTACCATTCCTCCTGTCACGGTCTGATGTTAGTGTAGTGAATAGAGTACCGCAAAAAGTTATTCGTTCTTGTCAGTTGGGGAAATTGGATTTGTGATGCAGCGGTACGGGTGAGATGTAGACAGAGGATCGCACACTACCATCAAACGGAATCGGAATTCCGGCATTAAAGGTAAGTTCTAGATTTACTCTGTTAGAGAGTGTACCTAGCAAACAATTTGAAATAAAAAAATAAAATAGGGATTATATTTACATGTGGTTCATAAATAGAATTAGCTATCAGAATGGCTCATGTCTGCCTCTTTTACTGTGAAAATACACTACTAATAAACAGGGTACAGGAGAGATCAAATACACTATATGGACAAAAGTATTGGGCCATACCTGTTAATTATTGAATTGAGGTGTTTCAATCAGACCCGTTTCCAAGGTGTATAAAATCAAGCACCTAGCCATGCATGTTAGGGCCCACGACCACCAACATGAGCCTTTAGAAGAGTTAGAGTAGAGATCTTCACCTTTAGCAGCCGCCTTTCCCGTAGAGCTTTATATGCTCACAGGTACTCAGATGCCCCCAGGTCTTAAGCTTAGAGTAGTAAAAGCTCATCAAAGATGGCCGTAGCGCAGATGAAACCGGGGGCGCTAGTCCAGACTGGAGTGGGTGGTCAGAGGCAGGCTGAGGTCAAAGGTCCATAGCGTAACAGCGAAGTCCAGAATACAAGCCAAAAGGTCAGGGTCACAGGCAAACAGGCAAAGTCCAAGGTACAGACAAAGGTCACAACGGAAGATCAGGTAGACAGGAATTCAACAGCAGGTCAGCAACAGTGCAGGACTGGGAATGCTATAACCAGCAGGGAGGCTAAGCCCTCCCTGCCTTAAATACTAAATGTAGCCAAGATCACATGATTAGGCCCCAGATGCTATTTAAATAACTAACAAACCCTAATTAGCCCGCAGGCTTCACGGCTTCACTAATTAATGCGCATGTGCCCGGCTGCACTGTATTGCCTTGATGCTGATGCTTGATGCCTTGATTGCTCGTTGCCCTAGCAACGGTCAGGCCAGTTGTCAAGGAGAAGGCTGGGATGCCAGGCACAGAGGAGAGCGAGCCGCGGTGGCTATGAACACTGCCGTGGCTCGTAACAATGCAGTCTCCATTTGCAAACATTTACAAAATGGATCGTTCTGAAGAGCTCAGTGACTTCAAGTGTGGTACTGCGATAGGATGCCACCTTTGCAATAAGGAGGTACGTGAAATTTCATCCCTGCTGGATATTACACGGTCAACTGTAAGGGATATTATTAGAAAGTGGAGGCCTTTAGGAAGAACAGCAACTCAACCACAAAGCGGAAGGCCATGTAAAATCACATAGCGGGATCAACAATTGCTAAGGTGCATGGTGTGTAAAAGTCGCCAACGCTCTGCTAATTCCATAGCTGAAGAGTTCTGAACTTCCACTGGGATTAATGTAAGCGACGGGAGCTTAATAGAATGGGTTTCCATGGCCAAGTAGCTGCATGCAAGCCTCACATCAAAAAGACCAATGCCAAGCGTCGGATAAAGTGATGTAAAGCACACCGACACTGGACTGTGGAGCAGTGGAAACGTGTTCTGTGGAGTGATGAATCACGCTTCTCTGATTGGCAGTCAGATGGGAGAATCTGGGTTTGGTGGTTGCTGGGGGAACGTTACCTACTTGACTGCATTATGCAAACTGTGAAGTTTGGTGGAGGAGGGATAATGGTATGGGGCTGTTTTTCAGGGTTTGGGCTAAGCCCCTTATCTCCAGTTAAGGACATACTTAATACTTCAACATATCAAGTCATTTTGGACAGTGCTGTGCTTCCAACTTTGTGGTAACAGTTTGGGGAAAGAACAGAGATTGCGAGCCAGGCCTTCTCATCCAACATCAGTGCCTGACCTCATAAATGCTCTACAGAATGAATGGGCACAAATTCCCACAGAAACAATTGCGAAAAGCATTTAAAGTAGAGTGGAAGCTGTTATTGCTGCAAAAGGGGGACCAACTCTATAGTAAAGTATATGTATTTGAATACAATGTCATTACAGTCCCTGTTGGTGTAATGGTCAAGCGTCCGAAAACTTTATAAAACTGATGTTCAGTGTAGTGTAGAAATAGCCCTGTATTGAATCAGAATATTCTGACGAGAACACCAATAGCTCGACCCACAATCTCAATGAGAATGTTAGTTTTTCTTTTGGTTCCATATCAGCTGCAAACCATGAAAATTGTGTGAGACCAATTTAAAAAATGCTGTTCTATAAGGGGACTATATATGAAGCCCTAAACCATGCGGAAACTGCTTTTTCCGCATGGTTTTGGTATTTTTAAGTAAAATTGTAGTTTAATAAAAGCCTAACATAGGAAATATTGGAGGTATCTCCTTCATTAGGCAAATTACCGCATTAACCGCAGTCCCCATAATACTCAATGGGGACTGCGGTCTGGGCAATTTTATAAAGTTCCGAATAGATTAGCTTCTGAAGATGACGTTAGCCATTGAATCCTATGGGGAGAGCATTGTAGGACAGCAGTGGTTCCCAAACTTTTTCAGTTCGCGGCACCCTTAGAGTCTCCATAATTTTTTCAAGGCACCCCTCCAAAATAATTACCGAGCAGTCCCATTTTATAAGTAGTTGGGTCAAAATAACGTAATAAGTATTTAGGTCAGGACAGAAATACTTAGTAAGTTGTTTGCAAAAATAATACACATAAATCCAAGGGGAAAGAATATTTTTATATATTTTTTTCAATTATATTTCTGTCAAAGAATAACTTACAGCTAATATTAAGAGGAATAAGATCAAACAAAATAAAACAACATGTACAAAAATCATCACACTGTGCCCCTTCACCTTTACACTGTGCCCCTTCACGATCAAACTGTGCCCCTTCCCCCTCACACACTGTGTCCCCTACATCCACCCATTTGTGCCCCATTCATCCACAAACTCTGTGCCCCCTTCATCCACACACTCTCTGTGCCCCTTCATCCACACTCTGTGCCCCTTCATACTCACTCTCTGTGACCCTTCATCCACACACTCTGTGCCCTCCTTCATCCTCACACTTTGTGTCCCCCTACATCCACACACTCTGTGCCCCCCTACATCCACACACTCTGTGCCCCCTTCATCCACACACTCTGTGCCCCCTTCATCCACACACTCTGTGCCCCCTTCATCCTCACTCTGCCCCTCTTCATCCTCACTCTGCCCCTCTTCAGCCACACTCTGCCCCTCTTCATCCACACTCTGCCCCTCTTCATCCACTCTGCCCCCTCCTTCATTCTTTTGCCCCTCCATTGCTGTTTCTTATCACCATTTCCCCTCCCCTTTCTTTACTTACCATACTTGGCCTTCTTTCTTCTATTTCTTCTGTCTTGCCAATCCGGCGGCGCCCGGGACCCAGCATCCTCCTCTCTCCTGCCACTTCTCACTGAATATGTTGGACGTGATGACGTCACGCCCGACATACAGTGAGAAGCGTGGAAGGAGGATGATGTAGGGTTTCGGGCACTGGATTGGTAAGTTGTTGTTTTTTATCTTCCTGCCCACGGCACCCCTGTGACAGTGCCGCAGCACCCCTGGAAGACGCGGCGCACACTTTGGGAACCGCTGTAATAGAGGGATCTTCGGACCCCTCACTGCAGCTTATCTACTCTCCCCTCTGGTTACTATCACAAAATGTTTCTGTGCATGTGTGACCTAGGATCACGTATGTGCAAAGCTACTTTGCGATAGTGACCAGAGTGGAAAGACAGACAGCAGGGGTTTTAAGGTTAGTGAAGTTATTGCCGGGAAAGCCTCCTATCAGAGGTGCTGTCCCAGGATGATTTTTTCATAATAATTCAGTAATAATAAATTGACAGAGCAAAACCCTGTTACTTAATAAATTGGCCCCTACACTTAAGTATAAAGAAACACCCTACTAGACCTGTTCAATATCTGGTTCTATATAAGGAAAAATGCTTCTTTATGGAAATATCCTCAAGCAATAAAAACATATTAGAACTCCATGTAAGTTATTCTGAAATGTATTTAGGTAGACTTACACTGACAACAAACACTGCAGTATTGCAGAATGTATGGCCTGAAAGCAACCCTGATGTCTGATATTGGCCCCATTGACCCATTATTGGGAATGTTAATAAATAAAATTGTAATGTCAGTGCAGATGGCCCCTATTGACCTATATACCTATGTGTATGGCCAAACTAGACACTAAACATGCTGAATGGGTCAGCCCATACTCTATGTGGTTAGCTTTACATTGTTTTTACAGTCACAGCCTTTGCTGACTGGAAGCTTTTGTAATGATATCAATCAAAGTAAAATGCTAGTAGTCTGTATACTTTTCCTTTAAGTATGTATTAATTATTTGAATTATATGTTGCAACATGAAGTCCATCCATTTTACGTCCACAGTGGTGTATTTGTGGGCCCCCAGACCACAATGCAACAATCAGTAACCTCATTCTCTCTTCTCCCTCCTTTCCCTTCTCCTACCACAAGTGTGCATGCTCCGGTGGATACAGGTCACTGTATATCCAGGATATGAAAATTTCCTTTTATTAGTATGTTGCACATTAAATGCACAATTATTTGGCTCTTGTTTACAATCCATTTTCACTAGTATTAATTTTTTTTATCAATACCCTTTGTTAGGACCATTTCACCTGGTTATTGGGTATGTACGGTACAATATCTTATGGTCTTAAGAAAGACAGGGTATTCATAATTTTTCTTTAGAATATACCAATCTGCAGTGAAGCCAGGAAATAATCTAAATGTAACCTAATATAAAGGAACCGTTTGCTAAACTGATAAAATGCTCTATGTGGTTTTAATGTAATGTAGCTATGATGATAACTTTGTAACTTCAGAATTAGTGATAAGGCAGCAAATCTAGATGTGTTTGATTTACCACATGAAACAGTAAACATCTACCCACAATACACCTCTCAGGAATGCTCTCATCTGCCCCCTCTCTTATGTGGAATTCAGTAGACTAGCTATAGCAGTGGTGTTAACACATTTCTGGAAACCTTATCTATAAGTGGCACTTTTGATTTAGGGCTACCTGCATGATTCTGATTATAATATCAGACTTGTATTCATTCTATATTCTTTCAGGGTGCTGACAGTACACTGAACACGTTTATAACATTGTGATTAGGACTGCTGCATAAATCATTTGTGGGGAACACTGAATACATACTGAACCATAGTTAGGGGCATATTTAATAAAGCACGATAGTGCTTTTAACGGGTCATTAAGGTCCCACAGTGTCCTCCGCAAATTTATTAAGGGGGCATCGCAGCAGATATCATGGATATCTGCTGCTTTGCACTCCTCTTCGTTTTTGGGAGCAGTCACCATTCAACAGAATGGTGACTGCTCCTGGCCGCAATCTAACAAGTCCCGAAAAAACATTTTTTTCGGGAACTTTATTTGTTAATGTACGCCAGCTGAAGCTGGCGTACATCATCCAAATTGAAAAAATCTAATGCTGTCAGCTCTGCTCCGAAGAGCAGAGCTGGACAGCGCATGTGTGGAGGGATCACATGATCCCTCCCTGTCACTCAGCGCGCTCTCTCTGCAACTATCATTGCAGAGACAGAGAGGGGATCTGTGTGCGCATCATTGCGATAAGGATTAAAAAATACTTTTCACTTTATGTGAATATTGATAAATGTGCCCCTTAGAGAATGAGATCCCATAGGGATTTTCATTGGATTCAATCAAAATAAGTAAGTGAGCACCCTATATGCGCTTTCCCCACTCTCCAGCTTCACCACCTCCATTATTTTATTTGAAAACAGATAGGGCAGCATGGTGGCTCAGTGGTTAGCACTTCTGCCTCACAGCACTGAGATCATGAGTTCAATTCCTGACTGTGGCCTTATCTGTGAGGAGTTTTTATGTTCTCCTGTGTTTGCCTGGATTTCCTCCGGGTGCTCTGTCTTTCTCCCACACTCCAAAAACATACTAGTAGGTTAATTGGCTGCTATTAAACTGACTTAAGTCTCTCTCAGTGTGTGTGTATATTAGGGAATTTAGACTGTAAGCTCCATTGGGTTAGGGACTGATGTGAGTGAGTTCTCTGTACAGCGGTGCAGAATTACTGGCGCTATATAAATTGCTGCTGATAGTTGGTAAAGACATAATTGCTTACACTCTGTAGCTGTTTGCATATATCACATTATAATGTGTTTTATCATTTGCACGCTAACATAAAGCATACTTGCCTACTCCCCTAGAATTTCCGGGAGGCTCCCAAATTTCAGGGAGTCCTCTTGAACTCCCGTAAGAGTAGGCATCCTCCCGGAGGTCATGGAGGTAGAGCTTAATGATGTGATTTTGCATCACTAAGCACTGCCCCTTGGTATGAAGTGCTGTGAATTTAGGCATTTCCTAGTGTGGGCGAGGCTATGGTGATGCACTGGCGTCGCCATGCCCCCTCCCACCCCCTGTCACATGAGAAGTTTAAAAAGTAGGCATGTATGACATAAAGTCATGTCTCTGTAACTCCCTGAACAGTCATGTCCTATTATAAATACAGCAATACTTATCTTCTCTCTTACATATCACATACATACCACTCATGTGACCAGGTCCGTAAACTAGGGCTGTGCGAGAGGTGCAATGTGCCCAGGGTGCAATGCTGAAGGGGGGGCGCAGTTTAGGAATATTTTAGGTTAATTTGGTTAAAATTAAAGGCTAGGGGGGTAGTAATTTTCTTTCTCCCCACGGGAGCTATAATTTTAAGTTACGGCTCTGCATGTGACTGTCACACAACAGACTTTTCTGAGTCTGGCCTTCCTTATGTTTTGCTGCTTCACAGATGCCATATCGGATGTGCACTTATGTTCTCTTAAAGGCTTGATCACATGCACGTTCTGATCTGTGCAAGGGGTGGGTCTATCTTCGTGGGTGTGTCAACAGTGATTCCTGGCTCCCCTGTGCATATACCTCTTTTGAGGTGGGTCCCTTGTGAAAACAGTATCACGTTACACTTCACGCTCTGTACATGGGTAGCGCAAACTGGATCAGGATCTCTATCTCTGTGATTCCTGAGAGTGACATTAAGCTGGTCATACATGGTCCAGTCCTCATGGACACGCAGGACAAGAACCATCCATTTGGTCCCTTGGCCTAGTAGCTGGATCACTTCTATGGTAATAGGGACCTTGTAGTATGGTCAAAAGATGACCACAGATGCCGGCCGATAGCTGTCAGCTGCAGTAATCTTCCAACTGCATTTACCAACAAGTCTGATTGTGGTCTGGATGATTCTGATTATAGGGCATTGGGTTGTTTTTGAGCTGCCCATGATGCAAGTGGCCACATATCCAGGGGCAAACACAGGGTTTCCAAAGGGGGTCCACATGCTTTCTAAAGCATCTGTTTCTGAACAAAGCAAAAAAAATCCCTGTACATTAAAACAAGCATTAAAATGATTATTGGCACTGTACATTAAAACTAGCATTGAATACCAGTGGTCAATGTGGAAATTTAGAAGTGGTGGTATGGAAAATGTAACTAAATAGGGTGCCACCTAGAACCCACAAGCTTTTCAGAATTTGATAGTTTGAAATGAAAAAAAATTAATTACCTCTCTTTACTGCCCTCCTGTAACTAGATGTCTGTTTAATTTTTTAGCACAATGAGCAACAACACACAGTAACACAGCCAGACAGCACAAATTGCAGCTACAGTAGTCAGTGTTCCGCTACAATGTCCATTCTGCTCCAATAAGCTGCCTGTCGCCTAAACTGTACTGGTAGTAGTAGTTGTGGAGAATCTGGTAAACTCTCAAAATGTTATACATTCACTTAGGATAATACTGTATCATGCCATGTCAGCAATATAAGGTGTGCAAAAGGGCCCATTAGCTATTTAACCAATCAAAATCCAAGAGCCTATTTGCTCACCTGCATGTATCAAATGCACAAAACACACAATTCTCATTAACCTGATACACCTGAATATCCTGACACATTACTGTTATCATCAATTAAGAATAATTTCCTGATTTCCAACCGTATACATGGGGATAGCATCACTGATAAATATAAAGATATTAGTATACCTAGACAACCAAGATTTACAGAGGTGCATATACAGACAAAACGTGATATAGGATCCCTTAAAGAACTTAAGGATATCCTACTGATTATTATACAAAATATAATTATAATGGTAATTTTGAGACAGCAAAGGGTTTTAATTAAATTAAAATACACCTTGGTTGTCTCCCATCCAGGAGGTGGCTCAGGTTGGCTATGCTTAGTATCTGTCATTATATCATATAACTCTCCATATACCCATTTCCCCCACATTTACCTGGTGCCCATCTATTCTCATATGTCTTGAAATAAATCTTTCTTTTCAAACTAAACCCTTACATATATAGCTTATTTCATATATTCAAAGCAGTGATCGAAGTAGATATTTAGAAGAGCTGGTATGCCGCCTAGACCCTCCGATGGTTTAGGGATTTTGACACAGTGAAACTAATTTTAGATGCATTTTAACACTATATAGTATAATATAAAACAAGTTAAATAATGCAAGGCTATCCACCCTGTGCCCCCCACCTCCCCTGTGTCCAATTACCTTTCCTCTGGGTCCCTCCACCCCTCCCTCATGCCTCCTTTGTTTACTTTTTCCTTCATATCTCCATATCATAAGCTTGCGGGGCCTTCTCACCTCTTTGTCTGTTTTACCCAGTTCGTTTATTACTGTGTTTGTCCTCAATTGTAAAGCGCTACAGAATTTGCTGATAAATGTTGATGAAGATGATGATGATATTATAATAAAACTATTCAAAATATCTCCCTTGTATCTTCCATGTTACCCTTTATCTTTACCTTATCTGTTTCATTTCCGTGTTCCTATGCACCCCTATCTTCATTGCATATATGCCCCTTTCTCCCTCCCTATCTGCTCTCCCCTGTGCCTTATATCCTGCTTTCTCGTTCCCACCTTACTCCTTGATCCTCTTTATCTATCCTGCTATTATTCCTTTTCAGTAGTTGATTCAAACTTTTGCCCCTCAACCATCACACTGCATCCTCCTCCATCATCACACTGTGCCAAGCCTTCATCACATTAAGCCCAATCCTTCATTGCACTTGCCCCCTCCTTAATCACACTGTGCCTCCTCCACCACACTGTGCCCCCTCCATCACACTGTGCCATTATTTATGACACTGTGTCCCCCCTCCATCACACTGTGCCCTCATTTATATCACACTGTGCCCCCTCCATATCACACTGTGCCCCCTCCATATCACAATGTGCCCCCTCCATGTATCACACTGTGTCATTATTATTCACACTGTGTCCTCCTTCATCACCCAGTGCTCCCTCCATCATTAACCTGTGTCCCCTCCATCTTTCCCCTGCTGTCCCCTTCTGTTCTATACTTACTGTTCTATGGCCTAATTTCTTTGATCTACTTCACTTCCTCTTCTTCTTTTCTTCTGTGTTCTGGCTCTTCTCTGTGCCGTTCCTCTCTGCTCCTTGCTCCATTCTTGCTGACTGTTGGGTGTGACATCATCATGTCCTGACAGTCAATTAGATTGGAGCAGAGAGTAGCAGGGAACCTCCACAGTCACCGGATGCAGCACCAGTAGACAACCTGGGAAGGCAGGCGGAGAAAAGCGCCTCTCAGGCACGGTGTTCACCCTGCCTTGCCTACCCTGCTTACCTCCTGCCATGGCTGCTTGTGAAGAAGTGGTGGTAAATCATACCGGCACATACCACCCCACTTCGTGCACTGTTCAAAAGGGTATTTAAAGCAGAGATGAGCTGTTCAGATTCAGAGAAATCTGACAGATCCGAAATTTGGGGTTCTGAGTAGATACAAAATGTGACTCGATTCTTTGTGCCAAAATCAGATCTGAATACAAGCCAAAACGTCATTTCCAGGACGATATGTATCATTGCACTTCCGGTTAATGCGTTTTAAACTGGAATGCATACTGCCAAAGTGTGCATTGGATAGTGGAGGTGCGTTATTGCACCTCCTTGTTACATGTCTTAGGTACTCATGGGAAATACACACCTGCTAGGCAGGTGTCTCAGTGACTCACCTAGGAATCGTTCTGTTTGGTTGTTATAGTGAAAACCTGTTAGTGTACCTGTTTTGGCACTTCTGGTTCTAGCACTTCCAGTTTATGCGTTCCAGGGCATATTGTTTGGAGTGCCTCATAAAGAAAACAATATAATTTTCAATGAAATGCAGACTATTATGGGCAGCATGGTGGCTTAGTGGTTACCACTTCTCCCTCACAGCACTGAGGTCATGAGTTAAATTTCCAAACATGGCCTTATCTGTGTGCAATTTGTAGGTTCTCCCTGTGTTTTTGTGGGTGTCTTCCCATACTCCAAAAACACAGTAGTAGGTTAATTGGCTGCTATTAAATTGATCTTAGTCTCTCTTGGTCAGTGTGTGTATGTTAGGGGATTTAGAGTGTAAGCTCCATTGGAGTAAGGACTGATGAGAGTTCTCTGTACTGTGCTGCAGAATTAGTGGTGCTATATATATAGACGATGATGACTATCACTCTTTGATGACTCATAAGCTGCAAATGAAGACAATCTGGGAATACACAAGAAGTCAGGTATACATCTCTAATTTAAAGCATTACATAATTTTTCATTATTGTAATCAAACAGAACATTGCTTATCTCAACTCGTCCGACTCACTCCAGAAATAACCTTGTCTATCTGGAGGTCAATTATATCAACTCTATATTCTCAGATCACAGTAATATTAAAAGCTCAGGGGATGTGTCACATACTCAATCAGCAGATGCTTAAATAAACAAAAAAAACAGACATTTCAAAGAAACTTTCCTGTAACAGCCCCTGGGCGGGTGTTAGCCATTGTTGGGGAACTGCAGTACTGCACGAAGACTTTCCTAAGGCTTCACCATTGAAAGTGGACCCAAGTTAGGGCCTGCAGTTCCACTGTGCATGTGTGTACTGGCAAAGTCACAGAAGACTCCTGTGCACTCAGCTGCCCCGGTAAACAATGGTGAAAAGCTTCAATAACAGATTTGCTATTGCTGTGAATTGGGGGCAGTTGGGAGATATGTCTCACTAAGGGATGGTCTTCAATACCGTGTGTATCAGCGTCAGGTGTATGCAGGATTTAAGGAGTGTCATTAGGGGAGGGGAAGCAGCACTATGGAAGCCTCTAATGTGACATGGCCATGTCCCCATCCAGCTTTACTCCATCATCTTTTCGTGCACTCTCCTCACACTATGTCCCTGTGTCCTGATTCTCCAATCAAAAATGTTGGAAGCCATGCAAATGGGGCACCCTACAGGGGAGCACGCAGGGGGTGTTTCTGGGTCTCCAGAAACCCCTCCCCTCCGCTAACGAAGTGCCCCACATAGCGGCACTGTACTATACAGCAGCCGCAGCGCTGTCAAAGAAGCGTCCACCGCAGACGCTTCTTTGACAGCACCGCTGCTGCTGTATAGTACAGTGCTGCCGAAATGGCAGCAGCTCTATCGCCCCTACCCTATAAATAATCTTGTACACAGGTCTAATTTTGTTAAAAAAAACACCCCTGAGTATTACAAACTAAAGAAGAGAAAAGTCCTCTTCAGGCACTGTAATGATATAGTCTAATCTATTGGTAGCATGTTGATTTTGGCATGTTAAAAACATATTTTGTTTTACAATCTCTAAAATAGAGATGAAAACACTGGAGGTATTGTACAGCAATAACCTGCTTTTCTGAATGGTCAAAATGTGGTTTTTTTTTGTATCAGTTGCCATAAGTTCATACCCAGCAAGATTTGTTCTACTTATGTTTTTTTGCAGGCTTGGTAACATTTTCTTCAGGCAAGCTGTTTGTCAAAGGAAAACTGTTTAATATAATGGTATGCATTTATTATATATTTTTTTAATATTTCATAAAGATTAAGACATTGTTTAATGTCTAGTGCTGGCATCAATTCATATAAGCAGGTTATAGTATTATAATGGCTTCATTGTTTATATTCTAATTTATATATATTATAATAAAAAGTTATGTTGTATGTTAATTTCACATACTAAAATAAACCTGCTACTGAGAGATTAGACAATATCATCATTGCTTCAAAAGGGAACGTTGGTCCTTCAGATATATCAGTGTGTTGTCACACAAACGGAGTTATAAAAGATTGTGATGGTTGTTAGAACATAAAATATTTCTCCTATTTGTCTCAGTTTTACCATGACATTTCTGTTAATTTCTGCTGATTATCCATGACAAACTATGGTACATGAACAGTCAACCTGTTAATTTAAAGAAAAAATTGAAATTGAATGTATTACTTTGAATAAATCATATTCAAATAATGCCTTTGTATATACTAGAGATGAGCCCATTTGGATTTATGAAATCCGAGCCCACCCGAACGTTGCCGATCCGAGTCGGATCCGAGACAGATCCGGGTATTGGCGCCAAATTCAAATCTGAAACTGAGGCTCTGACTCATAATCCCGTTGTCGGATCTCGTGATACTCGGATCCTATAAATTCCCCGCTAGTCGCCGCCATCTTCACTCGGGCATTGATCAGGGTAGAGGGAGGGTGTATTAGGTGGTCCTCTGTCCTGCTATATCTCGTGCTGTTCAGTTCAGTTCTGTGCTGTGCTGTGCTGTGCTGTGCTTAGTCCAGTGGTGCTGTGTCCTGTGCTCTGTCCTTCTGAGGTCAGTGGTGCTGCTGGGTCCTGTGCTGTGTCTTGTTCAGTCCAGTGGTGCTGTGTCCTGTGCTCTGTGCTTCTAAGGGCATAGTTATTTCCCCAATATTCCCCTGTGTTTAAAAAAATAAAAAAAAGTTATTTAAAAAAATACAAAAAACTAATTTAATTTTTTTTTTATTACCACAAAATTTGCACAACCAATCCTGCAGTATAAGCCCATTGGTACTGCAATATTACCAAGTTCACACATTCAGCAGTAAAAGTCCAGTGGTACTGCAATATTACAAAGTTCACACATTCTGCAGTATCAGTCCAGTGGTGCTGTGTCCTGTGCTCTGTCCTGCTGAGTTCAGTAGTGCTGCTGTGTCCTGTTCAGTCCAGTGGTGCTGTGTCCTGTGCTCTGTGCTTCTAAGGGCATAGTTATTTCCCCATTATTCCCAAGTTTTTAAAAAATTTAAAAAAAGTTATAAAAAAATAAATAAAATAATAATAAAAAATAATTATAACCAAATTTGCAAAACCAATCCAGCAGTATAAGCCCATTGGTACTGCAATATTACCAAGTTCACACATTCAGCAGTAAAAGTCCAGTGGTACTGCAATATTACAAAGTTCACACATTCTGCAGTATCAGTCCAGTGGTGCTGTGTCCTGTGCTCTGTCCTGCTGAGTTCAGTAGTGCTGCTGGGTCCTGTGCTTCTAAGGGCATAGTTATTTCCCCATTATTCCCAAGTTTTTTAAAAATCAAAGAAAAAGTTATAAAAAAAATTTAAATAAAAAATGTAAAAAAAAATAATTATAACCAAATTTGCAAAACCAATCCAGCAGTATAAGCCCATTGGTACTGCAATATTACCAAGTTCACACATTTAGCAGTAAAAGTCCAGTGGTACTGCAATATTACAAAGTTCACACATTCTGCAGTATCAGTCCAGTGGTGCTGTGTCCTGTGCTCTGTCCTGCTGAGTTCAGTAGTGCTGCTAGGTCCTGTGCTGTGTCCTGTTCAGTCCAGTGGTGCTGTGTCCTGTGCTCTGTGCTTCTAAGGGCATAGTTATTTCCCCATTATTCCCAAGTTTTTAAAAAATAAAAAAAAAGTTATAAAAAAAATTAAAATATTTTTTTTTAAAAAAAAGTAATTATAACCAAATTTGCAAAACCAATCCAGCAATATAAGTCCATTGGTACTGCAATATTACCAAGTTCACACATTCTGCAGTATCTTGTGCTACATATAATGGAGACCAAAAATTTGGAGGATAAAGTAGGGAAAGATCTAGACCCACTTCCTCCTAATGCTGAAGCTGCTGCCACTAGTCATGACATAGACGATGAAATGCCATCAACGTCGTCTTCCAAGCCCGATGCCCAATCTCGTAGTACCGGGCATGTAAAATCCAAAAAGAGAAACTTAAAATCATCTGAGGAGAAACGTAAAGTTGCCAATATGCCATTTACGACACGAAGTGGCAAGGAACGGCTTAGGACCTGGCCGTGTTCATGACTAGTGGTTCAGCTTCACCCACGGATCTTAGGCCTCCTCCTCCTCCCCCCCCTACAAAAAATTAAAGAGAGTTATGCTGTTAGCAACAAAACAGCAAACAACTCTGCCTTCTAAAGAGAAATTATCACAAATCCCCAAGGCGAGTCCAAGGGTGTTGGTGGTTGTCAAGCCTGACCTTCCCATCACTGTACGGGAAGAGGTGGCTCGGGAGGAGCCTATTGATGATGTAGCTGGCGCTGTGGAGGAACTTGATGATGAGGATGGTGATGTGGTTATTGTAAATGAGGCACCAGGGGGGGAAACAGCTGATGTCCATGGGATGAAAAAGCCCATCGTCATGCCTGGTCAGAAGACCAAAAAATGCACCTCTTCGGTCTGGAGTTATTTTTATCCAAATCCAGACAACCAATGTATGGCCATATGTAGCTTATGTAAAGCTCAAATAAGCAGGGGTAAGGATCTTGCCCACCTAGGAACATTCTCCCTTATACGTCACCTGAATAACCTTCATAGTTCAGTGGTTAGTTCAGGAACTGGGGCTAGGACCCTCGTCGGTACAGGGACACCTAAATCCCGTGGTCCAGTTGGATACACACCAGCAACACCCTCCTCGTCAACTTCCTCCACAATCTCCATCAGATTCAGTCCTGCAGCCCAAGTCAGCAGCCAGACTGAGTCCTCCTCAATACGAGATTCATCCGAGGAATCCTGCAGCGGTACGCCTACTACTGCCAGAGGGGAAGTCGTATGACCGATAAGTCTTTCACAAAACAATTGACCGTCCAACAGTCGTTTGCCATGACCACAAAATACGATAGTAGTCACCCTATTGCAAAGAGTATAACTGCGGCTGTAACTGCAATGTTGGTGTTAGACGTGCGCCCGGTGTCCGCCATCAGTGGAGTGGGATTTAGAGGGTTGATGGAGGTATTGTGTCCCCGGTACCAAATCCCGTCGAGATTCCACTTCACTAGGCAGGCGATACCAAAAATGTACAGAGAAGTACGATCAAGTGTCCTCAGTGCTCTAAAAAATGCGGTTGTACCCACTGTCCACTTAACCACGGACATGTGGACAAGTGGTTCTGGGCAAATGAAGGACTATATGACTGTGACAGCCCACTGGGTAGATGCATCCCCTTCCGCAGCAACAGCAACAGCTGCATCAGTAGCAGCATCTACAAAATGGCTGCTCGTGCAAAGGCAGGCAACATTGTGTATTACAGGCTTTAATAAGAGGCACAACGCTGACAACATATTAGAGAAACTGAGGGAAATTATCTCCCAGTGGCTTACCCCACTTAGACTCTCATGGGGATTTGTGGTGTCAGACAATGCCAGTAACATTGTGCGGGCATTAAATATGGGCAATTTCCAGCACGTCCCATGTTTTGCCCACACCATTAATTTGGTGGTGCAGCATTACCTCAAGAGTGACAGGGGTGTGCACAGGGCCGGTGCAAGGTTGCCCGGCGCCCTAGGCAAAGTTTAAGCTCGTCGCCCCCCCCCCCTCCCCCCCACATAAAAAAATATTTTTTTATTTCACAGCCCCTAACACACTTAGAATTTTTGAAATAAAAATAACTCTTACCTCCTCTTGGCTGGCTAGGATGCAGTTCAGATGTCTGACGCAGCACTGATGTCTGGCGCAGAATGCTGTCCAGGCTTCACTGCTGCCCAGGAGCAAACACAGGATATCTAGAGTGGAGGCTCTAAATGTTAGATTTCAGAACCAAACAAACAAAAAAAAGAAAACATGACATCACTCACCTGTTACAGACTGACATGTACCCGCTGTCCACCAACTTCACTCACACATGCCCATCTGCCCACTAGCTATTCTCACATATGTCACCTATGCCCTTGCATAGCTGCAATTTGTCACGGCACTATTTTAGTACATAGACTCCATAGTCTCTAACTTAAGGACATTTATAAGTGTAATCCCACACTTTCTGTAGCATCCATTCTCCCCCCACACACACATTTACTGTAGCATCCATTCTCCCCCCACACACACATTTACTGTAGCTTCCATTCTCCCCCCCCCACACACTTTCTGTAGCATCCATTCTCCCCCACACACACATTTACTGTAGCTTCCATTCTCCCCCCCCCACACTTTCTGTAGCATCCATTCTCCCCCCCCCACATATTCTGTAGCATCCATTCTCCCCCCCCCCACACTTTCTGTAGCATCCATTCTCCCCCCACACACACATTTACTGTAGCTTCCATTCTCCCCCCCCCACACACTTTCTGTAGCATCCATTCTCCCCCACACACACATTTACTGTAGCTTCCATTCTCCCCCCCCCACACTTTCTGTAGCATCCATTCTCCCCCCCCCACATATTCTGTAGCATCCATTCTCCCCCCACACACACATTTACTGTAGCATCCATTCTCCCCCCACACACACATTTACTGTAGCTTCCATTCTCCCCCCCACACACACTTTCTGTAGCATCCATTCTCCCCCACACACACATTTACTGTAGCTTCCATTCTCCCCCCCCCACTCTTTCTGTAGCATCCATTCTCCCCCCCCCCCACATATTCTGTAGCATCCATTCTCCCCCCCCACACTTTCTGTAGCATCCATTCTCCCCCCCCCCACATATTCTGTAGCATCCATTCTCCCCCCCCCACACTTTCTGTAGCATCCATTCTCCCCCCACACACACATTTACTGTAGCTTCCATTCTCCCCCCCCCCACACACTTTCTGTAGCATCCATTCTCTCCCCCACACACACACATTTACTGTAGCATCCATTCTCCCCCCCCCCACATATTCTGTAGCATCCATTTTCTCCCCCACACACACATTTACTGTAGCATCCATTCTCCCCCCCCCCACATATTCTGTAGCATCCATTCTCCCCCCCACATATTCTGTAGCATCCATTCTCCCCCCCCCACACTTTCTGTAGCATCCATTCTCCCCCACACACACATTTACTGTAGCTTCCATTCTCCCCCCCCACACTTTCTGTAGCTTCCATTATCCCCCCACCACACACATTTTATGTAGCTTCCATTCTCCCCCCCCACACACTTTCTGTAGCATCCATTCTCTCCCCCACACACACACATTTACTGTAGCATCCATTCTCCCCCCCCCCACATATTCTGTAGCATCCATTTTCTCCCCCACACACACATTTACTGTAGCATCCATTCTCCCCCCCCCACATATTCTGTAGCATCCATTCTCCCCCCCACATATTCTGTAGCATCCATTCTCCCCCCCCACACTTTCTGTAGCATCCATTCTCCCCCACACACACATTTACTGTAGCATCCATTCTCCCCCCCCCACATATTCTGTAGCATCCATTTTCTCCCCCACACACACATTTACTGTAGCATCCATTCTCCCCCCCCCCACATATTCTGTAGCATCCATTCTCCCCCCCACATATTCTGTAGCATCCATTCTCCCCCCCCCACACTTTCTGTAGCATCCATTCTCCCCCACACACACATTTACTGTAGCATCCATTCTCCCCCCCCCCCCCACATATTCTGTAGCTTCCATTATCCCCCCACCACACACATTTTATGTAGCATTCATTCTCCCTCTTCCCCTTTTTACTGTAGCATCCACTCCTCCTCCCCCCTCGGTTCTCTGCAGCATACTTCTGTCACCCTCCCCTCCGTTTCTCTGTTCCATACTTTCACTACCTCTCCCCCTTTTCTGTACTCACCTTCACTTTTCTTCCATTCTCTTCTCCGCCTCTTGTTTCTTGCTTCTTTCCTCTCTCTTTACTTCTGTCAGACTCCTGTCGGCTCTCTACACTGGCAGCGTCGTGACGTCACGACGCTGCCAGGCGCCAGGCACATTTGAAAATGCGGTGCTGCTTACAGTGCAGCACCGCTTAGGTCTACAGGACTACTATATTGCGGGCGGACGATCCGCCCGGCGGCGATCGTGCCGCCCGCTTAAAATGAACTTATTCATAATTGTTTTTTTAATAATCAGTCTCCTCGGCCACAGTGCCGCCCCCCAGAGACCGGCGCCCTAGGCAGCTGCCTAAGGCTGCCTAATGGTAGCGCCGGCCCTGGGTGTGCAGGAGATGCTTGCGGTGGCGCGCAAAATTGCTGGACACTTTCGGCATTCAGCCAGTGCCTACCGCAGACTAGAGGCACATCAAAAAAGCATGAACCTGCCCTGCCATCACCTCAAACAAGAGGTTGTGACGCGCTGGAACTCCACCCTCTATATGCTGCAGAGGATGGAGGAGCAGCAAAAGGCCATTCAGGCCTACACAGCCACCTACGACATAGGCAAAGGAGTGGGGATGCGCCTCAGTCAAGCGCAGTGGAGACTGATTTCCGTGTTGTGCAAGGTTCTGCAGCCGTTTGAACTTGCCACACGAGAAGTCAGTTCCGACACTGCCAGCTTGAGTCAGGTGATTCCCCTGATCAGGCTGTTGCAGAAGCAGCTGGAGAAAGTGAGGGAGGATCTGGTAAACCATTGCGATTCCACCAAGCATGTAGCTCTTGTGGATGAAGCCCTTCGTACGCTTTGCCAGGATCCGAGGGTGGTCACTCTTTTAAAGTCAGAGGAATACATTCTGGCCACCGTGCTCGATCCTCGGTTTAAAGCGTATGTTGTGTCTCTGTTTCCGGCGGACACAAGTCTACAGCGGTGCAAAGACCTGCTGGTCAGGAGATTGTCCTCTGAAGAGGACCGTGACATGCCAACAGCTCCACCCTCATTTTCTTCCAAATCTATGGCTGCGAGGAAAAAGCTCAGTTTTCCTAAAAGAGGCGCTGGCGGGGATGCTGATAACATCTGGTCCGGACTGAAGGACCTGCCAACCATTGCAGACATGTCTACTCTCGCTGCATTGGATGCTGTCACAATAGAAAAATTGTGGATGATTACTTTGCTGACACCATCCAAGTGGACATGTCAGACAGTCCATATTGTTACTGGCAGGAAAAAAAGGCAGTTTGGAAGCCCCTGTACAAACTGGCTCTATTTTACCTGAGTTGTCCCCCCTTCAGTGTGTACTCGGAAAGAGTTTTTAGTGCAGCGGGGAACCTGGTCACTGAGCGGCGAAGGAGGTTGCTTCCTCAAAACGTTGAAAAAATGATGTTTATAAAAATGAATAATCAATTCCTCAATGAAGTACAGCACTGCCCTCCAGATAGTACAGAGGGACCTGTGGTTGTGGAGTCCAGCGGGGACGAATTGATAATGTGTGATGAGGAGGAAGTACACACTGTAGGGGGAGAGGAATCAGAGGTTGAGGATGAGGACGACATCTTGCCTCAGTAGAGCCTGTTTAGTCTGTACAGGGAGAGATGAATAGCTTTTTTGGTGTGGGGGCCCAAACAAACCAATCATTTCAGCCAAAGTTGTTTGGTAGGCCCTGTCGCTGAAATGATTGGTTTGTTAAAGTGTTCATGTCCTATTTCAACAACATAAGGGTGGGTGTGAGGGCCCAACGACAATTCCATCTTGGAACTTTTTTTTTTGCATTATATGACCAATCAACAGTCGTTTGCCATGTTCAAAAAGTAAAACCAAATTTAAACAAATTCAAGAAATTAAACCAAAAGTAAAATGCTCTGTCATAATTTAAAACAAAAGGTATTGACGTGCTCTAAAACTACTGTATTGTTGTTTATATTTTATAAACACTACACTTGAAAGCTTGAGTCTTTCAATAAAAAAGTAACTGTCCATTGCACGAATATTTGCAACAGGGACAATTTTAGGGTTAAGAAAGTCAACTAATAACACTTCGACGCTGTCTGTCTTTATAAACACTACACTTGGAAGTTGGAGGAGGTATTGTGGCCCCGGCACCAAATTTACTACCGGGGCCACTCCACCGTGCAGTCCATATTTAGGTGTATCAGATATTAAACAACGGTGACAGTTGATGCCCAATTTTTTAATTATATTGTTGGCGCTGTAAAAAATTGTGTTCCGGGCACACCACACTACGCAGTCCATACCCTTTTTTGGTGGAATTCTGACCTGTGGAGGGTTTTTTAATTATATTGTGGCCTCGGTACCAAATTGTGTACCGGGGCTACGACACTACGCAGTCAAGAAAGATAGATGCGTATCATAGATAAAGTACATTCAGTGTTGTGGGGCAAATTGAAAAATATTCAAAATGCACTGACATTATCAAAAACAAGAGGTTTTCACACGCTGAAACTCCAACATGTATATGATGGAGAGGATGGAGGAGCAGCTGTATGTGCAATGTAATGCAGACCTGTTGAAGGTTTTCTATATATTTTTCAATGTGGTGCCCAGTGCCCACTACTCTACGCAGTCCAGATACTACTTTTGGGTGTAATTCAGACCTGTTGAAGGTTTTCTATATATTTTTTAATGTGGTGCCCAGTGCCCACTACTCTACGCAGTCCAGATACTATTTTTGGGTGTAATTCAGACCTGTTGAAGGTTTTCTATATATTTTTTATGGTGGTGCCCAGTGCCCACTACTCTACGCAGTTCAGATACTATTTTTGGGTGTAATTCAGACCTGTTGAAAGTTTTCTATATATATTTAATTGTGGTGCCCAGTGCCCACTACTCTACGCAGTCCAGATACTACTTTTGGGTGTAATTCAGACCTGTTGAAGGTTTTCTATATATTTTTTATTGTGGTGCCCAGTGCCCGCTACTCTACGCAGTCCAGATACTATTTTTGGGTGTAATTCAGACCTGTTGAAGGTTTTCTATATAGTTTTTATTGTGGTGCCCAGTGCCCACTACTCTACGCAGTCCAGATACTATTTTTGGGTGTAATTCAGACCTGTTGAAGGTTTTCTATATATTTTTTAATGTGGTGCCCAGTGCCCACTACTCTACGCAGTCCAGATACTATTTTTGGGTGTAATTCAGACCTGTTGAAGGTTTTCTATATATTATATTGTGGTGGCCAGTGGCCAGTCCTCTACGCAGTCCAGATACTATTTTTGGGTGTAATTCAGACCTGTTGAAGGTTTTCTATATATTTTTTATTGTGGTGCCCAGTGCCCATTACTCTACGCAGTCCAGATACTATTTTTGGGTGTAATTCAGACCTGTTGAAGGTTTTCTATATAGTATATTGTGGTGGCCAGTGGCCAGTCCTCTACGCAGTCCAGATACTATTTTTGGGTGTAATTCAGACCTGTTGAAGGTTTTCTATATATTATATTGTGATGGCCAGTGGCCAGTCCTCTACGCAGTCCAGATACTATTTTTGGGTGTAATTCAGACCAGTTGATGGGTTTTTAATTATATTGTGGGGAACACTCCTCTACGCAGTCCAGAAAGATACCTCGTTGCAACGTTTTGTACTAAAAAAAATAAAATATTGTGAGGTGTTAGGTGTTCAGAATAGCCTTTAAATTAGTGGAAATTATTGTTGTTGAATGTTATTGAGGTTAATAATAGCGTAGGAGTGAAAATAAGCCCAAAAACTTGATTTTTACACTTTTTAGTTTTTTTTCAAAAAAAATCCGAATCCAAAACCTTAAATCCGAAACAAAACCTTTCGGCAGGTGTTTTGCAAAACAAATCCGAACCCAAAACATCGAGAAAATCCGGATCCAAAACACAAAACACGAGACCTCAAAAGTCGCCGGTGCACATCCCTAGTATATACATATATTTTGCTTTTTCTTTGCAAACTTTAATAAAAATCTTTTTGAGTTAAAAAAGAAAACATTCAAATTAAATTATAATTACACAGGCATAAGTCATTTATTGATAAATATTTATGCACAATAGGGAGCACTTGCAAACATTTACCATCAAATCCTTACGTATGGGAAGTTAATATACCAGGCCTAAAGGCATTGTTGGGAATTGAGTTCTGGAACAGTTTAAACAATGGGTGACCAGTTCCTGTAGTCAGTTTCAATAAATTATCAGGTATAACATATGAGTAGACTTCAGCTTATAAAACTATAAAATCTATACAAGGACAAAAAACAAAGCTTGAGCACAGAATAAATATGTGGGTGGGGTTTCAGGAATAGAGGCAGGACTTGCAAATGTCAAAACATAACTCCCAACATTTAAAACTTCTAAAGTGGACATGTCACTCCTCCTTCTAAAGGGGACCACATCATAATGGGTATGGTCACACCCAATGGGGTGTCAAGCGCTTCTAAAGTGCTAGCCTGCAGACAACCACCCCCCAACACCCTTGAATAGCCAAGTGCACCAAAGGCATCTACCACCAATACCTCCAAACTTCCCTCAAATCAGGACAGTTTCCTACCACAATTGGGACAGTTGGGGGTATGTGAAAATAATCTATGGCAATCATGTAGACGACAACATAACAACCAATCAGACACTTACCACTCAGCTTTCATTATCTAACCTAAACTAGACAGATAAAAGCTAAGTGCTGATTGGTTACTGTTCAGTGCAATCTTTTCTTTAAATTCAATGTCAATGTATAACCTTCAGCAACAAAAAATAGAAGAGCAACATAATAAAGTTGGAAGAAACCGCTTTAACACAGTGTAGTAGTAATTTTCATTGACACTCTAATGTCCCAATTATTAAATCAAAATTTGCACGTTTTCTACCATTACATTACAAAATAATGTTAAACAAAACATGACCTAATATAAAAATTATTTAAAGACATATAAACATAACATGCACCATCATGACACATGGAAACTTGTGAAACACCAATATGCAGTGCTTCTAAATGTGTACATTATTTCATGACCTTGATGGCTTGTGTCTTGAATGCCACGCAGAATAAGCCAACAGCTTTGCAATTATATTTCCAAGCCCCATTTTTAATTATATATAACTTTTAATTAGTGCATGATATATTATTGCTTGAGACATTGTTTGATGTCTAATTTTGAGTTTAAGTGAATAACCAGTAGGTGTAAGAAGCTGGCTGGCAGTGACAGATTGTCTTCAATGGAGAAAAAAGAAATCCCTGCAGTTCACTCCACACAAGAAACATACAGAAACACATAACCTGCATTGCCCATCTTTGGCAAAGCATCTTTTAAAGCTTGTCTGTCCCCTATACACATTGGAGGTAGCCATTCTGTGGGATGGACCAATATCAGTTCAATAGGAACAAGTGCATATTTGTCTACTCTTCAGGATTAGGATGAGATTTCTCCTGGAAGACGGACGAGATGTCAACATTGCCCCCACCCTTTAGTGAACAGGGCCTGATTCAAGTCAAGATGTATGACTGTTTGTGTAATGTATCTTGCTTGCGTGTGCCCAGAAACCAAACCACCTGCAGGCAATTACAGGTAATTCATATTCGCATGCATCTGACGCCTGAAGACTTGAAAGACGGAAAAGGGGGGAGGAACGTAGGCCATCTACAGTAAGGATGTGTTCACACAGACGCAGCTAATTCAAATCCTGTAAAGTAAAATAAGAAGAGTGCAAAGTTAGATATATTGGGCCTGAATAAGTTTTCTCCTGGGCAAAATCATGTCCTAATTAATTTATTATTTTGCACATAAGATAAATGCTGTCTGTGTTTTCATGTAGCACACAAATCATCATCATCATCAACATTTATTTATATAGCGCCAGCAGATTCCGTAGCGCTTTACAATTGGGAAACAAATACTTGATAGCTTTATTTGTACACTGAAATTTAAAGTTGATCTAGGACATGCCCTACCCCAACTAGAAATCTGCCATCACATTTTAAAATTGCCTCCCCCTCCAATGTAACATGGTTTTACCAAGGTCAAAGTTACTCCTTTTTTTGCTTTACTTTCCTTAATGATTTAGGCCCATTATGTTGTATTATATTATATTGCATAGAAGCAGATTAATTGAATAAGGTTGTATTATCAGGTTTTTGTCCAAAACTGTGGATGATTTGGATTCACAATAAATTAATTTTAGATTTATTTTTAGTTAGGAGCCTACTGTGTGTTTTTTCTGCCATATTCAATTGTTTCTAACGTAATATATATAGCTTGACCCTCTTTTTGTTTTACTTTTTTCTTTGCTATATTGGGTGAGGTGGCACTTCCACTCTATGAGGAGCAAACCTGCTATATTTAAGGATATAGCTTTCTAAGTGCCTAGGATATTTTTTGTTAATTCAGATCCTGTGTTTATCATATGCTTATTTTAAGTCGTGTCTTTTACATCTGCTGCAGGACAGGTTTAAATGCCGGATGATAGTGACAGACATGGCATTGTCTTTGTTTACAAAATTCCATGTATGAGTCTCAGTAGCCAGCACAGAACAACTGTATGCATTTAAGAATTATTTCCTTAGTTAGTTATTTTAAAATAATTTATGAAATAAGAAAAAAATCTCAACTATATGAAAAAAAATACACTCATATTGTTAGCAGTTATTTTAATTTATGATCATATAAAATTTAAGTTTATTCTGATGTGAATTGTCGAAGTCAGCAAATTGGATAAAGTCATTTCAATTAATATTGAACAAACTTGGTTGTCTTTGTCTGAAATTATGCGTAGAGCACGCTACGGCGTGGAGGGGCGTATCCAGCCGCAACACGTGTCAATAACAAGTTTTTACTCTTTTACACACCTTCACACTAACACACACATTTGTAAATAGTACACATTAATAGTAGTTGCAACACATAGTTATTTACGTCAAAATATAGCAGTATTTATGTTTAATAAGATAAGATATATTCATATAAGTGAAACCCAAGGTTCAGGTTGCAGGAACTGTGTCATGTTTAGTATAATCTTAATCCCTTATTCATTAGCAGTTGCCCGGTTCATTCGCCAAAGAGATCGCACATTGCATACTCTAGTTAGTGATGTTAGGGAATAAATGTTTAAAGTGATACTGACTATAAAATGCTAATAGACTAGTTGAAACTGGAGTCTTGGCAGGAAAGTCGGAGCACATCCTGTGGAGAGATGACCCCCTCCTTTGGATATTTTGGTTTGAACTGGCCTATGACCTGCAGTACACTGGACCTTCCTGAAGCCTGGACCAATAGAAGCAAGCCACACCATCTGCATTGTTTTACTGTATTTCTGACTGCATATAAGCAGGAGCTTTGGGCTTAGTGACCAGTCTTCTTGACCACAGCCTTCAGACCTGAATGACTGTTCACTGGATCCTGAGCGCCTGCGATAAGTAACGGCTGTACTTATTATTATTTCGCTTGAATTATTCTGCTACTTTTTGATAATAAATTACTTTGTGCTTTGGAAACACAAATCGAGATTCGACAATTGTTATTGGATAGTGACAAAACGTGCATAACAGAATCCATTGTATATACGCATATAATGAACATAGTGCAAATGCTCCTTAAATACATATTTACTGTTTATACAGAGTGTATTTCCACCCTATTGAAATCATAACACACCTTAAGAAATGCTTTGATTTGAATATGAGCAAAACTATTGAAAAGTTGCATAAGCCAGTAAATTACTATCAATTTTCTTCCCAACTTAAATCAGACACTGAGCGCACAAATGATGTCATCAAGTCACACCTACCAGAATGCAAGGTATGAGAAATATGCAAGTAAGAACTAGTGACATCACTAAGACATGAGGCATAATTAATGTATAGGAAGCATATTCATCAATATTGATTCATACAAAATGGAGCAAGTGAAAATTAAATTGGACTTTCTTACCATGTCTGCTTGTTCTTTTTTGTCTATGAACCTGATTGATCTCATGGTATATTAAGAGAGGTTCAATATGGCAACAGGTATGTTTTAGCCCAACCACAAAGATGCTGAAATTCATCGGTATAATATATCATTTTGCAAAATGAAGCAAAGGTACTTTTATACTGTGCAACATTTTCTCACCAACAGTCATAACATTTTCCAATGCCCTTTTAAGTGCGGGGTTTTTCTTTTGGGCCCGAGTGGTGCAAGGGAGGTAATTAACGTCCCCACATTAATATTATGCAAATCAGCATCATCATTGCTAGTAGTATGAACACTAGATGGTGCAACTCTATCTTCTACCAGAACGTCCCGTGAGACCCAGTCCTTGTGGCCTTTTCTTCTTTATCTCCCGGTTTTAGGGGATTTTACTTGGCTTAGAAATACATCAGGGGCAAATAGAAATGTCTCCCCTAGGGACTCAGTAGCTGAATAAACAACCTTTCTTCTCACAGATCCACAAAGAGCAAGACAGTTTGGTCAAACTGGAACCAGAAGCTGGGGATCATACAATGGAAAGGAAGAGTTAGGTTCTAGAACTTCCCCGTTGATCTGCACCTTGGCTGAAAGAAAGCCTGATGTGCAGGTAAACGGATATTGTCTGGGAAAGCTCACCCTGGGCCAGTCTCTGTAGAGCGGACAGAACTCTTACGACTTTTGTCCCTGTTTGGCCCTGTTGATAGCTGAAAGGGTAGCTGAGGACTATCCAAGCTGGTCAGCAATGACCAGGATTCCATACACCTGTCCGCCACCTAGGTATTTATGACGAACCGAGCAGTCGTTGCCAAGTTCTCCGTCTGAATGCACACTAACCAACTCAGGCTATGGGGAAGAAGACTTTAAAACTGCACCAAGACCACGGTCTCCACCAGCTGGCTGACATATGAAGCTCCGGGCGAATCCACCTGTCTGCAAAGTCAGCCAATTTCTGCGCCAAGGCCCTTGGCCTAACGACCAGATCATAGCACTCTGTCCGGAACTGCTGTCGGTAGGCCTCTGTATTAAGGGCAAACTGGTTGCAGATGATTGATTTCACTTTTTCATAATAAAAGTAGATGTTACACATTATTTACACTACAAGAGTGCCCCTTTTAAAGCATGGGAAAATAATATTCCAAAGGGTCAGCAGTTACGTTTGAAAAGATATTGTTTTTCAGGCCAGTTAAATGCTTTTGAATTTCAGAGAGGATATCCTATTAATGTTTTAGAAAAAGCTTTCAAGGTAGTATATGATATGTTGCTCATGAATCCCAGCTATGGTAAAAAAAAAAAGTTGTCAAGGAGACAGAGCAGAGAGATTGGGGATTTGAATCTCAGAAAAAGATGTTAAGGAAATTAATAATCAGGATTCTTATAATCTAGCGTTCATTTCAAAGTTCAATAGAAAATCTAAGGAAATAACTAACATTATTAAAAACAACACACATTGAGGTCTATTCTACCTCCCTCCCCCAGGATAGCGTTTGAAATTTTTTTTTAGACCTTTTTATGATAGCACAAGCGTCAAGGTCATCTCATAATATACAGGTCATACACTGACCTATATGCTTTAAATACCATTAAAATGCAGTTAAAATCAGATGCACTCCCAGGTAAGGGGTTTAAATCTAGCAGGGCTGGCTTGTCAGCTACACCCAAATGTGTCTTAAATAGCCTTTAAGGACTGCAGCTATGACAAGAAGACAATATTTTGAAACAAAAGCAGATTAAAAACAAGCTTGCGCTCGGTATAGCTCATATTATATATGCTACCAGCTGCATGGCAATATAAATGCCCGTATATGTATACAAAACAAAAAGACAGTTGTCAGTGCTTTTATATATATATATATATATATATATATATATATATATGTATATATATATATATATATATATACATACGTTGAGGTATAGTTGTCAATTACTATATGTGGGTGGAACAACAAGACCTCTCAAATTAATATCTATGCAACATAGATGGAATATTGTGAATAAATCCCTACACCACAGTGTGCTGCACCACTTTGTGAGTCACAACAGGGAAGACCCCATTGTCCACAGGAATTCTAAATAGAACATTTGGAATTAACCTCCCGGGTGGCGATAGATATAAGAAACTTTATTGTCAGGAGGTTGTTTGGACCCATTCCCTTAGTACTCTCTGCCCTTGTGAACTAAATGAAATTTTAGGCCTTAATGAGATTTTCTCACAGTCTATGTATTGTTATAGATTTGTGAATTATTGTGAATTGATTTGGCGAGAGATTGCTCAGATGGTTATTTGCCAGAAATGTTGGTGTATTTATGTGGGACATTGTAGTTCAAGTCCCCTAACTAGTGATAATATTTTGAGTTCTTGGATATTGTAATCTTTTAGATATAATTATTTTTGAAATTTTAAAAACAATTATGGGTGTTCTTTGTACCTTAATTTTTACCTGTTTTAATGAAAAGGATAAAAGTTGATGTGTAAGAGCTAAGGGTTTATTACCCCACATTACTAACCTTAATTAATGAAGTCTCCTGGATTGGTTTAATGAAGTTACATTGTTCATTGTCTTTTGAGGTTAATACTTAGGATAAACATTGTGAGCATAGGAATATTGCAGCTCATATGTGATGTGTATATAATATTGCTAGGAGTTTATATTTCACCTTGGTTATACCACTATTGCAACTAGGGCTGACTTCTTAACAGAATTATGTTTTTATTTATAAATATTGTCCAATTGTTGATTTATGTACTTGTTTACTATTTATATTTTACTTTTATTTATTAACATCAGGGGAGGGCTGGCAAAGTTTAGTCTAAGGGGCAAGACTTGGCTCAGCAGCCTATTAGGAACATTTTAAAGGAAAAAAATGCAGGTGGCCCAGTGACCCAGCCCAAGGTAGCCCACTATGGGTCCAGCCCGGGGACCAAATTCACCCCTCTGCCCCTGATTATCATCTTCAGTGGTTGCAGTGGAGGGGTATACAGTGCTAGGACATACCGCCACTTCTTCTACTGCCTTCATTTTAAAACGAATACATTTCATTCACTTACATTACAGTAACATTTTTCATATGATATGCGCTTGTACGTGAAGCACATGGAAATAGTGATCTTTTCATAGTGATAATAATAAATGTTTTTACATTTCTATATGTCATCTATGTGTCCCTGTATGCAAGTGTATATAACATGAATTGTAAACACATGTGAAAATACATATCCTCAATAAAGTCTCATTTATTTACTGATATAACGTGTCTAAATTCTGTATTATCTCCATGTACAGGTCTCTGTTCTGCAGACAAATATATATATATATATATATATATATATATATATATATATATATATTTATTTATTTAGTTTCATTTTTGTACCTCTTATGGGAATTATCAACCATATGGACAAGTCCATATTTTGGTTCACCAAAGAAGCCAGAGTGTTGTTGACAAAGTCCTTTATTTTCAGACATAATAAAGATTTCTAGTAATTTCGAGAAAGTAGGTGTGAAATAAGAATTACTCACAAACAGAACAGGATAATATACTACTTACAATAATATAACTACATATTTAAACTTTTCAGCTGGTTAGAAACTTTAAACAATACATTTTTAATACATGTGAAAAAAAATCAAGATCATTTTTCTTCAGTTTGAGGATTTTCTTCTTGACATTATTTATGTTTGCCTTCAATTTGTTAAAATATTCTTGGAGGTTTGCCATCTTCTCGGCCACACCGTTGCATCACCGGAAGCCAGAGAACTATTGATGCTTGGGACCTTCATCATCATCATCATCATCATCATCAACATTTATTCATATAGCGCCAGCAAATTCCGTAGCGCTTTACAATTGGGAACAAACATTAATAAGACAATACTGGGTAATACATACAGACAGAGAGGTAAGAGAACCCTGCTCGAAAGCTTACAATCTATAGGACAATGGGAGTTAGAAACACAAGGGCATGTGCTACATCATATTGCACAATGGACCAGCCAGACTGCAAAGGTAAAAGTACTGACTGGGCTATGTGTGTTGCAATGTTGGTCAGAAGGTTGTTGTCTTGCGTTAGCAGTGTATAGGATGGTAATAGGGTAATCTAGGGAAATTAAGATGATGGTTGAGGAATATCATAACCTTGTCTGAAGAGGTGGGTTTTCAGTGAACGCTTGAAGGTTTGAAGACTAGAGCTTGGGAGGGAATTCCACAAAGTAGGTGCAGCCCAGAAAAAATCCTGTAACCGAGAATGGGAGGATGTGATGAGAGTGGAGGAGAGACGTAGATCTTGTGCAGAACGGAGGTGTCGAGTAGGGAGATATTTTGAGACAAGTGAGGAAATGTATGTCGGTGCAATTTTGTTGATGGCCTTGTATGTTAGTAGAAGAATTTTATATTGCATTCGTTGAAATACAGGCAGCCAATGTAGAGACTGACAGAGTGGCTCAGCAGAGGAATAACGGTTTGTAAGGAAAATCAGTCTAGCCGCAGCGTGCAAAATAGATTGTAGGGGTTCAAGTCTGACTTTGGGAAGACCAGTAAGGAGGGAATTGCAATAGTCGATGCGGGAGATGATGAGTGCATGAATTGATGTTTTTACGCTGTCTTGTGTCAGATATGTGCATATTCTGGAAATGTTCTTTAGGTGTATGTAACATGATTTAGATATAGAGTTGATGTGGGGAATAAACGACAGTTGTGAATCAAGGATTACACCTAGGCAACGAGCTTGCGGGGTGGGATTTATGGTCATGTTATCGACGAAATAGAAATGTCAGGCAGGAAGCTTCTGTTTTTGGGTGGGAATATTATTAATTCAGTTTTTGAAAGATTGAGTTTGAGTTGGCAAGAAGACATCCAAGATGAAATGGCAGAAAGACAGTCAGTAACGCGAGACAGCACAGATGGTGAAAGATCAGGAGAGGATAGATAAATTTGTGTATCATCCGCATAGAGATGATACTGAAATCCAAAGGAGCTTATTAGTTTTCCAAGAGAAGTGGTGTAGATAGAGAATAGCAGAGGACCTAGGACTGAGCCTTGTGGTACTCCAACTGATAAAGGAAGCGAAGCAGAGGTTGATCCAGAGAAGTTAACACTGAAAGAGCGATTAGATAGATAGGATGAGAACCAGGATAGGACAGTGCCTTCAAGACCTAGGGATTGTAGCGTTTGTATGAAGAGTGGTCAACAGTGTCAAATGCAGCAGAGAGATCCAGGAGAATTAGAAGAGAGTATTGGTTATTATTTTTTGCTGTGATCAAATCATTGACAACTTTGGTCAGCGCAGTCTCTGTGGAGTGTTGAGAGCGAAAGCTCTTCTCTCTTTCTGAACTTTCATCTGAAATGACGATGACATCTAAATAAAGGACTGAAACCGTAATTTAGGGGTTTTTTTAACGATGAAATGTAACACAACATCGTTTTTAATACTCTCTTGGATGACTAAATATCGCTCACCTTGGACTCTGCTGGAAATCACTTGTGCTGATGTCCCTTCTGGGTTTGCCCAGGCATGTTGTCGCTATGGTCCATAACAACTGAAATATAGATGCCAATTTTAGCTATATACGTCCAAGGTTACACCTTACATTTTTAACTTTTTAATTAATTTTAATTACCTTTTTTTGGTTCCTCTTTTATTCCTCCAATTCCAATGTCTGCTTTTTCATCTTTTATAACCACATTGTCTATGGCTCCCTCTCTTTTCTTTTGCTATGTACAGTTCATCACATATTTTTCTTTCTGTAAATAAACATCACTGTTTTACTAATCATACCAATCGTTATTGTTATCGTTAATTAATAACACAGTTTACTAATAAATTAAACAATGTAAAATTTTCATACTCACTTTTTTAATGTATAGTTGGTTTCTCTTTAACTTTCGCTGCTCATTGTTCATCAATCTTTCTTCAATATTTTTGTGTTTGAGTTAGTTTACATTTTCTTCGCGTTTTAAATATACACACTATATGGGCAAAAGTATTTGGCCACACCTGTTAATTATTGAATTGAGGTGTTTCAATCGGACCCATTGCCAGAGGTGCATAAAATCAAGCACCTAGCTATGCAGTCTCCATTTGCACACATTTGTGATAAAAAATGGGTCGTTCTGAAGAGCTCAGTGACTTCAAGCGTGGTACTGTGATAGGATGCCAACTTTGCAATAAGACGTTTTGGGAAATTTCATTCCTGCTGGATATTCCACAGTCAAATGTAAGTGATATTATTAGAAAGTGGAAAGGTTTAGGAACAATAGCAGCTCAGCCACAAAGCAGAAGACCACGTAAAATCACAGAGCGGGGTCAACGCTCTGCTCTGCTGATTCCATAACTGAAAAGTTCTGAACTTTCACTGGCATTAATGTAAGCACAAAAACTGTGAAGCGGGAGCTTTACTGAATGGGTTTCCATGGCCGAACACCTGCATGCAAGCCTCACATCACCAAGGCCAATGCCAAGCGTTGGATGGAGTGGTATAAAACACACCGACACTGGACTGTGGAGCACTGGAAATGTGCTCTGTGGAAAGACTAATAATGTTTCTCTGTTTGGCAGTCAGATGGGTGAGTCTGGGTTTGGCAGATGCCAGGAGAACATTACCTTCCTGACTGCATTATGCCAACTGTGAAGTTTGGTGGAGGAGGGATAATGGTATGGGGCTGTTTTTCAGTGTTTGGGCTAGGACCCTTATCTTTAGTGAAGGGCAATCTTAATACTTCAGAATACCAAGTCATTTTGGAAAATGCTATGCTTCCAACTTTGTCGCAACAGTTTGGGGAATGCCTTTTTCTATTCCAACATAACTGTGCCCCAGTGTACAAAGCAAGGACTACAAAGACATGGTTTGGTGAGTTCGGTGTGGAAGAACTTTACTGGTCCGCAGGGAGCCCTGACCTCAACCCCATCAAACACCTTTGGGATGAACTGGAATGGAGTTTGCGAGCCAGGCCTCCTCATCCAACATCAATGCCTGACCTCATAAATGCTCTACAGAATGAATGGGCACAAATTCCCACAGAAACACTTGTGAAAAGCATTCAAAGTAGAGTAGAAGCTGTTATTGCTGCAAAAGGGGGACCAACTCCATATTAAAATGTATGTATTTGAATACAATGTCATTACAGTTCTTGTTGGTGTAATGGTCAAGCGTCCGAATACTTTTGTCTATATATATATATATATATATATATATATATATATATATATATATATATATATATATATATAGTTCTTGTTGTTTTTAATATGTTAATATGCTCAGTCTCTATTTCAATAAACAATTTTTTCTTAAATCAGACTATTTCTTTCACTAACTTTCATATTGTCTCTGGAGAACTTGTATGATAGCCTCAAAGGTCTCAGGTATGATCAAACTTGTGGTGAAATTGCTGTGCTGTATTTGAGATCAGTCAGTGTCCTTCCTGTGGCCAAAAATCATAAACTGCAGATTGAAGTGTCCTAACCTCTGTTACCTTACCCCTATGACACGTTTAACCAATCAACATACCTTAATAAATAAAGACGCAGACAACTGTTACATTTAACTAATTTACGTTGTGATTTATTAATTGGATTATAATTGGCTTTAGATTTTATCTTCGGTGGTGGAGAAGGCAAAGCTGGTGAGGCGACCCTGCTTGTGTCAAAACTTACCAAACAGTGTATGGCCCTGAGGCATTAACCACTGGTCACAGGACGACTCCTTTACGATTGGCCGGTGCTAAATCTGCCTTCAGTTTACCTGTCCCCCCTCTGGGCTCGCAGTGTCCTTCCCGTATAGAGCAGGCCAAGGAGTTCTGTTTAATGAACCAAGAGTCAATGTGCTTCGAAGAGGGTAGTACCCTTTGGCCAATCAGCGGTAGCACCGTGTGACCGGTTGCCGACTCACCAAATTTGCCTTCCTGCCACGGTCTGTTCCGCAAAGCAAAAGGTTAATGACATATAATAACACCAACAATAGGGTGGGTGCGGTGGGTTTTTCCAGCCGGGTAAGAAGGCTTGCACATGCCTATGCCCGGCGTATATCCTCTCCAGGGCGTCCATGCCCCCTCCCAACCCATTGGCTGGATACAGGAGAGGAGTTAACCTTAAAGCTGTAGGTACCATTTTTTGTCCCTATCACCTGAGTTTAGGGACGTTTCGCTTAGGGCTGCACTTATCATAAACTGCAGATTGAAGCGTCCTAACCTCTGTTATCTTACCCCTATGACACGTTTAACCAATCAACATACCTTAATAAATAAAGATGCAGACAACTGTTAAATTTAACTAATTTACGTTGTGATTTATTAATTGGATTATAATTGGCTTTAGATTTTATCTTCGGTGGTGGAGAAGGCAAAGCTGGTGAGGCCACCCCGATTGTGTCAAAACTTACCAAACAGTGTATGGCCCTGAGGCACTAACCACTGGTCCCAGGACGACTCCTTTACGATTGGCCGGTGCTAAATCTGACTACCTGTCCCCCCTCTGGGCTCGCAGTGTCCTGCCCATACAGAGCAGGCCAAGGAGTTCTGTTTAATGAACCAAGAGCCAAGGTGCTTTGAAGAGGGTAGTGCCCTTTGGCCAATCAGCGGTAGCACCGTGTGACCAGTTGCCGACTCACCAAATTTACCTTCCTGCCAACGCTGGAGGTCCTTGGGCCCTACAGCCCGCCACCGGTTGCCCTACAGGCCTCCTCTATCCCTCTAAATAGTTGCCTGATAAAGAGACCCAAACCTTCATTTGTAAGGTGCACCCCGTCTGCCCTATATAGCTGGACCTGATCGACTGCTATTTGGGTGTGTTTAATGCTAGCCCCGCCCAGGGACCTTACCACTCTACCTACGTTTTGGTTCAATTTCTTGATGCGCTTCATAATAGCGGGATCGATGTGGGATCTCCACGCTAATCTGGGTATGACTTGGGACGAGCAGAGATGTACCTCAGGCCATTGAGCTTTAATTGTCTTCAAACTCTCCCTTATGACTATAATCACATCAAGGGACTTACCTAGCCCTAAATCATTGCCCCCTAGGTGTATTATCAATATATCAGGGGTGCTAACTTTTGTAATTTCAAAGGACAGCAGGGGAATTAAAGCTTTCCATTGCATACCCCGCCTACCTATCCAACGTATACTAACTTGTTTGTGCCCCAAGTTGATCCTATTTTTGACCTCACTATGCCTGGCCGCCCAGTGATTGTACGAATGCCCGATAATCCAAACCCGGATCCTCCCTGCCGAAGCACCTGTGGGTAAAGCAAAAATAATCTAATATCAAGCCGTGTCTACTTTACTAAGTTGCCCCCTTCCTCCAAAACCCCTTCATGTGCCTCCACGTTAACCTCTGCAGGAGGGGTGATAATACCATATACGGGTAAACAACAGCCAGCATCACGAAAAACATGGTTAGTGAAAACAGAGGGGGAGAAAAGGTGGGGCGGTTTGCCGTCAGCCCCAACGAAGGCAAAAACCCAAAAACCCCGGCGGCTCACCACTAATCAGGCCTTAGTCCGGGGAGAAAACTGGGAAAGATCCTTCATGCCCCCACATAACATGGCGGGCGGTTAATCCCAGCACTACCGACAGGGGGAGGGATGGGGTGGGGGGTTGGGGATCTGAGGGAATGAGAAGACCAGATTAGGTGCAGACCACATGCTATAATAACATTTATACCCCTGCAACCGTTGCCTGTTATCCTCTAAGACGGCCTTAGGGGCGTATGTATCGCTTATAAGCATCCGATTTCCAACGCCCCAGCGCCTTAATGCTATCTACGGAGGCCTCAGTCGCCGCCCCGATCCTGAATGAATGCATGCCTGTGTAGGGTCCAATCCGGCGAGATGCAAAGCCTTCTTAAACAGAGCATTGAATTGGTATTTCGTCAATGGCGCCCGTCTAAATGCACTAACCAAGGAACACTCTCGGGAGGACGTACTGCTGCGAAGCGATTACACCATGTCATGGGGCATATCTCGGGGTCTTCCGTTACCTTCAATAACAACCAATGCCCTGGTCGGTTTTGGACCGCAGAATCTTACATGCCACTTGCGATGCACCCATTTTAACAGCCTTGCAGAGTAATGCGTTGCCTATATTGTGCTGCGATTGTGCTACTAGCTCGCTCACCCTGAATGCGCCTGAAAAGGCCATCGTGAATGCTGTGCTAAATAGGACTGTCTCGTATGCGCTGTCGCTGTTTCCTGACTTAATGCTCTTATGATTAGTTTTAAACTGGCCCCGGATACCGGCTGCCTGACATCGTCCTTCCTAGGCTGTAATTTACCCCATCCCCTGAGGGCTCTACCGATTATGAAATGCTTAGTGATGCCCTCTTTATTTAAGATACGGGCCGAAAAGGATATGCCTGCCAGCAGCAGGGAGACTGAAGAATTTGAGGCACCTGCTTGGTATTTATCCCATATGAAGGCCAGGATGTCATCTGTCCCTGGCTGTTCTGCCCTTCCTCTCGTATTTACGAAACTGCGCCATTGAAGCCACGCTGAACGATACGCTCTCCTGGTGCGGGGGGCTAATGATGTTTCTGCTAGCTCCCTTATGCCGGCCCAATGACCTGCCAAACATAAGCCGGACAAGTCGTACCTTCCAATTGGGCCAGTGGAGCCAGCTCACGGAACCGTCTGCTATTTTGTTATCAACCTCGGTACGTGTAATGCTCAAAGTGAAATGTCGTGTGCCAGGCATCTGAGCACCATGTGTCTCAGAAGATTGATGGCTTGCGGTGAAGTTACACTCTGCCTATTTATACATTCCACTACCCCCAAGTTGTCGCACCAGCAAACCATGTGTCTCCCCTTCAGTTCCGAGGCTCACAATTCTATGGCAACAATTATGGGGAAAAGCTCTAATACCAAGAGGTTTTTTACCAGGCCGCTCGTGGTCCAGGACTCGGGCCAAGGAGCCGCACACCAGTCTCCCTGGAAGTAGGCCCCGAATCCCCACGACCCGGAGGCGTCTGTATGAAGGTCTAGTGTGGCAGAAGATACTGGTGCGGAAGGCCAGATGTGCACCCCATTGAATGTGGAGAGGAATTCTGACCAGATTGCCAAGTCTCCCCTGATGTCTTTTGACAGAGTGAAGTTGAATGAACCTAATAGCGATTGCGCTTGCCTCAATGTAATATTACGAGCAGACAGAGCTGAAGCTATGTATCCCTGCAATTTTTCAACCTTGTCTTTGGGCAGCCGGAACACACCTTTTTATTGTGTCAATCTCAAACCCCAGGAAAGAAAGGCAATGGGAAGGGCCCTCTGTCTTGTCATGTGCGACTGGGACACCGAGTATTTTATTATTATTATCATTTATTTGTTGGGCGCCACAAGGTTTCCACAGCGCCGTGTATTTAGAGTATTCTAAATAATGCTTGCGCTGAGCTGAGTGTATCTGCGCAGACCGCTTGATTAGCTGGGCCCATGAATAAGAAATCATCCAAGTAGTGTGCGATGCCCCTGTGGTTCGTTCCCGCCTGGATACACCAATGCAGGAAAGAGCTAAATTTTTCAAAGAAGGCACAGGACACCGAGCAGCCCATGGAGAGACATCTAACAATGTGCTAACCATCTTGTAGCCTAAAACACATGAACTTGAATGATTGAGGGTGCAGCAGAAGTAGCCGGAATGCTGCCTCAATGTCCAATTTAGCCATCAGTGCTCCCTGCCCGAATGACCTCACCATGTCCAGGGCTAAATCGAAGGACTGGTATGTTACTGAACTATCAGCCTCATCTATGGCATCATTAACCGACCCTCCTGGGGGGTGGGACAAATGCTGGATAAGTCTAAATTTCCCTTTGGCTTTCACCCGTAGGAACTACCCCTACGGGTGATATCACTAGGCCTTCTATTGGGGGAGCGGGAAAAGGACCTACCATCCGGCCCAGCTGCACTTCCTTCTTTACTTTCTCCTTGATTATATGGGGCAAGGCATAAGCTGATTTAAAATTTTGCCTTGGCTTTTACTTCTTTCGTTACCGGGAGTTTAAATCCAAATTCGAAACCGTTACGCAAAAATGCTACCAGTGCTGTGTCTGAAGATATCCGGAACCAGCGCTCCAGCAGTCTGTCCTCTGGAACCACTCCTTGGTCCAAACAAGTCCGATTCCTTCTTCTTCTTTCCCTCCAGTTCAGTGTTTGCAGCAATCTTGCCAAGGCAAGAAGCAACAAACCACAAGCTTTCTGTTAATTTGCACTGGTGATCATTTTATTTCAAAACTGAACAATGACATGAATGGTGATGATGGTATTTCTCGTTTCTGGATGTATGTTTGTGGGTGTTGTGTGCGCTGAGGTTCAGTCCTGTATTTAAATTAATTTAGCATATTGCTGCTGGGACGGCATCTATTTGTACAATGTATGGAGAGTCATGATATTCTGAGCCAATGGTTATGACAGACGAAAATCACACATCAGTGTCACGGGCACTAGGAGTTGCTTACCCGAGTTTCACCAGATGGAACTCTGCTAGAGAGGCGGGGTTATGGCACGCACCTCAAAGCAGGCAGGTGAATGATTGGAGCGACACAACAGCAGGAGAGTAGAGATAGTCTGAGGAAGTCAGCGACTTGCAGCTATGGTTAGAGGAAAGTCAGCGACTTGGAGCAGTAAACTGGAGGCTGAAGATAATGTAGACACGAGGAGTGGACGTGGATAGGTGATGGTAGGTAGAGGAGGAGTCAGTGGTCTGCGTACAGCAAGTTGTACCACTGCAGGGATGGGAAGAATAGTACTGGTGCAGGTAGGAAGCAGGGTAGTCGGTGGTCTGCGTTCAGCAAGTTGTACCACCGCTATGGTGAGGAGTCTGGTCCAGGTGTAGGTAGGTAATAGGAGAGTCAGTGGTCTGCGTATAGCAAGTTGTACCACCGCTGTGATAGGAGGACTTGTCCAGGTGCGGGTAGGTAGCAGGGAAGTCAGTGGTCTGTGTGCAGCAAGTTGTACCACTGCTGTGAGAAGGAATGAGGACTTGTCCAGGTGCAGGAGAGTGAAGTTGAAAGGCAAACTGTGGCTGTATGGAAACAGCGCGAGTAGAGCAATGTCTTGTGAGGCAGAGATGGAAGGCACAATGAATAGTCTGTATGGAGTAGATGCCTTGCAGGGAGGAGAAGCTGGTCACAGCAGATATGCACAATAACGCTAAGTAGTAGCGTGAGGAGATATCGTAGCTTGAGTGAAAGCTTGTCCTAAATGAAGCAATGCAGTAACACAGTCTATATGGGTACTTGTACCCTGTGGAGCAAACAACAATGGATACAACTGGTATGCGAGCAATAGGCAATAGTCAATAGTCAGTAGAGCATACCCAGTTGTGTAGATCCGGAATCAGCTGAGAAGTGAAGCGTTGTAGCGGTATGGGAACCGCCGCTGAGTTGAGCAGGGAGCAGCGTGGAAGCTGAAGCACGAGTAGAGCTGGAAGCAGTTTGGAAACTGCACACACGAGTAGAGCTGGAAGCAGTTTGGAAACTGCACACAGGAGTAGAGCTGGAAGCAGTTTGGAAACTGCACACAGGAGTAGAGCTGGAAGCAGTTTGGAAACTGCACACAGGAGTAGAGCTGGAAGCAGTTTGGAAACTGCACACACCTATAGAAGTTCACTGGGAGTGAGACTTCAAGATCAGGCCCCTACCTAAGGCTGCAGGTGCCTTAAGTAGGGAGAGGTGATTGATCCATCAATCACATTAGTGGTCAGGTATAGTTGTTAAAGGGACCTGCGCATGCCCAGTGCGACAGGATGGCGGACGGCTGCGGTTCCACACAGGTGTGAGCAGGAAAGATGGAGAACCTCGTACCAGAGTAGAGGCACTCACACTCCGGTGAGTGACAATCAGATGGTAAATCATGTAAAATGTGTATAGTGTGTACGCATCAGTCGTAAAATCGTTAACGATATTACAGCGGGAGAAATTTTCTGTGGTGAGTACCTAGTTTAACTGTCTGCAAGATTGTGCCAACTAATAGGATATTTGTTAATATCTTCTGCATTGTGTTAGCAGTATCTCACTATGCTGTACAACTTTGGCTGTCACCATTTGTAGTGAACAGTGATTCTTCCACACGCCTTCATGATCTTCTGATAAACACAGTGGAAAGCCGTTTCCAGATTAAAAGTGAAAACAGAAAGGACACGTGAGTATAACTGCAAGTATTTGCTAATAAGTGCCTGCTTATTTCTATATCGGAGTGACTGTTTCAGTTTGAAGCCACATGCTTTAAGGAAATAAACTATATC
This sequence comes from Mixophyes fleayi, assembly GCF_038048845.1. Taxonomy (NCBI): domain Eukaryota; kingdom Metazoa; phylum Chordata; class Amphibia; order Anura; family Limnodynastidae; genus Mixophyes; species Mixophyes fleayi. The sequence continues at coordinate 76,933,055 of NC_134407.1, forward strand.
TATGCTTCTCTATTATTAGAGTGACTGCTCAACGATATGCTTTATCACAAGAAACAAAGTGTTGATCTGATCAGATAGAATGGACGTAACATTCATTTGAGAGCTTTTTATCATGTCATATTACTAAAGTACAGGGGCTTTTCAGTTCCATACATGCCGGCATGCTTTAGGAGATAAGGACTGAACCCCGACATAACCATTTATAACATGGAATCTGACGCGTTGTATATTTAAATGTTAGATTTCGATTTCATTATTATAGGGAAAACAAGATTTCCTATACAAAAGCGAGACTATAATGACAAATTAGTCTGATTGGGCTACAATTATCTTGCTCCACTAGGAGTTTTTGTCTTTTATTTTGTGTTAAAATCTCTATGAAAACCTAATTCTGAGATAGGCCAACCTGTCCCATGTAAGTTTGGTTATAAAGTGCAGAGTTGGACTTACTTAAACACTACCTCTGTTAACTTGAAATTTGAATCTATATGAAAAAAATATCTATGCATCCAACCGTTCATTAGCAGTGTGGTGTAGATGCATCTCCCTGGCACCTATTTATAAATCAATCACTCTTAGGCTAGCTCTCTAGTTGGTCAGCTGCTGACACAGGTGTAGTAGCACAGTACGATCACAGTTTGATACTGCCATCCTCTGTGCATTTTCCTTCCACTCACACAGTATCAGATCTCACTGCCTGCTAGATGTCATGCTTGAGTATATCATGGACAGGTTTGGCTCAGATACCCATAGTAGTGGTCTCCAGAATTGGGTCTTCTAGCCCCCACTACTCAATTCACCAACAGGTCAGATTTACTACACTCTGCTCATGTCTCTTACATACATCATCATCATCATCAACATTTATTTATATAGCTCCAGCAAATTCCGTAGCGCTTTACAATTGGGAACAAACATTAATTATACAGCCCATGGGCTATATGAGCCAGTCATACAGCAATGTTGTTTAGGGGGTCAGAGATGTCTTGTGTGAACTGTGCAAAGGATGGTAATAAGATAACCTAGGGAGGGTAAGAGGGTGTTTGAGGAATATTATAAGCTTGCCTGAACAGGTGGGTCTTCATAGAATGTTAGAAGACAAAAGGAAAGTCTTAGGGAGTGAATTCCACAAAGTGGGTGCAGCCTGATAAAAGTCCTATAACCGGGAATGGGAGCATGTAATGAGAGTGGGTGAGAGATGCAAATCTTATGCAGAATGGAGGTGTCTATTTGGCAGATAATTTGAGACAAGTTAGGAGATGTATGTTGGTGCAGTTTTTTTTGATGGCCTTGTATGTTATTAGAAGTATTTTATATTGGATTTGGTGAAAAACAGACAAACAATGTAGAGAAGGACAGATTAGCTCAGCAGAGGAAGAACAATTTGCAAGGAAAATCAATCTAGCTGCTGCGTGCAAAATAGAACATAGGGGTGATAGTCTGATTCATGGAAGACCAGTAAGGAGGGAATTGCAATAGTCAATGTGGGTGATGATGCAGGAATTAGTTTTTTTTAGTGTCTTGTGTGAGATATGTTTGTATTCTTGAAATGTTTTTTAGATGTATGCAGCATGAGTTAAATATAGACTTGATGTGGAGAACAAGCTCATAGCCCAGTACCTTAATTCAGAAGTCAGAAATGACATCTAAAAATTATCACACAGGATCCAGAGTGGCAGGTTTATTGCATAGTTGTCAGCAATGACAGGTTTCAAAGATTTGTCCATGAAATTTTTTTTTTCTTGAAAATGTTTTAGAATTCTTACTATCTATCCCTTTTTGCTTACTTTAATGTTAATATGAAATCTAACTATTTAAAACAGAAAAATGCACAATAACCAATTTCTTACCTATATCTGCCCAGCAACAAAACTGACATAAGACAGGCCTGGACAAAATACTATAACTAGCAAATAACATCATAAACCAACAAGATTCTAGTACATAGAAACAAAGCAACCCAAATCCCCACATTCTATGCCCTACCCAAAATACAGAAATATATCATTAACACACAGGACAGGTCTATTGTATCAGGTATTTACTATGTAACACACAATCTATTACACTATATTGACACATTCAACCATACTTTATTATTAATTATTATTATTATTATTATTATTATTATTATTATTATTATTAATAATAATAATAATAATAATAATAATAATAATAATAATACTTAATTTATAAGGTGCCACAGATTCCATAGAGACAGATACAGAAGCATTTAGCAAATGAGGTAATACACATAAATTAGCACAGATAAGTGTGAGTAATGCTATTGGGACTCACACAGAGTGCAGCAAAATACATGACAGGATGAACGAGGGAGTCAGACAGTAGACAGACATGGAACAATAGGTAGAGAGGACCCTGCCTGTGAGAGCTTACATTGGGCAGCACGGTGGCTAAGTGGTTAGCACTTCTGCCTCACAGCGCTGGGGTCATGAGTTCAATTCCCGACCATGGCCTTATCTGTGTGGAGTTTGTATGTATGTTTGCGTGGGTTTCCTCCGGGTGCTCTGATTTCCTCCCACACTCCAAAAACATACTGGTAGGTTAATTGGCTGCTATCAAAATTGACCCTCTCTCTCTCTCTCTGTCTGTCCTGCTATGTGTGTATGTTAGGGAATTTAGACTGTAAGCTCCAATGGGGCAGGGACTGATGTGAATGAGCGCTGCGGAATCAGTGGCGCTATATAAATAAAAGGTGATGATGATTCTAGAGGGAGGGGTGGTGAGAGACAGTAGGACCAGCTGGGAGAAAATAGAGATGGTAGGCGAAGGAAGATGTTGCAGGTATTTGCTGTCAACTACCTTTCATTTATAGCCCACCTTCTCATATCTGGAGGGGTCGGCCATCCAGGTTGTCCTGTGCCCATATGACCCTGTCCAAAAGGAGGGTGGGCTTTGCTTTGCCGGACCTGACCAGATACCAGGAAGCATGCATCATCTCTCAAATCAGAGACTGGTCACTTCCAGCCTTGCAAAAGCCCTGAGTGGATATGGAGTGAGCCCTCTACTCTGTGAGCCTAGTGTCAGACCTGATTTGGCTTCCCACCTCAATGAGGCCTCATTCCCCTGGCTCCCCAACTTCTCTCATTGATACTCTTAAAGTGTGGGACAGAACCATTGGCACTGCTACAGATTTTGTTCCCCCAACTAACAACGTTTCCATCCTTACACTTTCCATGCAGCTCACTGATATTTGGGCTTGTGCGAGATTTCTTCTCTTGTGCACTTATTTGGCTCTGAAGGTCTTTGTTCCTTTGCGCAGGAGAAAGCTGGTTCGCAAAGACCTGGGGAGTAAAGGGTGGTGAGGAGAAGAGAACGATTGATGCTGTCAAAAGCCGCAGAGAGGTCGAGGAGTACAAGAAGGGAGAAGTGATATTTGAACTTAGATGAGATTAATTCCTTTCTTACTTTATCTAGGGCAGTTTCAGTTGAGTGAAGGGGATGGAAGCCAGACTGGAGAGGGTAAAGAAGAGAGTAGGGGGAGAGAAAGTGATTCAGGCGATTGAAGTTGTTCTAGAATTTTAGAAGCAAATGGAAGCAGAGATACAGGATGATAGTTGCAGAGACAGGATGGGTCAAGGGAGGTTTTCATGAGAATAGGGAAGATGAGCGCATGCTTGAAGGCCAAGAGGAAGATATCTGTGGAGAGAAAGAGGTTAAAGAGGTGATCAAGATAACAAAAGGCATTGGGAGAGAGAGAGCAGAAGAACTTGAAGGGGACAGGGTCAAGAGGATAGATTGCAGAAGAAAAGGAAGAGAGAAGAGTTTGGATATCAAATACAGTTACAGGAGGGTAGAAGCCAAGGCTGGCAGAGTGAGAGATAGAGAGGATCGATGGGGGTTGGTGAGTCTGGCGAGAGCAGATATCAATGTGAATAGAGTCAATTTTGTCTTTGAAGTAGGTGGCAAAGTCAAGACCAGTGATGGATGAGAGGTGAGGAGGTGGGGGAGGACATAGTAAAGAATTAATGGTAGCGAAGAGGCGTCTGGGTTTATTTGACAGGGAGGAGATGAGAAATGTGAAATAGGTTTGTTTAATAAGAGAGAGCGCAGAGTAGTAGGAGGAAAAGGTGAATTTAAAGTGGATAAAGTCAGCAATAGAGTGGGATCTCCTCCATTGACATTCAGAGGAGAGGGAGCATTTTTGAAGGAGATGAGTAAGAGGTGAGTGTGAGGTTGGGGTTTAGATTGACATGGAGAAGTAGTGGGGCAGCTGGGGCTACAGTGCCAAGGGCAACAGAGAGTAAATAGTTGCAAAGAGTGACAGCGGCATTGGGGCATGATAGGGAAGAAATGGTAACAAGGAGGGGTTTGAGGGAGGAAGCAAAGATGATGGGGTCAGTGCTGTTGATGGGACACTGCATGCGTGCAACTTTGGGAGAGAGGGAGGCAAGAGGTAAAGAGAGAATAAAGGAAAGGAGATTGTGGTCAGAGAGTGGGAAGACAGAATTGGAGAAGTTGGAGATGTCACAGAGATGGGAGAACACTAGATACATGGAGTGACCGTCACGGTGTGTGTCCATTGGGAGAGGCAAATAGGAAAAAGTAAGAATTAGGAGTTTAGAGGCACCTGTTGTACTAAGAGAGTAGGTATGGATCTTAAAATCACTGATAATAATCATGGAAAGATGGGAAAGCCAGTGTCACTCACCGGACCGTGAGTGCCTCTTCCCGGACATTTAGGAACCGTGGCCGTCCTCCATCCTGAGGGTCTGCGCATGCGCAGCCCTTTTCTACCCTTCAGTGTATGTCCCTTTAACTTAATTGGCAGATCAGGCAACACTCCCTATATTAAGCACCTGTGGTCAACACCACGTGGCCTGATCTTGGAGTCTCATTCCTCATGAGTCTCTGAAGGTGTTCCTGTATTCAGCGCTGCTGATTCCTGTGGTTTCCAAACCACTTCTACTACTGTGGTTCCATACCACTTCTACCATCAACTGTATCATCATGACTGTTTGCTGATTCCTATCCGCTGCCTCCGTGCACTACAGTCTTCTACACCACTTCAACGTTATTTTATATCTATGTGACTGTTTGCTCATTGCTATCCGCTGCCTCCGTGCACTCCAGCTTTTACCTCACTCACCTGTTTCTCATCAAGTCTGTTTGCTGATTTCTATCCGCTGCCGCCGTGCACTACAGTCTCCTGCTTGCAACTCGCCTGTGTTCAACATCGTGACTGCCAGCTGACTATTATCCGCTGCCTCTGTGCACTACAGTCTCCTGCTTGCAACTCGCCTGTGTTCAACATCGTGACTGCCAGCTGACTACTATCCGCTGCCTCTGTGCACTACAGTCTCCTGCTTGCAACTCGCCTGTGTTCAACATCGTGACTGCCAGCTGACTACTATCCGCTGCCTCTGTGCACTACAGTCTCCTGCTTGCAACTCGCCTGTGTTCAACATCGTGACTGCCAGCTGATTACTATCCGCTGCCTCCGTGCACTACACTCTCATCTCATCTTTGCTGTGACTTCCTCGAGACTGCCGCTTTTCATTACCATCTGCTACACTTCGTGATCTACAGCTCCTGCCCTGCGCTGCACTCCTGTTTCCCATCGCTGTTGGTTCCTGTGGTTGCTACTGGTTACCTCCGTGTGCCGCTGAGTCCTGCCGCTGTGGTCAGCGCTATCGTCCATCTCCTGCTGATCCACTCTCCACGCCTTCACGTGTTCCACTGGTCTCTACCCTCCTGTCAGCATTGGATTTGTATCTCTTCTACTACCCTCTGCTGGATCATCTCCATTCTCCTGGGTTTCCTATGAGTCCAGTTCCACGTGTTGCTGACTCCTGTGGATTCGTGTCCCTGTCGGTCTACTCACCTGTGCGCTGCACCTGCTAGACCGCTGCTTCACCTATCCAGGGACTTCCTATCCAGTCGGTCTCCAGCCGCTCAGGTACCGCTGCAATCCCATCTGACTGCTACTGCTGAACCACGGTATGCATACTTCTCATTGACTGTGCTGCGTATTGCATATCTTGCTGGACTGTGTTTGGTTCTCTCTGGAGTCTGCTATCCGCTGAGTCTATTGCCATCATTGACTGTGTTATCATTGTGCTGGACTACTTCAAGAGACTTTCTAGATTGCAGACCTGATCAGTCATTTACATATATATATATCTATATTGTGCATATTACTGTGGATCGTGTATAAGGTGCCTGTGTATATCCTGTGTTGCAGTCTTCCCCCGTGCACCTCCTCACATATATATTCAGTGGTACAACTTGCTGATGTCAGACCACTGATCCCTGTTTCCGGTATCACCTGTTCCATTATCCTCTCACATAGCAGTGGTACAACTTGCTACCGCAGACCACTGTCTACCTGGATACCTCCTCTTGGATTCCATTCCTTCACTCAGACAGCGGTACAACTTGCTACCCGCAGACCGCTGACACTCATCACCTCCTTGATTCTGTTGGACATTCCTCCTCCCTATAGCAGTGGTACAACTTGCTATCGCAGACCACTGACTATCTGCACGTGTCCTTGTCCATACAGTTCCTTGTGTATTATTACCTCATTATTACCAGTGTTGCTAGTCATAGACTTTCCTGTGCATCTCATCGGCCATCATTTCATGTTCCGTGATCACCTAGCTACCAGAGTATTCGATTACCATCTATATTGCTCTGGTAAGCCTACCATCTGGTGATCCCTGGGTAAAGACTCTTAGTGCCCGTGACAGTAAGATCAGGCCATGACAGACCCAGATACGGAACCTACAGCCAAAGAGATGCTGCGGCATCTGGTTACACGTATTGAGCAACAGGAAGTTCGCCAACGGCATTTACTGCGGTGTTACCAGGCGTTAGCTTCCCAAAGAACGTCCGTGCAAGATGCCACAACTACTGTTGATGCTCCTGTGCCTTCCTCCGTTTCCCCAGTGCCATCCCAGGTGTTTACGGCTTCCACGCTTCACCTGCCTACTCCGTCAAAATACGATGGAGACCCCAAAACTTGTAGGGGTTTTCTTACTCAATGCTCAGTTCATTTTGAGCTCCAGCCTCAAAATTTTTCTACCCATCGTTCCAGAGTGGCCTATCTTATTTCATTGTTTTCTGGACAAGCTCTCGCATGGGCTTCCCCTCTGTGGGAGAGAAACGATCCATTGTTACAGGATAGTGCCGAATTTATTTCCACGTTCCGAAGTGTATTCGATGAACCAGGTCGTGTTATTTCCGCTGCATCCAGCATTCTCCGTCTTCGCCAAGGATCTCGCACTGTGGCTCAGTACGTCATTCAATTTAGGATCTTAGCCTCTGAACTTCAGTGGAACACTGAAGCATTAATTGCCGCCTTCTGGCAGGGGCTTTCCGATAAAATTAAAAACGCACTGACTTCACAGGAACTACCCTCCTCTTTAGAAGATTTGATCTCTCTTTGCCATCGTGTAGACCTGAGGTTTCGTGAAAGAGAACCTGAGAAAACAACTTCGGTTAAAACACCTCTTCTCTCAAATCCTCAATTTCACCCAGCTTCATCTCCGGTGATACCCATGGAGATAGGTCGCTCCAAATTAACTTTAGAGGAGAGGGACCGAAGAATAAAGAATAGACTTTGTATCTATTGTGCCGATTCTACGCATATGCTCAATTCTTGTCCCAGGAAATGCCGGGCTCTAACCAATACTGGGGAGATAAGGTTAGGGTTCCTGGAGTCCTCTCCATCGTCTATGAAATCTAAAGCCTGCGCTTTTGATGTTACGATTTCCTTTGCTACCAAATCCTTTGAGTCACAGGCATTGATTGATTCCGGAGCAGCAGGAAATTTCATTTCTAAATCACTAGTGAATCAATGGTCCCTACCAGTGATTACTTTAAAAACACCCATTACTGTGACGGCTATAGATGGATCACGTCTCATCAATGGTCTCATCACCCAGAGTACGTCTCCAGTAACTCTTCAGATTGGTGTACTACACCATGAAGAAATTTCGTTTTTAATTCTTCCTGTTACGACAAGTCCGATTGTCTTAGGCCTTCCATGGCTTCAATGTCATTCTCCCCAGATTTGCTGGCGCACTTCTCAAGTTACATCTTGGGGAGCTGAATGTCATCATCGTTGTTTCTCTCAAGTGCTTTCATTCAAAAGACAGCATTTGTCTATTCCACCAGGTCCTCCTCCACAGGATCCTTCATCTACGGATCTGTGTGATAAGGTTCAGTCTGAACGCCTTCCTCCTCATCGGGCGTTCGTGACGTCATCGGACGTTGAAGATGGATCTCAGGAGTCATCTTCAAAAAGTCAAGTGCTGGTAGTTCACGGTCACCATCCGTCTTTTCCGGAATTTCCTGCCCTCCCTCCCACCCAAGTTCCTGCTGTGGAGACTGCTTGTCAGACCTTCAAAAATATCTGGTCTAAGGTCAAAACCTGTTTAAAGAAGACATCTAATAAATATAAGTCTTTTGCAGATAAGAAGAGGCGGGCGATTCCACCACTAAAAATTGGAGATCGTGTCTGGTTATCTACCAAAAATATTCGTTTGAAGGTCCCATCTATGATATTCGCTCCTCGTTTCATTGGTCCATATAGGATCATTCAAGTAATCAATCCAGTGTGTGTTAAACTTCTTCTTCCTAAGAATCTTCGGATTTCCAATGCCTTCCATGTGTCTTTACTCAAACCTCTTATCATCAACCGTTTCTCAACTCCTCCATCAGCTCCGCAGCCAGTTCAAGTTCATCAGGAGGAGGATTTCGAGATTACTGAGGTATTGGATGCAAAAATTTCGCGAGGAGTCCTCCGTTTCCTCGTTCATTGGAAGGGCTTTGGTCCTGAGGAGCGCTCTTGGATCAAAGCTGAAGATCTTAATGCTCCTGCCCTTTTGAAGAAGTTCTATTGCAAAAATCCGGACAAGCCCGGTTCCAGGCGTTCTGTGCCCACCTTTAAAAGGGGGGGTACTGTCACTCACCGGACCGTGAGTGCCTCTTCCCGGACATTTAGGAACCGTGGCCGTCCTCCATCCTGAGGGTCTGCGCATGCGCAGCCCTTTTCTACCCTTCAGTGTATGTCCCTTTAACTTAATTGGCAGATCAGGCAACACTCCCTATATTAAGCACCTGTGGTCAACACCACGTGGCCTGATCTTGGAGTCTCATTCCTCATGAGTCTCTGAAGGTGTTCCTGTATTCAGCGCTGCTGATTCCTGTGGTTTCCAAACCACTTCTACTACTGTGGTTCCATACCACTTCTACCATCAACTGTATCATCATGACTGTTTGCTGATTCCTATCCGCTGCCTCCGTGCACTACAGTCTTCTACACCACTTCAACGTTATTTTATATCTATGTGACTGTTTGCTCATTGCTATCCGCTGCCTCCGTGCACTACACTCTCATCTCATCTTTGCTGTGACTTCCTCGAGACTGCCGCTTTTCATTACCATCTGCTACACTTCGTGATCTACAGCTCCTGCCCTGCGCTGCACTCCTGTTTCCCATCGCTGTTGGTTCCTGTGGTTGCTACTGGTTACCTCCGTGTGCCGCTGAGTCCTGCCGCTGTGGTCAGCGCTATCGTCCATCTCCTGCTGATCCACTCTCCACGCCTTCACGTGTTCCACTGGTCTCTACCCTCCTGTCAGCATTGGATTTGTATCTCTTCTACTACCCTCTGCTGGATCATCTCCATTCTCCTGGGTTTCCTATGAGTCCAGTTCCACGTGTTGCTGACTCCTGTGGATTCGTGTCCCTGTCGGTCTACTCACCTGTGCGCTGCACCTGCTAGACCGCTGCTTCACCTATCCAGGGACTTCCTATCCAGTCGGTCTCCAGCCGCTCAGGTACCGCTGCAATCCCATCTGACTGCTACTGCTGAACCACGGTATGCATACTTCTCATTGACTGTGCTGCGTATTGCATATCTTGCTGGACTGTGTTTGGTTCTCTCTGGAGTCTGCTATCCGCTGAGTCTATTGCCATCATTGACTGTGTTATCATTGTGCTGGACTACTTCAAGAGACTTTCTAGATTGCAGACCTGATCAGTCATTTACATATATATATATCTATATTGTGCATATTACTGTGGATCGTGTATAAGGTGCCTGTGTATATCCTGTGTTGCAGTCTTCCCCCGTGCACCTCCTCACATATATATTCAGTGGTACAACTTGCTGATGTCAGACCACTGATCCCTGTTTCCGGTATCACCTGTTCCATTATCCTCTCACATAGCAGTGGTACAACTTGCTACCGCAGACCACTGTCTACCTGGATACCTCCTCTTGGATTCCATTCCTTCACTCAGACAGCGGTACAACTTGCTACCCGCAGACCGCTGACACTCATCACCTCCTTGATTCTGTTGGACATTCCTCCTCCCTATAGCAGTGGTACAACTTGCTATCGCAGACCACTGACTATCTGCACGTGTCCTTGTCCATACAGTTCCTTGTGTATTATTACCTCATTATTACCAGTGTTGCTAGTCATAGACTTTCCTGTGCATCTCATTGGCCATCATTTCATGTTCCGTGATCACCTAGCTACCAGAGTATTCGATTACCATCTATATTGCTCTGGTAAGCCTACCATCTGGTGATCCCTGGGTAAAGACTCTTAGTGCCCGTGACAGCCAGGCAGCAAAGTTATCAAGAAATTGAGAGTAAGGGCCAGGGGGATGATAGATGACAGCAACATGAAGATGTAGAGGGGAGAAGAGACGGAGAGTGAATTTCAAAGAAGGCGAAGGCAAGGGAGGGTTCGGGGGATAACATTTATGTTCGTGTTGTCGCTACCAATAAATATTGTCTGATGCAATTAATGTGGTTCCAAAGCACAAAGAGATTTAATAGCAAAAGATAGCAGGATAACAGCAAACCATGATGATGAATAAAAGGTATAACTATATACAGGAAAGTATAAAATAATACATTACGCAAGCGGCAGTTGGCACCAACTTAAACTTCAATCAGGAGGCTCTGGGGACCAAAGTCAGAGCTCAACAATTTATACACTGTACAGTTGCAAAAGTAGTGTCATCACAGAGATATACAGTTACAGTTGTAAGGCCAAAGGTTCTTGCATTCTCAGGTATTCGATGTGACATTGGTGAATTCCTCTGGTAATTGTTCTTCACACTGCCAGGTGTCCTTTCCTCAGGCTCTCACATCTAGACTTGTATAAACTGTTTATGACCCATGTGCACTGGCTATTTGGTGTATGAAACAGTGATATTATTTATAACTATCGTTCGCAAGGTGCGAATACCTATACAAGTAACACTGGATATCAGCTAGTAAAATATAGATCAATATGAGACCAGGCTCCATACTTTCTGTGGACCTGAACCATAATTACCTTTACTGTAGTATATCTATGTATAAATAATCTCTAATACATCTATTAATAAATGAATGTGGATTGGAACTTTAATATATGTGTACTATTCACAAAAATGTAAGTGTGAATGTCAGTGTTTGTTGTTTACCTGTACGATTGCGCTATTACACGTGGTGTACTAATTGCAATCGCACGGTAAACCAATATTAATTAATTTATCCGACTTCATCCAATTATTTCACTTGCACAGGCCACCCTTTGAGATGATACCTAACACTCTCACCCTTTCAAGATATTATTGCAGGATCTCAGGAATAAGGATGAGAGAAACACTGGAAAGGGAAAAACTGCTCAATGATGTGATAACAGTCTTTGTTAAGTCCTTGGTTGAGGTTTTAATAACTGCGATCTTAGGTCTCCCGCAACAGAATCACGAGTGTCATCCACAGCTACTTTGAACCTTCACCAGGTTGTTGACTTCTGTGCAGTGGATTAAACGGATCCAAGTTTCTCTTTCGGCTACTTTTAGAGATCTGGTGCTGGTAGTCAACACTTGGAACGGACCTTTTCACCCGACTATTAAACAACTTGGGCGTAGGAAATTACAGTCCGTAATATATTCTCCCAGTCCAACATCATGACAGTTAATGTAACATATCAGGAGACAGTGTTTTGAACGTCTTTTGTTGCTGTCGCACTATTTGCTTCTCTTTATAAGATTTTGAACAGTCTCTCCATTTTGAACTCATCTCGGGAATCGAACATCAAGTGAGGTTGCTCGTCAAAAGTATTTCAAAAGGTGACAGGTTAAGAGGCGGTTTAGGAGTGTTCCTGATAGTGGGGAGGACTAGTGGCAAAAGCTTCCGGCCACTCCAATCTAGTTTCAACTATCACTCTATTCAATTTGTTTTAGATAGTACTATTTACCCTCTATAAGTTCCAACTGGCTTGTGTCCTATAAAGAGTATGTAAATTACTATCAAATGCCCATAAGTTTTACACATAATCTGAAAAGATATCACCAGTAAAATGAATACACTTTTTATAAATCTAGGGATGCAACATTTACATATATGTTCCTTGGTATGAAGCAACAGTATTAGTGGCAGCTGGAAATGTCTTTACCCATTTAAAAATACATATTATACATCAATACATACTTCAGATTCCTGCAATGTGGCAATTGGATGAAGTTGATTTGTTTTACCTGGAAAAATTCCATCTGTAGAAGTGGTATGGGATGGCTCTATTGGTATTGTCTTTCCAACATTTTTCCTCAATCAAGTAAGACAGGATACAAGCTCACTACAAGCTTGAGAAGAAGAGTCTGGTGCACACCAGTATGCTCTTACCAGCTTGCACATACCTTCTTTACCCAGATGAGTCAGACCATGGGCCTGATTCATTAAGGAACTTGAGAAACTTCTTATTTCAGTCTCCTGGACAAAACCATGTTACAATACAAGGGGTGCAAATTACTTTTCTGTTTTGCACATAAGTTGAATACTGACTGTTTTTTCATGTAGCACACAAATATCAACTTTAAATTTCAGTGTACAAATAAGCTATCAAGTATTTGTGTGCTACATGAAAAAACATTCATGCCATGTTGCATTGTAAAATGGTTTTGTCCAGGAGACTGAAATAACAAGTTTCTCAAGTTAAGATCCTTAATGAATCAGGCCCCATGTGCTGCCTTAACTAGGCCTGGAAGATATGCTCTGGGAGCCACGGGCCTACCTGGTCCATCTCTCCAGAGTCCAGAGGACTCTTGACCACATCCCTTCCCCTTCCAGACCACCTTTTCCTGCAGGGAAAACAAATATTGCATTTTACTTTATTCTTGTGTGTTTATTATTTCAAAAGACCATTATTTTGTAAGTTGTCATAGATTAATCTGTTACCCACTTGGCAGCTTTGTCTTCCCTGCTATTGTCAAGTGATATTGGGTCCTAGTCACGTGTGTAGGCTTTATGTTAAATAACATCTACTTCATTTTGTAACTGTGGCACTGTCACAAGTCCTTCATGAAATGTGAGTGCGCTACTCGTGTTCTGCTATTATCATAAAAGTTCCTCTGTTGCTTCAACGTTATACTAGAAATGTATTTAAAATCAGTTTATATTAACGGATTTACCCTCTGCCAACTCACATGCCATTCTCAATCCCACAAGTTCAGCTACTTGACTAAGTGAGGTGGGCCAAGGGGTCAGTTTTTATAGCACCTTCGTCATTTGTAACAATATCCAGTACATCAAAGCACAAAAAGACAGGGGCGCCAAACATAGTGTAATTTGTTTATAGCAAATAATAAGTGAAGTAATGGCAAGTTGTGCTTGTACCAAATATATGAATAATAACGGCTTATCTGATAAATGTAGCAGCATGACCATGTAGAGACCTCTAAGTCCTCTCAGGCTTCAAGACCATGAATCTCAGATAACTGGAACTCGAAAGATAACCACAATAGTATAATACCGTTTTTCAAGTGCCTTTAATAAGACAAGTATTTACATAAAATTTTTTATTTACACAGAAGAAATCGCCTAATAATAAAAGAGCAAAATATGCTCGTACATAAAGATAAAAGAAACAAAGCTTATCTGTCCTCCTCCACATCAACGAGATGTAAAGATCCAGAGCGTAAACACAATCCCGGCCAGCAACAGCAGCAATAGTCCAGATGGCAACAGTCAGACAGAAGAGGTCCGGATACCCGACGCGTTTCGTCTCAATAAAGACTTTTTCAAGGGGTCATAATCATAAATACATCTCCTCACTAATATATATATTGAAAGACTTTAATCCCAAAACCAATCAGGTATAGGCGTTTCCGCCCTCATGCAGACGGTTGGAACGCATCAGACCTATTTCCGATAGTCAAGATAGCTTACTTCCGTCCTTAGCGACACATATATACAATTCAGAAAGAGCTGATAACATTACATATCTCATATATATATCAATATCATAAATATAATGCAACAATATATACAACAATAGTGTTACAACTCACCTGTCCTCGCTCCAGCGCTATGATCCTCTCTCTCTTCCGGGTCGCGGCGGCGGCGCTGTCACATGACAGTATGGGGCGGGGAATTCAAACCTGCAAACTACTAAAGACCTGCTCTGACGCCTGGGCAGCGTCAGAGCAACTTCCTATGTTCCCTGACTTGATGATTTCTGCGTGATTCTCCGTGTACCAGTTCTCCTTGCTGACTTCTCAGGCTATCTCCACTCCAAGTATACCAGACCCAGGCTTGCTGACCACGTATTATCTCCGCTCCAAGTGTACTAGACCCCGGCTTGCTGACTACGTATATATCTTCACTCCAGTGTACCAGACCCAGGCTTGTTGTACAACGTATTATCTCCGCTCCAAGTGTACCAGACCCCGGCTTGCTGACTACGCATTATCTGTATCCAGTGTACCAGACCTCGGCTATCCTGATACTACCTTCCAGTTCCAGTGTAATCGTGAGCTACCTCATACATCCTTACTACTAGAGGCAGACCAGTGGACCGCGACCTGCGATCCTCCGCAGCAAAGCCCATCCCGCCTTGCGGCGGTTCTTGGTGAACACCAGGGGGTTCGTTAGACTCCGCTCCACCGGCCGGCCAGCGCTGATCTAGAGTAAGGCAAGTACTCCATATTTTATACCTACATACTGCATTGTTGTACACGTTACATAATTGTTACAAATAGTCCCAAAATATACATACGACCACTGGACTAATACAGAGTAATAACTAGACTAATGAGTATACCCCTCCGGGAATCCCGATACCTCACTTCCGGCCATCATTCCCAACTGACTATATACACCCTTCTCAGATGAACGTTCCTAGAAAAAAGAAACAAGTATTAATCTATATAATAAATGATGCCATTTCGAAAGCCTCATTAAGACCCTGTAGTATCAATGTGTCAAGTCTATAGATCCAAAACATTTCTCTATGGGTGAGGTTTTTTTTGCCAGATCACCACCTCGTGCACCCAGCACCACATGCTCAATACCTTTAAATCTAAGATCACTAGGGTCTGCATTATGGAACTTCAGAAAATGCCTAGATACCATGTGTAGCTCAGATTTATTTTTAATAGCTCTAACATGCTCCTGAATACGTATTTTTAAAGATCTTTTTGTCTTCCCAACATATGCCTTACCACATGGGCATTCTATCAAATAGACAACCGAAGTTTGACAATTGATTAATTCTTTTATTTTGAATTCTTTTTTATGGGAAGAATCAAAAAACTTCTTATTAAGAGTGGAAACTAATTTACACATATTACAGCCATTACACTTGAAGAAACCTGTAACAGCCGTCTTCAAAAAATATTCAGTACATGTCTGTCTGTCTATGACATATATAAAACATAAAAATGTTACCTTTTCTAAGGGGGTGTCACATACATCAGGTCTTGTGGCAAAAGTCTGATTGAAATATTCCACACAGTCATGCGTATCTGTATGTCTACCAAATTCACCTTCAGCTAGTCTCCTCTTCTCCTTCTACCCCTTGTCCATCTGGAGGCAACACTTGTACACCTTTCTAAGGAGACATATGTAATTTAGGCAGAACTTGGGAGGGCAGATACCACATGTAAACATTTGACACATCTTTCCACAACAAAACTCCTGCTTAAAAATCAGCAGCTTCTGTAAGAATAGAAATACAAGTTTTAGCTATCTTAGTGGATATGTCAGTGTAGTGTGTGTACTCTTAACTCTGTCCATTGTCAAAAATGTCCTAGCCCCGTGGGTAAGACAATATCTCAGGCATTGGACCTTTGTCTAGCATGGCTGTGATCCATCTTTTTGCAACCTCTTGTCCCGTTATTGAGAAATGAAGGAACAAGTATTTAGTTTCAAACACTGATGATATAAACAAATGAGGACACAGCAATACTTTTTTTCATACTGCACCCCTTATTTGGTTGGAAAGATTGAGAACAGTCACGCCAGGATTGTATCTAGATTTTGAGGTTACCTATAAACCTTTGGGCTAGTGTCTACGTTTTTTGCACCTCTTTATGAGAAAATAATGAAGTATTGACAGTTAGAAGTGTAAAAATGGAGAAGAAAAAACCAGCAAAGAATAATAATAATGAAATGATTTGCAGAGAAGCAGCAAAAAAGAAAAGCAGAAAAGGAGATTTACAGCAAGATGACAGCTGGATTGGGCACTATGGGGAATTGGATCTCAACTATCTCATTAATCCCTTTAATTCTTAACTAATTTATGACCCCTCCCCCATTCTTTAAAAATTTAATAGAGTTACATTACCCATCCAATACA
The DNA here is from genome assembly GCF_038048845.1 of Mixophyes fleayi. Classification (NCBI taxonomy): domain Eukaryota; kingdom Metazoa; phylum Chordata; class Amphibia; order Anura; family Limnodynastidae; genus Mixophyes; species Mixophyes fleayi. The sequence continues at coordinate 76,949,666 of NC_134407.1, forward strand.
GTGTCCTGTCCATCGCTAGTTCATAAGGAATCCAGTATCTCTGATAACAATATTTCTACAACCTGTGATGGACTTGTAGCTATAACAGTGAAGTGCAGAATTAACCCTTGTGAAGCATATTCTGTACCTCCCATGTGTATCTTCCTGAAATACATAAAAAAACACCATCAGAAGCACAGTATATTATACACTTTATTTTAAACTATAAATCACAGCCAAATAAGTTCATGAGTAACTAGAATAAAGAGTGTTAGCTTCTGTCTTTAAGTGAAATTTTTGCACTTCTCCTGCAATCTCCATTGTTAATAAATAAATATATATACATTTCTGGCCGTCCTTGTCTAAAGAAGAGAAAGAAAAAAAAGTTTTATTAGTATCAGAAAATAAACAACACATTTTAATTTCTTTACTTTCGGTCCTTATCATCAATCAACGAAAACCTCAGACTGTATCCATGCAATTGGTAGTAAATGTTTCTTATGTTAATTTATCCATAGCAAATGTTATCTCTAGTCTTTTGTCACTTACTTGTCAATTTATTCAGTTATTCTATAGCATCAGGGCACCCAGGGTCAATTAGCTAGAACCATTGTCTCTACACAATGGATATCTCTTATCTACTAGTAGTACATACATGTGGAACCTTATATTTCCTTTATGATTTCTGAAACTAAGCCATTACAAGGATTACAATAAACTTCTTTCACTAATATTAATACATGGCACACTACTTCTCCCTGGCTGTGCTTTAGTTATTATCCACATAAGTTGGGGAATGTTACTTTTGTTTATTATGATTTTACATGTTGGGCTTGCCATTGAATGGAATACTAGCCTATATCCAGACTGTTGATTTCTAAAACAGGTCTCACTAGATTCAATCACTGCCCCTTGTCTTGCCTACATGGCACTTACTGTATTATCTATCTACTTTCTATTGCAGGGCTTTAAAACAAAACACAAACAGAAACAAAACACATAACAGAAATATATATATAGGTTACTCATCTTCCTCTGAATTTTTACTTTTTCATAATTTTTTAAGTTTTTTTTGTTTCTGTTATACTTCCCCCCCCCCTGCCTGCATGATGGCAGGGGTACACTTGCGCTCGCTTTGCAACGCTACCTTCCGCTGCACATGCATTCTCGTGCCACATACTGCCTTCCTGTTGCCACAGTTTTAAACAGTCAGTGTGTTTAAATCTCAGTTTTAGTGATTTACACAAACATTTTAATCTCTAACCATACTCAATACCTCTTGATCAACATTACCATCCTTAGGAAAAAAGATTTCACACATTCAACGGTCATTCTGACGCACTTATCACAGTACGCCATCGCATATCTACCTTACACTCCCTGACCCTTAAAGGTCCTAGCGTAAACTGTACCTCAGTTACACCGGCCATCTCATCCTATTTCTCACTCACAATATATTTCAACAACCCTGCCAGGCCATCTTTGACCTGAGTCTCAGTTACGTAAGCCATCTCATGCGTTTGTTTGGCGCACATTTGGAGCGGATTCCTCAACGCTTCACAGCACAAAACTCCCGCTTGAGATTTATTGGCTGCGGACGTATTCTTCTACCAGCTGCGTCCACCTCTTAACAGCTCTTAAGTGTACACAGCAGGGTCCCTAACACAGTTCAACTGGGAGAACGGGAAAATAAAAGTTTAGTGCCCATGTGGAAGTGGAATCCTAAATATTAGGCACTAAATTTTGTCTAATACCAGCCTTTTCAGCAAATTTTTTTCGACCATCCACATGGCTGTGTATGCAAACACGTGCGGTCCGATCTCAGAGCTTGCAGATACTAGTTATCTGACAACTCTATGATTACAATTGGGATTATCACGAAAACCACTGTTTCCAACGTATACCTTGTGTACCACTACGTCTTTTATACCCTGTTTTCTCAACAGAACGTCACAAAGGTTATTTTATACCATTTCCTCAACAGAATCTTTGTCCTTAAATGGCACTTTCACAATTACACAATTCACATACACCTTTGCTTTCTGTGCAGAAAAATATTTTCCCAAATGTTGGTAGTATCTTCTCAGAAGTTTTAACAATTCATTTCCTAGAACATACGACAGCAATAGCTATCAATTCAACCATTTAAACATATGGCAAATGTACAGGTACATATATGCTTATGCTATAGAAACAAACCACATATTAATCACAAATGACATGAGAAAGAAACAATTTTTCTTTCTTACCCCTAAGTCCTCACCAGCACTTCTTAAATTACACAAAGCGGATATTCGGTTTAGCAACACTGGATGATATAAAGGCATTGAACTATTTGCGTTCTTACCTGTATATGACGCGTCTCCAACCCTTTGTTGATAAACCGAAATACGTAGGTTTTGCGAATCCTTGAGCAATGTGGCATCGCTCGATGAGCCGCCATCTGGCATGTTCGTAATGTCGCTACCAATAAATATTGTCCGATGCGATTAATGTAGCTCCAAAGCACAAAGAGATTTAAAAGCAAAAGATAGCAGATTAACAGCAAACCATGTTGATGAATAAAAGGTATAACAATATATAAGAAAGTATAACCGTATACATTACGCAAGCGGCAGTTGGCACCAACTCAAGCATCAACCAGAATGCTCTTGGGACCAAAGCCAGAGCTCAACAATTTATACACTGTATAGTTGTAAAAGTAGTGTCATCACAGAGATAAACAGTTACAGTTGTAAGGTCTTCATTTATAGGTCAAAGGTTCTTGCATTCTCAGGTACTTGATGTTGCATTGGTGAATTCCTCTGGTCATTGTTCTTGAAACTGCCAGGTGACCTTTCTTCAGGCTCTCGCCTCTAGACTTGTATAATCTGTTTTTTATGACCCAATGTCAGAGCCGTAACTTAGAATTCTAGCGCCTGGGGCGAAAAAGTCAAATGCCGCCCCCCCCCCCCAGCCCTCAATTTTAATAAAATGAACCTAAAATATTCCTAAATTGCGCCCCCCTTCAGCGTTGCGCCCTGGGCGGTCGCCCCTGTCGCACAGCCCTAGTTACGGCCCTGCCCATGTGCACTGGTTATTTGGCTATGAAATAGTGACGTTATTTATAACTAGGGTTCGCAAGATGCGAACACTACATAAGTAACACCGGATATCAGCTAGTAAAATATAGATTAATATGAGACCAAACTCCACACACATTTCTGTGGACCTGAAACATAATTACCTTTACTGTAGTATATCTATGTATAAATAATCTCTAATGCATTTACTAATAAATTAATGTAGATTGGAACTTTAATACGTGTACTATTCACAAAAATGTAAGTGTGAATGTTAGTGTTTGTTGTTTACCTGTACGATTGCGTTATTACACATGGTGTACTAAACACAATCGCACGGTAAACCAATATTAATTAATTTAGTCAACTTCATCCAATTATTTGACTTCCACACACTGAAGGTAATAAATAATAAAAATAATAATGATTATTCATACAGGCTTAGAGCTTGTATGGTATTTATTCAGGCCATGTACCTGTGCTTCTTTTATGCAGTCTGCAGAGCCTGTGGGGGAGTAGGATGTGGCCTAGAAGGAGGCCAAACGTATCAAATTGCCTGTGGCTCCCATATTACTCAGGCACTAGGACTGCTAGTAGTTAGGAGGTCAGCCACAGCTCACTGAGGCTATGATTTTGGAAGATCCTCCCCCTTTAATTTCCTGTGTCTTAACTCCTGTATCCTGCAGTTAGGCTCCATGAAAGGTAGGTTGTTGGTGTGCACTCCTTTTCCTAGGATCCTCAGTCAAGCTCCCATTTAAAGGTGGGCTGATGTGAGGAACTCTTGATTGCCTATTGTTTTCTTGTACTGCTGTGTAAAATATTGTTTTGTCTATACATAAGACAAACATCATACCTCAAATACACAACACTCAACATCATCAACGACCACACATGAAATGTCTCATATCATATGTGCAATAGATGCAAGTTCTCTATACACGGGTATCCCGCACCACAATGGAACAATGGCTATAGGCAAGATTCTAGAAGAGGATATATAATTGAGTCCAGATATATTTCATCATAAAAAGCATTAAATGCATCCTAATACATAAGTATTTCACATTCCAAGACACATACTTGCTAAAAACTGAATTTGTACAGGATTCCTAGTATGAACACCACGGAGAGTAATGTAAATGAAACAAGGTGGTTTATTTAAGCATGGAACATACATGTAAAACTGAGATGTAGCAAATGAAAAGGCAGATAACACAAGTACTGAATTGCAAGATAGGCTAAGAAGCTCGTGAGCTGGATACCAGGTGGCAGTGCTAGTCTGCAGGCACAGGTATCATAAAGGTCCAGTTTAGAGCTTGATGCCATGCACAAGTTTTAATCAGAATGTCAGTCAGGATGAGAACACAGGCGTTACACTAAGAAACCAGCTGCAGCAAAGACAATTGCTGAACTGGCCCAAATTGCGGAGAGGGGCAGTCTTTTAAAGGCCAGAGACAGGTGAGCATGATCTGGATCCAACAATGAGAGCTTAACACTTTGTAGGCAGGATCAGGGGAAGTCTCCGCAGCTTCTAGCAGGAGATGCAAAACTGAAGCCAGAGGCAGATTGTGACATATCAGCTATAGGAACTAAACTGGTTCAATGCTATGGCTCATATGTACAACACATAAAACTCTGGAATATATTATGTTGCAGCATACCCATCACTGACTTCCACAACACTGCACTGTCTCTAGGAACACACCTATTATTAGCCATTTGTATTGTATCCCCTTTCATCTATGTTTTCTATTTATCTTATATAAATGTAAGTATTAATTAATTTATCTATTTTACTTTTATCCATTCTGATTTACTTACCAATTTGGTTTTTTCATATAATATTTAGCATCTGATTTTTAATTGTATGATTTGCTATTTTGCACCTCTCAGCTTATGACTTTTTGTACCTCTTAGCAGGCTACACTATTCAACTTCTTAATCCTACTCTGTTCCTTCGCACATCATTTATGGACCCTACTTTACCTACAAAAGTACTCTAAAAATAAATGCAGAAAGAAGTCGGCGCAGGGGGAAGGGATAATTGGGTGACAACAGGGTAAAAACAATCAACACTGATTCACAAAGTTTTGGTCCTACCCCTCTTCCTTCGGGGAATGTCACTCACGGTACCAGTAAATGTTCACACAATTCTGATAAATGTCTATTGGTGTCCGTGGACACTCTTGTATGTTGTTCAAATTTCTCCTCACCAAGAGATTCGATTCATGGGGAAGGAAAAAGAGAAAAGCAGGCTCATAGGGTAAAAACGACAACTGAATTTATTTAAAACACTCTTTTAAAATCACTCACATTGAGTAGAGAAAATGGTTCCTGTAAAGGTTTCTTTAGAATCGACCCCCAAGCACTCGCGGGAAGGCGCGATAAATGTGGATCTCCATGTTTCCAGTGAATCAAGCCGTCCTCAGCCTCAGAGTGCCGGTTAGGACCCTGTGACGTCTAGGAAGCGAGGTTTCTACGTGGATGTTTCCAATTGGTCTAACGCGTTTCATCACGGATTGTGACTTCATCAGGGGGTGTGTCTGAGGATTTGGCTTCCTCCATTAATATACTATCAGTCTTCCAATAGAAATTCCATTCATTAATTTAGAACAGCTGCGATAGTGTCCGCTATGTCTTATTATGCTATTGTGGTCCATGTACTGGCTTCTTTTTGAGGTTTGGTGCTTTCCTGAAAGTGATCTGTGGGTTTTTGGTAGTACTTTGCCTAGAATCTCATCTTGCAACAGCAGGTGCCAATGATTTTTCAGAAATTTCCTAACTTGCGGAGCAGAGTCTGAATATTGAGTAATAAATGAGAAATTCCTCACTGTTGATTCTTCATGTTTTTTATTTTTGTATACAAGGAGTTCCCCTCTGTTCTTACTGCTAGTACTTTCTATAATCTCGTCTATTCCATTTGAATTGTATCACCTTTCCATGAACCTGGTTTTCAAAATTTCACTTTGGGTTTTAAAGGTCTCTAGACTAGAACAATTCCTTCTTAGCCTAGTAAATTGGCCCGAAGGAATGTTTTGTAGCCATTTGGGGTAATGGTTACTAGTTATGTCAATAAAACTATTGCAATCCACTGGTTTGAAATGTGTACTTGTTTCTATCTTGTTTTCATTAATAGATATTTCCAAATCCAGAAAGATTGCATGGTTTTTACTCCTAGTAGTGGTAAATGACAAGTTGCAATCATTTTTATCCATCTCTGAGATGAATTTGCATAAAGACTCCTCACTACCCCTCCAAATGAAGAGGATGTCATCTATAAATCTCCGCCACAGGACCAAGTTCGCAACCAGAGTTGGATTTGCCCACACATATTCCTCCTCCCACCTACTCATAATTATGTTGGCATAACTGGGTATGAACTTGGTTCCCATGGCGGTACCCCTAACCTGTAGGTAGTGTTCATTCTCGAACCAAAAATGGTAATGGGTTAATATGAAGTGAATACTTTTAACCATGAACTCAATTCGTTCGGATGTCATTGATCCATCCTCCTCCAAAGCAGATCTAATGCTCTCTATAACTTGGTTATGATCTATGCAAGTGTATAGAGTCTTAACGTCACTTGCTACTAGCCAGAAATGGTCTTCCCATAAGACTGTATCCAGTATATTTAAGATCTCAGTAGTGTCCCTAATGTGGGACTTTTGTTTTTGTACAATACTTTGTAAGAAAAAGTCAATATATTCCAACAGAGATGAGGTGAGTGAGTTAATTCCCGAAATGATAGGGCGGCCCGGTGGTTTAGTGGCATTTTTATGGATCTTGGGGAGATAATAAAACAAAGGGAGTTTGAGATGGCTAATGTTGATATATTTAAATTCGTCCCCATTTAATATTCCATCAACTCCCGATTTCAGGATATGAATAAATTCATCCTGAAATGCATGAATAGGGTTACTGTCCAGCTTCCTATATGTGGTGGTGTCCTCAAGGAGGTGGTATGCTTCCTCTAAATAATCCTCTTTATTCAGAATAACCAGCCCACCTCCTTTGTCTGCTGGCTTTATTACAATGGATGAATCTTGAGTTAATGCATCTAGTGATCTCATTTCTTTAAAGGTTAAATTTCTTTTATTTCCTTTCTTACTAGTTTCTAATTTCCTCAAATGTTCCTCAATGTTTTTTTGAAAAGTAGTAATATAGTTGCCCTTAATGTATGATGGATAAATTGCGGACTTAAGTTTCAATCCTGAATGTTTATAGATATCCACATAAACTTTTGGTTCATATGAAACTCCTTCTCTCAGGAAGAATTTTTTTAGGGTTATTTTGCGTACATATTTCTTTAGATCAATGTATGTATTGAACTTGTCCATCCTGTTTGAGGGTGCAAATTTAAGGCCCTTTTGTAGAAGGGTCAATTCGCTAGCTGATAGGTGTCTGTTACTCAAATTGAAAATTCCTGCTGAAGGGTCCTCTTTCTGATTCTTTAGATCTATTTTCTGATTCTTTTTAGATGTCCCTCTCCCTCTCCTTCCTCTTCTGATGAGGAACTCTTTCTTCTTTTCATAATTATTGTGTCTTCTGGTGATGTGTTGTCTATCTCTTCCACCTCTAAAAAATGTTGTGTGACATATTGTCTCCCACATAAGCCAAGTGCATTAGTGTACCTTTAACTTCCCAGCAAAAAGAGCCTTAGGAAATGGTGGGCCTAATACAGGCTGGATAGAGGGAGAAAATAAAAGATAAGTCGCAGAGAGAAATAGAAGAGAGAAGTAGAGATAAAGGAGAGAAGAGAAGACAGAGAGAAGAATTAGAAGAGAGAGAGAAAAGACAATAAGAGAGTAAACAAGAAGAGAGAAGAAATAGAGCAAATTGCTCCTTTGTGGACTCTGAATTGGACCAAATTGTATTCCTAGAACAGCCTTGTGTCCGGGGGCCTCGCTTCAAAGTAGTCCTAGGGACATCTGAGTACCTATGAGAATATAGTGCAGTATGGGAAAGTCTGCTTGCTATACCTCTCATACATGTTTTAGAATTTATCCGGTGTTCAGTGGCGGCCGTTACAGTAATATACTAAATGAAAGCCATCTAATCCGTTGATTAATAAGTACCCCTGCAGACATATACATTTTTAATTTCTGACCCCAAAATAATTAGGAAAGAAAACAGGAAAATCATGCTATGGTATTAATATTTCTCAGAGAGGGGCAGCTATAGCACACAGCATCCTCAGCAGTGCTCTACAATTATGGTGAGAAAGTATTTTGCGCGGAAGAAATACATTGAGTGTCACCTCTCATCTTCAGGCATGTCCTAGATATATCTTTTTGCCTTTTGGTATCCTTCTTCAGTAGTGCTCAATTGTAGAATTAAATACAGAGAGCTACAACTTATACAAATAACCAACTGAATTTGTATCGCACTGGCACAGACAAAGCAAGAACAATGTACCATATGAACTCTTTATCAGGACATAATTTACTACCATTTAACCCAGCATGGGAGCACTCTAGGATGGCTCTTTTCAGACTGCTTTTTGGCAACATTTATTAGAAGGTACAAATTAGAAGCTAGAACTAGTAAAAAATAAAGTCTCATATAATTAGCAAGGGGTGAAAAGGAGAAGAACAGCCTTGCTGGAGTCTCCAACAGCAAAAACATTACAGATAAGATTACCCTTGTGATTCACCGCTATGTTACAGTGAAGGGTTAATTAATTACTATGATAAATATGGTTATGCATCAAACTTTAATTTTCACTCTCATCCAAGATTTGAACACATTTACAGACTGATAATTACTGATGTGTAGCTGCATCCGTCCTCCATCTGGATTGAAAAATGTGCGCATTGTTTATTTAATTCTATATTTATTAAGGTTTTAGTAACAGAAAACGTACAATAGCAGCTCCTATTGTTATAAGCACAAAGATAATATGTTTCAAACAGGAGGTAGGAGGGACAAGAGGCGAAGTAGCAAAGGCAGAAGGAGAAAGAAAATATCTAAGCAAGGCTTTAATTACTTCTTTGCCCTTCTGGAAAAGTCACTCACTTAATAATAAAACACAAAAAAAGCAGAAAAGTTTACTAAGTCGTAGCTTATTCCACACACAAATCCTTAAATGGGCCAGACAAAATTATTGACAACTTTTAGAAGTAGTTAGAAATAATTAAGTTTCAAGCAGGTGATTATCCTTCACTTTGGAAATTAACTCACCTGTGATGATTAGTAGGTGCCACTCATTAAGTAAACTTGGATAGAGAAAGGACTCATGCTCCGGTTTTGTATCACTGTGTGTACTGCAATGAGCATGGAAAAAAGAAATCCAGATAATTGTCTGAGGAGGTCAGACAGAAGATTGATTAGTAGCACTGAGATTGTCCATGCTTGGCTACAGTCTCCAGAGACCTTGATGTTCTTGTTTCCACCGTACCTAATGTTATTAGGAAGTTTAAGGCCCATGGCCAACCCCCCTGGAAAAAAAATGATCAAAGACTGCAGTGCAGGATTGTTTGGATGGTAGAGAAAGCAATTGCTGAACAGATCAAGTTGACCTTCAGGCACAAGGTAAGACAGTCCCAACTCGCACCCTCTATCGCCAATTCAATAAAGTGGTAGAAAGAGAGAGAGAAAAAAACAGAAAGAGAGTGAGATAAGAAAGCCAGACTGGTGTTTGCTAAGCTCATTCACGGCTATAGGAAGCAGTTGATCACATTTATTTTGACCAAAGGCTGTGCTACTGTGCTGTCTAGGGTGTCAATAATTTTGCGTCTAGGGTGTCAATAATTTTCTCAATGTAATTTCTTTTAATTTTGTGATTTAAAAAGATTAAAAAATAAATTCAAAACCAAAAACAAAGGTTGTGTAACACTGTCAGAGAAAGAGTTGTGGAGAACAAATAGATGAAACTGTGAGCTATTTGAAAGAAGTACAATCCTTTTGTCAATGACTAATATAATAGATGTACAGATATATACACGCACATGTACCAAATATCATTTGGTCTTGCCTTGACTTTAATATAATACAACTTGTTATTGAGCATTTCCTCTACTCTCCGTCACAAGACAATGACCAAAAATTGTGCTCATATCAATGGAAACAGACTATCATGTGTGTTAATATTCCAAACTGTACAGAGCAGTTCTTTTACCTAGAAGGCTATAAGTAAACCATCTATATCACAACTGACTAAAAGTCAAGAAATGTGGAACTTTTCTATCAGCTTTTTCACCTCTCAGCCAAGAAAGGAAGAAATAAAGATGTATCGTTTAAACAGTTCAGTTTACAGCGGCTTTATTTATATCTATAAATGCAACAGCATTTCCACACAGAACCAGTAAATAGAAGCATTGGTGAGTAATACATGCATGCAGGTTTTAATTTGTCTTCCATGGTTCTGAGTAGAAAGGGAGTGTATGCATGTTTGGCACTGAAAGAGTTAATCGGTGAGTAATGAGGGATTTGTCAATAACGAATGCATTCATTACTACAGCCCAATAATGCAGAAATTCATTCAAAATGACAGAGGGAAGAACAGAGGAGCAGCTCACACTGTGACTTCTCCACATGAATGCCTTCAGGCCGAGTGAGGCTATCTACAGACAAAGGGTATTTCACTCAATCCTATCCCCTTTTAGCTTAAATTAAATGCCCTACCCCAAAGGCTGGGTTTATCAGATGATAAACAAATCCAGTTTTACTCAACAGTGTTAGGACTCTCTAAATGCAAGTATCTGTACTGTATACATTGTGTTTTAATAATTTTTAATCAGACGCTTACACAAAGTGTATACTCTATATTTGCATATTTTTCAGAATTGTTGCGTAATTGCCACTAATTATCACAGTATATTTTTTCCATCTGTTTGTTAGGGCTGACAGCAAATATCATAAACTTGTAGAACAGGCAAAAGAGGTCTTCACCTGAAGCAGCCTCCTTTCCCGTAGAGCTGAGCGTGCTCACAGATACTCGTTTGCCCCCAGGGGGTAAATGTATCAAGCTGAGAGTTTTCTGGCAGGTTTGAAAAGCGGAGATGTTGCCTATAGCAACCAATCAGATTCTAGCTATCATTTTGTAGAATGTACTAAATAAATGATAGCTAGAAACTGATTGGCTTTTCAAACCCGCCGGAAAACTCTCAGCTTGATACATTTACCCCCAGGTCTTAAACTCAGAGTAGTACAAGTTTATAACATTACTGTAGCTCAGGTGAAGGCCTGGTGGTACCAGCAGCGAAGTCCGAAAACAGGCCAGGGTCGAAAGGATTACAGTAGGCAGCGGTAGTGAGGTCCAGGCAGAGGTCAGGGCTGGCAGCAGAACAGTGTATCCAGGTAACAGGTAGAGATCAGGGTCACAAGTAATCCAACAGAGTCCAGTAAGCAAGCCAGGGATCATACACAGAAGAATCAATCCAAAAAGCAAGAGCAGAGGAGCAGAGAATGGGAGCAGATAAGTACACTGAAGCAGGAACTATAACCAGCAGGGAGGCTAAGGACCAATAACAATAGAGGGGCATGGAATAATAATAATTCCCCACCTGGGAATGAATCACTCATGCATTAGCGCACGCATCCGGCTGGCCAACTGGCTGGGTCACAGCGGTGATAGAGCCTGACCATAAGTGACGCCCCGGTTGTCATGACGACGGCCGGCACGCTTATGTGGGGCCGGAGCGAGTCGCTGCAGTGCCTGAGCTGCCGCAGCTGGTAACTCTGTTTGCTAGTTTATGATACTCTTTACAAGATGTAACAAAGAACAGAGCATAGAACAAAACACGCTGGTTATAGGATGAGCTGACCCTCACATACTAGTTTTTCCTCTATTAATTTGTCACTCAGTCAGCTATAAAAAGCTTGTATTGGAAACTGAGTGATATCACATACATGAGAAGGACCTCTTTCTTGAGTACCTGTTGAAAGGAAAGTGATTCTACAAAAGGTCATGAGGCAATGCACTGTACACAATAAGAAAAATTAAATGGCTAAAAAGGAGTTCCACTCAAGGAGTTTCACCTCTAAGCAATAGAGATGGGGGTCCAGATGGGGTCCCTGCATTAGCGTCCTGGTGCTCTCAGTGCAGATGCGCTGTTGACAGTTGTTTGAATTTTGCCACATGACTCCACCTTTCCAGCACCTGTGGGGCTCAGATAGCTGCTTCTGCTTTTTTTCGAGTGTCAGTTTTAAGGTAAGGATTGTGGTTCTGGGGAAGAATGTCTGGGTGGAAGGCTTGCCCAGGGGAGAAACTTTTATTTTAAATGGAGGTTTGCTTAAATTATACTTATTTTTATAAAATGCCATCCCACTCTCTTATTAACCCTCTTCCTCTGGGCTTCCACTCTCTTCACTCTAACAAAACTGCCCTCACCATTGTGATTAATGACCTACATTTAGCTATGTCAGTTGAGAAGATCTGCGTAGGGGAAAGAATCCCAAGGAATGAAGACAGGGTATAATTGTTAAGCTGTCCTATATATATAAGGCACCTTCAAATGCAACATGGGATCACATTCCTCTTTTTGCCTAGCAAAGTGCTGGCAAAAATTATCTTAAACTGCATTAAAGACTCTGACAAGGCTCAACTTCAGAAAGAGCAGGCTGGGTTCCGAAAAACATCACAACACACTCCGAATAATCCTGGAGTAGAGCAGTGAGTGGTGAAAAAACTCTACCTAAAATTCATTGACTTTGAGAAAGCATTTGACTCAGTCAATAGATGAGTCATGGAGCACGCCCTGAAATAATATTGTGTACACTGAAAAATGATTAACATCATCAGGGAAATATATTATGACTATGAATACCAGGCTCTCCATGAAGGAAAGCTTCTCTGTTAAGTTAGAAGTGTGCAAAGGATATAATCTTTCATAAACCGTATTTTTACAAGTACTTTATGTAAGTAAACAACTGTTATTTCTAATAGCTTCTCTTATAGAGGATTAGTAACTACCGATGCCAGTTGTTCTTTTAATTCACAATTTTCCTTAACTTCTTTCACATATTTATATGGTTTTAATATTTCATCTTATGTAGGAGTTACCAATTTAGTGCAATGAATTACAATGACATTTTGAAGTTTTATTAGAAAAAAATACTTTTTGTGTGTGCACCAAACATTAACAACATTTTCTCTCCTAATAAATTAATTCCTAAAACATATCTAATATATATTTTTTTTTTCTAATGAATATTTTTATTGATTTTTTTTTTTTTACAAGGCACAAAGGGGGATAACATCAAGTCAATGGATGCATAGGTACCTGTACCTTGCACAGTCAAATAAAGGTCTAAAACACAACGTCAGAATGTAAAGATAGGTTCTAAGCAGAGGAAAGGAACTCATGCATAGTGAAGGATATCCATATGCCATATTTTTAAGGGGAGGACACACAATGGGACGTGGGGTAAGCCAGGGAAAAGGGAGATTTCTAATATTATTAACAAACATGATAAAAGGGATTAGGACCAGGTCTGTGCTGGTTTTTGTCATTTTGACCTTTTTTTTTTTAGTACTGGACAGTGTCCTAAAGAAAGTCATGGAGGGTAGGGAGAAAGGTGTACAATGTGGATTACACAACCTGGATTTTGTTGATAATTTTTACCTTCTCTCATAACAATATTGAAATATGTAGGAGAAGCTAGTTTGGTTGCAAAAAGAAGCTGAACAGGCTGGCTTGAAAGTAAACATCTGTTAAATAAAAGAGATTAGGTCAACACTAACATTGTGGGCAAATGGACTCCTTCGTTTAGCTAGGAAGCATTGGTACATAAGGAGGTAGGGTTCAGGAGGATGTAAAGAACCGCATCCACAAGGCAAATTGCGCTTTTGAACAGTTGTGTCCCATCATGAAACATCACCAAAATAACTGAGGCTGTTTGACAGCAATGTAAAAGCTGTCTTCATCTATGGCTGTGAAGGTCACAAAGCAAATATTCAGCCAACTGCAAGTATTTGTGTAAGGTACAGTGACCCGAAGTAATATAAAATGGTGACTTGATAAATGTGACAGGGCAGCAACAGGGAAGACAAAGGAAGTAAACAGTCTTGCTAGCAACCGAACCCGAAGTAGGTGCTTCTGGAAGGCTCCTTGATCGACACAGGAGCCACAGGAAGTAGAAGAATGGGTGATTTCTCTCTTCTCATTTTACTCGACCTCTCTGCTGCTTTCTACACTGCCGATCATTCTCTTCTCCTTGACACCCTTCACTACTTTGGCCTTCATGACACTGACCTCTCCTGGTTCACATTCTACCTCTTTGGTTGCTGATTCAGTGTCACTACATCTGACGCTGTTCTCAAGCTTCTCTATCTACACCTGCTCTCTTGGTGAACTCAAACTCCTTTACAAATTTATCTTTCCCGCCAGACCTTTCGCCCTCTTTCTTGTTACTTGTGTCCTATACATGCTAACTCTTCCTGGGTAACTCAACTCTTCTTCAAACTTAACATATCCAACTCTGAGCTTATGATCTTAACCCCTGCTAATGCCAATATCTTTCCCCACATCTCCTTCACTGTCAACAACTTCACTCTCTCCCTTGTCCCCAATGAACACTGCCTTGGTGTCATCCTAGACACCACCATCAGCTTCACTCCAAAATCTCTTCCCTCTAGCAGTCATGTCACCTCTTCCTCTGCAATGTTGCCATAATACACCCTTTCCACAGTCAGAAAGTAGCTAAAATTCTGGTACACTCACTTATTATTTACCACCTAGAATACTGTAGCCTGCTCACTGGCCTTCCACTCATTCACCTTTCCCCTATAAAATCCGTCCAGTATGCAGCAGCAAGATTAATCTTCCTCTCCCACCACTGCTCATTTGCTGTCCCAGGTAGTAAGTCCCTTCACTGGTTTCCCCATGGTTTCCAGAATTCAGTTCAAGCTGCTCACCCTCCCCTCCAAGACCCTCACTAAGGCTCCCCTCCCTGACCTCATCACAAGATAGACCCCAGATCCACCACTCTTCTTTGCCTCTGACCTTCAACTCTCTTTCCCTTATAACTTCCTCCCATTCCCATCTCCAAGACTTATCCCCACTTATGAAACTCCTTGCCTCACCTGAACAGACTTTCCCCAACCTACAATCCTTAAAACACTCACTCGAACTCACCTATTCAGGCTTACCTACATTATCACCTCTTATACCCTCATGTCCACTTCCTTTATCCACCTCATACACTTGTGCTCTAGCTGCACCTACTGTCTTATTTCCCCCTCTAGAATTTACGCTTTAACAGACAGGTGCCTCTCCAGCCTACGTCTCATATCTGTCCACCTTGTACTAACCTGATGTCATGTTTTAAGTTGAATATTCTGCTGTTTGTTCACTCACATGCTTGGAATTCATACTTGCATCCGAGCTTGCTGTATTGCTAGCTCATGACTATCCATTTACATGTTGCTATGCTTATTTGTATTCATATATTTGTTTTCATGCTTGTTGTATTCATGTATGTTATATCTGTAAGATAGTTGTTATCAATAAACGATGATAGAAAAAAACAAAAATTAAGACAGAATAATGAAAACATATGGTGATTCTGGGAACATCAAATAAAATCCTGAAAAAGTAACTATAGTCACAAACATGTATAACAGAATGATCAAGTCATTGCTTGGAGATAGATAGACGCTTTTCATCCATGATCCCCAACCCAATTACACTGGATCCATTCCATGGCTGAAAACAAAAAAACTCTAACACTGGACATGATAGGTCTTTACAGGTCAGTCAAAATCCCCACAGGACACCTGTATGACAAATAAAAGCATTAGTCTGCCATGTGTGGCCTACATAAGTGAACGAATAGACTGCTCTGACTAATGATTATGATTATAAGTCATGATAAATATTTGAGTTAGTGAAATGTGGACTAATACAAGTTATAGTTATTAGGTTAGTAGCATAGTTCATATGGATGAATAATGAATGCCGAGACAATCATTTTCTGATAAATGGTAGAATACAAGGTGTCAAATATACTGCAGTTCTTAAGAGATTTTCTATCATAGGATGACGTTAATTTATCGAGTTGTATATGTCCCACGCAACTTTATCTAAACATATAAATTAATTTATTTAAATTACTTTTAACTTGAATTGCAGTTAAGACAAAACCGTATTCAGTGCATAAAGATATATCGACTGATGTGAGTGAGTTCTCTGTACAGCACTGCGGAATCAGTGGCGCTATATAAATAAATGATGATGATGATGATATATCAGTTAAGCATAGGTGGGGTGGACACCTTATTTAATAAAGGTGGAGAAACTTTATAGTAACTAATCTTAAACTGGTGGCATATCTGGTGTAAGCTGGGCTGTAAAAAAAAGGGTGGGGGAAGAGGAGGGTGTAAAAAATGATGGTAGTGGGAGAGGGGGCTGTAAAAAATGGGTGATAAGAGAGGAGGCTGTAAAAAGAAAAACAGGAGGGGAGAGAGTGGGCTGTAAAAAATGGGGGGAAGAGAGGACTTAAAAAAAAAGGAGGGGATCGGGGGCTGTAAAGAAAAGGGTGGGGGAAGAGGAGGGTGTAAAAAATGATGGTAGTGGGAGAGGTGGCTGTAAAAAGTAAAACAGGAGGGGAGGGAGGGGGCTTTAAAGAACAGGGGGGAAAGAGGGGGCTGTTAAAAAAAAAAAGGAGGCGAGGGAGGGGGTTGTAAACAACAGGAAGAGAAAGAGGGAGCATAATAAGCAATTAATTATAAATAATAAATAAGTACTATATTCAAATAGGCGGTGATGTGTTTATCAATAATAATAATCTCTATTAAATGTGGTGAAAATTATATATGTATGCCATTAATTTGATTGTGGGGCTGGTGGGGGAAATAGGCCTTTGTATTAAATGGGAATGCTATTAATGCTGGGGCTGGTGAGGGGTGAAATTGTTCGTTTTTTTTAAAATGTGAATGCTTTAATTTAATGGGGCTGGTTTGGGGTAAGAAGGCTTATTTATTAAACATAAACACTAATGTAGGGCTGGTTAGGGGGAAGGAGACCTAATTAAATGCAGGTACTGTTTAATTTAATGTTGTGGCTATATGGGAGGGAAATAAGCAATATTCATTAATTGTGAATGCTATTAATTAAATTCTGGGGCTGATTGGATACAAGGAGACCTGTTTATTGAACAAAAAAAAAAGCTAATGATTTAATGTCAAACTGGTTGGATGGCCTAGTGTTTAGTGAATGCTCGACTTTCCAGGATGTGCATAGTAACTATCTCTTTTCCAAACAGGGAACCCAACATTCCAGGACCCGTCCAAGCAGAAACTGCATTTAAGACATCGTCAGCAGTACCAGGTAGCAATGTCCCCTCTGGCTGTGTGTTCCTGCGAGTGTGTGGGAAGAAGGGGGGGCACCAGTGCTCTGTTTTGCCCAGGGCACTAAAATGTTTATTTACAGCACTGATTGTATTGTATAGACATTGCCTTTATATCTTTAATACTTTGCATTACTTAAGTTTTAAGCAGCATAGCAAACATGTATATATTTTACAGATTGATAAAAAGTGTTACACACTAATACAAATTTTATGACACTATACTAGCCCGATTTTTACCAATACTAACAGCCAGCACTTGCATTCTTTTAAACAGCTGCCCAATCTGCTCACATGTAGCTTGTTTTTAAATCAGTTTCGTCATATATTAATAGCCAGTCTAGGGAGAAGTAGTTCATAAGGGACAGATGTGTTTGTGATTTCCTTACTAAATGCAGACGTAAAATGAGACCAAAAGAAAAGACAAATTTCCGTCTGTATGCAAAGCTGCACATATTTTAAGGTATGTTTAATTCAGCATACTGAATTAAACGTCTCTATTGCATGAAGAATAGTTTAAAGCATGCCATAAGCTTTAAGTGTATGATACTGTTAAAGGCGGAGGGAGGCGCCTTAAATGCGCACTCTATCTCCGTATATTGTTCCTAGATAGTCTTGTTAAATATCCACATGGTTACACTTTAGCTCATAAACCACGTGTGCCCCAGTCTTTTCACCACATTAAATACCATAACACCCTCATAGGAGTTCTCTGTAAAATAGCTATGGACGGTATCATAATCACAATGCAGATTTGATGCATATTTATGAAATAGCATCCTTATTTATACAATAATGTTGCAACATATATTGCATAAGATAACCTTACACACCAAACATTTAGGGGGGTATTCAATTGTTTCTTTTAACGCGCTAAAACAAAAAAAACCGAGCGCTCTAAAAATATTAGCGTTAATACGGTAATTACTCGCTAAATTTCATCTCGCAGCTCCCTGAGCTGCGAGATGAAATTCAGCGAGTAAACTACCGTATTAACGGTATTTACGCGCATATTACCATATTAACGCTAATATTTTTAGAGCGCTCGTTTTTTTTTGTTTTAGCGCGTTAAAAGAAACAATTGAATACCCCCCTTAGATGATAAAATATTTGTGTGCAATTACATTAATTTACTAAATACTACTGATTTCTTCAGAAACATATATAAATATTTTCTACATGTATGTTCGTGAATCCCATATTCCATTATAATTCCTAAGTTAGCAGCATTAGCTCAGTATTCTCATATAGCATAACAATATCCTAATATCATAATCTAGCACAGATTCCTTATAAACTAGCAAACTAGCACAGACCAGTTAACATTCATATATCACAGCTTCTGCCCAATATATGACTTGCTGAATACAATATTACTGCTGCCAGTATACGACTCATATTATCACACATAGAGCTATATCTTCTATTATCCTGCAAATAAATATCCTTACTGCTTCCAGTATAAACATATCACTGTTCCTGCATATAAATACACAGCTGTTCGTGCACATATAAACCATACTTGCCCACTTTCAAAAACTCCATTCTGTGAGATAACGGAGGGGAGGTCATGTGACAAGTGTATGAGGAGGCATAGTGATGCCATCATCTCACCATACCTCGCCCCCTGCTTTGAAATTCACAGCAGTGCATAGCGGGGGTCAGGACTTGATGATGCA
The DNA here is from genome assembly GCF_038048845.1 of Mixophyes fleayi. Lineage (NCBI taxonomy): Eukaryota > Metazoa > Chordata > Amphibia > Anura > Limnodynastidae > Mixophyes > Mixophyes fleayi. The sequence continues at coordinate 76,968,675 of NC_134407.1, forward strand.
AATTCAATTGTCCTCCATATTAATATACACTGTAAAACATGCTATAGTCCATGTATACATAGCAACCACTTGCAGCCATTACCCACATTAACCCAATTGCAGTCATTAACACTTTATAGTTCTAACTTCCTTTAACTTTAAGCCCTTGCAGTTAACTCCATTGTACCATTACCCTTTGTAGCTTTAACCCCATTTGCAATTAACTCCAGGGCTGTGTGGAGTTTGTATGTTCTCCCTGTGTTTGTGTGGGTTTCGCCCCACAGTCCAAAACATACTGGTAGGTTAATTGGCTTCTGACAAAATTAACCTTAGTTTACGCGTGTGTAAGGGAATATAGGCTGTAAGCTCCATTGGGGCAGGGACTGATGTGAATGACAAATATTCTCTGTAAAGCGATGCAGAATTTGTGGTGTTATAGAAATAATGATGATGATTACAGACTTTACATTACATGATTGCAATATAACTCAATTATAGCATTAATCCCTTGTAGAAAAATGGGATAAAAGGAGGGGAGGGAGTCTGGACATACAGATATAACAGAGAGCTTATACAGCTCATCTGCCCTTCCAGCCTATAGCATTCACATGATGTCTGAACATTCGGCACATGTGGTCTGCAGCAAACCCAATAGAGAGTCCCATAGGACTTCCTTATGAGTGACCACGCCACCTACATTGTCATCATCACAATTGAGTGATATGCTATAGTAGCATTTGCTTGACCCTTTAACTATATAATACAGAAGTGGAAGTTGCTCTATCAATTTATAGGCTCATAGCAGGTGCTTGAAAGGGTAGGGTTATCCTGAAAGGAACAAACACAGAGAGAATCCCCCAGCACATTACTATAGCCAGCAAAGGAGCTGCCATTTCTACTTGTACATAAAAATGCAAATTTCTCAGTTGCACACATTTGCAAATGTATTTTAAGCCACCCGCCACTCCACAGCGCTTTTGCTAATAGGGTGGTCCTAACTCTAAACTGTGATAGTGCCATATATTTGGACTATATATATATGTGTTTTTAAATTAAGAGCTAACTTACCAAGAGGTACCCCAGAAGCCTCCAAATGGCAATACATCATGGGAGAGGGGCATGATGGGGCCACCCAACATAGACAACGATGCCTAGGCAGTTCCGAGAGCAAAAGGAGCAGTGTGGTTAGTTTACCCAGGTCGTGATTTAGGGCATAGTATTGGTAGGGCAGAAAGGCAGCATGAGGAGCAATTTTCCAGAGCAAGGCAGGGTTCTCTGATAGTTGAGGAGATGGAGCGCATGTCTATGTCCCATGGTTTCCTGTCTCAGGTTTCTAGCAGTAACATATCTCTCCCAGCAGATGGTAGGGCTTACGCTGACGAGCAGGATGCCAAATCGGTGAGCCGCTGAGGCCGTTTCCAGGCGCTGTCGCATGTGGTTGGTCCAGGAGGTGGTTCCGAGGGTGGATCCGTGTTTGCAGGTGAGCATGAGCTGTTTGATTTACCTGATGTACAATCTGTGTGGTCTGACTGCTATAGCTCTAGTGCAGAATCTGACAGCTCAGGGGCATGCCCCAGAAGCTACTTAAAAAATTGCACAAGCATTTGGTACCATGCGAGGACAGACGGGTGGGAAGGAGGCGGACTGGTCAGCTCAGAGATTCCTGTCTCACAGGCGGGGAAATAGTGTGCTGCGCTAGCACGGGTATATTTCAAGGGGTTAGAGTGTTGTTGCGAGATAGGATCTACTAAGGTAGATACGTCGACATGTTTGCTGGGACGGAGAAAGGGAAGGAAGTGGTGTCTGCAGCCCTCACGCATGGTGGCGGCGGCGAAGTTAGCTATAAATCATATAGGAATTGACTGACGGGGGTGCACCTTTTTGCAGCATGCTATTTGGAGACTCACTCCAGGAGTGGATGGACATGCTAAAGCCCCTTTACATATTCCACGAAATGTAGGCGTCTTCACGCCCTGGGGTGTGGTTGGCTTATGACGAGGCATTCCGTGAAGAATATGATGGCCATGCGAGCCTTATACTAGGATATAGGGATGTTGAGACATGGTTGAAGGTGCCCCAGGTCAGTTGGGGAGATGTTTCTCAGGGAGCAGTGTGGCACCAGCAGCCGGGATGCAACAGGATTGGTGATCCTTTTACCGGACGTGGCCACTGCTACCCCTTCACAGTTTTCGGCTACCAATTGTGGAGTCTGTTAAGACAGCCACGGTAGGGAACCTGAAATCAGCCAATCTGTTCCCTGAAGTTTTGACATATAAAGTGCACAAGGAAGTAGCGCTTGGGTGCATGAGCAGGCTCTTTCAGAACACCCCTTATCGGGACTTGGTGGTCTCCCCGGTAGGGGTGGTTCCCAAGAATGCTCTGGGAAAGTTCCGATTGATTCAGCACCTTTCCTTCCAACATGGAGCATCTGAGAATGATGATACCCGGAAGGTGTTCTGCAGTGTAATGTACCAGTCTTTCGAGGAGGCGTTGGATATGGTGAGGAGGGCTCTGCTGGCGAAAGTCGACATTGAGTCGGCATTTCGTCTTCTTCCGCTTCATAAAAACTCGTTCCCATTCATGGATTTCCAACTGGATGACGGATATTCGTTCACAGGTGCTCCCCATGGGGTGCACGGTTTCCTGCGCGTGCTTTGAGTGTTTTAGTACCTTTCTGCACTGGTGTATTTGTGCTGGCACCGGCCATCATGGCATCGCCTATTATCTTGACGATTTCCTTGTGGTGGGCCCAGGTCAGGGCTCCACCTGCAAGGAGGTTCTGTTTTCGGTGGGGGCCCTCTTCCATTCACTGGGTGTTCCAGTCACGCATGATAAGTTGTAAGGTCCTATTACATGGCTGTCATACTTAGACATCGAGATTGACACAGTCTCGGGTTTCTGTCGGCTACCTGGACAAGGTAAGGAAGCTGCATGAGCTTATTGCTGAGGTGCTAGGGTATTCAGGGGTGACCTTGAAGCAGACCCAGTGCATGCTGGGGCTTTCCAATTTTGCCTGCTGGGTGATACCAATGGGGTGAGTGCACTGTAGGAAGTTGGAAAGGGCAACAGCGGGGCGCAAGCGTCATCACTGTCAAGTTGCTCTCTGCGTTTTTGGCAGATTGGGATCTCTTCCTGCAAGCATTCATTGGGGGTGCGTTTGTGGCCTGCTCCCACTGTGTCTAGTCAGGAATTGGCGCTATTTACAGATTCAGCTGGGGGAGTTGGTTTTGGTGCCTACTTAACCGGGGACCGGTCTGCTGCACCTTGGCCTGGTGAATGTGGGCAGTCCGGCTAGACTGCTAACTTCTTACTCCTAAAAATGTTCCCGATAGTGGTGGCAGTTGAGTTGTGGGCTCATAGGTTTGCGGGAATAACAAATAGTTTTCTGGTGTGACAACCTGAGAGTGGTACAGGCCATTAACCAGCAGAGGGCCACTTCCCTAGCCTTTGCTGGGAGGGGTTCAAGGCCGGTAAGGCAGATTGCACGGGGAGGCGGAATAAACCAAAAGCTTTATTATATCCAGGGCTTTAAGGGGCAGGGCGAGGGAATGCCCAGTGTTCCCAGCGAGCATCACTAATGAGCAGAGGCGGCCCATTAGTGATGCTCTCTTATCGAACCTGTTGTTAGCTGTCTGTCACTCACCGGACCGTGAGTGCCTCTTCCCGGACATTTAGGAACCGTGGCCGTCCACCATCCTGAGGGTCTGCGCATGCGCAGCCCTTTTCTATACTTCAGTGTATACCCCTTTAACTTAATTGGCAGATCAGGCAACCTCCCTATATTAAGCACCTGTGGTCACTACCACGTTGCCTGATCTTGGAGTCTCATTCCTCATGAGTCTCTGAAGGTGTTCCTGCATTACTTGTGTATTCAGTGCTGCTGATTCCTGTGGTTTCCTAACCACTACTACTACTGTGGTTCCATACCACTTCTACCATCAACTGTATCATCATGACTGTTTGCTGATTCCTATCCGCTGCCTCCGTGCACTACAGTCTTCTACACCACTTCATCGTTATTTTATATCTAAGTGACTGTTTACTCATTGCTATCCGCTGCCTCCGTGCCCTCCAGCTTATACCTCACTCACCTGCTTCTCATCAAGTCTGTTTGCTGGTTTCTATCCGCTGCCTCCGTGCACTACAGTCTCCTGCTTGCAACTCGCCTGTGTTCAACATCGTGACTGCCAGCTGACTACTATCCGCTGCCTCTGTGCACTACAGTCTCCTGCTTGCAACTCGCCTGTGTTCAACATCGTGACTGCCAGCTGACTACTATCCGCTGCCTCTGTGCACTACAGTCTCCTGCTTGCAACTCGCCTGTGTTCAGCATCGTGACTGCCAGCTGACTACTATCCGCTGCCTCTGTGCACTACAGTCTCCTGCTTGCAACTCGCCTGTGTTCAACATCGTGACTGCCAGCTGATTACTATCCGCTGCCTCCGTGCACTACACTCTCATCTCATCTTTGCTGTGTCTTCCTCGAGACTGCCGCTTTTCATTACCATCTGCTACACTTCGTGATCTACAGCTCCTGCCCTGCGCTGCACTCCTGTTTCCCATCGCTGTTGGTTCCTGTGGTTGCTCCTGGTTACCTCCGTGTGCCGCTGAGTCCTGCCGCTGTGGTCAGCGCTATCGTCCATCTCCTGCTGATCCACTCTCCACGCCTTCACGTGTTCCACTGGCCTCTACCCTCCTGTCAGCATTGGATTTGTATCTCTTCTACTACCCTCTGCTGGATCTTCTCCATCCTCCTGGGTTTCCTATGAGTCCAGTTCCACGTGTTGCCGATTCCTGTGGATTCGTGTCCCTGTCGGTCTACTCTCCTGTGCGCTGCACCTGCTAGACCGCTGCTTCTCCTATCCAGGGACTTCCTATCCAGTCGGTCTCCAGCCGCTCAGGTACCGCTGCAATCCCATCTGACTGCTACTACTGAACCACGGTATGCATACTTCTCATTGACTGTGCTGTGTATTGCATATCTTGCTGGACTGTGTTTGGTTCTCTCTGGAGTCTGCTATCCGCTGAGTCTATTGTCATCATTGACTGTGTTATCATTGTGCTGGACTACTTCAAGAGACTTTCTAGATTGCAGACCTGATCAGTCATTTACATATATATATACCTATATTGTGCATATTACTGTGGATCGTGTATAAGGTGCCTGTGTATATCCTGTGTTGCAGTCTTCCCCCGTGCACCTCCTCACATATATATGCAGTGGTACAACTTGCTGATGTCAGACCACTGATCCCTGTTTCCGGTATCACCTGTTCCATTATCCTCTCACATAGCAGTGGTACAACTTGCTACCGCAGACCACTGACTACCTGGATACCTCCACTTGGATTCCATTCCTTCACTCAGACAGCGGTACAACTTGCTACCCGCAGACCGCTGACTCTCATCACCTCCTTGTCTCTGTTGGACATTCCTCCTCACTATAGCAGTGGTACAACTTGCTATCGCAGACCACTGACTACCTTCACGTGTCCTTGTCCATACAGTTCCTTGTGTATCATTACCTCATTATTACCAGTGTTGCTAGTCATAGACTTTCCTGAGCATCTCATCGGTCATCATTTCATGTTCCGTGATCACCCAGCTACCAGAGTACCCTATTACCATCTACATTGCTCTGGTAAGCCTACCATCTGGTGATCCCTGGGTAAAGACTCCTAGTGCCCGTGACAGTAAGATCAGGCCATGACAGACCCAGATGTGGAACCTACCGCCAAGGAGATGCTGCAATATCTGGTTACCCGTATGGAACAACAAGATGTTCGTCAACAACAGTTGCTGCAATGTTATCAGACTTTAGTCGCCCAAGTAACTTCTATGCCAAAGGTAGCAGCCACTGTTGATCCTTCCGTGTCGTCATCTTCTTCCCCTGTGCCATCCCAGGTGTCTACTGCTTCCACGCTACACCTGCCTACTCCGTCAAAATATGATGGAGACCCCAAAACCTGTAGGGGTTTTCTTACTCAATGCTCAGTTCATTTTGAGCTCCAACCTCAAAATTTTTCTACCCATCGTTCCAGAGTGGCCTATCTTATTTCATTGTTTTCAGGACAAGCCCTGGCTTGGGCTTCCCCTCTGTGGGAAAGAAACGATCCATTGTTACAGGATAGTGCCGAATTTATTTCCACGTTCCGAAGTGTATTCGATGAACCAGGTCGTGTTATTTCCGCTGCATCCAGCATTCTCCGTCTTCGCCAAGGATCTCGCACTGTGGCTCAGTACGTCATTCAATTTAGGATCTTAGCCTCTGAACTTCAGTGGAACACTGAAGCATTAATTGCCGCCTTCTGGCAGGGGCTTTCCGATAAAATTAAAAACGCACTGACTTCACAAGAACTACCCTCCTCTTTAGAAGATTTGATCTCTCTTTGCCATCGTGTAGACCTGAGGTTTCGTGAAAGAGAACCTGAGAAATCAACTTCGGTTAAAACACCTCTTCTCTCAAATCCTCAATTTCACCCAGCTTCATCTCCGGTGATACCCATGGAGATAGGTCGCTCCAAATTAACTTTAGAGGAGAGGGACCGAAGAATAAAGAATAGACTTTGTATCTATTGTGCCGATTCTACGCATATGCTCAATTCTTGTCCCAGGAGATGCCGGGCTCTAACCAATACTGGGGAGATGAGGTTAGGGTTCCTGCAGTCCTCTCCATCGTCTATGAAATCTAAAGTCTGCGCTTTTGATGTGACTATTTCCTTTGCTACCAAAACCTTTGAGTCACAGGCATTGATTGATTCCGGAGCAGCAGGAAATTTTATTTCCAAATCATTAGTAAATCAATGGTCTCTACCAGTGATTACCTTAAAAACACCCATTACTGTGACGGCTATAGATGGATCACGTCTCATTAACGGTCTCATCACCCAGAGTACGTCTCCAGTAACCCTTCAGATTGGTGCCCTGCATCATGAAGAAATATCGTTTTTGATCCTTCCTGTTACGACAAGTCCGATTGTCTTAGGCCTTCCATGGCTTCAGTGTCACTCTCCCCAGATTGACTGGCGCACTCCTCGAGTTACATCTTGGGGAACTGAATGTCATCATCGTTGTCTCTCCCAAGTGGTTTCATTCAAAAGACAGCATTCGTCTATTCCACCAGGTCCTCCTCCACAAGATCCTTCATCTACGGATCTGTGTGATAAAGTTCAGTCTGAACGCCTTCCTCCTCATCGGGCGTTCATGACGTCATCGGACGTTGAAGATGGATCTCAGGAGTCATCTTCAAAAAGTCAAGTGCTGGTGGTTCACGGTCACCATCCGTCTTTTCCGGAATTTCCTGCCCTCCCGCCCACCCAAGTTCCTGCGGTGGAAACTGTTTGTCAGACCTTTAAAAATATCTGGTCTCAGGTTAGAACCTGTTTGAAGAAGACATCTGTCAAATATAAATCTTTCGCTGATAAGAAGAGGCGGGCTATTCCACCACTAAAAATTGGAGATCGTGTCTGGTTATCCACAAAAAATATTCGTTTGAAGGTTCCATCCATGAAATTCGCCCCTCGTTTTATTGGTCCATATAGGATCATTCAAGTTATCAATCCAGTATGTGTGAAACTCCTTCTTCCTAAGAGTCTTCGGATTTCTAATGCCTTCCATGTATCTTTGCTCAAACCTCTTATTATCAACCGTTTTTCAACTCCTCCCTCAGCTCCGCAGCCAGTTCAAGTCCATCAGGAGGAGGATTTTGAGATTACCGAGGTACTAGATGCAAAAATTTCGCGAGGAGTCCTCCACTTCCTCGTTCATTGGAAGGGCTTTGGTCCTGAGGAGCGCTCTTGGATCAAAGCTGAAGATCTTAATGCTCCTGCCCTTTTGAAGAAGTTTTACTCCAAAAATCCGGACAAGCCCGGTTCCAGGCGTTCTGTGCCCACCTTTAAAAGGGGGGGTACTGTCACTCACCGGACCGTGAGTGCCTCTTCCCGGACATTTAGGAACCGTGGCCGTCCACCATCCTGAGGGTCTGCGCATGCGCAGCCCTTTTCTATACTTCAGTGTATACCCCTTTAACTTAATTGGCAGATCAGGCAACCTCCCTATATTAAGCACCTGTGGTCACTACCACGTTGCCTGATCTTGGAGTCTCATTCCTCATGAGTCTCTGAAGGTGTTCCTGCATTACTTGTGTATTCAGTGCTGCTGATTCCTGTGGTTTCCTAACCACTACTACTACTGTGGTTCCATACCACTTCTACCATCAACTGTATCATCATGACTGTTTGCTGATTCCTATCCGCTGCCTCCGTGCACTACAGTCTTCTACACCACTTCATCGTTATTTTATATCTAAGTGACTGTTTACTCATTGCTATCCGCTGCCTCCGTGCCCTCCAGCTTATACCTCACTCACCTGCTTCTCATCAAGTCTGTTTGCTGGTTTCTATCCGCTGCCTCCGTGCACTACAGTCTCCTGCTTGCAACTCGCCTGTGTTCAACATCGTGACTGCCAGCTGACTACTATCCGCTGCCTCTGTGCACTACAGTCTCCTGCTTGCAACTCGCCTGTGTTCAACATCGTGACTGCCAGCTGACTACTATCCGCTGCCTCTGTGCACTACAGTCTCCTGCTTGCAACTCGCCTGTGTTCAGCATCGTGACTGCCAGCTGACTACTATCCGCTGCCTCTGTGCACTACAGTCTCCTGCTTGCAACTCGCCTGTGTTCAACATCGTGACTGCCAGCTGATTACTATCCGCTGCCTCCGTGCACTACACTCTCATCTCATCTTTGCTGTGTCTTCCTCGAGACTGCCGCTTTTCATTACCATCTGCTACACTTCGTGATCTACAGCTCCTGCCCTGCGCTGCACTCCTGTTTCCCATCGCTGTTGGTTCCTGTGGTTGCTCCTGGTTACCTCCGTGTGCCGCTGAGTCCTGCCGCTGTGGTCAGCGCTATCGTCCATCTCCTGCTGATCCACTCTCCACGCCTTCACGTGTTCCACTGGCCTCTACCCTCCTGTCAGCATTGGATTTGTATCTCTTCTACTACCCTCTGCTGGATCTTCTCCATCCTCCTGGGTTTCCTATGAGTCCAGTTCCACGTGTTGCCGATTCCTGTGGATTCGTGTCCCTGTCGGTCTACTCTCCTGTGCGCTGCACCTGCTAGACCGCTGCTTCTCCTATCCAGGGACTTCCTATCCAGTCGGTCTCCAGCCGCTCAGGTACCGCTGCAATCCCATCTGACTGCTACTACTGAACCACGGTATGCATACTTCTCATTGACTGTGCTGTGTATTGCATATCTTGCTGGACTGTGTTTGGTTCTCTCTGGAGTCTGCTATCCGCTGAGTCTATTGTCATCATTGACTGTGTTATCATTGTGCTGGACTACTTCAAGAGACTTTCTAGATTGCAGACCTGATCAGTCATTTACATATATATATACCTATATTGTGCATATTACTGTGGATCGTGTATAAGGTGCCTGTGTATATCCTGTGTTGCAGTCTTCCCCCGTGCACCTCCTCACATATATATGCAGTGGTACAACTTGCTGATGTCAGACCACTGATCCCTGTTTCCGGTATCACCTGTTCCATTATCCTCTCACATAGCAGTGGTACAACTTGCTACCGCAGACCACTGACTACCTGGATACCTCCACTTGGATTCCATTCCTTCACTCAGACAGCGGTACAACTTGCTACCCGCAGACCGCTGACTCTCATCACCTCCTTGTCTCTGTTGGACATTCCTCCTCACTATAGCAGTGGTACAACTTGCTATCGCAGACCACTGACTACCTTCACGTGTCCTTGTCCATACAGTTCCTTGTGTATCATTACCTCATTATTACCAGTGTTGCTAGTCATAGACTTTCCTGAGCATCTCATCGGTCATCATTTCATGTTCCGTGATCACCCAGCTACCAGAGTACCCTATTACCATCTACATTGCTCTGGTAAGCCTACCATCTGGTGATCCCTGGGTAAAGACTCCTAGTGCCCGTGACACTGTCCCTCAAGTTGCGCGTGATGCTTATGAGAGTGCTCTATTTCACACTGCCTTTTTGATGCTTTACTATGGGGTGTTAGGGATGTGCGAAGTGGTGGCCTCTTCTAGGTTCGCTCTCTTGTCAGGAATGTTGGCGCAACATGTAGTTATTGCATCCTCCTCTGTGTGCTGCAAAGTAAGAAAATTCAAGTCGGACCAGTTAGGTAGGGGACGCTGGGTTACCTTGGTGCCAAAGGACGAATTTGCTGTCTGCCCTGTTGTAATTATATCTGAGTTTGCTCGCATGTGGTGCGGTTCCATGGCTGGTGCACAGTGATGGGTCTACCCCTAACCAGGTACCAGTTTTTGATTGTGTTTAAGCGGGCGCTGGCCAAGCTAGACTTGGACGGGTCCCAGTTCGGCACCCATTCATTTAATATTGGGACCACCACTTCTGCAGCGGTAGCTGGCTCTTCCGGGCAGGCTATCCAAGAGTTCAGTGGGTGGAAAACAAAGGTATACAACCGTTATGTGCGAGCAATGAGAGGAATGAGAGCAATGACATTATGTTTGCTACCTCTGTCACCACGACCCTTCTTTTGGCACCTCCTTGGTGATATATGAAGGCAACTACAGTCCTGTTGTCTGAGAATACCTTAAAACACTTCCCTTTAAAAGAGGATGAAATCACTGAATTGCATCCCAGAATACCAGCATTTCCAACTCGTATATATGTATAACTTCTTCTTTGTGATTGTCCCATATACTACTTTTGACAGGAGATGAGTCACGCAGTCTGTAGTACTCGAGTCTGAATGGAGTATTATCCAGTCTGGTTCTCTCAGATACACTCCCAGTTCTCTTCATTTTTTTTCACAATTGAATGACATGAACCAGGGAGATTTGTCTACGATCCCACTGAGTGAGTAACTGTAGCTTTCATATGCCACCTTGTCCCATGGAGAATTCCTATGGTGGAGGAGAGCATTCTTTGAAGACAAAGCCCTTTGTATTTTAAGCTGATGTTGTAATTGACAAGCTAAGCACTAGATTTAGATGCATCTCTCCTTTGGTAGAATTACTTTGCTTTATACTGTATCTCAGAAATGTTAGATCTTGTGATGGCACACGATGACTCTTTACTTATGCTACCTGGGAGAAACCATCTGCTCTGACTTCCCTGTCACTTGAATGTCATCCAGATAGGGCCAGAGAGTAATACATAGACGTGGAGTGGGCAACTATGAGAGAGATATGGAGGGAGTAATGGGAGCGATATTGAGGGGGTAATGGGAGAGATATTGAGGGGGTAATGGGAGAGATATTGAGGGGATAATGGGAGAGATATGGAGGGGATAATGGGATAGATATGGAGGGGGTAATGGGAGAGATATGGAGGGGCAATAGGTATAGTGGGTATAGACCCTACCTTGGGGAATTGTGATGTTTGACAGGAGCAGTGGGATCACTAAGCCCATGGCTATAGTGCTTGAGGAAACACTGGTAAAAGTACACAGGATGAGTCTGGTGGCCTTGCGGGGTACCCAAAGCCAATATATTGTAAAATAATGTACATAGTGGCATGTTACCCTTTTTTTTTTCGATATGAGAAAGATTGAGTGGAGAACAGAGGTCCATGTAGGCACTGGTTTGATAAGGGTACAGAGCATTAGGCTTTGACCCTCTGTGAATGGGGTCCCACCGTGTATGCATGTGCTCGTGGATGACCCTACTGCGCATGCGCCGAGGGCAAAAGAACCCCAAAGAACAAAGAACCCCACTGACTTAAGTCAGCACACACACTGTGGGGGAAGACGCCAGGGGTGATGACGTCATCATCCCTGGCCCGCACGCAAGGTCCACGTGTGTGTGGTGAATCACCACACACACGTTACCGCTGGGGAGGCCGAGAGTTTCCGGGTCTGGAATAATAAAGCCAGTCCCGGGACTCCCCCTCGGTCTCTTTTCTGCCTACCTGCCCCTGGACAATGAGTACTAGACTACACTACAGAAAACACACTACACTACAGAAAACACACTACACTACAGGAAAGGGTTAATAGGGACACACTACACTACAGAAAAGATATATATTACACTATTGGAAAGACAGTATACTATTCTATAAGGATACACTACACTATAGAAAATATATATTACACTACACTACAGCAAAGGATAGGAATACACTATACTACAGAAAAGCTACACTACGCTACAGAAAAGAACTCTATACTAGAGGAACATTCCCTACATTGCAGATCAAGAATTGGATCCAGGATACAAGGAATTGATAAGTATCAGTTATAATATATATATATATATATATATATATATATACAAGTTAACCCGTGCATGATACTCATGCATTCTAGTCAAATCAAGCTACTTAAGGTATTAAAAAGGTTCTTGTCATGCATTTGGGCCATAGCCCAGGCCTCCTCAGGAGAAGAGCGTTACTTCCCGACGTAAGCGCCCATTTTTAACGTGGTTTTGTCCACATGTCACCACCTCATCATTCTTCTCCATCACCTCATCCTTCATTTTCATCGCTAAATCTATCCAGATGTCTATGCAGACACAGGGATCTCTCTCAGCGGTCCTGAGTATCACACTCCTCTCACTCTGTCACCCCCCGGCAACCACCAACCACTCCCCACTGTCACCCCCGGCAACCACCAACCACTCCCAACTGTCACTTCTCCTTCAAGAAATATATATATATTTTTTTAAATCTTTATAAACACTTTTAACAATTAACAAATTAAATTAACAAATTAAAAACCTCTTAGTATACCAAATTTCAGCCCTTTCTGAATTTTTTTTCCCACACACACTAAGAATTTAGTAGGTCAGTGTATAACTCCGCCCAGCAGGTGGCGCTGCAGCTTGGCTTTATTTTTTCCACACAGACAGACTAACACACGTCACTAGACATTTATATTATAGATATATATATATTTATATAAGTTATATATATAAAGTTATATGTTTGTAATATTGATTTGACTATTTATATTCATACATTGTTTGATATCTGTGATAGTTAAAATCAATATTCTAAATACTAATTCTTATCAAGGATACATATGTAAAGCTAGAATAGTGTAAGGAATAACAGTGGTGAACCTAGGGTTAATTTTCTATGGATATACTATATTATGTTGAACAACGTTATGATATATGTGTGAGCTGTGAATACAAGCTTTTCTGTGTTAACAGTAAAATACTTTGATTTGGATACATACATATGTTGTGAGTATTGGTTATTTATAATGAATATATAATGTGAAGTACTGGTGAGATACAGTGGTTATTGGATAAATAATTCTGTAAAGCTTAAGTGTTATTTAGTGTGGTCAAAGACCTGATCAAGGCAACATTGTGTAAGGAAAAGTGCATAAAAGTGTGAGTTTTATAACGAGTGTATCTGAGAACAGAATAAGAGGATAGCGTGCGCATGTGAGGTGCAACCACAGGTCTTTTTACACCCACGAAAGGAGATACTGGAGAGGTGACCCCAACAGTAAGCTAGAGTTGGCACCCACCTAGGTACTGGTTTAGCAAGCGGTTCAATGCTCCACAAGCAGTAAAGAATAGTGGGTAGTAGCCATCACTGAATGTAGCGTATTAAAGTCCCACTGAGAAGAGTGTGTCACAGCCCCAATGAGAGGGGTAGGTCCTAGCAAACCCAAGACACAATCAAGTGGAGGAATAGATGGAGAAGGCACCCACACTGTTGCCCCTGCAACATGCCCACATGGTGAAACCAGTGAGCCTGGAGTACACGCAAGTCTGCAGCACAAGGAAGCAAGGGGACATGGAACCAGGATTGGGAATGTGTTGGCAACACCCCTCACTTTTTCTGTTGCAGAGAATGAAGAACCAGCAGCTGCTACTACCAACACAGCTACCCAGGTAAAAGGCCCTTAGACACAGTGCGTGTCTGTCGATTGTGGTCAACTGGTGGAAGTGGCAATAGATGGGTCTCTGGCAGACTGTCTTTGCAGGAGGGGATATTGTGCTCTGCTGTGGGACGTACAGAAGGGGAAAAGATGACTGTACCCCTGCCAAACTGTCTTGGTTTTCTGGGAAGTTAGCTTCACAGACACACATTTCACTGCTGCTTGTTCACTCTCAAGGAAGTGAGATTTGGGGTGCCAAACCCCATGGCACACATGGGGATGTGTAATAAAAGGACCGTGGAAGACCCCATGAACAACTTTCAGATTTGGGTACAGAAAGTATGGGCCAAAGTAATACAGGCCATGTAAAACAAACTTGGGCAATGCAGGCAGTCCAAAAGGACATTCTGACTAAAAGTGGGGGATATACAGTTTGTGATAAAATGAGGTAGTGACACTGTTCTATTCCCCTGGTACCTCACTTCTCACAGTGCCAGAGGGTATTTTAAGTTCTACGTTCCCCAGGTGTCCACATGGGTGTCAAGAGGAGGGTACGGAGCACTTCAACCAAAGGTTTAGCTCTCCTGAGACTCCCTCTAATCAGTAACTAGAGGCATGATCTCCCTGATATGTAGTTTTACAATTATTGTTTGATTGTTCAATTGTCACTGCAAAGGGTTGCTAATCACAGTCAGTTATATAAAAGGTATGCGCTCAATGTGCTGTAGTTGCACGTAACCAATGTATACTTGTAAAAGAGAATTCTGGTGAAATCTGAAGGCTAGGAGTCAAACCATCTGTGACAGGATGGAACTCCTATGCCACCCTGTTCATGTTGCTGGGGACCGTCTGGACTTGCATTGCCACCGTCCCCTTTCTTTTTCTCAAATTGTGCCCCTCTAAATGCAGTAGGCGGGGCTTCTGCTGTCATCACTTCTTTGTGACACCTAGAACTGCTTTCTTCTGGGTAACTCTCGCTGCTAGTGTACCCCCTTGCTAGGCACCAGGGCTGGTACACCTAACTTCATCCTTTTAGATCAGGGTTGCTGTGGATTGTTCCCCGTGGCCTATCACACTGGCCAGAGCTGCGGGTTAGCGGACAGAGACACAAATTAAGCAGACAGAGTGTTGGTACTGGATGCTGGGTGACAACCTCATAACAGCCGGATACCAGATTAGATTGGTCTAATCTGTAGGTCAGAGGAATTTACAGCAGGTAAGTAGGTGTCAAAGCAGTGATGTTTATTAACTCAGGAAGTCCTAAAAAGGACAGTTACACACTAGTTTGAGGTACTATTGATATCCAGAAAGTACAGATGGAATAATACATTACATTGTCAAGAAGAGCTCTAAAGCTTTATACAGTTTCTGACACAAATCC
This sequence comes from Mixophyes fleayi, assembly GCF_038048845.1. Taxonomy (NCBI): domain Eukaryota; kingdom Metazoa; phylum Chordata; class Amphibia; order Anura; family Limnodynastidae; genus Mixophyes; species Mixophyes fleayi. The sequence goes on from NC_134407.1 coordinate 76,983,890, forward strand.
TGGTAGGGGGTAAACCAGCCCCCTTTTCCGACCAGGCACCGAAACGTCTCATATATTATTTCAGATGATTCAACATCAGGATGTGATATTTCTCTAGACTTGGGGGTAAATGTATCAAGCTGAGAGTTTTCTGGCGGGTTTGAAAAACCAATCAGATTCTAGCTATCATTTATTTAGTACATTCTACAAAGTAATAGCTAGAATCTGATTGGTTGCTATAGGCAACATCTCCACTTTTCAAACCCACTGGAAAACTCTCAGCTTGATACATTTACCCCCTGGAGTTAACATAATTTTAAGCTTTAACATTTACATCAATTTACTAAATGAATTGCTGGTTGCATTATTTATGTTGTTCGTCTATCTTTTTAACAAAACAGGATGATAGGTAATGACGTCCTGCTGGGAATTCAGGCATGTGTTTATCACTTTTGTGATGAAAAAATGTAATGATATACAGCAGTGCACTGCACCCATAATCATTATAGATACCGTATATACTCGAGTATAAGTCGACTCGAATATAAGCCGAGGCACTTCATTTTACCACAAAAAACTGGGAAAACTTATTGACTCGAGTATAAGCCTAGGGTGGGAAATGCAGCAGCTACTGGTAAGTTTCAAAAATAAAAACAGTGCTGGATATCGTTAACACTGGGCTCCCAATAATACAAACGTGAGGTTGTAAATGAATATATCAAAATTTATTGTTATTAAACATCAATAAAATTATATAAGTACATAATATATACCCATATCCTAATAAATTGTACACAAATGGTTAAACTAAATCCTCTGCACTTGGTATCAAGCCTAATAGGTGAACACAGATATAAATAACATTCACTAAAGACAACTCAGATCATTAATATATAAATCAATGAGACAGTCTGTGGATACTAAATACATGTGCCAGTTAAGTTTATTCGCCTTTAGAAGGTGATGAGCAGTTACTCCTAAGTGTTCAGAACAGTACAGTAATTTAGGCTTTAGTAATGCAAAAGATGCTGCACATACACTAAATAGAATTTGATATAATAGCTCAGATAAAGATAAGTTTGATTTTGTTTGCTGGAAGAAACATTTTAACAGAACAATACAATTTGCTTTGTGTGATTTAACCCTTTATATACTTGAAGTTTGGGATGTTTTTAGACTTTTCAATGATTTCACAGTTATGCAAAAGAATCTTCAGACACTTATTAATAGGTGACAAAAAATGAAAATATTGGACTTTATAAAACTGCTGCAAATAATTGCAGTGGACAAGTCAGGGTACTCACATGTGTCTCTGACCAGCGGGACTAGATGGAAATGTCCCGGTCTTTAGCTTTGACTGACAGGCTCCTTTTCATTTAACTTTATTGTTCCATGTGCAATGAACACACAAAAACGGGCTACAATAAAATGGTGGCTGACAGTGATCCACAGAGGCTGCAGATGCCTGCAGATGAGCGGGGGAGACTGGAAAACGGAGACCAGGTAAGTGGGACTCGAGTATAAGCCGAGGGGGGCTTTTTTCAGCACAAAAAATGTGCTGAAAAACTCGGCTTATACACGAGTATATACAGTATTTATTTTAAGTTATTTCTAGGTGATCCAGCCACGCCATCCAAGGACTTAAATTGTTGGAGGTAACTCGGCACTCCCCAACTAATGAGATTCACAGGGTATTATTTGATGTGTCTGTTCTCCATTGCATTGGAGGGTCCATTTCCAGAATGCAGGAATTGATCCCAATAGAGGTTCAAGGGCAGGCAAGTGGCATCTATCCCCACTGGCTAGCTCCTTTCAGATTACACCATTCAATGGGACTGAGATGAGGCATCTACCCTCCCTCTCCCATGGAAATTAGGAAGAGTTTAAAAGTTCAAAGGACTAGCTGTGTATCATGGTTCCTGTGACAGAACCGGTCCGTACATTGGGAATATCGTGCCAGTGTGGTCTGTCATAAATGGGCCAATTGAACCACGGTGGCCCACTCTGTTATTATATGCCAATTGGTGTTCAGATCTCTTATTGCTGTGGTATCCAGAGAGAGAGGGTGGGGCAGCTGACAGAAAATGTGAAACAGCTGTGGACCCTGTGACATCAAAAAAAGAGTGGAAGGGGTACAAAACAGAAGGGTCAGGGCTCTATCTACAATCAGGAGGTTGACTCTGTCTGTTTGCTATCTATTGTTCCAGCAACTCTTTAACTCAGACCAATGGCACGGACACAGCACATGGGAGACCACTGATGTCATACTCTAACTCCAACCCCAAAGCTCCAAACACAAGGGGACAATGAGCAGGGGGTTGACCCAGGGAGGGGGCCAGGATCGGGTGTCTTTCAAGAAGGAACAAAAAGGGATGCCCGGGGAGGGGGTTGTTGTTGGATAATCTTGAGAGAGCAAGAACTTGGACTGATTGAGAGTCACCAAATTCTCTCAGGGCCAGAAAGTATTGCTATAGCAGAAGCTTCTTCAGACAGAGCGGAATGCAACTCTAGGACTGATTCTGTCAACACTCTATTGGCAGGGAGACTAATACCCAGGGCCCAACCACGCTGGTGGAGAGTTGGCCAAGATCCTCAAGGTACACAGCCTTGTCTACAGCCCACAATCCCTGGCCCACTTGGACTATCTTCTGTGGACTGTAATTGCCGGGAAGGTATCCTGCTTGGGAATTTACTTGCACTGGTGATTATCTGACACTTGTTAATTTTGGGGGGGAAACACATTTATACATGGGGAGCACTGTTTACTACTAAGTGTGTGTTCTTTGTTTCACAAAGGGCATTATTATCTCTTTCCTGTTTCCTTACCTGTGTGACCTGTGAACCTAGAGGATCGGGAATCTAGTGAGCTTCGGTTCCAACCCTGGTGTTCTCACAGTTCCCGCTGGCTTGAAGTGTCTGGACCTAAATAAGATGTGAACCCTGAGGCATTTAGTGCTGGCCCATGGTTAATGCTCCTATTGAACTGCTCTAGCCATACCAGAATCAAGAGAGCACCGACTCTTGGAAAATACAAGCTGTATTTGTTTGCATGTCTTTGAGTCAGTATTGCCTGTTCAAAGCAGGGTGACACCTGGGCTGGATCGCAGCCTTAGTGGGCAGAAGGATGTGACCGATCCGGACTCCCTATCAGAAGAATTGCCTCTATAATGCCCTGTCACCGGTAACTTCTTCTCTGATTGTTATTGGTATAGCTCTATTTATGTGTGTGCATTATTTATGTAATATTTTACACAGTAATTTTAGTGTTATAGTCTTATGAGGATGTTTATGCAGTAACTTGTGATTGTTTAATAAAAGAGTTTAAGTTACAATTTGGAAGCTACTGCACACAGTGCATAGCAGCATAGGGGCCCTTATGGGCTTCCTCATCCACCGTGCCCCAAGCAACTGTTATCTGTTATCCTGGTATTTACATCCATGAACAAAAGTCCAAACTTCTATCACTTTATAACCACCTCTTTAAATACATAAAATGCTTCCGTTATTCTTGTGAAATGCTGGTTAGTTTATCCTCATTTATGGCTTAAATTAATGAGGACATCGTTATTTATGACATGTGTTTCAAGCATTGCCTTACATTGGGAAAAGTGCTCTTAGAAACGCATTTCTCTGCCAAAGCGCTACTGGAAACACAAAATACTGCCAATGAAAAGATCTTGGTAAACTCAGAGCTACTGTAATAATCAAATCCTTTTGCTGACTGGAAATGGCTATGAGCTCCTATGCACAGTAAAAAACACTCTCAGGAAAGCTGTCTCTACAACCCCTATCTTATTTGAAATCTCACTTTTCCACTGCTCCGCAAAACTTGGCCTATCAAGACACACCCTTGCTACACCCAACTCCTCCCATCAGCAAGAGCAAAATGCTACTCCTACACAAACTCCATCCAGGGCCGGATTTACCGGATTTACTCTCTGGAGGCCCAGATGGGGGGGACAAGGGAGGAAAAAAAAACAAGAACATTTCGGCCCCTCCCCCGTTTCAAGGCACCCCCCCCACCCCGGGTGCCGTGAAATGGGGGAGGGGCTGGTGTTAGAGCTAGGGGTAGAGGCTGTAGTGGCTAAATCCCCTTCAGCCTAGGTACCTTGGCACGTCAATATGACATCACAGGGTCATGTGATCGAAGCGGTCACATGGTACACTGTGTTAGGCGGGCTGCTGGAAGTCTATGGCAGTTGTGCAGGAACTTCAGTCATTTCTTTCGGTTCTTGTAAAAAAAGGTAAGAACAAGAAGTGGAGATTGTGTGGGTGTGTGTGTGTGTGTGTGTGTGTGTGTGTGTGTGTTGGAAGCTGCAGGGCACAGGGGGGGGCATGTGTGATGGAAGCTGCTCTGGCACAGGGGGGGCATGTGTGATGATGGAAGCTGCTCTGGCACAGGGGGGTATGTGTGATGGAAGCTGCTCTGGCACAGGAGGGGCATGTGTGATGGATGCTGCTCTGGCACAGGGGGGGCATGTGTGATGGAAGCTGCTCTGGCACAGGGGGGGCATGTGTGATGGAAGCTGCTCTGGCACAGGGGGGGCATGTGTGATGGAAGCTTCTTTGGCACAGGGGGGGCATGTGTGATGGAAGCTGCTCTGGCACAGGGGGGCATGTGTGATTGAAGCTGCTCTGGCACAGGGGGGGCATGTGTGATGGAAGCTGCTCTGGCACAGGGGGGGCATGTGTTATGGAAGCTGCTCTGGCACAGGTGGGGCATGTGTGATGGAAGCTGCTCTGGCACAGGGGGGGCATGTGTGATGGAAGCTGCTCTGGCACAGGGGGGGCATGTGTGATGGAAGCTGCTCTGGCACAGGGGGGGCATGTGTGATGGAAGCTTCTTTGGCACAGGGGGGGCATGTGTGATGGAAGCTGCTCTGGCACAGGGGGGCATGTGTGATTGAAGCTGCTCTGGCACAGGGGGGGCATGTGTGATGGAAGCTGCTCTGGCACAGGGGGGGCATGTGTGATGGAAGCTGCTCTGGCACAGGGGGGGCATGTGTGATGGAAGCTGCTCTGGCACAGGGGGGGCATGTGTGATGAAAGCTGCTCTGGCACAGGGGGGGCATGTGTGATGGAAGCTGCTCTGGCACAGGGGGGGGCATGTGTGATGGAAGCTGCTCTGGCACAGGGGGGGGCATGTGTGATGGAAGCTGCTCTGGCACAGGGGGGGGCATGTGTGATGGAAGCTGCTCTGGCACAGGGGGGGGCATGTGTGATGGAAGCTGCTCTAGCACGGGGGGGGCATGTGTGATGGAAGCTGCTTTGGCATGGGGGGGGCATGTGTGATGGAAGCTGCTCTGGCACAGGTGGGGCATTTGTGATGGAAGCTGCTTTGGCACAGGGGGGCATGTGTGATGGAAGCTGCTCTGGCACGGGGGGGGGGGCATGTGTGATGGAAGCTGCTCTGGCACAGGGGGGGCATGTGTGATGGAAGCTGCTCTGGCACAGGGGGGCATGTGTGATGGAAGTTGCTCTGGCACGGGGGGGGCATGTGTGATGGAAGCTGCTCTGGCACAGAAGGGGCATGTGTGATGGAAGCTGCTCTGGCACGGGGGGCATGTGTGATGGAAGTTGTTCTGGCACAGGAGGGGATGTGTGATGGAAGCTGCAGGGCACAAGGGGGGCATGTGTGGCTAAAGGTGCTGGGCAGAGGGGGGGCATGTGAGTTAGAAGTCTGTTCCCCACACGGCCCCTCCTCAGCCAACAATAACCTTACAACACTCACCAGCTTTTCTTTGATATCCCCCATGACACATGCTCATTATCTATTCCCTCACATGACCCGCTGCCTCAATCCTGACACCTCGCTTACCTCAAAATGAAAAGAGGCACCCTTTATATTAATATAATATGTGTGTGTGCGGGGCCAGTGTATGTATATTATGTGTGTATGAGGGGCCAGTGTATTTATATTATGTGTGTGTATGAGGGGCTGTTTGTGGGAGGAAAATAGGTTTATTTCCTAAATGGTAACACTATTAATTTAATGTTGGAGCTGGTTGGAGGGAAATAGGTCTATTTATTAAATGTGTATGCTATTAATTTAATGTTTTGGTTGGAGGGAGGTCTACTTATAAAATGTGGGAGCTATATTGATTTAACACTGGGGCTGGTTGGAGTTTACTAAATTTTGTGTACCCATAATTTTTTCCAAATAGGGCCTCCAACATTCCAGGATCCAGACAAGCAGCAGCTGATCTAAAGACACCAGCAGCCACAAGCGACGAGAACAGGTAGGAGAGAGCAGGGCAGTCTGCCAACTATCCTGAATCTGGTGGGATTTATATTATGAGGAGGTCTGACTGCTTTAAATGTTGCACTATGGGATTCATGCAGAAGACTGACATATTAACATGATTATTGCATTCCAGCAATTTTTCATGTTTCTGTAGGTAGAGGGCTGCAGTCAGTAACTGTAGTGGCGGACGGTCTGTGACGTGGTAGTAAGAAGAGACAGCTGTTTTTTTATTACTGGACTTGCAGTTTCTTGACAAGTTAATTATGATTAATACCTAAGTTTAGTTAAAGATAAAGTACAATTTGTGTGAATTGAAAGGTAAGCAGTGGTAGAAGTGGGGTGTATATGGTAGTAGGCCATACCGCTACTTCTCATACTGTCTTCATTGTAAAATAATAAAATTCCATTCACTTGTTTACATTCTCATTACATTTTTCATACCGCCACTTCTAAACTTCCACTTCGACCATTGAGCTTAATATTCATCGTATGGAGTATATGACCAGTATAATTCAAAATTATGCTAGATCCTTTGACAAAATATGGGGTCTTTGGACATTATTCTTTAACTGTTGGGACCACAGTGTTATGCAGTGTAATGATAAAGGAGGGCACAGTGTGATGAGAGGGACAGTAGTGAGGGGCCACATGTTGATGCAGTGTAAGGATAAAGGAGAGCACAGTATGATGAGAGGGGCAATAATGAGGGGCCGCATGGTGATGCAGGAGGAGCAGCGTGATGTGCGGCGGCACATAGCTTACCCTTCTACTTAACTATAGGACTATATGCAATGCTATAAAAAATATTGTGCTATGGATTGTTTCATGGAGGGGGGGGGGCAAACCAATATCTTGCCTAGGGCCCCATGAAGTCTAAATCTGGCTCTGACTCCATCATGCTCCAGCAACTTATGCCCTTGGGTGCAGGCCTCCATAAAGGATTTTACACAGACCATTGGCTGCTTTGTGCTTTGTAAATGAGGTCCCTAGTAGTAAGTATAGCGCATGCATAACAGCTCTAGGTGAATGACACAAATAAAGCTACCTAAAAATAATCATGAAAAGTAGATAACATCTGTGAGAGATGAGAAGACATCGTGTGAAGCAGGGGTTGTATGGAACTACAGTGTTTACAGTGGTGGGATAGCTATGGGGCCCAGCAGTGAGGCCAAGTGATTACTATCCATACAGTGGCCCCCACGTATGCTCCAAAATGTAGAACCTCAGGACTTCATAGGGATGAACACGTGTCACCTTCCCCACAAATATTTTTATGGAGCCTGATGATTGTGTGTTATGCCTCTGCTGAGCATATCTCCCAACTGTCCCGATTTCAGTGGGAAAGTCCTGTATTTAGGGCTCTCTACCACTGTCCCATCTCGGGATATGTTTATCCCGCGGTGGGAATATTGGGGGTAGGGAGGAATGTAATGGCCAGTCTATTGCAGCCCTCTGACGGAGTGGCCAAGCCCTCTCCCCATTGTGGCATGACCACACACCCATAATGCCCCCTGTCCTGCTGCCGGGGACAGACATGTTGGGAGGTATGGCTGGGAAGTATAGCCAACTGAGCATATCCCTGCCAACAGTTGATAACAAGTGACTCATATGTAAGTTGACCCTATGAACCCATCACTGCGGTACAGAGTTGGTGACAAACACTAACTAAAAGTAATCTCTGGAGATGAATGCAGCCATTTACATTATCCAGAGCTGCTGCTAAATATTTTTTTTTATTTCATTCACCAGCAATACGAAATCAACATAGACATAAATAAATACAAATAATCTCCAAATACATAATAGAAGAATTTAAACCTCAGTACTCTGAAAACATTGCCCTTAATGCAATGTGGATTTTCTCATAGACAGCCAGGAATTGCAGCTGTATTTGCTTAGTTTAATAGCTATTAAATAACCCTGTACCACCTCTGTCACTTAAAAAAATCCATTGAACTCTCATTGTGTTTGTTCAAACTAAACTAACAAAGGGTCACAATAGCAATGCAAATGGCAGTTCTATGTCCAGTACAGAGACAGCTTTAGCAGGATGTTAAATTAAGTTTAACCAACAATCGAATATCTGCACTTTGCATTGTACTTCAGGCTATGTAGAGAGACATAAAACGTGATGATAGATGAAAAACTTTTGTCTCTCCAATACCTTCCTATTGCTGTCTATCAGGCTTGCTTCAATTAGAGATGTTCACTGATCCCTGTGTTCTGGTTTTGGTTTTGGATCTGGATTAACTTTGTGTTATGGTTTTAGCAAAACCACCCTTGCGTGGTTTTGGGTTTTGGGTTTGGGTTTGGATCGCAATTTGTTTTCTAAAATCCCTATTTTTTTTGCTAAAATCACATCATTTTGCTTTTTTTACCCCTAGATTTTTATTAACCTCAATAACACTAATTTCAAGTCATTTGCAGTCAATTTTGCCCATCTCACAGGTCACAATATTATTTTCATACACTTTCAAACAAAGACTGCAGTGACCTGGCTGGATGCTAAGCTACAGAGCAATGACTTAAACACACAGCAGTTCATAGCACATCTAGGAAACAGGGCCACACAGCAGTGGCAGAAAAGAAAAGTGGTGCCATATGGAATTGTCCTTGGATCATGAAATCAGTTATGGTTCATTTGATCGCTCCACTCATTCCTTGGATAACTATGGTATTTCTACAGCTAATACATGGCGACTACCGCTGACCTCCCCTCCGCCGGATACGTGCTTTTATCAGACCCAGGCCAATCCAGGGTGCCATACAATGCACTAAAAAGAGCCATTATAGTTCACAGGAAAAAGCAAGTTCATCACTGGGCTTCGAATCATCCCCAATTCCCAAAAAATTATAATATAGTTAGGCACCTTGACGTAAAGTGCAGATTACAAACACTTTGTGCAATACTGATGAAAAAGCAGCAAAGTGGAAGGTAATACATATACACGTCTATTTAGACATCCATGCTTACATTACTGTGGCTTTACAAACGCTACAAATGGCTAGACAACTGTTGTCAGAAATTGGATAAAAATAATTCCACACATAAGAGGTGGATTTTTTGGTGTTATGCCCAGGCATGACAATGGCCTTCTTCTTATCACGTACAAGAACTGCTTCCACTGGGGCAGGACTTACACAAACAGCATCATCCTCATCAACATCCTCATTAGCGCCCTCGTCAACTACCCAAATATCCCCCTCATCCTGTTGCAATTCCAAAGTGGCATCCTCAATTTGTGTATCACCGGCTACACTTGGGCTGTTCATGCACACATCTGCAGAAATGCTGAAAGGGGCCTTCTTTAAGGGTATACTATCAGACAGGTCAGGATTACACATAGCACTCGTGGATAGACTCTCCTTAAGGATTTGTGTCATTTCTGAATCTGAACATACATTTTCCTCTAATGCCTTACTGTTTTCTTCCAGCTCGGCTTTTACACGTAAAAGTATTTAGACACGACTTTTGGAGTCCAAATGACAAGGTCTTGCTTGGTCATGACTGACCTTACAAGAAGATGCCTCAGTGACAGTTGCAGAACTAGCACTCATTAAGAAAGGCGAAGGCCTCATTCTTTCCTTGCCACTACGTGTGTAGAATGGCATGTTGACAATTTTATTTTTTTGTGCAGATAACTTTGCCTGGATTACAGGTCTTTTTTTCTTGACCAAGGTAAAAGGTGTTTTTTACATTTTTGTTTCCCTGATGTAAAAACACTATGCAGTTTAACATAGGCTTTAGCAGATGACGTAGAGGCATTACTAACATCATGACTGGTGCCAGCAGCTGCTTTTACCGGCGGCCGCATCTCATGACACAGGATGCGGCCGGGTCAGCGCACAGGCGGCCGCATCACATGACATGCGATTGCATGTCATGTGATGCGGCCGTCTGTGTGCCCCCCGGGCTGAAATCTGCCAGCCTGCACCTGAGTGAGGAGGAGGATGCGGTGCTGGATTGGTAAGTTCTTTTTTTTTTTTCTTCTTCTTCTTCTTGTACAAGGGCAGTCGCGGAACCCCTGTGACAGGGAGCCGCGATGCACACTTTGGAAACTGTTGGTATATGGTATTATGTAAAGCATATTAAATAATGCAAGGCTATCCTCCCTGTGTCCTCCAGTCATGTAAAATATGTATACAGTCCTTAGTGTTGATGCCCAATTAATTATCATTTACAATTTATCATGCAACTGTTACCATGTTTTATTTATATACATTATTGAGCCTGAAGAACAATCGATGTGTTATATAGCTTGAAATTTATTTTTTCCTGTCTTTCAATTAGCCATTAATATACCACCATTATATTACAGTGTTTTGTTGTTTTTCCACAAAAGGTTGCCTTATATTTCATATTGATTAACAAAAAATGCCACCTTTATTTTTACAATCTGTTAAAATTAAAAACTGGACATTAATTCACTTCAGGACACACTATACCTCATATTTTGTGGGTGATAGAGACACCTATAGAAGTCAGTGCATCTGATAGTTTGCTTCTATAACAATGATTGGCTTTGCTTTCTTCCACTACCATTGTTATTCTCTAATAGAGTTCCAGTATATTGAAAGGGATTTACAATGCTGACATGGTAGCCAACCAGACCACACCCTAAGTCCTGTGTACCCTGAGTGTGATACATAAAGTGGGGTGTCTACCAAACATCCAATGTACTCACACTTAAGGCCCTGCACTCTCTCCTCTGGGGCGAGCACTGATTTTTGTACAGCCCATTTGTCCCCATGGTGACAACTGCACCCATCCCAAACCGTGCTGCCCCTTCTATGCACTGCTCGGCTAATTAGTGGGTGGGTGGGCTGAATGCCTAGTGGGTGGGATGGTCAGCTAGCTGTCTCACGAGCCAGCAGGTGGACAGAGCACCATGATGCATTGTGCCCTCTCACCATCCTAAACAGGACACAGTGTTTGTTCGTCAAGAGGTTTGCCACCTAGCAAGAGCAGGTAGGTTAGGCAGCAAGCCTCTTGAATATGCTGAGGCAGAGGGAAGTGAAAGTATTTTCACTTCCTCCGCCAAAAAAAGCAAAACAGAGCAGTGCTTGTGCGCGCACATGCACCTGCGAATCACGTGCACACTCGCGGTCATGTGGGGGCGCCAGAGCACTGCTGATCAGACTTTTCTGTCAGCTGAAATGGAGGACACAGTTTCTGTCTCAGTGACAGATTCTCTACAAATGTCTTCCATTGCTGTGTAAAAATGGGAAGAGAGCCAAAAAAAAGGACAGTATCTTCCTCTTCTTTTTCCTCCTCTTCACTTGAGACATTAATTTATTAAAGAAAAGAATATTCCGGTCAGGGAATTTAGAACTACTCAGTCTTAAGATTCTGAGGGGAAAAAAAATTCAAATAAATGCGCCAAGTCATCTTCCTGTTCAGGGTGTCCACAGGCACCAAAGAACAAGTTAAACAAGAACAATAAAAATAAAATTAACCCCAGGGAAGCCTTCTTAGGTGATATTCCCGCTTTCCCTGGAATTGCCCGCAGCAGGCAACATTCTAGTGCTCGGAGCAAGAACAGTTCTGCCCATAGCTGGTACAATACCTCTGCCCGAAGCTGGCAGCATTAGGGAACCAGTATATGGGGTCACCCACCAGACAGCCAACACATTTTTCCCCAAAATAAATTGATCAATCTCCCTTTGTAGATTGGGAATCAGAGGAGATTACAAGCAGCCTCATTCCAACGCAGGGAATTTAGTGAGCTACAGATGGCCAGGGTGGCATTAGCAGGAAAAACCCCTCCAACAAAATTATACGCCATACACTGGGCCCTAAAATGCAAATCAGAGGTCCAAGAATTTGCACAGCTGGCTTTTAGCGCAACACTTATCAGGGAGGATGAGTTGGTACTGCATACCTATACCGGGTTACCTGATGTACCAGCATTGTTTGCCCCTGACATTGACCCAGCTTTAGCCTCTATTGTGGGGAAAAAAATACACAATAACCCTACAGACCGCACTTGACGGAAGATACAATACAAAATAGCAGATACAGCTGGGCCCCTGTTATTTGTGTTAGATAAAGCAGAGAGAGAAGGGGAGTCCGCATGTTCCCTGGATTCTTTAGTGGCATCCAAGCTAGCCCTACTTTAAGCCATTAGCAGAGCAACTTTTATAATAGGCCAATCATTTAACTACATCAACAATATATGTAGGTCTTGGTGGCTGACTAAAGCAGATTTGGCAGACCTTGCTCTCAAATCTCTCAAGTTCTCAAATCTGACAGATGCAGACCTCTTTGGGCCTCATTTTATAAAAGAGGTCAAAGCACGCCATAAAGCCAGAAAATCCTTCTCAGACCTCAAGAAAGAGAGGTCCTTTCTTCAAGAGGGTCAGATTTTAAGAGCCACAGGTCCAGCCTGAGACTTCCAAGGCACAAGAAGAGCCCAAAGAGGAGGTTTTCTGCACAGATCCCAAGATGCTACCAGAGGATCAGCCACAAATACATGGAGCAACACAAAGAGAGGCTGCAGTTACGGTAAAGTCACCCATATATCCTCTTCATCAGAAAAATCTCAGAGAGTCATCTTTGGAGTGGCACTAGATTACCACAGACAGGTGGTTGTTAAAAACAACCCAGTCCAGTTTAAACCTCCCTTTAATTTGTTTCCCATGCCAGGCATTTCATATTCCTTGTTCAAGGAATTGAAGTCCTAAGTTAGACGAAGTACTGGCACTGGCTCTATATCAGGGAAAAATAGAATTGGCGGATCCAACTGCCAAAGGCTGGACCAGCCACTTATTTCCTATAAGAAAGCAAGACGGTTCTATAAGACCAGTCCGGAATGTCAAACTTTAAATCGATATTTGAAACCAAAGCGTTTTCGTATGGAAGGTATCCCGGACATTCCTTACCTTCTCAGAAGGGATTGCTACTGTATAAAAATAGATCTAAATGAAGCTTTCCACTCTATTTCAATTCACCCAAGTCACAGACGCCTTCTCAGATTCTATTGGAGAGACCACTTATTTCAGTGGACAGTTACGGTTTTTGGCCTGTCTGTTGTCCTTTACACTTTTACACAAGTCATGAAAGCAGTGGTGTCACTTCTCCGTCCAATGTAACATTTACAACATGCTATTAGTGCACGCAGACATATATTCCCTTCTGAGACACAGGGACCTAACCATTTCTCTGTTAGCAAAAATTTGGGACTGCCCAGTCCCAAATGTAGGTCCAGGCTCCTGGAATGTAAGTTGCAGTCAATCCTGACTGCAACTTACATTCCATGGGAACTGAACAAACTAGCAGATTTTCTATCCTGCAAAGAATTACCCTAGACTCAGTGGCACTAAAAAAAACAAGTCTTCCAAAAAATAGTTCACACCTTCAGGAACCTAGATATAGATATAGACCTCTTTGCCAGCCCCATGAACGCACAAATCCCATGCTTTGCATCCAGAATATGGATGAAAGTATGATGGCGCATGAATGCAATGTCTTTCCCTTGGACAGATCTGACTCACACCTATGCATTTCCTCCCTTTACACTTCTCCTAAAGGTCCTTCAGAAATCAGGGTGGACTGGGTACCTCAAATAGTGGTGGTGTACACTGTACCCCTAGGGTTATCCAAGGACTGCTTCCAGGGAATCCTAGACATAATAGAGTCACTTCCCCAATGTATGTGGATGGCAATATTACTAGGTTGTTAACAAATGTAGCCTTTGCATCCTCCACAAAAGATTGAATTAATGCCCCCTTAAAGCCTCGAACAAGAGCTAGATACTGCGCAATTATTAAAGAGTTTGATCTCTGGCAATCTCAAGGGACTCTGTCTCACCAGGCATCACTAATTCATTTAGCACTGGACTTCTTAGCTATGTAAATATGAATCAGGCCTAGAGTCAGCCACCATCAGTTCATACGGTTCTGCTTTAGCTATCTTGAGCACAAACTTAATAGATAACAAACTATATCTCTGTTTGTTATGAGGTATATACCTTTCAAGACCAATCTTACCAAAATACTCTGGGATATCGAGCCTTTTCTCTCCTTCCTAGCTTCATGGGAGCTAGACTCCAACATTGGTTATTTATCCTGCATGTTGGCATCTTTGTTGGCTTTAGCCATAGCAGCTAGAGGTGCTGAACTGACCCTAATACACAACTCAGACCCATGGTTATCACAAACTACTATGGGTACCACATCATTCTAAAGGGTCACACTAAGACTTCCTTTTTCAATAATCCCATAGTTGAATTTAATGTTATATATAACTCTTCAGAGCCTAACCTTTGTGTGGCTTTGTGCCTATCCTACTACTTACCTTTGATAGCTCCCATAAGAGACAATATCTTCCAGCTTTTCCTTACTTGTTGAAAACCTTTTCACCCGGCAAGATCCTCTACTATCAGAGGATGGATTGTGACGACCATGAAAGCGGCAGCTAAAGGCATATCATTGCAGACAATAATGCTAGCAGCTACATGGTCCTCAGCTCGTACCTTTGCTAAGTATTATTGGAGACCAACCAATCTACAAAAGATCAAGTTCCTCAGAGCAACCACCAGGTATTTGGTAGTCTGCCCACCTGCTGTCGCTAGGGGGCAAGCCTCCTGACAAACAAAACACCAGTTTGCAGGAATCTATGCTCACAATAAAAAGGGGAAGCACAATATAGAACAAATACCAGAGTGATTAAATAGATATGTTCACAGACAACACATGTGTAGTAATAATGAGTATATGTTTATAGCCCTTCTCGTAAATAAGAGGATGGCATCATAAGACTTAAAACTTCAATTGAAAGCCGCTGGGAACAGGGTGGAGAACTTACCCTAACACTGTCCCTAAGATCTTGTAGCGATCAGCTGTGGAGTAGAGTGATTCCGAGCTGTTGTTTCTTGGTCAAAAACATATATGTCTTTGGTTTTTCTCCACAATTTAAAGGTGCCAGAACTGTCAGGCTCAAGGGTTACCTTTTTTCTTTATTTTACACCTCTCTAGGACTGGTTTTCCACCAGCGAGCTTCCGAAAAATCTGATCAGCAGTTCTCTGGCATGACCGTGAGCGTGCATATGACCTAATGTGCACGCGATTCACGGATGCGTGTGCATGCACTGCTCTGTTTGTTTGTTTTTGGCAGGGGAAGTGAAAATACTTTCACTTCCCTCTGTCACGAAGCCGCGGCAGTACTCACAGCCTCCACGGCTCGCTTCCTGCTCCCCCTGGCGTCCCGGCTGTCACCATGATGACCAGGACGTCACTTCCGCCCAGCACCCGACCGTTGCCAAGGCAACGGCCCGGACACCCTGCATTATAGCGCCACGTTCCGGCAACAGTGGACAGCCGGGCGCGTGCGCAAAGATAGGTTATAGCTTGAAGGCTATTTAGGTTTAATTTAATTTATTAATTTGGACCTGTGTTTATATCAGAGATAGGCTCTGATTGGTTGTTAGGAGTATTTAGGGCAGTGAGGTCTGCAGCCTCACTGCCGGTTATAGCTTACTGTTACCAGTTCTGCTGACCTGCTCTGCACCTTGTCCCTGTACTGTGGATACTCATCATCATCATCCTCACCATTTATTTATATAGCGCCACTGATTCCGCAGCGCTGTACAGAGAACTCATTCACATCAGTCCCTGCCCCCATTGGAGCTTACAGTCTAAATTGCCTAACATACACACACACAGACAGAGAGAGAGAGAGCGAGACACTACACCTGGGGGTAAATGTATGAATCTCCGGATTCTTCATCTCCGGCGTGTTCAGCCTCTTCAGCGCTTAAATTTAAAGTGGTGCTGCATTGTAAAGGGAAACCCTTTACAATGCAGCACCGCTTTAAATTTAAGCGCTGAAGAGTCTGAACAGGCCGGAGATGAAGAATCCGGAGATTCATACATTTACCCCCTGGAGTTAAGTCCTGGGGGCATCCGAGTACCGGTGAGCGCATCTAGCTCTAAGGGAAAGGTGGCTGCTAAAGGTGAAACCTCCGTCATCTAGTTCTGTGGTGTGGTGATCAGGGCCAGCAACCTAACACCCTCTGCGTCAGCAAATTCAGGTGGCTTGCTGCCTAACCCACTTGATGTTGCTAAGTGGCAATCCTTTTCCATAGAACAAATCCAGTTTGCAGGTCATAGATTCCTGAAACTGGTGCTTTTCACAGCATGCTCACATGCACTGCAAGGAAAGCAGAGCATGTGTGCAGCTTAAAATAAAGTAGGGAGAAGAAGTGCTGGTATACCATACTGGCACATACCGTCCCACTTCGAGTACTGCTGTAGCCCATAGCAACCAATCAGATATCAACTTTAACCAATCCAGCACATGTATGGATTACAGTATATTTAGGAGTACTCTCAGGCCCTTTATATTATCAATCAATACAGAGAAAAAACATGTATTTAATTTAGACGTAATTAGCTCATAAAGCACTTCTCTTCAGGCATGCCTCCCAAAAGTCCCTATTTTTGTCAGAACTGTCCCGATTCATGGATCCTGAAAGGAGTGTTACCTCATCAAAATGTGGGTGTGGTTTGGATGAATCTGGGCTGGGCTTGCCTCCTGATTTTACTTTTTAAAATATCAGGAGGTATGCTTTAGGGATCGGTAGGACAAGTGAAATTTGCATCTACCAGCCCCCCTCTATCTCTAAAAGCCTTTACTCTAGCTAAAAGTTCCAGACATTTTCTATACAAATCTGCTCAATTAAGTGGACTGTTCTCATTCTGGTGGGGAGTTTGCATAATTCACACAGACTCCTTATTCATATGTAACATATTAGTTGGGATCTGTCCCTCGGGCCCCTCAATGAATGCGGATTGCAGCAGGATCCTAATACTTACTGTGAATTCTAATATGCTGTAGTACAGCAGAAGAACTCAATGTAAGTGTAAAAATACCAAACTATTCATGATTAGAGGACACCACACACACACACACACACACTTGACACAAGTGTCTTTTTAGTGCCTGTTTCAGAAGTCTCCCTCCAGAGGCTTTCATGCATTGTTAAAACTGTGGTCCAACAGAGGTCAGTCACAGCAAGTGCTGGAACCTTTTCACATTGAGGAAATGCTGCTGGTCTCAGGTACTGGTATGTATAAAGTGTAGCCCATTTTGGTGGGTGCGATAGTTGGCACCCTTGGTGGTGGCACATGATGCACTTTCCTAGGTACGGCTTTGTTAGTGTATATAATACAATAAGTTCTATTTTACTTATCGCATAACCTTCCAACCCTAATTTTTGAATTGACACATATTACAAATTATAAAGCTTTCTCTATTCCATTCCTCAACAATGTTTGCAGGGTTAGGTCACAATCCATTTTTAGGCACCTTACATTAAGGTGACAGCAACCTGCTGCATTTATTCTATAGTGCCAAATGTCCAGAATGTCTTCAATTTTAAATGGAGCATGGAGGAACGAAGAGCAGGGGTCACAGACAAATTCAACTGTCTCAGGGTTAAGTATTAGTCACCAAATACACTATCCACCCTCTGAAAAACCTCTCACCCAACCATCAATGCAGCACAGAGTACATCTTACCCACTGCTACTCAGAGGCACCATCCCAAAAACCACTGAAATACCCTCATTCACACCATTCCCTGGCACCATAGCTTACCCACTAAAATACCTCTAACTCACCACCACTCTCTGTTCAATGGCACCTGCTGCTATTCATTCCTCCTCCATCTGGCTGTTTCCTATAAAGCTTTTTTGCTATAGATGACTGCTTAGGTGGGAGGAGGCAGGAAAATATTAATTGGGCAATGCTAAATATGTGCTGCAGTCAAAGTGACTACTTGTGCAACTGGTTCAGTTACATAAACCATTGATTATTATGGTCACCATGCATGATGGATGGTGCCACGAAGATCTTCACTATATGTGGCTCTGTGACAATCCAAGTGGGGTTGGGGACAGGACTGTAGACTGCTCCGCTCTATGTGACAGGGAACCGAGACAGTCTGGATGCTGGGTGCGGGTCTGCATCAGACACCATAAAGTACGATATGGTAGACCAGACCAGCCACTAACCAATCTCCATTGATAATGCAGGCGCCCATTAACTAGGGCCAGCTCCTCTCTAGAAAAAAGCCTGAATGCAGAGTATAAGTTCCCTCCGACCTTACACCCTGGGCAGTGGCATGACACTCCACCTTAGTAATGGCCCTACTCAGATCTGACTGAATTTTTTCAGAAAGTTTGCCAGGAACGCACTCTTATCTCTTTTGCAGACAGTGAAAGCTGGGCTGTGTAAGAGACAGGTATGGTGACATCCGAAAGCTTATGTACCTGGACCGATCAAACTGCATTGGACATATGCTTGACCGATCTTATTCAAAGCAATCCCACGGGGTTATGCACAGGAAGGTGGCCACACTCTTCTGGACATAATTTATGTGTAACTGCAGCTTTAACTTTATACTACTATATTATTATTGTGACTCAAAGCCCAAGTCTAGGCTTCCCCTAGAGTTCCATAGAGTGTGTGGAGGTAAAATTCTTGATTATGGATGTACAGTGTTGGGTCCCAAAGCGATAAGGATCCCAGCAAAAGTGTTACCGCTTTGGAAAAATCTTTCAAAAGAATATGAATAATATTCAGTTGCTCTATCAAGTCTACTGCAGTTCTACCATCACAATCACCATGTTGCAACAATGACTAATAAAGATGCTCCTTTGTGCTGGGCAGGACACCAAGCATGATACATATGTTTGTTGCACTGTATCAGCAACCCCCATTAGAGGCCAGCAATATTTTGTGAACCTGTGTGCTTTCAATACCAGGGTTGGTGACCTGATGTACTCTCAATCAAACCAAGCTACGCGTGACTGAAATTATTGGAACACTGTGGACCCAATGCAATTTTTAACAGTGGATCCCTTTGGCTCTAGAAACCTTAAGAACCAAATATATCCAGCATGTTTTGTCATCTAATTGTGCCATGTTTAATGATGTGCAGGAGGTAACTATTTAGCATGATCATGGATTATGGAGAGAGAGAGGCAGTGCACCTGATATCTAGAATTTTATAAAGCCAAGTAACTGACTTAAAGTCTCATAGGTAATGCAAGCCTCCCAACAGTCCCTATTTAGGCAGGCAACCCCGATTTAAAGTGTTTATTCCGCCAGCTCAAATGTTGGAATGTTAGGAGATATTACCCATTCAACTCTGCTCTTCATAGCGGAGCAGTGGTGAACGGGTGTCGTGCACCACTGCCACTGGTGAGCATGGTGCTGCATGTGACATTTTAGTTGAGGGGATTAGGAGCTACCCAGTGCTTCTGTATTGCTAGGCACACCCCCATTCTCATGTGCGTATGCCCCCTTTGTGATGTGGTCACTCCCTCTTTTGTACGCACAACGCCACTTTGCAGTGGCACTCTCCGTACTTCCAGATTTGATGAGTTAAAAATTTGGGAATTATGATCAATAGAAATAATCCGTAGAGATTGGTGGTCAAACCCTGGGCCAATGATATCCCTGCAATTTTCAAGACATATAACCAATTTACTGTACTATGCTATCTGGGCTTTTTTGCTTGTGGAAGTAGACTTTTAAACAGAAGTGTAACTGGGGGGAGCAGTAGAAGTTAGAGCCAGCAGCGCCTGGGTGGTATTGGGGGCTGAGAGAGCAAATTAGTCTACCAAGGCAGGAGGTGTACAATGCCAAGAGAAGAGAAGAGGGTCAAGGGTAGAACTTTGTGCAAAATCAATGAGTAGAGGGAGAGGTGGGGAGAAGGAGCCAGAGTTAGAAAAAGAGAAGGAGCAGTTGGAATGGGAGTAGTCAAACCAGAAGAGGATGGTATAAAATATAATATATATATATATATATATATATATATATATATATATATATATATATATATAGTGGCAAAATGGCGGTTGGCTACAGGCCGCTGAGGGGGATACAAATAACTTTTCTGGCAGTCTGCAGCCTCACACTGCAGACAGGTTTAAGTGTCCACACTACTCCACACAGAGAGCACAGAATCACAGTTGGAACACATGGTTGTGACTAATTAACTAAGGGTTCAACTAGTTAGTGCTTGGAAGGAAGCTTAAATAGCTGGACTTATGTTATGGGCGCTACGACCAATGCTAGCCAGTGGTCGTTGACTAGCGAGGGGACTGTGTCTATCTAGCAGCAGGGTCGCATGGAATTGTAAAGTTTTGGGTTTGTTTTGTGTATTGCTGGAACTACAAGTTGTTGTTTCTACCATCCGGACATTCCTGAATAAATTACAGAAATATGGTTCAGTATACCTGTGTCAGCATTGTTTGTTTAGTGTGCTTTTCACAATATATTATACACACTGATCAGCCACAACATTAAAACCACTGACAACTAAAGTGAATAACATTGATTATCTCATTACAATGGCACCTGTCAATGAGCAGGCTATACAAGGCAAGTGATAAACAGTCACTTTTTGAAGTTGATGTGTTGAAATCTTAAGGATCTGAGCGACAAGGACCAATTTATGATGGCTAGACAACTGGGTCAGAGCATCTCCAAATCAACAGGTCTTGTGGAGTGTTCCTGGTATGTAGTTGTTAGTACCTACCAAAAGTGGTCCAAAGAGGGAGAACTGGTGATCCGGCGACAGGGTCATGGGCGCCCAAGGCTCAATGAAATATGGGGAGCAAAGGCTAGCCCGTCTGGTCCAATCCCACAGAAGAGCTACTGTAGCATAAATTGCAGAAAATGTTAATGCTGGATATAATAAAATGGTGTCAGAACACACAGTGCATCACAGCTTGCTTCGTATGGGGCTGCATGGCCACAGACCAGTCAGAAGGCCATGCTGACCACTGTCCACCCCCAAACGCTCCTAAAATGGGCATGTGAGTGCAGGAAGTGGACTGTGAAGGACGTGTACGTCATTTACCTGGAGAAGAATTGGCATGAGGATGCACTATGGGAAGAAGGCAAGGCAAAGTACTGCTAGGAAACCTTGGGTCCTGTCATTCATGTGGATTCTACTTTGACATGTACCACCTACCAAAACATTGTTGCAGACTAAGTACACTGCTTCATGGCAACGGTATTCCTTGATGGCACTTTCTTCTTTCAGCAGGATAGTTCACCTTCCCACACTACAAAAATTGTTCAGGAATGGTTTGAAAAACATGACAGAGTGGGATGTGCTGGAAAAACAAGTCCAAGCCATGGAGGCCCCACCTCACATCTTACAGGTGTTAAAGGATCTGCTGCCACAGGACACCTTCAGAGGTCTTGTAGAGTTCATGCCTTGACGGGTCAGAGCTGTTTTAGAGGCACAAGGGGGACCTACACAATATTAGACAGGTGGCTTTAAAATGTTGTGGCTGATCAGTGTGTAATATATATATATATATATATATATATATATATATATCTCATCATTACCATTTATTTATATAGCGCCGCTAATTCTGCAGCGCTGTACAGAGAACTCATTCACATCAGTCCCTGCCCCATTGGAGCTTACAGTCTATATTCCCTAACATACACACACAGACAGACAGAGAGAGAGAGAGACTAGTGTCAATTTTTGATAGCAGCCAATTAACCTACCAGTATGTGTTTGGAGTGTGGGAGGAAACCGGAGCACCCGGAGGAAACCCACGCAAACATGGGGAGAACATACAAACTCCACACAGATAAGGCCATGGTCGGGATATATATATATATATATATATTATATATATATATATATATATATATATATATACACACACACACACACACACATATATATCTAAATATATTGCAAGAATGTGACTGGTAGAGATTGGGAAGGGAGGTATTTTTCTCCCAAGACATTGTCCAATGAGTTCTTAATTATGTCAGAGATCACCTGAAGTCTGATCTCTTATAAGGAGGATGTATCTGTTGAACTGTCGGGAGAGAATTTGTGAACTGACCTGTGATTCTGTTTGTGATCAATGCTGGTAGAATACACTGGATATATTTAGGATTTGTTTTTCTTTTAGTTAGAGCTGAGACTAGCAGGTTTGGTTCTATATTATTGTTTGACTAAACACAGACCAGAAAGCATGGTGAACCTTTGTTTTGATGCCAATAAAAGCCAGACAGACTGTGTTTAAACTTTTCCTTGTGAATTATCCAACTGGTAATGCCGGTAAGTTGCTAAGCCTACCTGAAAAAAGCTAAAAGCCACAATTGGTGGAGAAAAGGCTTGCAAGAAAAGATCTGTGCATGTTTTGTGAATTTCAGCAACTGGAAACTTGTATGTTTTTGTGCAAAGCAGCAATGGAGTAATAATGAATGCTCTTGCAGCTTCCAAACAAAACCAGGTAAGGAACACTGACTATTTTCCATGTTTGCTGCATGTGTGTGAAGATTTAAAAATGTAACTACAATGAAAATGTGTTACATTACCAATATCAAGTGGATAATTTGTCTAGCAAGAGAAGGAAAAGACACAAAGTATCTATGAACATGCCACACAAGTTTGATCATGTAAGCTGTTTCAGAAAGTGAAAGTCTGGACAGGATTTTGGAAATATGCCGCTGTTCATTACGCTGGTACGTGTCTTGGGTAAAAACAGCTACAAATGGCTGCAAAATCTGTTTAAAGAGGACTCAAATGCCAGTCTCCATCACATGGGAGGTAGTGCAAAAATCTTTGCAAAAGATGATAGAAAGGGACAATGTAGAAGCCTACTTGGCAATATTCCATTGGATTGCAAGAAAGAAGAGTTGCCACGAAACCACAGGAAGAGGTGCTAGCACCCTGTCTGACAGTTGAGCTCCAAAAAGATTAATTTGACCTTAATAAACCAGGTGCTTTTTATTACTACAAGTTAAAGAAGGAAATATTAGCCCATTTCAGTGGCACACACAGGGGGGGTTTCTGGGTCTCCAGAAACCCCTCCCCTCCGCTAAAGAAGTGCCTCTGTACTATCCAGCAGCATCGTCGCAGTCAAAGAAGCGTCCACGGCGGTGCTGTATTGTATACAGCACCGCTGCGGATGCTTCTTTGACAGCGCCGCGGCTGCTGGATAGTACAGAACTGCCAAAACGGAGCTGCGCATGCGCAGCAGCAATCGCTTTTTTTGCTTAAAAATCCTGCGTGCGCCCCTGCATTTGAGAGTAAGCAGCACTGTACAGTTCACAACTGGACCCTTGCTGCTGAGCAGTTCATGATCACAAATGTACCAATTAATTCACCAGGTGAGTGAATCAATTTGCTACAACCGTAGCAATCCTTGGCTGTGCAAATTTTTGATCCATCTCATTATCATGCGTGCACACCCTCGTTGCACCACAACTCCTCCTCGTTCCACCACAACTCCTCCTCCAGCCACTCCTCCCAACAGAAAACCATGCACAGCGGCCTCCCAAAGACATATATGAAGGAAAGAGTTGGAAAATGCTCCTATTTCCTCAATATTTGTGAAAACTTGACATTGTTTTTACATTTGCTGTGAAGCTGTGCGCTAGTTATTGTTTTCTGTTGTCAGTCATTTTCTGCAAAAGATGGCTAAAACTCAGCACTCGCAGTCATCTTCCCATTGCATTTATCAACATTTTGGGGGGTATTTATTTGTTCGTCCGGACCTCCGGAAAACTTGCACTCTAAAACTATTACCGTTAATACGGTAATTACTCGCTGAACTAGGGACCTGCGAGCTGAAATTCAGCGAGTAAATTACCGTATGAACGGTTTTTAAGCACAATTTTACCGTATTAACGGCAATAGTTTTAGAGTGCGAGTTTTTCGGCCGTCAAGCCGAACAATTGAATACCCCCCTTTGACTGGATTATTATTGGTCATCATCATCAGTTATTTATATAGCGCCACTAATTCCGCAGTGCTGTACAGAGAACTCACTCACATCAGTCCCTGCCCCACTGGAGCTTACAGTCTAAATTTCCTAACATAGACACACAAACACACAAACACACACACACACACACACACACAGAGACTCGGGTCAATTTTAATAGCAGCCAATTAACCTACCAGTATGTTTTTGGAGTGTGGGAGGAAACGGCAGCACCCGGAGGAAACCCACGCAAACACAGGGAGAACATACAAACTCCACACAGATAATTACAGTCATGTAAATGGCGATAAGCAGCCTTTTGCATGATATCAGCTGTGAAATTGCAGGGTGCGAGGCCAACATAAAGAGGTTACATGCTATGTCCTTCAATGGAATCAGTGACAAGAAAATATCTTGCCTCAATATATTGCCTCCAATGGTGACAAAATATTGTCAAATAGTTAATAAGCACCTGGAAAACATACTTGTAGGTTTGGTGGTCCTTTAAAGACACAAATGTGGTGTTTACATGGGGATGAGCGGTTGTGGTTCCCATGGTTTTATTATATATGTCAGAAATGACTACACTGGAACAACACTGTAAAAGTGTATGACATAATCGTTGTTACAAACGGCTCTACAGTATCTGCCATAGATAATACACAATGACTTGTTCTGGTCATTCCTCATTCCTGAAAAATGCTTCTCTTGTATTCTGTTGAACTATTTAGGGATAGGTCATACTGCTGACTTACTAACAATGATGCAATTGCGTAAGACTGGAGACTATTTGTGTGCTTTAATATTTCAGTGACTTTGGGTTAAAATGGAACCTTTGTTCAATGTCAAGAGCTCAACGAATTGCTACAGAATCCCTACATCTGTGAACTAGTTTTGTTCATTGTTAAAGTCATTTATTCTAGACCCATCTTTATTCCAGATATGATCAACGACAAAGAAAAAGAAAAATGTGCTTTTATTAATTGAATACCAGCCATGTTTTCTCTAAAACAAAAAAAGCTGAAATAGATTAATTTACTGTTGTCACTAAGAAACTGACTCATGTTCGGACGCAGGTCCATTTTCGTGCCGCATCTTGCGTGAAATATCTCTTTTCATGCTCAGAAACAGACCTTATGTCAAAGTAAACAATTACATGCAAATCATGTCCGAATGCAAATGAGTGGAACGGAGGAATGGGAGTGGGAAGGACGTAGACAATGTACAGTAAGTGTGCGTCCGAAGATGAAGCCGAAGCAAGTCCTAGGTTTCTAGTAAGTACGCTTGTTTCAGCAGTATCATTTGTACTAGATACAGGGCAGATGAAAGTGCCGACTAATTGTGATGACTGTGACGGCATCCTCTGTTTGGAAAAGAACACGTCAGCGCAGGGGAGGGCTGGCAAATTTTAGCCCCGGGGGGACTCAGCAGCCTATTAGAAACATTTTAGAGGAAAAAAAATGTAGTTGGGCAAGTGACCCAGCCCAAGGTAGCACACAATGGGACTGGCCCTGCGTATGCCTGCCACCAGCTAGTACAGAACATGTGTATGCAACTAAGAGAGATCATATTATATCATTTTTTTAAACCAACCTTTTTTTTATGATTTACTGTTTAGAGTTATTCATTTATTTTACAATATGCATTTTTCTGTATATGTTCTGATGTGATCTTATATTGCATATACGCTTGTGTGTATACTGCACTCTGCTCTGTCTGTTAACATGCAGCATGTAACGGTTAGGGAGAGTGTACTTACACACAGATTCAAATGGAAATGTATCTTGAGGTCCACTTGGATTTGAAAACTGGCGCAACTACGCTCAAATATCTGCTCCAAGTGCGTACAAATTATACGTAGATGTCTGGATTGTCCACTGTTTCATTGAACTTGCAATCTACTATTTTGTGCCTGGGGCAAAGGGAGAAAAAGTAACTCATCCAAGATTGCAACAAGCCAAACATGGGTTTCAAACCATGATCTCCAGCAGGTCTCCCACTATCATTGTTACATAGCACTTCTTAACATTGAGCTCAAAAACAGTAGGGTAAAACAAGTAAATATTAAATGCTGCATTGTCATATAGCAATATAAAATAGATACATGATATAGGTCATTCATATAGCCTCTGCATCTCAGCAATATAACACTGGAAGTAGTAAGTAGCATGTCAGAAAGCACTGGATCATTATTAGAACTCAAGAGTATTGACAAGGTGTAGGCGATACATATAGCAGGTCCTAGCTTGTCCTAAAAAGTTCAAAATATATGCTTAAATAAAAAATAATATAGCAATTTAAATAAAGTTATCTGTGCCATATGATAAGTGAATCAGTGAATAAAGTGCACACATATATGTTACACACATATAGTATTGTTCAATTCTGGAGGTAAACTGCTGGGGTTTTAATTACATGGAATTAACTAGAAGTACAAAAGCAGCTATAAGTTATTTTGCTTTAATTTGTTTCCCTATAGGATGACCAAAATATTAAACTACATTGACTAAAAATATTGTCACCCTTGCACTTTTTTCAAATAACTCATCATTTCATTTAAACATAAATTGAAATTGACATTATTTGGTCTCCACAATTCCTTCTCTGTTAAAACACAGAACCTTTGTTTTTTTATTCTAAATGTAATACTGTCTATCTTTGCAGGGAGGCGGTGAGGAAGGAGCCAGGGCCCCCGACCCTCTACATCTGCCATGCAGCGGGCCCCATCATCTCCATGGGCCCCGCTGCACGGCATCTGCAGCACCAATGGTAGTTCCGCCACTGACCTAGACTTGATATTTGGAAGCAAAGACTTTGGGCAAAATAACTGCAATCAACCACTTTGTACAGACATGGATGAGCTTTCTGCCCCTTCTTCTGGCAGATTGCTCTATTCATCTTTTTACCAAGTGCTCCATTTCTCCCAGATTTTAAGGGTACCTTCTCCCAACTGCTTTCAGATCTCTCCACAGTTGTCTCATTGCTGGTCACTTCATAACAGTGCAGTGTCTTGTCTTGAGCCAATCTTGTGTGCTCTTTGAAGTGTGTTTGGGTTCATTGTCCTGCACGAAGAACCGTGACCTTTGACAGAGACCATCTGACATGGAGTTCAATATTGTGCTTCAAAATGGCCTAGCAAACTCCAGATTTTACTGTGTCATGCACACACTCAAGGCACCCAGTGCCAGATGCAGCGGAGCAACCCCAAAACATCACTGCCCCTCCTCCTCCATAGGGAAGGTGTTCTTTTCTTTTTTGCTTTCTGTAAACATATGGATGATGTGCTTTACCAGAAAGCTCTAATTTGATCTCATCTGTCCACAGGACATTTTCCCAGAAAGAATTTGGCTTGTTTAGGTTGTTTTGGCAAACTCCAATCAGGGTTTCTTATCTCTTTCTCAGCAGTGGGGCCCCGCTGGGCCTCCTAGCTTATAACCCCCTTTCATTGAGTTGGCGATGAATGGTGTGAGTTGAAACTGCTGTACCTTGTGACTGAAGGTCAGCTGGAATCTGGCAGTTGATCGAAGTGCTTTCTCTACCATTCCAGCAATCCTGCACAGTAATCTTCGATCAAGTTTTCTCTTTACAAAAGATTGGCTACAGTGCCATAAGCCTTAAACTGACGTACGGTGAAAACGGGAAAATCAAGGTATCTGGAGATTGATTTATAGCCTTGAAGCTATGATTGGCTACAATCTACTGTCTGACCTCCTGAGACCATTCTTTTGCTTATTTCTTTCCTCCATGCTCGTTACAGTTCACACAGTTTAAACAATAATGTTCATACTGCAGGTGCTAAAGTGAATGAGAATCACCTGCTTGAATTCTAATTATTAATAACTAATTCTACAGGATAAACCCTCAGTAAATTGAACATTTCTGTGTGTAATAAGCTATTACTTAGTTTTCTGCTTTTTGTATTTTATTCCAGTGCAAATCAAGGAAATATAAGTGTGGATCCAAAAATATATTTGAAACTGCAAGTCTGCCTTTATATAATATATATATATATATATATATATATATATATATATATATATATACATATACATATATCTCCCTCTATACATTTAAAGATATGGCTGCACTGAATTCACCAAATACACAATAAATGCTGTTCTAGCTACTTTTCTATATTAAACACAGGGAATGTTCGTTCCACATATTGCAATATGTTAATCTTATCTCTCTCTCTACATCTCTCTATAGCTCCCTATCTCTCTATATATATCTCCATATAGTTCTCTCTATATATACTCCTATAGCTATATCTATGGTAATCTACAGCTCTCTCTCTGAATATATATATTTTTTCCCAAGAGATAGATAGCGATAGATACATAGATAGACATAGATATAGCTATAGGTGTGTGTGTGTGTGTATATATATATATATATATATATATGAAATGGTGCTACACCTTAGGGAAAGCTCAAGTCCAGAGAATAGGCCCCATTGGTGTAGAGTGAATAGAGTGAATGAGGATAGATATACACTCATGCATACACAGTGGGTATATTGGAAATTTAGAAGTGGCGCTATGGAAAATGTAAGTGAATGGAATTTGATAGTTTTACAATGAAGGCGGCAGTAGAAGTGGTGGTATGATGTACCACTGTGCACCAGCCTACTGCTAGCACTGTACATACACAAACATAATTCCCAGTAAAGATTTGTGTGGTCAAGTTCTCAAAATGCTACAAAATTAAAAAATAACAGGGTGTGGGTGAAAACCAGAATTGCCGGAATGATTTGGCTCCCTGCAGCACCCTCTACTGCTTGGTGTCTTGAGTGAAGCTTGTTGTGTTTTCTCTCCCTGTATAGTGCATTCTGTTCTGCTGCATAGATATGTTCTTTGCACTGTGTGTAGTGTTTGAAGTATGTGTATATATATATATATATATATATATATATATATATATCCTATCTTTGCCACAACTATTGCGCATTTTATATTACTTATGTATATCTATACATATATTACTTATAAATCATAGCTTTATAACTTGCTTTATAAAATGCTGGCTGCCAGAATGGGGCTCAGAGTACGTTAACCAACTATTCCGGCTTCCAGAATGGGGTTCAGAGTACCTTAGCCCGGAATGGATGTCTTAATATCTTAGCCATTCATTACGGGTGCTGGAATGGATGTCTCCGTATTTTAGCCATTCATTACGGGTGCTGGAATGGATGTCTCAGTACCTTAACCATTCATTCCAGATGCTAGAATGGATGCCTGCGTACCTTAGTCACCCATTCTGGCTGCCAGAATTGGGCTCTAAGTATCTTAGACTACTATTCCAAGTGTCAGAATGGGGCTCTGAGGACCTTAGCCATCCATTCCAGGTGCCGGAATAAGGTGTTGTTTATATGTATCCTGGAATGGATAATGTACTCAGAGCTCCATTTCGGCAGCCGGTATGGATGCTTAATGTATTTGGACCTCCATTACGGCAGCCAGATTTGATGGGTAATGTACCAGCAAACCCATTCTGCAAGCCGGAATGGATGGGTAAGGTACTCGGAACCCTATTTCGGGACCCAGAGTGGATAGCTAAGGTACTCACAGACCGATTCCAGCACCCGGACTGGATGGGTAAGGTACTCGCAGGCCCATTTCAGCATCAGAAATGGATAGCTAAGTAACTGGCAGACCCATCCTGTGTGCTGGACTGGATGGCTAAGGTACTGGCAGACCCATTCTGTGTGCTGGAATGGATGGCTAAGGTACTGGCAGACCCATTCTGTGTGCTGGAATAGATGGCTAAGGTACTCAGAGCCCCATTCCGACACTTGAAAAAGTTGTCTAAGATACCTGGGAGCCCAATTCTGGCATTGTTTTGACTGGATGGCTAAGATATTGAGACATCCATTCCGGTACCCGGAATGAATAGCTAAGGTTCCTCAGACATCTATTCCGGCAGCCGAAATGGGTGGTTAAGGTTCTCGGAGCTCCATTCCAGCAGCTAAAATGGACGGGTAATGTACTAGCAGATCCATTCTGGCAGCCAGAATGGATGGGTAAGGTACTCAGAACCCCATTCTAGGACCCAGAATGGATGGGTAAGGTACTCAGAACCCCATTCTAGGACCCAGAATGGATGGGTAAGGTACTCCGAACCCCATTCTAGGACCCAGAATGGATGGCTAAGGTGTTCAGAGCCACATTCCGGCAGCCACAATGGATGGGTTATGCACTCAATGCTCCATTTCAACATATATTCAGGCAGGTAGAACAGATAACTAGAATATATAGCTATGATATACAGAAATAAATATAAACACAACTTGCTTTACTCAAGACACCAAGCAGCAGAGGGCGCTGTAGTAAACTGACTCATTACGACGTTCCGGCATTCTGGTAATTCCGGTGATTACCTAATCCCAAAATAACACAATACTGAAAAATTTGTTGTTATATATTCAATTTGTAATGGCATCCGCCAATACATCAGTAAAATACCAGCCTCTACTCCAGTGTACATAGTTGTTACTTATTCCAACTACCAGACTATCAGGCATGCATCTTTACTTGTGTATTGTCAGCATTGTGCAAAATAGATCCAGCATCAGCAGAGAAATAAACACTTCAGCATTACTAGAGCTACATTCCATATGGCTGCTTGGAATACTAATTGCATTGCATTATATAGTAGATGCAGTATGCACTGGCTAGTAGCTGTTGTTTACAGCAAGCAGAGCACATAGTACATAATGAGAACACATACATAGGTTTACGTATAAAGAATATTTTGTGCACAAAAATAACGATCCACGTATCTGGCAGCAAATGTTATGTCCCTTTGTTAAGGGAGAACACAATAAGTTGCGAGCTAATGGGGCCGTTCCACCTTAATAGGAGGCGTGTCCTAAAGCTGCATTACCGAAGCTGGCAGGCTGACAACAGCCGCTGCTCCAGTGCCCTTTCCCCCCCTCCCTCCCAGACAAGCATCCACCCAGCAGCACCGGACAGGCAGAGCAGCACCAGCAGCAGCCAGGGTGGCTCTGCCGCTGAGGAAGTCCTGCAGAAAGATGGAGCATGGACAGAAGCCTTTTTACCATTGCACGACCACTGGGCTCCTCTTTTCTCACAGGTCTGCAGGACATCACCGGGCCAATTGCTTGCAGCCACTTTGCTGAACCCAAGAGCCAGCTGCAAGCTATGCCCATGCTTCCTGACAACTTGAACTGGGGGTGGGAAGAGCATGAGGTTTTGGCCACATAAGGAAAGAGCCCCGGGCTTCACCGAATCTGGGGGTTTCTCTGGGATTCAGGGGAGGGGACACAGCAAGGACCAATTTGCAAGAACAATAAGAGCTTCCTCAGCATGGTGGAGGGGAAGGAGAAAGAGAAAGAGAGAAGGTGGGGGCAGGAGTGGTGGATTATCCCCTCCCCCATCTACTTTCTGTATTATCCAGAGAAAGGAACCTCATTGAGATGGATTCCTGGGGCTACATATTTGGGGGCTTATCACAGGATTATGAAATGCACCAATCCACAGGTCACCAATGCAGGTAGGTGTCTACCCTATATATTTGTAAAGTCACTACAAAGTAAATAGAATGAACCCATTTTTGTTTACTGGATTTGAACCATTAAATCTACTTCCAACTACCAACAATCTTTATAGATGGACAATTCAATGAATATTCATCATTTTAAGATTTACTATGGTTTTAAAAATGTGACCTAATCACAACTTTATGCAAATCCTACTAATCTGTAGCTAAGCAGTAAAACTCCACTAAAGGTTTGTCCTTGTTGCATTTATGCCATAACTTAAATTATGCAATAGCAATATATGGAAAAAAATAACAAATACCCAAGACTAAATAAATGCAAAAACTTGCGTTTAAAAACGTAACACACTGATGTGCCCTAGTTTTGATTTCCATACTTTCCGGGTTGCATTTGAACGCGCAACTCTAAAATTGTTTAACCATCCAGTTTCTGCTTTCTGAGAAAGAGACCATCTATTTTTATCTATTATATAATGAGTCCCATTTTTACATCAACATAGATATCTTTCAAGAAGAGACAGGCTCTCTAAATCCCTGAGAGATGTTGGGTTCTTGGTGACCCCAACATACTGTACTCTTGATTTTGGCATTAGGGACACTCCTGGGAAAACTGTATTATTAACGCAAATCTCATACATTCCAGAAAAGTTAACAGATCTCAAGAAGAATTTGTCTTTTGTTTGTGGTTTATTTGTTGGGTTTTTTTTTTTATACTTAAATATATCAGTTTTCCTCATCTTTATTATCCCAGGCCTGATGTAGCCCCAGAATACATATGGCAAAAAGTTCACTGTGCTCATAAGATCCAAGGTTTGGGAAAGTTATGAAGGGTGGGGCTGGCCCAAATCAACACTGATTGTTTAATAAAGTATTCTCACAGCTGGCCCTAGTTATCCCTTTAATTGAATTGATTGAACGAGAGGGGCGTTAACGTTTCCACTCTGACACATCCATGTTGGATCACTTTGCACACCAAAGAAATGAAACAAACCTCAAACTTTGGTGCTATTTGTTTGCTCAAACACTTTTATAGGGCACCAGTGTGAACCACTGAAAACTTTCAGTAGCAAAAACACACAATTTCTGGGAATCCAAAAAGAAGGGGGTGAAATGAATTCTTCTGCACAGCTGTAGAGGATATAAAATTAACCCGTCTTCCACCAACATTGGGATAAGATTATGTATTTTACATCCTACAACGCAAACCCAAAAAAAAAACCCAGATGATTAATAGCACCCACACCCTAATATATAATGTTATAATTATAATACCTATTGTTAAGAGAGCTTATAATAATCCTAGTATCCATGGTGGATTTTGTTTTTATACAAATTAATTTTAAATCCATCTTAAACTCATCTAATGTATTACAAAATTTTAACAATGCGTATTGTTAAAAGCTAAAATAATTAGCACCCATTGAAAGTTTTATTTCCACATAGTTATTTTCAGACTGCATATCTGATCAATACAAAATTATTTTTTATGTATAGATAGTAGTAATATGCTAGCACTATTTTGAAATACTTAAACAAACAAAAAGACAAAAACAAACATAATTCGCATTTTTTCCATGGCAGAAACCCGTAAAACTTATACAGATTCAGACCATAAATTGTTAAATAAAATAAGAAAACATCCTCAGTTTTAATCATGCCTGTAAACAATTCCATGTAACCGGAGAGGATTTTATTTCATTATTTATTCCCAGGTGCAGACAGAAATGTTTAATAAATAGAAGGATAATTAACTTTCTGGACTCCCTTAAAGTCTGCACTGGTTCACTGCAATTTCTGGGTTTTCAATCAGATGTACGTATCCCAACGATTTATCTTCATGTACAAATTATAAACAAACCCTAATAATAAAAAAAAAAATCTGCTTTCCTTCTGCGATTTAATGCTGCAACATAAAAGGTACTTAAAAAGATAAAATTAGAAATCACAATGCTATTTTTATTACAAATTTACTTTTCTCAAAATCATTTTTATTTCCAAAAATACAGAATGTTGAGTTTTTATTTCACCTAACTACATATTAAAGGTTTTTTTTCTCTATTAAAAACCATTTACATTTGTGGGCAGAGGTTTGTTATGTGCAGTATTCTTTTAATGAATTTGTTTTTATAGTGTAATAAAAGTTTATAAAACACATTGAGAATGGTCGGTAATTAAGCAAAGGGCATAAACGAAATAAACATATAAGGAAATATATATATATATATATATATATATATTAGAGAGCGAGAGAGAACACAGTTGGCTATCTATAATTACTAATATAAAAATAGCAATATACAGAAAAATATTCATGTATAATAAGTGTTTTTCTTGGGAAATGTAGACTAGATACATTGAAAAATGTAAGCATGGACAATATCCAATTGTATTAATAGATATGGCTATGCATAGTCGAATCCTTTGTTCACCTAAGACAGCTACCATACTTTTGTAAAGATTGATTGCTATTATTAATAAAAATAAACGTCTAAATCACAACTTTCATGCTGACTGGGTTGCCCAGAACTGCTCCTGTTAAGTATTCTATTTCTTGAACTTCTTCATAATTTCAGCAGAAGTGAATTGGCGGAATGACAGAGAAATGTGAAAAAAAAAATTGTGCATAGTGCCTCAGGAAAGATTAAACTAGTATATAAAAATATACTTTTTTTTTTTTCCCCAATGCCAGAACCTTGTGATTTGGCTGATGTTAGATCTGCCCCAGATTTATGGATTCCCTTATTCCCAGCCCTGTGCTCCCTTCTATTCTGGGCTTATTTATAGATGTCATGGATATTTAAAGTTATTTTTTTTTACATATCATTCCCACCCAGTTTAATGCATAGAGCTCTTTGATGCACACAAATAAGTGACAAGCTGTTCGCAGTGCAGATAGGCTGGCTGTAAAATAACACATACACCTAAATATCACATGTGCGTGGAATATTTGGGGGGGTAAATAAAACATTTAACACTTTAATTGCCAGAAGTCTCTGCCATAGAATGTATGTCTTTGATAGAGGATGTCTATTGATTTCTTTGTTTTCAGACTTTTCCATCCTGAAGGCCGCATTCCTGTGTAATCAGATGCAATAAAATTTAATTTGCGACCAAATAAGTGGTGTGTGGTGTTATTTTAAAAAATGAGATTTGACGTGTGTGCACGAATCCCATCTGTAGCAATTATTCATGTAATTTGTGTAGAATATTCCATGTTGTGCAGGGCACATTTATCTATTTTTAGCTATCTGTTGAGATATTCCCTAGGCATAATGTAAATAAGTGAATTTGAACGGAGGCAGCAACCGTCTTTCTTTAGATAGTATTTTTTAGCACTTTGCATGTTGAGAAAAATGTAGTTAATTGCTGCAGGGACTATGTTTTAAATTTTCTTAAAAACACTGTTTAAAAAAATAATAGCTGTATATTTGTCTTTTAAAACAAAATATATCCATTTGAGAAATTTTTTTGGAGCAATACATTGGTGCTAACTTATCTCATTTTTACAAAACTATATAAAGTCTCTAATGCTACTAACATGTTGCTGCATGAAATAGTGACTTATTACAAATTAAGGGCTCGTTCACACCAACCCACTTTTTTTGTTGCATTTTTTTGAACATTAATAAAGTGTCTTAAAAAATAGGTCAAGTAAGAGCTGAATGTGCGCCATCTTTTAAAATTTTGGAGTGCAGCATGCCCTATATCTCACGTGCTTGCATGTAATACAAGTACTTTATGATGGTAAAAGCGCAAACTATGTCATTTGTGTGCCATCGTTTCAGGCATTTTTACGCACTTTGTCAGCACGTGTGTGAACGAGCCCTAATACAAGATAATATTATGAAGCAGTAACAAAACAATTATACATTTGCACTGCAAACATTTCCCATGCCTTAATACAGCTCTCGGCCAAGATACTGGACAAGGTTTGATGTAAAATGCAGCAGCCATTACACATCTCGGAGACAGTCCCTCAGCCTGCCATCTTGTATCAATATATAAAACTGAGGTTGGTGCCCTACCAGTGCTTCTGGATGCATCTGTGTGTTATTAACAGGTACAATGTGCCTTAAGAAATTAAATGTTAAATTAATTATTTATGTTTTTTATTTTGTTTTAAAGAATTTGAAAATATGCAGTGGTGATATGCAGAACACCTATAGTTGGAAATAAAAATCAACTAAGATTGACATGGGTCTTAAAAAAAATAAATACAAAAAAAATGTTTTATGCTTTGTTTTCAACATGATTTTAAAAATAGTTGTTTTTTTTTCACAAACAAATTAATAAAATAAATTATATAAAAACTTATCTGCAATCGTCACATAACCAGAAAGGTTGGGAGCCACTGAACTAAACCAACTTTTTTTCTTTTCTTTCTTTTTAGTGAAAAAGCTGTGAGAGAATATATTGTACAAATCTGTAGCCTGTAGAACCTCCAATTTTATTTTAAACAAATATTTTAATTGTACAAATCACTGTTCAAGGTACATTAAGAAACAGCTGTGCAGAGATAACTGTTACACTATTACAAACACAGGCTGACACTTTTAACACCTAATTGTCTGAACTCTTTTGAGGAACATATAGGAACAGCAAGGTTTGAGGAATGGCTTCAACTAAGTAATATTAAAATCAGCCCATGCAATCAGTTTAAGGGTGTATGCACATGGGCCTTCAGCCCACTGTGCCCCTCTGCTGGAGCTGCATTCCATTCAAAACAAAATGCTGCTCAAGCAGCACTTCTTGGATCCCTATGGTGATGGCAAGGGCTGTTGACATGGCCAATAGGGCCACCACATGATGAATGCTAGATGAAGCGTAGACACAACTGCCAGTATCTCTTTCCCTGTATTCCGTTGTGCACTGACCCTGTGTTGTCCAAGAGACTGTGTGGCTGGCCCTTGCGATTGCCATATAAACCCGTGATCCTTTTTAAAGTCCATTTGCGCTGCGTTTCGTTCAGTTTGCATTGAACAGAACACAGTAGAATCGTCGGAGCAATGTGTGCTGAATTCCTGTCTGCATGAACTTTACAGGTTATTTAAACAACCCCTGGTCCAACAAGTCTAAGCATGGAGTGGCCTTGTAGTTCAACAACTGTGCTACAGGATGACCAGACCTGGTTTATTCCCTAACTATTTAATATTTCTGTATGTATTTGTATGTACTGCCAATATGTGTTTTTCCAGCAGAAATTAGGAATAGTATGTAAGCATGTAATGTGTGAAGAATCACTTAACCAAAGCTGCTCTAAGTATAGTGTGTGTGTTAGCAGCCAAAGATGCAACATACTGTATACCAATTTCTAGGATATACAGTATGTACAGTACTATGCTTAGTAATTTACAGCATCATTCTCCTGTAATTCTGGTGAGAGGAGGAACTAAGGCGGGAAGTTGAGGGGGGTAATTTGATAAGGAAAAAAAGAAGGGGAGGGGGAGTCAAGTTGATTAGGCCCAGCTCCCTGCAGAATGCTGTACAATGCCAGCGTTGTCCTTGTAGATAGAAGAGACGAATGTCCACATATTAATTTGCATACATGGGATCACTTAGTGGGCTCCAAATGATTTGATTACTGCCGAGCCAAATTGGATGTTTGTGAACTTAACAAAAACAATAATGTCTTGAAGATGAATCGCTTCATGGGCCCCAGCCTTGTTTATCTCACAAGTCACTTTTAGGAACAAATGTAGATTTGCCGTAATTATGTCTGTGAGCTTTTCATGTCCACATTTACACCCTGGCCGCTAAAATAAAGTTACCATCAATTGTCACCGGACTTTGTGTGCTTCTTCCAGTGGGTGGTTGTGTGTGAGGAGATTTTATTCGGTCTCCTTTA
Organism: Mixophyes fleayi; assembly: GCF_038048845.1. Lineage (NCBI taxonomy): Eukaryota > Metazoa > Chordata > Amphibia > Anura > Limnodynastidae > Mixophyes > Mixophyes fleayi. The sequence goes on from NC_134407.1 coordinate 77,021,238, forward strand.
AATGGTCCAGACAAGGAGAAGTTTAAAATGCTGCCTTTAATTATGTTTAAATCTCTTAACTGTTCCAATTTTTCCAACCAGCTTTAAAACAGGATTCCAGAGAGGAGTTTGTGTGTCAGGATTAATTTGAAGGAACATGAGTGGGTCAAACCTTTTCCTACAGCAATTTATGGAAAGCAAAATATATAGAGGAAGGGGTGAGGGAGGGGGGGGGATTCGCTTTTGTTGGCCACCTGTCTAGTTTTTCTATGTTTCTAAATATAAAGCAAAGTTGTTCCAGTCAGATAAAGGGACCAGGAAGCTGAGGTCCCATCAAGCTGGGTCTGCTGTATCCCCAACCTATTAGGGGGTGGGGAATGTCAATTTTACCAATGTGTGACCCCTGCACTTTCTTCTTCTTAATGCATAAATCACGTACTGTTGTCTACTTAGTTTCCAAGTCACCACTTTTTGTCTGTGGTAATATAGCCCCCATTCACCCCAAGTTACAATATAGTAACACTAATATTTAATAAATATAATTACCAATTGTACCATTTGTAGCCTTGTTCACTCTAAAATATATATGTATAAACGCATGCATAAATATACTGGGACTGATTCATTAAGGAAAGTCAAGCAAAAAAAAAAAAAAAAAGAGTAACTTTTCACCTGAGCAAAACCATGTTCCATTGGAGGGGAAAGTGCATTTTAAATGTGGGGACAGATTTAAAGTTGGGATAAGGCATGTCCTAGATTAACTTTAAATTTCAGTGTACAAATAAAGCTATCAAGCTTGTGTGTGCTATATGATAAAAAAAATCCAGTATTTAACTTATGTGCAAAATAATAAACTAATTTGCACCCCTTGCATTGTAACATGATTTTGTACAGGAAAAAACTTACTCAATTGTTTTGCCTTTCCTTAATGAATCAGGCCCAACATGTACCAATGTCTGTGGTAATGTAGTCCCCATTCACCACAAGAGTCGTTACCATTATTGTCTTTGTGTTACCTAGTATTATTACTGTGTTTGTCCCCTATTGTAAAGCTCTACGGAATTTGCTGGCGTAATACAAATGATGATGATGATGATTGTTGATTTGTACGTTGCCGCAGTGCTGGACAATGGGGAAAACCGAGCACACATAAAACAGATATACAAGGTAGACAAAATAAATACAGATGTGAAAATAAAGGGTAGTCCTACTGACAGCTATTAAAGATGATAAGATACACACACACAAATATTTCATCCAAAATTATATATAACAAAATGTCTATGGGAATATATTGCCTAACAAACAAATATTAAAGCTGACAATTGCTAGAGGATAGAAAACTAAATTTGATCACATGGAGACAATGCACAATCATTGCAAGGTTTATTTACATAGCACCAGTGCTGCACAATAGAGTTTGGAAAGAGAGCATGAAGGTCAAGGAGCCTAGAGGTGCTTAGGGCTCCTCTCCTGAGATTGCAATCAGACGGTCAGTCTGCAGGTCACTTGAGAACTAAACATTCATATGTTTCAAGCCTTGGGTCACAAAACATAGCCGTTTCTGTTTTAAATGCATACAGCTGTATGTGGAATAATTCAGCCAATACAGCACAGAGAGACACTATATAATGGATAGGTTGTTATTATTTATGTGTAAGACCATGCTGCCCACCCCCATTGGTTATAAAGAGCATGTCAAGATGAGAGGAGATAAAACTACAGAAATACAATGTAGTCTGTTTCCCCAGCTACTCCAGGTTCTCTCACCTGCTTTTGGCTAGCAGCTGTGACAGAGGGGAGGGTGGCGTGTCCCCATCCCTGCAGCTTCCAAACAAAGCCATAGTTCTAACCCCTTACATGCCAGAGCATATTTGTTGCATTGCTGTTCCTCCACTACTAAATCAAAGAGGACCAGTAAATAAGTAACTAATTTAACACACTTTACCAGTCATTGCTTTGCTATTTCTTTTATGTGGCTTGTATTAAAGTGGAGGCATCACCTACACCAGTGTCTTAAACTGCAGCACATGTATCCCAAATATGCCTAAAACAGATTCAATAGTTACTTCAGGTTAAACTTACAACAACAGTTTAATGTATTGGTAAAGAAAAGGCAGTATACCCACTAGTGTTAATTTGTGTTAAAAAAAAAAAGGTGCAAATGCTAGTGAAAACACAGGTCATTGGAGGTCACCAAGACTTTGTAGGCATTCTCCTACAATGAACTCTTGTAAATGGAGAAAGTAGCATTCAGAAAATCAATGTACCTGAACGCAAGCATTAATGCATGTGGGTGTGTGTTATATGCATGTAATATAACGTCAGTGGGCATGAGGCCTAATGATATATAAAGCAAATTCAATAAGATATTGTTTTAATATTTAAAGATATAAGGGGTTACTTGGTATAAATGTATACTCATTAGGGGTTACTTGGAATACATTAACACACATTAAGGGTTAAAGATATGAAGTGAAAAAGGGGTATGTGATGCTATAAAGTTTAGAAACGTCTGATCTACATACATTGATGGCAACTGTTTTGCAGATAACTAATAATCATAAGAATGAAGCCTATCAGTTCACTAGCAATTAGTGATATCACTTAAGAATAAGTTATTTGGCTCCTATTGAGTTGACATACCAAGTATTAGTTCAGCCCAAAATAATGGCTGCTTCCATTCTATGCAGATGACGGGTCCGCTAATGTGCTTTTTATATATATTGCCAAAAGATAAACTGTAAACTGATCTCAATAAATCCTAATATCTTGTTCAATTGGTTCATGTATCTTTTTTTCTCTAGGGAACTTTAAATCTTGTCTGATAGGACTAATCAGTATATGCTAATATTAACAAGAAATGTCTATTTTCTTTTACATTTGTGTCACCACATTCAGCTGAAGTTTGCTTACTTTGCATGTTGATTCATGTTATACATACCTATGGGACACGTTTGCTGGCTATGCTTGTTAGAGGCAAACACTTTAAAAGTCTATATAAAGTATAAGCAACAGTGCCACCCCCAGGCAACATGAATGGACACTCACCAAGAACATCATATATTATATGTATCAATGTATTATAAAGTATAGAAACATTCAGATTTATATATGGCTAGTACCACATTTTCTTTTCCATATGTATAAAACTTCTGTTATAACTTTGTTAAAAACAATCAGTTATTGTTTCCTTTACATATATCATCACATTTATGCTGTGCATGAGGTATAGGCACCAGTGACTCTTGCTGTGTGGCACTACAAGTCCCAGCTGCTGGGATTTGTAGTTCTGCTATAAAGAGTTTAGCTTTGCCATACATATTGAAGGTTGAATTTCAGAATAACTGCATTGCTCTTGTGGAATACATCGCTTATGCAAATAAACAACAGTAAGCGACAATCTACATATTTATTGTTAGAAGTCAGTTTACACTTAGATATTATTTGCACACGAATAACAGAAAGTATCTCATAGATCAGTATGAAAGTTACAAAAACTAATACATAGACTACTTAGAATAGTTAAAACTTTAGTAGCATTTATGCCAACAATTATAATGTGAGCTGTCACCCAAATATACCCAGGCCTGGCAGACAGTGAGTAATTTAACCCTTGATGCAGCACAGTGGCTAAAGGTTTTTCCACTGCCCAGTATTTGCTCTTCTAGCCTCGCTGTTACATAGGTGCAGTATGACATCTTGACTAGGTGGTATAGATGCCCGAGCCTGCTTAGTAAGATCTCCCCAAATATTACCTCCACTTGTTGGAGATGTAACTCAGCAATAGGTTCTCCACTTTACATTTGGTGGGATTGCCCATGGATTGTCCCCTACTGGTGGGGTTTAATGTCAGCTCTCATCCGACATATTAAAAAGTGAAATTTCAACAGATCCAGGCTTTTGGCTTCTCTTGCACAATACCATTCCCATATCAGCTTATAAAAGATCACTCCTGAAGCACTTAAAGATCCCTAGCTGATTTCTTAATTGGAGATCTGACACACCCTCCCCCATAACAGGCTGGTTTAACAGAATAGACTTTTACATGGGTATGGAAGACCACATCCTCTCATCCCAAGATAGATTTGCAGAGACTATCTCCACATGGTTTAGCTGACTAGAGTTTAAGGAAACTGCTACCTATAACACTTACATCAATGCAGCTACCACTCAACCCCCTATATCATCTTCAGTATAGGTTAATTGGCAAGATATACGCATATCCTTTTACCCTCATATCTAGGCTCTCCCATCTTAAGTCCACATGTCTCTCTTACCCAACTTCTGAACCCACTCACCCTATTCCCCTTTTCGACCCCCCCCCCTCTTCCTTTCCCAATCTAACCGACCATTTACTATTCTTCCTCCCCTCTCTTCTTAATATTTGCAAACTTTTTTCTTTTTACTATGCCATTCACATATTTGTTAAAATAATGATAATATACTTATATTTCATTGTGAAAGTTTCATTATTTATTTGGTATATAATCTGCTGTTTGCAATACATTAAGAATACATAAAATGTGAGTTCTCTCTGAAGATAGAGTAGATTTTTTCGATTGCTTGGAGTGTTACACGAAAACCAGTTATTGCACTTCTGATACTCTCTTCCCTCCACCCAAATATCCTATGAGTTTTGGCTTTGCAACGCTAATAATAATGCCTTCATGCTGGAAGCCACAGGGCACCATTGCATACAAATTATGTGCCAATCTCTAACCAATATCCCAGTGTCAAATTCAAGTGCTGGTGTTACATGAAAATGGGCATTTACTATTATCACTCCCTGAGTGTGTGTGTGTGTGTTCCCAATTCTATTGCTTTACCAAGCTGAGGACCCTTCCCAACCACTTAGCATGTTCTGTAGACCAGCAGTATGAGCCCAAGTTTAGCTGTTTTTTTTGCTTTAAACAAAATCACACTTAAATAAATTTGTTAGGATAGGGTTTTACTTAGTATTAGGAAAGACTTAAATAACTTAAGCCCTAACTCTACCCTAACTCTCTTTCCCAAACCCACCTCCACAATTAGTAAAAACCTCCAAATCTTAGCTTGACCCGAAGCTTTAGAGAAATCCTGACTCTAACCCGAAGGACTTTATTTTAAAAAGAAAATGCCATCCTTCTCCTGGGAGTGCACTTCCTATCCACAGAGTCTGCCTAGTGGAGCCCTGAGTGTGCATTTTCGAAGCTTGAAAGTGTGTGTGTGTGGGGGGGTAGAGGGGGATACAGTAAATACTTGGTTTTCCTGTAACGCTGGTCCAGTAAGGAAGTGTCACAATTGCTAGTGTGGCGGTAGTCTTACACAACCACAGCAATTGCCTTTGATGTGGCAGTTTCGGCATAAATGTGCACAAACCTTTATTCTTACAACAATAAAAGCTGGTAACACACACGCAAAATTAGGCCACACATCCTAGAGACCGTTAGATCAACAGCTGGAGAGCTATAGAAGCATGAAAAACTGAAGAGTTAAGATGTGAAATCTAATGAAATGCAATACAGTGGTCCATTGGGAATTGACTAATCAATGCATTTCTTCACAATGAGATATTGTCATTAACCCTTCTGCTTCCTGACTGTGGGCTGTGTAAATAATGGTCAGATATAAGCGGATATTCCATATCCTTTAAAGCAGTATAGAGGTATAACAGTTGCCATTTAGGTAATAATAACTAGTGAATCAAAATTAAATAATTGCATCCAAAACTTAAAATTCAGTTTTGAAATAACTTTACTTGCTGACTCTAACTGTCAACTTTGAAATAAAGAACCTGATCTTGTGTTACCATGTTTCACCTGTCCAAACATTATGAGTACATGCATGTTATCCACACTTGAAAATTGTCATTGTTCTGACATTTGTTTTTACTATATACGTATCTAAACTTTTTCAATAAAATGTTGTTTACAATAAATAAATAAATTCAGTTTTGTGTTGAATATCAGAAGTTATTTGCCACCCCAATGCCCAACGCTTCCCTTTGCCAGTATGTTGCCCATGGCAGTGCTTGCCCCACTCTCCATGCTCCTGCTGATCTTACTGCTTACTACACACTGACAGCGAGCTGCCCAACAATACAATCAATGAGTGGAAACCAGCAAAGTGACATCAGTCGCATGCAAGACATTGGGGGACCCACCGGCCCCCAGGCTAAGTAAATTTTTTGGAGTGACCATAACTTCCGCCCAAGAATAAATCTGGAGTTTTGGGTGAAATTTTGATGTCAGCATCCAAGTTTGTACTGTGGTAGTAATGTAAATTGAGGCCATGACCCATCATTTTACTATCTTATCTAAAGACAGAGACATCCTGGCTGCGTGTGCTGGGACATGTAGTTCCAAAACAGCTTTAGCTTCCCTATCATATTATTCACAGAGAGTACCGCTTACAACATTTGCCATCATTGTTTTATTGATGCAAAAAAATGTATTTATAAATCTGTTGTGAAGTGGTTATTGCTGTAGGTAAAGGTCTGATGTGTAGGACACGTCACCTTATAAACATAGTGTGATAATAGTAATTATTTATTGATGGAATTGCACTTATTCCCCAGTTGCCAAATGATAATGTCTCAATCAAGACAATAGCCATAAGAAACAAAGGATGTATGTGGTGTGTATTAGTTTACACTGTCTGCTATAACGGTATGATAGATGAAAGGAAAGGAAGCTCGGTGGCATAGTGGTTAGCACTTCTGCCTTACAGCACTGGAGTCATGAGTTCAATTCCCGACCAAGGCCTTTTCTGTGAGGAGTTTGTATGTTCTCCCCATATATGCGTGGGTTTCCTCCGGTTTCCTCCCGCACTCCAAAAATATTTCACTAACAGGCCCTGAATGGCCTGATCTCATCCAATGTCGTCAGTCATGTGTGTGACCAAATTGTTCATGTTGCAAGAATTGGACCAAGTATAACCAACATTAAAATTGATATATAACACAGCAAAAGCAGCTGGGAAAGCGAGAGACACTACATTCTATCAAATAAAACTTTTACAGACTTTTATTACCCTCAGCCCACTCTGTGAGAAAGCTTGTTTTTAGCTTCTAATTTCTTATCTCCGCTTCATTATCCAAGAGGTAACCACCACCCCCTTCCCTACTCCTACTTTCTTTTTCTTCCCTCTTTTTTTTTTTTCCTTCTTAAATAAAAACCAGGCATCAGAATGTCTTCATTTTCCTTTTATGTTTATAGTACATTTGCATTTATTTATAATTGTTGTAATATAACAAATTGCACTCTGATTGCATTTATCCTCTGCATAGGATGCTTATCTGTTTTTCCTTTTGTTTGTATTTAATTGATGGCTAATAAAAAAGTTGTTTAAAAAAATGTACAGATTTGTGCCTAAATTAACCTGCAAAAAAAAAAAAAATAGGCGTGAGGACCATGCAATAAATGGTTTTCAGAGACAAAAAAAACAGGTTTCCTTTAATTGTACTGAAAACCTTACACAATAATGTTTAGGGCCTGGGGCCAAGAAGATTTAAACACCACTGTTTGAACTAAAAAAAGAGAGAATGCAAAATATGCACGTTAATGAAACCCATGCAAGTGTTTTACCTGCAGCTCTGTTGTTCTCACCACCCACTATAATCAGACAATCCCCTGCTAGCCTACAGTACTTGAGAATACAGGTTTGTGTAAAGGGTATTTTTTTCTGCCTCGGTTCCCTCACCCCATGCTCCTAGCCACTAAAATCCTTTCCATCTTGCTCGGATCATTTCTGCCTAGCTACAGACGAATGGCCTAGCAATTAACCCTCTCTGGACACTAGTCATAGTACCTAGGTATTAGAAAAAAGCACAAACACCACCAGCACATCGAGAAAGGTCAGAAGAGTATTGCGTAAAAATAGTAACTTCCAGGGAAAAAAATATTTTTGTTAAAAAAAATAAAGTACATTGTTTTCAGAGAAAAGGGGAAACATTCTAGCTATAAATAAAGCATATATAATATATAACAATCATAAAATACATGGGTGGCTTTGAATTAAGAAGCCCATTGCCACCCATGGTGAAGGGTTAACTGCAGGAAAAAATAACAAGATACACTGAGTAACCCCCCCCCCCCCTTACTTGTATCCAGGTGTTTGCAACAGGAAGACAGCCTAAACAGTGTAACTGTTTGTTGGTGCAATAAAAAGTGTCAGGCCTGCATATATTTCTCTTATTTATTTTTGACACTAAATAACAGCCAATGCTTTCCTCCCAAGTAAGAATAACTTTTAACAACTACAGTACAGGCTGTAACTTCAGAGGACAGGCAGGATGAGGAGATTCTGCAGATGTGACAGCTGGTTCAGCCAAGCCACCGAGAGACACTGAAACAGCACAGGAAGCTACAGCACCAGGTAAAATGCCATGAAATGACAATTCACATCGCAACTAGGTGTTAAATCACCTTTCAGAATTCACTGCCAAATTTCACCCCATATATAAAAACTGGATTGCAAACATGTCAGAATTAGGTAATTCAATTAAAAATAATTTCTTAAGGTGAATGTGGTGTTACTAACTATTAAGAAAAGATTACTGACAGTAAAAATTCAGCCAAATTTCATGCATTAGTAAGAAATAAAATAATGGACATCCTACCAACACTATTTACTATAGTCAGAAGTACCTACCACCAATGGGACCGTGTAGGGTTGTAAACCCATATTCTTGCACTGCATTATGATGTTGCCACTCTTTTGAGAAGAATGTTGTTACTACAAAACTGTGTGTCAGTAAAATGTTGCTTTTCAGTAAATTGTAATAACATTTTTAGAAAAAAGTAACATGAAATGCTTGGCAACCCTGTTGGTTATTCTAACATGCAATGGCATTTGTGCTTTTAAAACATAAGTGATATTTACCTGATTACTGTGTAAAATGTAACAACCTTTCATCTAACTCCATAAACTAGTGGCGGAGTCCATTGTTCTTTTAGGCTACACGTGTTTAGGGGCAAACACAGGATTATTAAGAGAGGGGGTACAAATGGTTTAATTCGATATAAAGGAAAAAACTAAAATAGTTGATACTGCATACGAAAACAAATAAACATTGATAATATGCATTAAAACAATTATTGGCACTGCCAATTAAAACTAGCAATAAAAAAAGCTAGCTATTTCCACCCAATACAATTTATTAAACCACTCTTTAAATGCTCATACCCACAGAGGTGTTATTGTGCTTAAACTTATAGGTGGGCACAATGCTTAATAATTAGGTAGTTTGTATTATATATATATATATATATATATATATATATATATATATATATATATATATATATATATAGTGTGTGTGTGTATATATATATATATATATATATATATATATATATATATATATATATATATATATATATGTATATGTATATATATATATGAAATCTAATTAAAGCTTTAATATAAGAGGCAGGCTTCAATAATTGTTTTAATGATGATTAATCTACTAAAGGAGTCTATAACATATTTGCTGCATCTTCCACTGAACAACAAGGTTAGGCTGGATTTGATATACTGAGCAATCAACATGTCACTGGGTGTCTAGGCTTTATATTTTCACTATGCACACACAATCTATTTAGTCATCTCATCAGGACCTCCTATAAAGTAGGAGCCACTTTTTGGATATTTTAAAGAAATTAAAATATAAACATTTAAACAAAGCATTATTACAGTGCTGATTGTAAAAAAAATCTGCTCTACTTCAAGAAAGATAATAGCTTTAAAATAATAATTGAAAGTGCACAGGACACTTTTGTAAGGTATTGAGGTATCTGCATTAGCTAGGGTATGCGTAGGTTGCAGGTCTGTTAGTACATACATATGTAATGATATATTTATGTAAAAGGGGACAATGAAATACAGAAAATATAGAAAATAGAATTGAAACTTTAAATTATTTCAAGGCTATTATAACAGTGCAACTCACCTAGCAAACAAAAAACAGCACACGGAGCCTGTGCTGCAAAGGTCCATGGGAGGAGCTGATGCTATTAGGCATCAATAGCTTTATTTTGGCCATATTATAATGTACAGCAGCCACGGCACTGCTCGGAGAAGCATCTTTGGTGCCGTTGTAAAGTACACCCACATATTACTGCAGCACACCAAAGTTTTATTTTACATAAAATGTTCTTCAATACTATTGATCAGAAGAAATTGATACATTTATATGAATAGAGAAGCCAACTATTATTAAAGTGGACTGGTCTCCTACACTCAATGGAGGCAGCTTTGTTAGCTGAACCAGTATATTAATGAGAATGATGTTTATCAGTCCAGTAGTGATATCACCGAGGCACAAGTTTTAGGAAGCATAAAACCATAGTTGCCTACTCTCCAGGAATGTCCTGGAGACTCCCAGGGGCAGGCAATTGTCCCTGATCCTGGCTGGCTGTGTAAACTAAATGGAGTGGGCTGGGCCTAGAGATGTCATGGACCCAGCATCGTGGCCCCACCCCATGTTTTTATTGGTTCAGATTAGTGGTGTCCATTTTGGGGGTGGGGCTAATGACGTGATTCTTGAAGCCCCACCCCCACACACCCACCTGCACCCCGGACCTCTCGAGAATCATCTTACCCATGTTGGCAAGTATGCCTAAAACAAAGGAGAAAGTACAAAATCTGATTTGGTGGCACCTTTAATGTGAGCAAATGCACCTAGATTTCCACCAAAGCACATGGGTCTTCTGAAGCAAATTGGCAGCATTTGCAGATGTTTGCACTAGCCAATCATTTACCAGCTCAGAGCTGGCGAAGATTGGGGCTCATCATCATCATTTATTTGTAAGTCGCCATAGAAATCCGCAGTGCCGGGCAGTGGGTACAGCAAGTCATCTATAAACCCAGAACAAGTGCATGCTTTTAATGTGGTACATTTTGCACACTACAATTGCACTTCAGCGAGAACCACTTTTCTAGGGGCAGTTTGCAGAGTGTAAAAAAAAATCAAAAGCTTCAAACACACATAAGGGACACTCTTTAAAGACAGTGCTGATGTCTCTTCACTCATTAAGCCATATATAAGGCTAAAGAAAGCAGTATTTTAAGAGGAAACCGGAAACATTTATTTTAATGAAAGGGGTGTTTCCAATGTGATTGGAGATTAGAGATCAGATTTTCCCACCTCCCCGCAAACCGAGGTCCCCGTCTAGTTTGCTGAGGCTTCTCCTAAGAGAGGAGAGTAGATGAGCACTTTTAAGAGCACCAGTACAATACTTTGTAAAAGATGTCCACTGAATGAACGGTTACAGTTTAGCAGCACAAATGTCTGGTAGCTGATTGTTTCAGCATGGCAACAGGCTATGAAGCCCCATTACATTTCATTCTATGTATATCATATACATTTGACTTTTGTTTTGACAAGATAAATAAAGATAGTTGTTCATAGCTGTATAATGATTTGCACTGAAGATATGTTTTAATATGCATTAATATGCATTAGCTTTTCTGATTGACTTGTTATACATTTTGATAGAATTTGAAAATAAAAAGATAAAACAAGGTGTGTCTGTGGTTCATCTAGTGGAATGCAGAGCAGGGTAACACAACATCCGTGAATTAGTACCTTTGAAAGTCAGAGGCGTTGATTTTTAAAAACGCATGCACTGTTTATTTAGGATGTTTGGCTGTTGAATATTGTATAAATATTAAATAAATATTCTGTTATTATGACATTCATTGCAATATGTTTTACTAAATAGCAGTATGAAATATGTGAATAATATTCCTGTTATACGACAATTTACAGGTAGCGAAGTATGAGGTTCATATCAGGTGAATCGAATTGCTGGTTTTCAGCAGCCATTGTTTATTGAGTTTGCTTATGAACTTCTATCAATCATTTTGTAACACACCAAATGCCCAAAGGGATTGGGTTTCCTCTCACAAATTTTGTATAGCTTTTCAGAAACCAGAAACATAAAATAAAAAAATAAAATCATCAGTAATGTATGATAACAATGTCCTACACAGAGAACCTGATAATTGAGCAGCTCCTCCTACAGTCACTGTGAAGAGCACTGACCTTCTGGCATATCTTCAATCCCTCAAAAAACACTCTGCTCCTGAACTTCTAACTTACTGGCCATCCAACATAACCCTTTCCATCGTGTACAAAGATACTTTGCTCGCAAACTTCTCAATTACAGACATCCAAAATATCTCCTTCTATCTGATATAAAGTATTCTGCTCCTGAATTTCCCCACTTAGTTTATTATTTTACATACATTAGTTACATATATTCAGTGCAGATAACCGCAAAAGAACATGAAATGGGACGTTTGGGGGCAGAGTATTTTGTAAAGGTTCGTGTTGCAGAGATGCCAACCTGATCAATTTCAATGGGGAGATATTTGTCTGCTCCAGAACTTAGTACTGACTTTCTGATTAAATGCACCCAGGTTCAATTAATTAATTGATATAAACCGACTATGTTACATAAATATCTCCCAACTCGACACCTCAGTTCTGCACAAGATCTGCGTCTCTCTTCTACTCATCACTACCTCCCTTTCTCGGTTACAGGACTTTTTTCGGGCTGCACCCAGTTTATGGAATTCACTTCCTCACCCAGTAATACTTTCCTCTAGTCTTCATTCCTTCAAGCATTGTCTGAAAACCCACCTCTTCAGACAGTCTTATAATATTCCTCTACCACCCTCTTAATCTCCCTAGGTTCTCCTATTACCACCCTCTACACAGCTAACACAAGACAACAACCCTCTGCTCTGACCAACATATTTTTGTAACTGAGCCTACAATCCACTAAATACTTTGTAACCTTTGCATTCTAGCTGGACAAATATTCAATATGATGTAGCACTTACACTTGCCTTGTGTGTCAAACCATTGTTGTCCTATAGATTGTAAGCTTGCAAGCAGGGCCTTCTTACCTCTACGTATGTATGTATTACCCAGTGTTGTTTTATTATTGTTTGTTCCCAATTGTAAAGCGCTACGGAATCTGCTGGCGCTATATAAATAGATGTTGATGATGACGTGATGAATTAGTGTGGAAGTGGCAGTTGTTTCTATGAAAAATCTAGACAAATTACACTACACCCCTGAGACATCCAAGCCACACCTGATCTGTCCAAATCACATCCAGATATGCCCAAACTACTGTCACCTGGTCACCTGACAAAACCACAGCCACTTTCCACAACCCTTTATGGTGCAAAAACTGAAAAAAAGGGCATTTTTGGCAGGAGTTTTATTCCTTCATAGGAACGATCTGTATTTTAGCCATGTTGAAGATCAGCATATATATAAGTAGTCAGAAATAAGCCAGTATATCTATTATACGGACATCACATTCTCACAGCCTGCCAATTTTTTTAATCCATCAATGCTCGTCAGAGTTTACGCATGTTTAAAAACACCTATCTACATATTTATTCTTCCCTCCAGATCCACTAAAATACATTATACGCTAAAAGCAACAGGTCTTGCCAAATGTATGAATCCCTGATTGCCATCACTGGAGATCATGACAGATTCCTGTTTTTATATTTCAACAATAAATAAATAAATAAATAAATAATAGATATTTTCACGAGAGTAAAATAGGAAAACACAATTATGATCACAGTATACAATCTAGTGGGGATAGTAGTTTTGTCTGAGCACTAAAGGGGATAGAGGATTAAAGGGAGTACTGCTGCTTCTTATTAAATGGTCCTAAGCTTCCAAGACTCCTAAACTAATGCTATTTCATTTGTGGATACAGGAATACTTGTTACGCTATTGGTTGGTAGAGGACATCAAACAGCCAATCAGATTTCAACATGCCACAACTTCCTCCCAATGTCTGTACTTATGGCTGTTTTGCTAGTCTTTGCTATCCAAAGCCTCCAATACCGCACAGGGGACAGATGGAAACTGTTAGGAGGCTATAAGGAGGGGGGTTAAAAGCACAGTGAGTGAATATAATGCAAACATTTGTATGATCCTTATAAACAGACCTCCATCCTAAGACCAATACAAATTGTTCAAGTATCCCAAACACAAGACTAAAAGGTGCATTCACATTTACAAGCATATGCTACAAATCACTTTTTACAAGTGTTTTCCACCCTTTACGCTTCCTTGCTAACATGAGGAGCAGCCCCTGTAGCATTGAGAAATAGGCATACAGTACAGCCAGCAGTGTAAGGTAACTGAAAGGTCAGAAGAGATCTTTAGCGTTTGGTAAAGCGTAAACTTAGGGTGCTTGTTAAACTGCAATGAAGACCTAAACAGACACCTATATTGTACATATTGGTGTCTAGTCTATCTACACTCAAGCTGAGTCATTGCTTTTACTGCTGTATCCAGGACACTAACCAAACTACCAGATCTATTACTGCCACATACATTATCCTCTGATCTCTGCGCTGTCTGCCTATAAATGGCAAATCTGTTTTAAGACTGTCTTGTTGATTTTCAAAGCTCTCTGCAGGGTTCCACAGTAAATCCAAATGCTCTCTTCGTTCTGCATTTTCATTACTAATAAAAGTATACAAATTTTCCTTACAAGTCCTTGTCCTAACATTTTATTACTATCATCTTCTTTATAATAGCATAATATATTCACTGTGCAAAGCTACAGTGGTTAAGAGTGCTGGCTAAAGCAGTCAATTTATGGTACAATGGGGCTGCTTGGTCTCTGGTACAAACTGAACTTACTCTGCAATCAGGTTGTTTAGCCAGATCTCTTTTGACAGGACTGGACCCGGTTAGTTCTGTTGGAAGATGACAACACACATAGGCCAAAACAAGTTATGTGACTGCATGTACCAACATGTCTGGCAGTGAACCAATGGATTGCAATTGGATTATTATCATCTTATCACATCCTGTGATATCATGTCAGTTGGCCAGTATGGCTGTAGGTCTCACAGTATGTGTGACGAACAGCATTACAATGACATTTAAAGATACTGGTGACTCCATTTTATCTCCATGTACCCCAAGACATTGTAGACTGAAGTGAGCAGCTAAATATAGCACAGACTCATCTACAAATGTAATGGACTTGAATGGCTGCCCAAGAACATAATAAAACATGTCCAATCTTGGCAGAATAGGGGCAAGACAGATTTCCGGGATTCTGAGTGTGGGAATTCAAAGTGCAAGAAGAATAGCAGAATGTTTTATTACAGGCAGAATTCGGGGTTTCATGATAGCCATTATACACTTAATGCCACTTCACAATATGGCATATACACAGGATACCTTTAGTAACCATGCAAGTATAGTACAATATGGATCCTCCCTAGTATAACTTCCAAACTACATTGTACAATAAATACACTATTTGAAAGGAACAGCTGCCGCCAACTGCTGGTCAGAAGTAATCACAGATTTTTCTCCTTTAATATGTTCTCAGCTTGTTTTCAACAATAATCCTTAACTTGCTATATGGGGATTTCCAGGGACCTGAACACTCCCACCATTAGGAGTCATTTCAAATGTTTAACTAATGCACCTCTGCCATCTACTGGGATAGTATTAGGTCTTTTTGATAGGCCTGATTTCTGTTTAAAGACAGGGAAAAGGAAATGTAAATACAAACAAGAATAGAAAAACATGGATAAATTAAACTGAGAACAGAGAATGGAAATTACAGACCACACACTATAAATGCACCTAACATAAACTATAAAGTACATATAAGGAGAAATATGAAAACTGCTGTCTGATACTTATATCAAGTAAAAGTAGGAGGGGCAGCTCCAAGATCAGTGATTGGTGATCCTTGGTGCTGTGTTAAGCTGGGTACAAACTACAGGATTTTCGTCCAATAATTGGACAAATCAGCATTTGGTTGGTCGTACTGTTTAATATTTTCCGTTCAATCACCTAACGATCATGTAGTGTGTATGCACCAGGGGCGGATCTAGAATCTTTTTTTACCTGGGGCGATTTAGGGGGAGGGGCCGATTTAGTCCCCGTCCCCTTTTTGAAAATTCTTGCTGCCGATGGCTGCACACTATGTGCTGGTCCGTTCGGCAGAGACAGGCAGGGAGAGTGTGCTGCCCGGCAGCTCTGATTGTGCTCAGACCTGCACATAGTGTGCAGACGTCAGCAGAAAGCCCCTGCTAGGGGGAACGATCTCCCCGATTGCCCCACAACTGGATCCACCATTGGTATGCACTCATGCTGACGATCTCCATAGAGTTTACAGAGTCGGGCTCTTTTCAGCCGATGTTAGCACTGAATGTCAGAGAGAATAAATGTAGAGAGTGCTGTAGAAGAAATAATTCATTCGTTCGTTCTGAGAGAGAATATTTTGTTTCAGAGTCAGAGATGCTAACGGAATTCGTTAGGACATGTAGATAGCTATAACAAGGTGGTTTTAATCAGTGTGACAATGTGACAGTAGTGAATGAATGTATATTGTGCTGTCATTCTCCGGACTAGAGGACCAGACAAAGGACCAGATGAAGAGCACAGATCTGAAGGTAAATCGTGTCAGCGTATGCATGAATCGCCAGACTGATCGGACCTTCAGTTATAGGTACAATCGTTTGAGATAGCACGTTGGTCGGAAAAATTCTTCTGTGTGTACCCAGCTTTAGAACTGTCAAGAGCAATATGCCACCAGCTACTCCACCCTATGAATACAGTCAATCCTTTGGAGCTCCTATTTACCGTGCTGAGGCTGCTTGGGAAGCCCCAGCAAAGACACCCCACCTCTGCAAACATTTCTTCCTACTCACCGGAAGCCTGCTGGCGAATGGAGAAAGTGCTGTGTGTTCTCCTATAAGGGATTCAGTGAAACCAGAGAGGCTTCAGCTGGATCCCATTGAAAAAGACAAGTAACGCCATGCAGCTTAATAAATTAAGTAATGCTCCTGTAATTACATTAAGGCCGGAAAAATGTCAGATTTCTCCGATGCTAACCCTTTGTTAAATAACAAAAAGCAATGAAAGAGCCTTGTGCCGCTGTTTTGGCTCTTCATCGCTTGTTAAAAAAAAAAACATGGTCTTATTATCATTACAGCCTATTTATTTATCTGTATTTGGATTGCGAGAAACTTGTTATAGTTATTGATGTATTGAGATAAAATTAAATATCCATTTATACAAATATGCCAATTGCTCCAGTGTCCAAAAAATGACGAAACCTAGTAAAATATATAACTGCCTGCCATGTAGAAGAATATTTAGTCTATAAAATAATGAGTTTTTCAACTAAGATTTTCAATATGTTCTAAAAAAAAAAACCCATCCAGACATGATTTTCTTTTAATTACTTAGAAATATTTTTTGGGGGAAATGTTAATGCATGTGCTTGGTTTATACTGTGTGCTACCATTACTGTCCTGGCTCTAACTATGACTATGTGTTGATTGTCTACCTGTGAAACCGCTAAGGCCCAGCTTGTATTTGACCATTCCTGTCTGACCTTGACCCTGACCTATGGTTTACTATAACCTTGCACCAGTGCTGCCCATCTATAACCGGTCTCTAACCACGTCTCTGCCTTGTCTTTAAATCTGCCGATCACCACCAGCTACCTAGCGGGGCAAACCTTGGGGACTAGGACCGTGGGTTCTATAATGAAAAGTCCATCATATTCTTGTAGGGGTCCCTAGTGAAGACCAGTAATCTCTTAGATTTTGTGCCAAATATAATCAATAGCAACAGAGACTACAACGTCATACTCTACAACGCACATTTTTTCTAATCCCAAAAAAACAAAACAAATTTCTAACAACATTGCTTACAATATGCAGGGTATGCAGTACATAACTAATATCATTGTCTTTGGGCGAGATGGAAAATCCAAAGTATCACATCAGCATGTGAGTACAGATATCAGCCAGGCAAGTGCATTGCTTGGGACCACTGTCATTTGATATACACAGGATATGAGCATATTATCTCCTTTTTTTTTCCTTTTTGTTTTCATGTGGTACAACTGGTACAAATAGTCTAAAACTGTAAAAAACAGATTTACATCGTCCAAGATTCTACAACATTGTAGCATGATCACAGACGAGTATATAATAAAGAATTTTTCAGGAGAAAAAGGTAAACTTTTATAATGCTTAGCTATAAGTAAGAAGAGTGGGGAAGAATGAAGAAAACTTACATGACTGAGAACAAATTGCATTATATATGCTTTAAGATGTATAGTGACACGAACATGAAAAATCCAAGGAGTCCATACTTCAGTGAATAGTTACGGCTTATTTTGTAGATAATAAGTATTTTTTTCAATGCATGTGACAATTTGAGTAAGAAAAGGGGAGAATTTTTCTTTGTTTCCTGTATCCTGGTGTTGAAGTTTTTGCCGCAGCTAAAATATGGGAATACAGTTTTGTAGATTCTCTGGATAGCAAAGAATAAAGATCCTTGGGGCTTCCAGTAGTGAGCTGAGATTATACAGCTTCTCCTAAGAAAGAGAAATCTTTGGACAAGTCCACTATATGTGATAGAGGGTCCCACTGTGGCCACAAATTTGTCGGGTCAGAATTGCTAAACATTAACTTTGTCAGATGTGTAACTTTTCTGTTCCTTATCTCTCCACAGTAGTCATCCTCAGGAAAGGGACCAAGGCATATTTGCCAACTCTCCCGGAATGTCCGGGAGACTTCCGAAATTCGGGTAGGTCTCCCGGGCTCCCGGGAGAACAGGCAAATATCCCCCATATGGCAACATGTTCCCCAAAATGACGCGATTCGCTGTGAATCGTGTCATTTTGGCCCCGCCCCCCATGGAAACGGCATTTTGGCGCGGGGGGCAGAGCCAAAATGACGCAAATTACCGCGCCCCACCCCTCCTGCCCTCCAACCACGCCCACCTGCCTGGGATCTTCCGGAATTAGCTTGTCAAAGATTGGCAAGTATGGACCAAGGTCTTTTTCCCACTACCGCTTATGTTGTCTTTGGGGGATGTCTGTGATTGGATCGAGTAACATGGTATAGATAAGAAAGATCATTCACCCTAAGTGAGGTGGATTGAAGGCATATTGTTTCGAAAGAAACTCTCCTGTTATTCCATTATGAAAAAGGTCAGAACCGTGTTCAATGAGAACATTGTTGAGGCCTGGACAGATCAGGTGGTGTTGGGAGGTTTGGTCCTCCTTGTGTGGACCAAATTAGGCATAGCTTGACTGACTGACCAGCAAAAGGCATTAATGATTTTCGTTTGTTGTATAATCCAATGCAAACACTATATTCAATAATTTGCATTATTATTAAAGAGTACATAACAAAAATATATATATAAATGTTAACAAAATTGTAAGCCAGGGCTTGGCAACCTTTTTGTATCAGTATGCCAGAGTGCCAGTTGTATGTGTGTGTGCATATATGTATATGTATATATGTATACATGTATATGTATGTGTGTATACATGTATATGTATGTGTGTATATATGCATATGTGTGTGTATATATGTCTGTGTGTATATATATATATATATATATATATATATATATATATATATATATATATATGTGTGTGTGTGTGTGTGTATTTGTATATATATATATATATATATATATATATATATATATATACATATATATATACGTGTGTATGTGTATATATATAATATATTTCAAATTTTATCATGCTAATATAATGGTAATGCTAATAGTAAAGAGACCAGCAAATAAAGATTCATGTTATGCAGCATAGATGTGCCCCCAGTTTATGTTGTGCCTCATACTTCTTCTCTGGAGACTCAGCACACACATCCACACATCATTTGTTCCACAAGGGAACCATGGAGCTGCTTCATTAAAACAGCCGAAGATTATCAGAATGGAACTGTTCCGTTTCGGCTATCTTTGACTGCTTTAGTAAGGCAGCTGCAGAGCTCCGGAGTGCCAGAAAGAAGTGGTCCAAGTGCCACGTCTGGCACGCGTGCCGGGGGTTGCCTACCCCTGTTGTAAGCTATAGGGGGATGATCCCATTCCTAGTTTGCCATATATGATCATACGTTATTGTGGGTACATATACTGCATTGCACTCATTGTTCTGTTCTCTTTAATGACTAAGTGCTCCGTACACTCGTGGTGCAATAAAAATAAATAAATCCCCAAATGAAAACATATAAAATTCCTGACATATGATGGAGAACAGTTGAGACTCTCATTCAAACTAATGATACAAATCTATTTTAACTCAAACACTGGTTTAACTAGTCTGTCCATACATCTAGTTTGAGCCCCAAGCTATAAGTGATCTTTCACCTAAATCCAAAGAGCTATGTGCCTACGTAAAGCTAGCTTGAGATAACAAACAGTATATAGCCATGTATCTGAGCTGCCTGCACAGTAGTCTGTAGTCTGCTGGCATCTACCTGAGACAGCTTTATGGTTAAATATCACTAGTTGCCCTTTGTTGTGAGGAATATTAGGTGCCAATCTCTGGTCCTTATCCTTTCAAATCTGGAGCCCCCTGAAGTCTCCCTTTATAAGGCAGCGCTGCTTTAAATTTAAGCGCTGAAGACGCTGAACTCGCCGGAGTTGAAGAATCCGGAGGTTCATACATTTACCCCCAGATATTTACCCCGCACCTTCTAGTTAGTTGGTTATCCCAAGTATAGCGATACTAAATATGTGTACAAGGTTTGACCCAATTATAGTGCCCACAACCTAAAGCGTACATTTTTTTACACAAATGGTAAACCACTGGTGGTATACTGCACAGGGGTATATCATACCTTAGTAATGGAAAAAATGTGAGGTGATGTAGACTGTATTAGAAACAAAACCATTAGGGCACTGGTGTAACCTAGGGGGGAGGGAGTTCCCTCCAACCTTCATTCTGACATCCATGCACAATCTGCAGTTTAGTTATGCTCGAAATTGGGTTAGGGAAGAAAAGTGTTTATTAATGTTTATTTTTTTTAACTAATTTTTTAACTTTGTAAATGTTTGGCAAGATCAAAGTCCAACCTCCTACCACATTAGTATCAACTCTGTTGCTGAGTAAAACATGCCAGTTGTTCTCCTAAAACACTGGCCAGTTTTGCTTGATTGATGGCTTACATCATACTTGCCAACTTTTTGCGTTGTGCTTTGGCCACTGGACATTTTGTGCACTGTAAATGAGGCCCAATGAGGTGAACATCTAAGGGTTCCTCCTGCTCCTAGGGCAGGGGCGCACGCAGGGGGGGTCTCTGGGTCTCCAGAAACCCCTCCCCTCCGGCCAGGGGCGGATTGGGAACTTAAAGTGGCCCTGGAAAAAATAATTGAAGTGGCCTCATGTCGGCGGGACCAAAATAACTGTAGGTGGGGCCAACACAAAAGTAGGCGGGATTTAGAACTACAGGAATTTGGTTGTAGTAACATTTAGGAAAATCTAGATGTGATGACTTTACACACAGTGAGTCATCTCTAAAGCCATGCAGGGCAAATGTATAGTATACTATAGGCAACCCCCTCTTAGTATAGGTAGCCCCCCTTAGTATAGTATAGTATAGGTTGCCCCCCTTAGTATAGTATAGGTAGCCCCCCTTAGTATAGTATAGTATAGGTTGCCCCCCTTAGTATAGTATAGGTAGCCCCCCTTAGTATAGTATAGTATAGGTAACCCACCTTAGTATAGTATAGTATAGGTAGTCCCCCTTAGTATAGTATAGTATAGGTTGCCCCCCCTTAGTATAGTATAGTACCCCCCCTTAGTATAGTAAAGTATAGGTAGTCCCCCTTAGTATAGTATAGTATAGGTTGCCCCCCTTAGTATAGTAAAGTATAGGTAGCCCCCCTTAGTATAGTATAGGTAGCCCCCCTTAGTATAGTATAGTATAGGTTGCCCCCCTTAGTATAGTATAGGTAGCCCCCCTTAGTATAGTATAGGTAGCCCCCCTTAGTATAGTATAGTATAGGTTGCCCCCCTTAGTATAGGTAGCCCCCCTTAGTATAGTATAGTATAGGTTGCTCCCCTTAGTATAGTATAGTATAGGCAACCCACCTTAGTATAGTATAGTATAGTATAGGTAGTCCCCCCTTAGTATAGTATAGTACCCCCCCTTAGTATAGTATAGGTAGCCCCCCTTAGTATAGTATAGTATAGGTTGCTCCCCTTAGTATAGTATAGTATAGGCAACCCACCTTAGTATAGTATAGTATAGTATAGGTAGTCCCCCCTTAGTATAGTATAGTACCCCCCCTTAGTATAGTATAGGTAGTCCCCCCTTAGTATAGTATAGTACCCCCCCTTAGTATAGTATAGGTAGTCCCCCCTTAGTATAGTATAGTACCCCCCCTTAGTATAGTATAGTATAGGTTTCCCCCCTTAGTATAGTATAGGTAACCCCCCTTAGTATAGTAAAGTATAGGTAGTCCCCCTTAGTATAGTATAGTATAGGTTGCCCCCCCTTAGTATAGTATAGGTTGCCCCCCTTAGTATAGTAAAGTATAGGTAGCCCCCCTTAGTATAGTATAGGTAGCCCCCCTTAGTATAGTATAGTATAGGTTGCCCCCCTTAGTATAGTATAGGTAGCCCCCCTTAGTATAGTATAGGTAGCCCCCCTTAGTATAGTATAGTATAGGCAACCCACCTTAGTATAGTATAGTATAGGTAGTCCCCCCTTAGTATAGTATAGTACCCCCCTTAGTATAGTATAGTATAGGTAGTCCCCCCTTAGTATAGTATAGTACCCCCCCTTAGTATAGCATAGTATAGGTAGTCCCCCTTAGTATAGTATAGTACCCCCCCTTAGTATAGTATACTAAGCCCCCCTCACTTACCTTCAGTTGCTCTGAGCAGCGTCTCTTCTCACATCAGGCAGACAGGAAGTGAAGTCAGACTTCCTGTCTGCCGAACAGCACAGTGAGAGCCTAGCAATTGCCTGCCTGTTGCTGCCCACTGAACACCAATATTTTAGATTGCTTTCCTGTACGTGCCTCCCCCCGCCGCATCCAAACGCGCCCCCCCTGGGAAAATCTGAGGTGGCCTCCAGGTGGCCTCGTTAGGCCATCGGCCTACCGGGAAACTTCCCTGTAAGGTCTATGGCCAATCCGCCCCTGCCTCCGCCAAATGGCGGCACTGTACTATATAGCAGCCGTGGCGCTGTCAAAGAAGCGTCCGCGGCGGGGTGCTGTATTGTATACAGCACCGACGCGGACGCTTCTTTGACAGCGCCGCGGCTGCTATATAGTACAGTGCTGCCGAAACGGAGCATGCGCAGCAGCTCTCTCACTTTTTTTTTTTTGGTTTTAGGGTGGGAAGGGGGGGGGGGGGGAACCCCCCCTTAAAAATACTGCGTGCGCCCCTGTAGGGGGTATATTTATCAAATAAATACATATGTATAATCTGGCAATAAGTCTAATTACTTATTGCAGTGATTTAACATTCATTTTCCACAAAAGATATCCAGAGCATAAGGATTACTTATCATACTGGAGATCCCCATTGTACATGCACTAGGACACAGCACATTATGGAACTGAAAGCTCGGTTTTATCTTCCAATGCCACTGTTAGAATGCATAAAATATATATTATATAGAAGTTTTTTTTATTGTGTTTTGTTTGTTTTTTAAATAGTTATCAACTAAAAATATTGTGTATATATACTATATTATGTCTATTGTTCCACTGCCTCTCAATGAATAATACTTATCCCGCCCCGCCCTCCATAAAATAGACAAATAAACCTTATTTTCTGTGTGTTGGGCAATACCATCATTCATTTAATAAAGTTCTAGCCTAGAAAAAAAAAGTGTTTCTGCATGTACTCTTTCTTCGCAGCAGAATGCACGCTGTTGTTCTCTGCTATCAGTCGTGCTCTGGAAAAGGTGGTTAAATGTGAATGGTAGCAGTGTCTTTGAATTATTATTAACATTTATATAGTGCCAGCATACTTCATAGAGCTTTACGTTTGGGGAAAGACACAGTAATAAAACAAGACTTGGTATAACCGACAAAGTGGTCAGAGGGCCCTTCTCACAAGTTTACAATCTATAGAGAAATAGGCATTTGATACAGGAGGTTAAGTGTCATTCATTGCATATTGGTCCAGCCAAAGAGCAATTGGAAAAGTCCTTAGTGGGGCTATGTGATCCAGTCAGGGGTTAGAGGATTTTTAAATATAGAATGAGGGTAAATGTAAGCTTGTGTGAACTGTATGGTGTGGTAGTAATCCAATATATTTACTGGCAGGAATTCTGCTGTGGGAAGGAAAATATTTTCCCCCCACAATCTTAAAACAGCTTCAGTAAATACCAAGGAAAATACCACCGCTTCCACGTAGATGTTAACACCACACTGTATATCAAACGCACTTAAAAACAACAACTGTGAAGACTTATATGTACATTGGTACTTTTTCTATATCCATAAATAGGACTGGAACCCCTACCCTGTTCAAAAGGCAGTAGTAGGTGCCATGGCTAACACCGTCAGACTAGCAGTACACACCTAGCTTCTGTTCTGATGAGCTCCTGAATATATACATATGCATTTTTGAATGTTATCAATAGCTGTTTTCATGAGAAAAAAACACATAGGTGCACCTATAAGTCCAGAGATAGTGGGGAGCCTAGGAGGTAGCTAGCAAGACACTACCCATAACCTGCTTCTATAGATCGTGATTGTGTTATTTAGGCATCAACCTTATTCGAATTTCAATCTAAGATCTGCTATTAGGCAGACTTAATATTACCCACTTGGGGGTATATTAAATAAACTGCGGGTTTGAAAAAGTGGAGATGTTGCCTATAGCAACCAACCAGATTCTAGCTTTCATTTATTTAGTGCATTCTACAAAATGAAACCTAGAATCTGACTTGTTGCTATAGGCAACATATCCACTTTTTCAAACCCGCCTTTTAGTAAATCTAGCCCTTGGTGTTAACATAGATTCTAGGTGTGTGGTAACAAAGCCACTCAATACAATAAATATATATATTTCCAGTTTCTTTTTCTACTTATTATAGTGCGGTTTTGTCTATAACTACATCAATGGCTTTGTTTTACAGTCTAACCTGTATGCTGCTGAAACTGTAAAATTGTCAAAAAAATATACTTTAAAAAAAAACAAAAAAAACTACATCAATGGCAGATAATTGACCATTGAATTAATAATAATTTAACCTGCATATTAACCTTATAAATACAGCCTCCCAACCATATATTCTATAGTTTTGAGTATATAGGTACTAGAGTCGAGTGCATCCAGTCAATTTTATTTCTGATTTGTTTTATTAGCATGATATCATTTTATATTTTGCTTTTTTAAATTACATACAATAAAAGTTACGTTTTAAGTGGATGGTCTATGTGATTATAACTATTAATAAATGATTCTTAGTGCACCTAGTCTTAAAAACTCCTGTTCTTTTCTTTTCTAAAAGGGAGATACAAGGGGCAAGTTTGTGGGCCGTCATTGTATAGCAGGGGCTGAGGCCCAGGGCCGTCTCTTCCGTTGGGCACGAAGGGCAGGTGCCCGGGGGCCCTGCAGGCAAGGGGGGCCCGTCCGAATCCTAAAAAAAAAAAAAAAAAATTTTTTTATTTTTTTTTTAAATACTAACCTTGCGGTCACATCAGCAGTGATCCGGCTCTCTCCCTGGTCTCCTCTTCCATGCTGTGCTCGCAGTGAATGCTGGGCGTGATGTCACGCCCAGCATTCACTGCAACCACAGCACGGAAGAGGGCAGAAGAGACTCAGTGGCGCGGAAAAAAGAAGAGGATCGGACTTAAGGTAAGTTAAGGGGGCCCATATGTATGTATATATATATATATATATATATATATATATATATATATATATATATGTAAAAAAAAGTGATTATATATATAATCACGTTTTTTTTTTACATACATATATATTTTTTTTACACACACACACTATTTATATATATATATATATATATATATATATATATATATATATATATATATATATATATATATATATATTTTTTAGGTGCCCGGTACACTGCATTGCCCGGGGCCCATAAAGTTGTTAAGGTGGCCCTGCTGAGGCCATAATAACGCGATTCGCAGTATATCATGGCATAACCCTGTCCACTTCACAAGATGATCGTGAGGATGTCCTACTCTTCCCGGAGTTCAAGAAAACTCCCTGAAATTCATGAGTCTCCTGGACATACTGGGAGAGTAGGCAAGTATGATTTAGGCCACTCCTAAAGTACGGTCTTACGTCATGCCTTAAAATGACAGTTTTTCACTATACTCAAATACTAAATTTCCAAGTCTTTCAGATTCCAGGACAGAAACTTGTGTACTAAGTTCTGAACTTTTCTCCTGAACTTTACTGACTCCTAACAACATTTGAATGAATTTCATTCAGAGATCTCACTTTACCCTCCCCAGACTGTTCAAACTATCTGCTTAGACAGGTCATGGATCATTATGTGGGTATCTCACCCAGAACAATGTTTGCTGCTATTCAGGAAAATAAGTGATACCTGGCATAGCAGCTTGAAACTAACATTAGGTATCAAGTTTATGGCCAAAGCATTTAATTGTGTCTGTTTCTATAGACCTCCCAGAATGTCTGCTCTGTGCAGACAGCAGAAACAAATGCCTGAATGCTTTAATGCTCGGTGCCCGGAATTATCTCATTCCAGGGAGATGGATCCCAAAATGTAAACCATTCAGGATCTGTTCTCATACCACTCTGCATTAATACCTTTGCATGTTTTTGTCTGACTTTGCTTTTGCAGTTGAGACCAGAGTGGTTTAACAAACTAAGCATAAATACAAAACAGGCTAAGTTGGAAAAATATGCATTCATTTTCTTTTGGTTCTTTAACACACATTTGGATACCTGTAATTAAATGTACCACTAAGCAGGTGCTGTGACATTTAAGCACTGTAAAACATATACCTCCCATTTTAACAAGCCAATATGGGACAAAATAAGCCCAGCCCTAACACATCCCTGTTCATCCAAACCACTCCCCTATTCATAAAATACATGCCCCTTATTCTCCTAAAATACTGCTTAGTTTAGCCTTTATGGCTAAAAGTCAGAAGAGTGAGGGAAAACCTGTCTTTATTATATGTCACTTTTGTGATCATGAAAGTTTTTATTATATTGCTCAGAGTGCCTAATGCAGTTCTCCTCACTGGTGGATCCAGAGAGGGGCAATCGGGCAATCATCAGGGAAAGTGGGTGGGGCCCCAACTGGAACTAACCAAACACAGTGAAGGAGGGGCGTGACTATGCAAAATTGCCCCCCTAAATTAAAAGTCTAGGACTGCCCCTGCTTCTCCTGCATTCTCTTGTGCTGTTAATGGAATCCTATCAGTGTAAAAAAATAAATTTAAATAATCAGGCCTTCCCATAACCTCAACCAGCTTCAGTGCTAGACAGTGTCACATAACTTCCACTATATCAGGGAGACCATGAGTTTTGTATCCCCACAGCTATAATGAAAATCTGCGCCAGGATGGTCAGCATAATGGACCCCATATCAAAATTGCTGCTACCCACTATGGAATTCCCTACCATGCCCAATCAGACTCTCCTGTAGTCTACAAACTAAATGTAGGATTTTAGCAAAGAGACACAGGGGGATCATCCTGTTTTCAAGATTTGGCAATTAGACATCGGACAGTGGCGAGAATATGAGAAGCTAGCTTTGCCAAGTGGTTGTCCGCATCTTGAGAAAGTGGCAAAGGAGAATGGAATTTCCGGATTGGGCATGGGAGGAACAAGGAGAGAAGGGTCTTGATCTTATCCCAGAAAGAAAATATCTTTGGGAAGCACGATCAGATATGTATAAATGTTCCTATTTGACCACAACCTTGCCAGCATGCTGAAAAGGTAGCAGGGCAGCTTTTAGCGAGTTTGTTGGGAGTGAGATATCATCTGAAACATTCTCCCTAATCAAGGTGAAAATTGAGCTAGGGGCTACCTAGAGTCTTGACAGTTTCCCAATAATCCTCTTCCAGAGGAGGTTCCAGGCCTCTCTCCCTCTTATGTCTGTCCAGATCCCAATAAACTGTGTTGAGGTCAGGATGTTTGGAATGAAGGTCTTCATAGGAGAGTAAGGTGCCCTGGACCAAGAGGTCCTCAGTGAACCTAACACTCACAAGTCTCCCAGATGTTAACTGAAAAAGTCAACGTGGGGGATGGTTTTATTACAGTGGATCTGTGTGTTTTTAGTATGCACCAAATACTGGATAGCGTGTATTATTTAAGATAGTTGAACTATGTGTCAGCCTTGAAGAGGTAAGCTGCATGAGTGAAAGAGGATGCAGTTTGGCAAAGGTGAGCAACCCAATAGTAGGCATGTAAATCAGGCAATCCTCTCCCCCCAGTCATGGGATAGCTGTGCTCTCTTTAATGCAGACCAGGGGCAGAACAGTGTATTGCAGTAATGTATGCCACCAGCTTCTCAGATAAACTGATAGAACTGTGTCTGGTCTTCACCTATAGGAGGCCCTACTTCCCATAGAGAGCTTTGTGTCCAGGTCTTGTGTGCAGTAATATAGGTTTATATTCAGGGCTGGTGCATTCAAACAGAAAAGTAGAAGCAAGATCCCTATGGAGAAAAAAAGAAACTATCAGGAAAAAACAGGGAACCAATAATATAAACAGCAAGAATATTAAGCAAAAATCCAAAAATCAGGGCAGGTGGCTAACAGAATCATTAAAGTTACAAACTGTGGTCAGGGCAAGCAGCAGATAAAGAATAATCAGAACAAACAGGGTCAAACTGCGAGCAGACTTGAAACTGATACAAAGCAGAATCCCTAAGTGAGCAAGAGCTATAACAGGCAATGAGTCAATGGTGTAGGCAGCATTATAACCAGCAGAGACCAATCCTACCAGTGGATCAATCAGCCTTCTCAGCACTGATGTAATTCTAAGCACCTGAGAAACACTAAAGTCAGAGGGATTCCATGAAAACCAATATAAACAATTTAAACAGTTTGAGATGCATTGAAACACGCAGATTTCCACTGTTTCTATTCCGGTCTCTGTTCCAAATTCTGACAATCGCCAGGCCCCATAGCAATATTTGGGTGGGGACCCGCAATGCCACTCTAGTATCTAAGTCCCTCCTGTTCCGCTCTCAATAGAGCAGAGTGGGGGCCTCTTCTGAGCATGCTTGGCCCGTGCTATTTAACAAGTATCATGGTGATACATGTATTGCAGCAATACTTATTCTTTTATTGCCATCCATGACCCAGCTAGCATGTGCAAATCCCCTGAGACTGGCCTGGCAAGTGGTAAGTTAACCCTTCATGCTCCGGGCCAGTTTCGCTAAGGCAGCCAAATATCATCTTGGTGAAATTTTAGTGATAGATTGCGGCGATAGGTGATTTTTTATTGCCACAATAAATGGCAACAGGAAATTAGCCTTTTTGCAACATTTTAATAAAGAAAACCATATGTGACAGTGTGTGTGTGTGTGTGTCAGTCATTGTCATTGGGCCTGATTCATCAAGGGACGGAATCGACAATTTTGTGCATACAGTCGGCAAAATCACTGTGCGCATGCCCAGAAACAGACCATACGCCACAAAATGCAGCCACGTTCAATTCATCTTACAGCGCAAAAGACACTTACTACAGTCTACGATTTCAGGGAGGGTACAGGGCGGGGAATGGGCATTTACCTGTAGTCAATGTAGAGTAAGGCCATGCCAATCTTGAGCGTATGCACGCAGCAGCGTCCGAATCAAGCTCTGGGCATCTTTCAGGTACTTGTTTTTCAGCTGTATCACTTGCCACATATACAGGTCTAGTCTAAGTGCCGATTACTAGTGATGACAGCTGTATATGCATGCAATTACATATGTTTGCAATTAGGGGCAACTGTTAAAAAATATTTTATGTACAGTAGACATTCATAACAGCCTAATAAATGTATTTCATGGAAAAAGCAAACACTTATTTTTTAATGTTTTGCCATTAATGACTATATTATTAACAGGTGATATTAGTTGAAGTTTCCTTGTTTTTTTCTGTGCGTTATTTTGTGATTTTATATTCCACATATGTATTGGACATATCTTGCAGTGTCTTGTCTGGTAGAGGAGAGTAGACATACACACATATTCATCACCACACATATCTTCACATTCACTCCTTGTTGAATGCGGGTGTACGTATACCCAATTACGTGCGTTTTAAAACAAACATTCATTGCGCTTAGTATGCATGCGTGAATCAATCAGGCCCATTGTGTGTACAGTGTAAATGTGACTGTATGTCAGTGTGGACCCATGTGTTACGGAACAGATCTGTTAAATTAAATTTTGTGTATTATGAGGAGTAATGTTCCTCTAATTTAAATTATTAGATATATTAGAAGTTACCTCGGTATTCTGTGACCTATATATAATGCTTTCTGCCTATAGCCTCATCCTTTATATCTGTAACTTCTAATTTACAGAAGGGGGTACATTATCATCATCATCATCATCATCACCATTTATTTATATAGCGCCACTAATTCCGCAGCGCTGTACAGAGAACTCACTCACATCAGTCCCTGCCCCAATGGAGCTTAGAGTCTAAATTCCCTAACACACACACACAATTATCTTATATATATTATTCACTTCAGTAATACAGAGCCTATACTTGATATCAATGTTAAATAGTAACTCTACTTACCTTTAATGTTTTCCAGATAAGGGGTTTTTTTCCGTAATTTGGAGCATTATGTCTAAAATATGCTAAAACACATTTAACAACTTCCCCTGGTTTTCCCCATCCTGTCCCTGGTATTCCCCTCATAAATTGTTTAGCAAAACTCATTCTAGCAACTATAGGAAAAAACACTTAGCATGTTTGTGTGTATAGTAAAGTCACTGAAATGCAGAAATAATTTACTTTCTTTAGCACTTTCCAGATAACTGATTTCTGGATAAGAGATTCCATATCTGTATAATCTTTGTAACTTCAAATATTATAGACTGCTTAAATATGCTTTATTTAACATAATGGAAGGCGGTGGATAAGGCTACACTACATAATCAGGGCCGCCGAGAGGGGCGGGGGGGCGGGTACTAATTACCCGGGCCCGGGCATGTCAGGGGGCCCGACCCGGGCCCTAGCGCCGACTAATTTTTTTTATTTTTTTTATTTTTAAAAAAACGACATTTATTTTTGTTTATTTTTTTTTCTCCGGTGAGGGGGGGGGGGCTCGGTCGTTGGTGGGGGGTGCAGGCTAGTTAAAATAAAAAAAATAAACCATACTCACGTGATCGCGGTGCCGACATCCCTCCTCTCTGCTCCTCTGTGCTCCATTGCTCCAGACTGACTGAATGCCGGGTGTGACATCATCATGTCACACCCAGCATTCAGTCAGTCTGGAGCAATGGAGCACAGAGGAGCAGAGAAGACCAAGAGAGAGAAGAGAGAACAAAAGGTAAGTGCAGGGAGGAAAACGGGGGGGGGGGGGGGGGGTCCAAGGGGTTAAAAAACGAGGGGGGACTCAGATGGATTAAAAAATGAGGGGGTGCTCAGATGGGTTAAAAAATGAGGGGGGCTCAGAGGGGTTAAAAAACGAGGGGTGCACAGAGGGGTTAAAAAATGAGGGGGGTTCAGATGGGTTAAAAAATGAGGGGGGCTCAGAGGGGTTAAAAAATTAGGGGGGCTCAGAGGGGTTAAAAAATGAGGGGGGCACAGAGGGGTTAAAAAACGAGGGACAAGCAGCATGGCACAGGGGGTTAAAGGAGGGACAAGCAGCATGGCACAGGGGGTTAAAGAAAGGAGGGACAAGCAGCATGGCACAGGGGGTTAAAGAAAGGAGGGACAAGCAGCATGGCACAGGGGGTTAAAGAAAAGAGGGACAAGCAGCATGGCACAGGGGGTTAAAGAAAAGAGGGACAAGCAGCATGGCACCGGGGGATGATGAAAGGAGGGGGTAAAGGCAGCATGGCACAGGGGGATGAAGAAAGGGGCAAAGGCAGCATAGAGGGTGCAGTGTGATCATAAGGGGGCATAGCGTGGTGATGATAAAGGAGCACAGTAATGCGTGTGTGATGGCACGGAGCTTTTGGCAATGTAGTGTGTGTGAGGTAGATGGTGGCTAATTAATGGCTGCTATTTTGTTTGCGGGGTAATGGGATTACTATTTTAATGTTGGGGCTAGAGGAAGGCCTAATTATTAATCATGGATGCTATTGATTTAACGGTGGGTCTGGCTGTAATTTTCTAAATGTAGCCATTTTTTTTTCCTAATAGGTTCTCACTTTGCTGGACAACTAGTTATTTTTTGCTTGCCATAAACAGCCTGCTGAGTAAATAATTTTCCATCATGCATGTTTAGCATCAGCACCTTTCAAGTCCTTAAGGAAAAATGTATTGTGAACCCCCTTTAAACATCCCCTCTAAATGCACTTTGTTCAGCCCCGGAATCTAATTTAAATAATCTCATCAAGCAAAGTGAAATCTTGCTGAGCGTGCCTTAAAACACCAGTGTTATGGTTTGACAGGTCTCCCCAGTCAAACTCCAAACCTGCCACTGTCCTCAGAGTATCTCCTCCAATGAAAACATGCTACATTTTATCACCCCAGCAGATTCCACCTTCTTGGACCACATATCCAAACATTTTCCCCTAAAAATTGCACTTATGTTAACTACTTTTACTACCAGAGGTACAGAAACCTTCTTTAACTGTCCAGCATGCATACCTCCCAAAGGAATATAGCCCTTTGGAAAGAAGGAGACCTTTTGAAAAATGGACTATAAAATAGTATATGTTCATAAATGGAACATAGTTTTGTCCAGCAGAAAAGGGGTTAAAGATTACCAGCTTTGCTCCAGACAGAACACACTCAGAAGCTCCCTGACGCTGTGTACACAAGTTTACTTGTTCAAGCCAAATGCATGTGGAAATGCACATACAGTCAGGTCCATAAATATTGGGACATCGACACAATTCTCATATCTTGGGCTCTATACACCACCACAATGGATTTGAAATGAAACTAACAAGATGTGCTTTAACTGCACACTTTCAGCTTTAATTTGAGGGAATTTACATCCAAATCAGGTGAACGGTGTAGGAATTACAACGGTTTCTATATGTGCTTCCCACTTTTTGAGGGACCAAAAGTAATGGGACAAACTGAACAATCCTACATCAAACTTTCACTTTTTAATACTTTGCTGCAAATCCTTTGCAGCCAATTACAGCCTGAAGTCTGGAACGTATAGACATCACCAGCTGCTGGGTTACATCCCTGGTGATGCTCTGCCAGGCCTCCACTGCAAATGTCTTCAGTTCCTGCTTGTTCTTGGGGCATTTTCCCTTCAGTTTTGTCTTCATCAAGTGAAATGCATGCTCAATCAGACTCAGGTCAGGTGATTGACTTGGCCATTGCATAACATTCCACTTGTTAGCTTTAAAAAACTCTTTGGTTGCTTTTTCAGTATGCTTCGGGTCATTGTCCATCTGCACTGTGAAGCGCCGTCCAATGAGTTCTGAAGCATTTGACTGAATATGAGCATATAATATTGCCCGAAAAACTTCAGAATTCATCCTGCTGCTTTTGTCAGCAGTCACATCATCAATAAATACAAGGGAACCAGTTCCATTGGCAGCTATACATGCCCACTACCACCACCATGCTTCACTGAAGAGGTGGTATGTTTTGGATCATGAGCAGTTCTTTTCCTTCTCCATACTCTTCTCTTCCCATCACTCTGGTACAAGTTGATCTTTGTCTCATCTGTCCAAAGGATA
Source organism: Mixophyes fleayi (assembly GCF_038048845.1). Classification (NCBI taxonomy): domain Eukaryota; kingdom Metazoa; phylum Chordata; class Amphibia; order Anura; family Limnodynastidae; genus Mixophyes; species Mixophyes fleayi. The sequence goes on from NC_134407.1 coordinate 77,054,854, forward strand.
TTGTTCCAGAACTGTAATGGCTTTTTTAGATGTTGTTTCCAAACTCTAATCTGGTCTTCCTGTTTTTGTGGGTCACAAATGGTTTACATCTTGTGGTGAACCCTCTATATTCACTCTTGTGAAGTCTTCTCTTGATTGTTGACTTTGACACATATACACCTACCTCCTAGAGCGGGTTCTTGATTTATCCAACTGTTGTGAAGGGGTTTTTCTTCACCAGGGAAAAAATTCTTCTGTCATCCACCACAGTTGTTTTCCGTGGTCTTCCGGGTCTTTTAGTGTTGCTAAACTCTCCGGTGCGTTCTTTCTTTTTAAGAATGTTCCAAACAGTTGATTTGGCCACACCTAATGTTTTTGCTATCTCTCTGATGGGTTTGTTTTGATTTTTCAGCCTAATGATGGCTTGCTTCACTGATAGTGAAGACAGCTCTTTGGATTTCATATTGAGAGTCGATAGCAACAGATTCCAAATGCAAATGTCACACCTAGAATCAACTCCAGACCTTTTCCCTGCTTAATTGATGATGAAATAACAAGGAATAGCTCATACATGTCCATGAAATAGCTTTTGAGTCGATTGTCCCATTACTTTTGGTCCCTTAAAAAGTGGGAGGCACATATAGAAACCGTTGTAATTCTTACTCCGTTCACCTGATTTGGATGTAAATAACCTCAAATTAAAGCTGAAAGTCTGCAGTTAAAGCACATCTTGTTAGTTTCATTTCAAATCCATTGTGGTGGTGTATAGAGCTCAAAATATGAGAATTGTGTCAATGTCCCAATATTTATGGACCCGACTGTATAAACGCTTCTTTACTTCCATTGAGGTGAATGTAAGTTTTCAACTGCATTGACACCTGACCAGAGGTGGAACTAGTGAGCTGTGGGCCCCGGGGAAGGGAAGTGGAGAGGAAGGAACCGGGGCCCACATCTCACAAGTTCGCTGTGCAGCTGGCCCCATTATCTCCATGAACCCTGGTGCACCGTAATCAGGGCTGCCATCAGGGGGGTACGACCAGTATTGCTATAAGGGGCCCGGACAGACTAGGGGGCCTGGACAGACCTCTCAGTCTGTCCGAACTCCCTGGACTGTTCGGGCCCTTCAGTTACTGACTGTGCTGCCCCTTTTTCTTCTTACCATTTTCTCTGCGATGCTGCATCTCCGCCTCTCAGGCTCTCATAGGCTGGGAGCACGGTGCGGTGATGTAATCACTGCGCGCCATACTCCCAGTCTATCAGTGAGCGGGAGATGCATCATCGTGGAGGAGAAGGTAAGTTAATTAGGTATTCATTTTTGGGGGGGGGAGGGAGAGCCTGGGTCACCTTTACTGTGGAGGAGGGGAGGGAGACCCTGGGGGACCTGAACTTTGGATGGAGGCCCTGGTAGACCTGAACTGTGGAGGGAGGGGGGAGAGGGAGAGCCTGGGGGATCTTAACTGTGGAGGGAGGGGAGGGAGAGCCTGGGGGATCTTAACTGTGGAGGGAGGGGAGAAAGACCTTGGGGGACCTTAACTGTGAAGGGAGGGGGGAGAGTGAGAGCCTTGGGGACCTGAACTGTGGAGAGAGGGGGAGAGGGAGAGCCTGGGGGACCCGAACTGTGGAGGGGAGAGGGGGACCTTAACTGTGGAGGGGGGAGAGGGGAACCTTAACTGTGGGGGGGGGAGAACCTTAACACTGTGGAGGGGGGGAGAGGGGGACCTTAATTGTGGAGGGGAGTAGAGGGGGACCTTAACTGTGGAGGGGGGAGGGGGACCTTAACTGTGATTGGGGGGGGAGAGAGGGGGACATTTACTGTGATTGCGGGGAGGGGAGAGGGGGACATTTTTACTTTGGGGGGAGGGGAACATTTACTGTGATGAGGGAGTGGAGGGAATGTACTGTGATGAGGGATAGGGGGTGTATGTATGGTGAAGAGGGAGGGGAGCACATGTATGGGGAGGGGGCCCTGCCAGATTAATTAGTACTGGGTCCCACAGTTTCTGCAGCCCTGACCGCACCTGCTGCACCAATGGTAGTTCCGACACCGAGCCTGACAGATGCACTAATTTAGAACAAGAAGCATTAAAAAAAACACTTTAGCGCAAGTTAAATGCACCTAAAATGCAAATATTTACTGTCTCATTTGATACAATGATTTTTATTTTCATGTGTGCTTATCTGTGTTAGAAAGGAATCTTAGATGCAGAATTTTAATGTCTGTGTGTACATAGCCTTAGCTTGCATTGTATCATTATGCATACTCTCATACTGTGTCACCAGCCTTATGTGGGCTTTGTTTCTATAGTACAGTTCTATGGAGTAAGTAGGCACTTTCTGAATAAAGCATGATAATAACAAACAACTAATCAGCAGTGTCTGTTGTAAAGCAGCAAGTCGTGTTTTTGTACTACTTCAGATAAATGTGAGGCTTTCGATAACGGAATGTGACAGCCAGACAATATGGAAATGACAGGGCAAGGACAGGTGAATTAGAGAAAGAGCATAGACAGCCAGCGTGTAAGAGTAGGTTTTATTGACAAGGGTGCATTCCTTCTTATGCAATTAAAGGAGCCTGAAACAGCTCTTTGTCAGTGGATGTCATACAATAAAAATATAAAGCTGCCTTTATTTGCAGTATAAAACACAATAGGTTTTAATTTATGCTTTTCAAATCTCATTCTGCCACTTCTTACAGCATAACACATAATGCTATCCGATTGACTTCTCTTTCATATGACTGTGGGAACGCAATTCAAAGGGAATAGCACCTGATATAGACACTTCTGGGGGTGGTTGAGACTCCCGAATGACAATATTTGCATGTGTCTTATGTATATATAACTGTTCTGTACCACAGTGCATGATGGGAGTTTTCGGGCCCTATAAATACGTGACAGTCACAGCTTTATTCCATAGTACCAGAAGGGAGAGAGAGAAAGGGTCAAGCGTGACATTTCCTGCCTCCCCTCGTACTTGCTTCATCTGGGAAACAAGGATCCATTCAGAGGCACAGAGCACCTCTCCCAGTAGGCAGTATTCAGGCCCGCGGGCAGCAGCACTGGAAGAAAGACGCCTTGTTCACTCTGTTGGCTGCTCACAGCTCTGCTCTTTATTGCTTGGTTCATGTGGAGAGAGGTGGATAGAGATAAGTGGTGAGTGCTGGAATATATAGAACCATTGTAGAGAGAGCACCTGGGTTAGTATTATTGGGTACTGCACACATGCACACGCACACACAGAGCCTCCATGTTGTAATGTATGAAGCAGGCAGATAGGTAACAAAAGAAAAGACAATTAAAATAAGAAATAAAATGGATCCGTAATTGCCCATTCAGCCTAATTTCCAGGGAAATAGCAACTGCTTAGCCCACACTGTATATGAAAATAGTACATATTGAGCATAGTAGACCCAATTGTCCAGCATATTATGTCTGGTGGATATCTAATAGCTGATTCTACTGAAGAAGAGCTTTGAAATTCCTCTCCTTCGACACATTGACTAATCAGTGCTTTTACAAGTGTGTCAGAAGATGTCAGATTTTCCCTATCAACTGCAGAAGAATCAGGTGTCAGACAGCCACAGGGAGCGTGAAAATCCACCACACAGGGGCCCTGGGCATCTGACCTATGCTGTTCTAAAAGCTGGGGGTAAAGAGGCACACCCCAACATGATCTAGACAAGCCCCTTGAGCAGCATCACCACGCCTCCTTTTGTCAGCAGTGTTGGGAGGTATGCTTCATAACAGCTGCAATAGAATGTCATGGTAACCCTGAATAATCTATTCCAGTGATGGCTAAACTGTGACACTCCAGATGTTGTGAAACTACAAGCCCCAGCATGCTTTGCCAGTAGATAACTAGCTGATAGTTGGCAAAGCATGCTGGGGCTTATAGTTTCACAGCACCTGGAGTGTCACAGGTTAGTCATCACTGATCTACCGGTATTCTATCTTCATGGTTCATATTTGAAGATGTAAACCTTGCAATTTAGTGGTCCTTTAAGTCAAGTCTAACTACATTTTAGTATAATTACACTAACTAACTATACTCTATAGTCAAGACTGGGTGTGGCATTCCATATTACTCAAGGGTAAACAAGGCATGGCCTAGTGGACTGGATGAATTTACTATCAAACATTTCATGTCAATGTATGTTGCAGCAGTGACTTTATCTTTTATCTTTATCTTTCTATATATCATGCTTCCCACCCAAGAAAAGGCAATCAGAATAATGCACTTTCATTATCATACAGTATAATGTGCTTTCTTTATTTTTATGTTATTGTTTTTTGCAAAAAAAAAAAAAAGAACAAAACATTGCATAAAAGGTCTCCTAAATGACATCAAATGGAGATTGAAATGTGCACAAAATAATTGAAAATAAACCAGAGCTGGCAGAATGTGGTAAGTCAGATAAGCAAGGCAGGAGGGTGCCGTGTTTAGCAGGGTGCCCCACCAGCCCACCTGCGCCAATTTATTTTTTCAGCGCTGTCATGTTCGCCCTTGTATTCCGAGTCCCAGCGCAGAACAGAGCAGGGATCGGAAAAAGTGTAGCTGTATGGGGGCAGGGCTCATGCACAAGCTCCAGCATGTGGAGATTCCAGCACCGGCCCTGCTCCTAACAATAGATTAAGTGAAATAAATATGAAACAATGACATAAATATGAGAGGATCATACAGATACAATATTACTCCCACCTAATGCATAACGGGTCCATTTGGAAAAAAAATGTATACACAATTTCTATTAATATAAATAAAACATTTGTTAACAACTGTTTCATTGACTAACCCTACCCACGCCTTGAAGTCCAGGCCACGGGAGCCATTCAGGTCCCGGCTATACAGACCTAAGATAATGAGATTGATCACATAATGTCTGCAAGTTTTATCCAGAAGTCTATTCAGTATCAGACGAAACATTGGACTCTTTAAACTCTTGGAGTCTGGAAATATACAGAAACCCCAGTCATTTGTATATAGTTAAATACAGCAATATAAAAACTTTGAACTACAGGGCAGTCTGACAGTAAATGTCAAAATACACCCAATCTTCCTCCACACTTAGGGCAGTTTATTTCCACCCCACTACCAAACTTCATTAATCTAACAGGAGTGAGGTACATCCTATATAATAAGTAGATATAAGACAAGTTTTCATCTGACAAAACACAGAGGTCATCATTCCATTTTGAGCAAAGTATTGTCACATTATCCTTATTTAGTTAACTTATTAAAAATTCATATATACCAGAGATTGGTTTACGAGGCCTAGATGCAAAAAATGTTTTTCAAATAGGACATTCAGACAAGACCGGGAACCTGCCCCTAAACTGTACTGTCCAATCAGGACAAAGCTGTAAATATTTGACAAAAGCTATCTTAGTGATTCTGAATTCAGTGTGAATTTGATCAAAGGTTTTTAAATAATCCTATGCATAGAGTTGCTTTGCCATGGTAATCCTGCAGCTAGTCCAACATTTTTCTCCCTTTAAATTTAATAATTTATAGAATTTACCATTGTACCACATCAGAGTCTCTGGACCAATGCCCATCCCCTGCATTAGCAAGTGAGTTGTGTTCCAGCTTGCGTTATAAAGGGTGAAACTTTTCTTTTACATCTGTAATGGTGTAGGCCCAGTAACTACCGTATTTCCCCATGTATAAGACGCACCTTTTTCCCAAAATTTTGGGTACAAAACCTGGGTGCGTCTTATACAGGGGTAGCGATACAGGCTCAGCGAAGGGGGGGGGGGGGTGATCCAGTAGGAGGGGGACAGGCAGCGTGTCAGCGTGATCCAGCAGGCGGGGACAGGCAGCGGGGATGCAGAAGGAGGCAGAGTGTCAGCACGATCCAGCAGGCGGGGGACAGGCAGCGGGGATGCAGAAGGAGGCAGAGTGTCAGCGCGATCCAGCAGGCGGGGACAGTCAGCGGGGATGCAGAAGGCAGAGTGTCAGCGCGATCCAGCAGGCGGGGGACAGGCAGCGGGGATGCAGAGGGAGGCAGAGTGTCAGCGCGATCCAGCAGGCGGGGGACAGGCAGCGGGGATGCAGAAGGAGGCAGAGTGTCAGCGCGATCCAGCAGGCGGGGGACAGGCAGCGGGGATGCAGAAGGAGGCAGAGTGTCAGCACGATCCAGCAGGCGGGGACAGTCAGCGGGGATGCAGAAGGCAGAGTGTCAGCGCGATCCAGCAGGCAGGGACAAGCAGCGGGGATGCAGAAGGCAGAGTGTCAGCGCGATCCAGCAGGCGGGGACAGGCAGCGGGGATGCAGAAGGAGGCAGAGTGTCAGCGCGATCCAGCATGCGGGGGACAGGCAGCGGGGATCCAGCAGGCAAGGACAGCTACCGTAATATTTTTTTTCCAAATTTCGGGGCCAAAAGTAAGGTGCGTCTTATACATGGGAGCGCCTTATACATGGGGAAATACGGTAATTGTTTCACTAAAGAAATATGCAAGTTGTTATCATGAGATCCCCCCATCCATTCATAGAGATGTGTTACCTGAGAAGTATAGTAGTATATTGTAAGATTGGGAAGTGCAAGTCTGGGTCTCTTCATATCCAGTTTATTTTGGGCTCTCTTTTCTGCCCAGGCCAGACAGAATTTTGATCTATCTTATGAAAAATATGACCTGGTATGAATACTGGAGAATGAAGGACATGTAAGAATTTATGGTGATAATTATTTTAACTAGATCATCCCACCCAGTCATAGATAAAGCTAGGTTTTCCAACAATGTACTTTGAGTTTAAAAAGTTCAATTAGGGGCAGAATATAATACTAAATATAGTGTGCAGGAGAATTAGTAACCCAGATACTGAAGTATTTACATTTAAAGTAATGTGCTTTCATTATGTACAGGACAGTTCAGTACATGAACTTTTCTTACTTCAAGGTAAAACGGAATGCCAACTGCCAGTAAATTTACTAACAGTGAGTAATATAAGAATTTAGATTTTCACCCTTCAGTAAGTAGAAATAGGACTGCTGTAAAAATCCCCCCACCAAAAAGGTATTAAGAGGTTTTTGAGAACTTCTAATTTTTAGCATGCAGTATATAAGACATACATTAGAATGAAACATAACATTTAACACCACCCCCCAGTCACATCACATCACCCCCACAGAAACATTACACCACTGCCAACCAACCAACCCCCTCAGACACAACATAACCCCCCCAGACACATAATAAGCCCCCCCAGACACATCATAACCCCCCAGACACATCATAACCACCCCAGACACATAATAAGCCCCCCCAGACACATCATAAACCCCCCAGCAGGCACATCATAACCACCCCTTCCAGACAAATCACAACTCCCCCAGAAACATCATAAACCCCCCCAGCAGACACATCATAACCACCCCCCAGACAAATCACTACTCTCCCCCAGAAACATCATAAACCCCCCCAGCAGACACATCATAACCACCCCCCAGACAAATCACTACTCTCCCCCAGAAACATCATAAGTACCCCGGAAAACACATCATAACACCCCACCCCCCACACACAACCCCAGCCCAGTAAACTTACCTAAGTTGAGCTGGAACTCCTCCTCCTTGTTCTCCAGGCTGCTGGGACAGTATGTGATGTCACACACTGTCCGGGGACTGAGAGCTGCTGACAGCTGTCTGATCGCTCTCTCCATCTTAACATTCCCCACATCTACAATGCGCAGGTGCAAATTAAAAAATGATCGGACTGCGGGGCCCGTGCCCCCAAGGCAGACCGGGCCCTGGTAATTTGTACCCATCCCCCCCTCTCGGCGCCCCTGTAGATGCTGCTACTACTATTAGTTCTGCACAAGATTTTATGTAGCATAATAATGTGTCTGTAAAAAAAAGAATTAAGAGTTGACAACACTGATGTAAGTTAATCAGGGGCACCTGCCCAACAGCTCAATTTCCCTAGAGATTATTTTAAAACTAGAGATGTTCACTTACCCCCATGTTCTGGTTTTGGTTTTGGTTTTGGATCTGGATTAACTTTGTGTTTTGTTTTTGCTTTTGGGAAAACGATCTTGCATGTTTTGGTTTTGGTTTTAGAGCCCGATTTGTTTCTACAATCCCTATTTATTTATTTTTTGCTAAAATCACATATTTTTGTTCCTCCCCCCCTACATTATTATTAACCTCAATAACACTAATTTCAAGTCATTTACAGTCAATTTTGACCACCTCACAGGTCACAATATTATTTTCATACACTTTCAAATAAAGACTGCAGATTTAGAAGACCAAGCCTGCCAGACCTATTATTTGTATTTCAGCAATGACAATTAGCAATGGAGCAATTGAGCTCTCCTGAATGTCACTGGAGACTTTGAAGAACACTGCCACCCCTCCTCTTTCTTTTCTACCTATGACGCTGCCCAACTGCACTACAGACTGCTAAGAACTGTGCTACCCCTTCTGTGTCCCTCTGTGAAGTGGCGCTGGACTGCCGTGGAGGGCGGTACTAATAGAATCCAAAGCCCACGAGATCCGAAAATCGATGACGTAACTATGACGTTTTGCCTCGTTTTCAATTTCGAGGACACACCAAAGTACCAAGCCGGCTCAGCTTGGTACTCGGATCTGCGGGTGTGTTCGGATCTCGGGGAATCGAGCCTGAGCATCTTTATTATAAAATTACCAATTATGTTGCTTTGAGACTAGGAATAAAAAATGTCAGACTTTTAATGAAACATTAGCCATCCCAATGAAAGTTATCATTCACTAGTGGTCTCACTGCTCATGTCTAAAATGTAGACTTGTCACAAAATGCAACATTATAAAAAAGAAAACCATAATATAAAAACAACGTATTTATGCTGCAACCTACTAGTGAATTTAAAAAACACAAAAAGCGAGACTTGTGGTCACTCTTTAAAATAGTCACAACCAAAGTGTATTACCGTGCAGGGAAATAAAATGAACATTTCCTCTGTCAATTCCAGACTAGATACAGAATGGAAGCAGCGTGTGCAATAATGCAGGTGCCTTCTGCTGCTGATGTGTCATTTACACAGCTGTACAGTCTCTCTACTAACTGCTATCACCAGTCATATTCACCTCCTCATTCACTGAATGGATTGAACAGTCTTACTGGGATGTTTGCAGAGATTGTGCAATAATAGCTTGGTATTTAAATGGGACTTAGCTTTTCTTTTATGAAATTTCTTGAAGGTGAAAAGGGTTTTCGATAGGAAAAAAATATGCTGCAAACTCTCCCTTCCCCTTGAGCAAACACTGGTAATCATATCTCTGTAAATAACAACATTTAAAAAAAGATACCCATTATAGCATCAGCAATTCTCAGGAAGGTGGAACTACCAGTTCAATCACAATTTTACTGTAACCTGTAAAGCCACTAGGTATCCTTGTAGTTTACCAAACAAGGCAACCAGATAAATACTTGCAATGGGGAAAATAGGAAACTGCTCTTGGGCAATGAGTTGGGTTTCCAGGAAGGGGAGGGCTTAGCCCGTGTGGCAAGACTCCACTCTGCAGCCCATTATAAAGGAAAATAAATGCAGGTGGCCAAGTGACCCAGCTCAAGGTAGCCCATTATGGGATCGGCCCGGGAGTAGATGCCCCCCTGTCCTCCATCCCAGCCTTCCCCTGGCTTTCAGTTACTGCATTTAGCACAAAAGCTCACTGAGTCATATTACATTCTGTTATGCATGTTTTGTCGCTATCCAATAACGATTGTCGAATCTCGATTTGTGTTTCCAAAGCACAAAGTAATTTAATATCCAAAAGTAGCAGAATAACAATGCGAAATAAAACTAGTACAGCAGTTACTTATCGCAGGCACTCTGTATCCAGTAAACAGTCATTCAGGTCTGAAGGCTCTGGTCAAAGAAGACTGTTCACTAAGCCCAGAGCCCCTGCTTATATGCAGTCAGTGAATACAGTAAAACAATGCAGATGATGTGGCTTGCTTCTATTGGTCCAGGCTTCAGGAAGGTCCAGTGTACTGCAGCTCATAGGCCAGTTCAAACCAAAATATCCAAAGGTGGGGGTCATCTCTCCAGGGGATGTGCTCCGACTTTCCCACCAAGAATCCAGTTTCAACTAGTCTGTTAGCATTTTACAGTCTGTATCACTTTAAACATTTATTCCCTAACATCGCTAACTAGAGTAGGGGATTAAAATGATACTAAACATGACATAGTTCCTGCAACCTGAACCTTTGATGTCACTAATATGCATATAACTTACAAGTTAACCCGTGCATGATACTCATGCATTCTAGTCAAATCAAGCTACTTAAGGTGTTAAAAACTCCCCACTGTCACCCCCGGCAACCACCAACCACTCCCAACTGTCACTTCTCCTTCAAGAAATATATAGGTCAGTGTATAACTCTGCTCAGCAGGTGGCGCTGCAGCTTGTTTTTTTTTTTCACACACGCCACTAAGCTTATATATATTAGATAATACTAAACATAAATACTGCGATATTTTGACATAAATAACTATGTGTTGCAACTACAATTAATGTGTACTAATTACAAATGTGTGTGTTCGTGTGAAAGTGAGTAAAAGTGTAAAACCTGTTATTGCCAAGTGTTGTGGCTGGATACGTCCTTCCACGCCGTAGCGTGCTCTACGCATAATTTCAGACAAAGACAACCAAGTTTGCTCGATATTAATTGAAATGATAATATCCAATTTGCTGACTTTGATGACAATTCTACCAGAATTGTAGCAGTTTTTCTCACAAGGTTTCAAGAGAGGACATGGATACAGCAATGAAAGCACAGCAGCAAGACATGGCTGTTGGTTCATCATATGTTGCTAACGAAATAGCCCATTATTGTAAGTATATGAGGGGATCTGCTGTTCATTGACCACTTAATTATGTTTTGCTGACAGCCCCCTTCCCTTGTGCCACGATTGCAAGCTATCCTCAGAAGTAGACTAAGGAACGTGGCATGGATATTTATCATGCTAATAGCCTCATATCCCCAGCCTCACTATGGAAGTATTGCATAGACCATTGTTCTACTTGGTTTTCTGTACATCAAATTTTTCAAGCAGAAGAAACAGGAAGCCTGAAATTACTGAAAAGGCAAGTGACACTCTACCTGAAGTCAGGGACTACGATACACCTGTTCTTTGATGGATGTCAATGCAGTGGAGGGTTAAGATAAACTTCCAACAAATAAACCATCTGAATAATCAGTACATCGCTCATATGATCTTTATAAAATGTAAAATTAATAAGCAAACAAATTAATGAAAAATTCAGAAATCATAAAGTGCCTTCAAGTTAATGTAAAATAGTCCAGATTATTACAAGTTAATATTAAGACCGCTAAATAAATTTAAATAGATCAAAATTAATCTAAACCCTTCAAATGTAATCTACCCGATTAAGTTAATTAAATATTAAATCTCCAAATGAATCTAAATCTCACCAAATGAAAATGAACACCCTGCAATTTAATGTAATAAGCACTTGCAGGCAGATAATGGGGATTGTGGATACGGCAGCAGGAACATATGTGCTGCACGACCAAGTACCTGTCACCTACTTGGCAGTATCCCGTGTACAGCAGTGGTGGCAGTATCACGTGTACAACAGTGGTGGCAGTATCACGTGTACAGCAGTGGTGGCAGTATCATGTGTACAGCAGTAGTGGCAGTATCACGTGTACAGCAGTGGTGGCAGTATCATGTGTACAGCAGTGGTGGCAGTATCACGTGTACAGTAGTGTTGGCAGTATCACGTGTACAGCAAGGGTGGCAGTATTATGTGTACAGCAGTGGTGGCAGTATCATGTGTACAGCAGTGGTGGCAGTATCACGTGTACAGCAGTGGTGGCACTATTAATTGTACAGCAGTGTTGGCAGTATCACGTGTACAGCAGTGGTGGCAGTATCACGTGTACAGCAGTGGTGTCACTATTAATTGTACAGCAGTGTTGGCAGTATCACGTGTACAGCAGTGGTGGCAGAAATCACGTGTACAGCAGTGGTGGCAGTATCACGTGTACAGCAGTGGTGGCAGTATCACGTGTACAGCAGTGGTGGCAGTATCACCTGTACAGCAGTGGTGGCAGTATCATGTGTACAGCAGTAGTGGCAGTATCACGTGTACAGCAGTGGTGTCACTATTAATTGTACAGCAGTGTTGGCAGTATCACGTGTACAGCAGTGGTGGCAGTATCACGTGTACAGCAGTGGTGGCAGTATCACGTGTACAGCAGTGGTGGCAGTATCACGTGTACAGCAGTAGTGTCACTATTAATTGTACAGCAGTGTTGGCAGTATCACGTGTACAGCAGTGGTGGCAGTATCACGTGTACAGCAGTGGTGGCAGTATCACGTGTACAGCAGTGGTGTCACTATTAATTGTACAGCAGTGTTGGCAGTATCACGTGTACAGCAGTGGTGGCAGTATCACGTGTACAGCAGTGGTGGCAGTATCACGTGTACAGCAGTGGTGGCAGTATCACGTGTACAGCAGTAGTGTCACTATTAATTGTACAGCAGTGTTGGCAGTATCACGTGTACAGCAGTGGTGGCAGTATCACGTGTACAGCAGTGGTGGCAGTATCACGTGTACAGCAGTGGTGGCAGTATCACGTGTACAGCAGTGGTGGCAGTATCACCTGTACAGCAGTGGTGGCAGTATCACGTGTACAGCAGTGGTGTCACTATTAATTGTACAGCAGTGTTGGCAGTATCACGTGTACAGCAGTGGTGGCAGTATCACGTGTACAGCAGTGGTGGCAGTATCATGTGTACAGCAGTGGTGGCAGTATCACGTGTACAGCAGTGGTGGCAGTATCACGTGTGCAGCAGTGGTGACAGTATCACGTGTACAGCAGTGGTGGCAGTATTACGTGTACAGCAGTGGTTTAAACTGCAAACTACAGCCCACTAAAATTTTATGGAAAACTATCACCAATTGATTTCACATGGTCTGTGATATCTCTTTATTATTAGGTGTCGGATAACAATAGGTTTTACTCTTATCAATGAAGATTAATCAAATTAACACAACAGCACTAATCAATTGTGGCTCCATGGGTTATATTGATAGATGCCCAGTCAAACAACACCAGATTCCTATCAAGGCCAAATCAATTATTGTACATTTGGAGACAATTGATGGTTCTCCTTTCGCCTCAGGTACCTCTACTTTTGAAGATCAAGCAAATTCATCAGGAAATCTTAACTCTCAATGCAATTTAGTCCCCTAAGTTCACTATTATTTTAAGGATTCCATGGCTGCCCAAACATAACCCCACCATCAACTGGCTCACTGAAGAGTTAATCTTCACATGATTGCTTTGTAAACTTTGCTGCCTTGTCACTCAAGTCTGTACCACAGTTATATCTTCCAATCATGAATCTACAGTTTCTGGTCCATACCAAGATTTTCTGATGTCTTTGATAAAAAGCAGGCAGAGGTCTTGTCTCCTCATTGTCATTATGACTACCTTATAGATCTGGTTCCCATGGCACAAATTCCATTTGTACACATTAATTCTCTGTCAGAACCAGAGTTGGCCACTCTAAAGGAATATATAGATAAAAAACTTCATAAAAAACTTCAGAGCGGATTCATCCAACCATTCACTTCACCAGCTGGTGCTCCAATATTCTTTGTGGAAAAGAAAGATGGGGGCTATGGCCATGTGTAGATTATAGATCCGTCATCCGGAACTGTTACTCACAAGCTCTTATTTATGAGTTATTTGAAAGGCTTTGTTCCTCTCGTGACTAGATTAGACCTAAGAAGCGCTTACAATTTTGTATGAATTTGTCCTGGAGATGAGTGGATCTTTCCATAAAAGTTACAGTCATTTCAAGCATTTTGTGATGCCTTTTGTTGCCGTCATTTTTCAACATTTTGCTAACAACATTTTTAAGATATATCAGATCACTTTGTTATCATCTACCTTGATGACATTTTTATATATTCCCAAACACTATCCGAACACAGGCATGTGAGAACAGTTCCGAAGCGCCACAGAAATCACAATTTATATGCAAAACTGGAAAAATGTTTCTATGAAACTAAGTCTATAGAATTTTTAGTGCAAATAGTGTCTGATAAGGGTTTGTATATGGACCCCTATAAAACAATAATAGAATGGCCGGTACCTTTGGACTTAAAAGCAGTTCAATTTTTTTATAGATTTGTATTGCAGACTCTTCATCAAGAATTTTTCCAAAATTAGTCAGCTCATTTCAACTTTGACTTGGAAAGGTGTTACTTATTAATGGACCTTATCACCTCAAGGAGCATATGAGCGTCTTAAAAAATCTTTCCAGACCGCCTCATTCTGTCGCATCCTGACCCCACTTAACCATTTATTCTTGAAGTTGATAGCTGTATTAGCAGTCGTATCCCAAAGACAAGGAACTAAACACTTACTCAATCCTTGTGCCTTTTCCTCAAGGAAGTTAGCGACAACAGAACGGAATTATTCAGTAGGAGATAAGCGACTACTAACCATCTGCATGGTCATTAAATAATTCAATTATCATTTACACCGATCACAGGAACCTTGAATATCTTAAATCCACTAAAAGACTAAACTTTAACAAACCTGGCGGGCTCTGTTGTTTACTAGGTGTCACTTTAGAGTGACATACAAACTGGGTTCCCGCAATGGTAAGGCGGATGCCTTATCCAGATTATTTAAAGAATCACTAGAAGGTTCCCAAAAATAGTTACCCATCTTACTAATGGATACAATTCTGGCTACAGTCAAACCCCAGTTCTTATAAGGTAGAATAAACACAACAACCAAGAAATTACAGAAAATCAAAATACTGGAGTTGCAAGAACATGCTGACAGTTACTTCACTCGATTTTCTGTGTTTTTGTCGCAACCCTTGCTCTATAATGAGAAATTTTAAACTCCAAAATGGCAGGTCATCCTGGAATTCATAAGACCATAGATCGTATTTCATTATATTATTGGTGGCGACAAATTCCCACAAAGTTAGATGCTACATTTCAGCATGTCCAGCATATATAAGGAACAAGACTCTGCACTTATCACTGGCTGGGTTACTTCAGCTATTGCCCACACCCACAGGACCATGGAAGGATATTTCTATGGACTTCGCGAAGATTCACTACTATCTTTGTTTATTTCTCTCAAAAATTACCTTCTGCAACCAAATAGCCCAATTATTTCTTAAAAACACAACAAATTCCATAAATGCCCAGATTATATTGTATATGACAGTTGGACACAATTCACAGTTCGCTTTTGGAAAGCTTTACACATTCATTTGGATCCGTCCTCTGAATACAATCCTCAATTTAACAGTTAAACGAAAGAGCTAACCAGTGCTTAGAGCAGTGGTTCCCAAACTTTTGCAGTTCGCGGCACCCTTAGAGTCTCCATAATTTTTTCAAGGCACCCTTCCAAAATAATTACCAAGCAGTCCCGTTTTATAAGTAGTCAAAAAAATGTAATAAGTATTTAGGTCAGGACAGAAATACTTATTTAGTTGTATGCAAAAATAATACACATAAATCCAAGGGAAAATAATATTTTTATATATTTTTTCAATTATATTTCTGTCAAACAATAATTTACAGCTAACTCACACTGTGCACTCCTTCATCTCCACACACTCTGTGCCCCCTGCAGCCACTGACTCTGCCCCCTCTGCAGACACTCACTCTGCCCCCTCTGCAGACACTTACTCTGCCCCCTCTGCAGATGCTCACTCTGGCCCCTCTACAGACACTCTCTCTGCCCCCTCTGCAGACACTTACTCTGCCCCCTCTGCAGACACTCACTCTGCCCCCTCTGCAGACACTTACTCTGCCCCATCGGCAGACACTCACTCTGCCCCCTCTGCAAACACTCACTCTGCCCCCTCTGCAGACACTTACTCTGCCCCCTCTGCAGACACTCACTCTGCCCCCTCCTTCATTTATTTTGCTTCTCTTCTGCCTTCTTTTTCTATTTTTCCTATCTTTTCTTCTGTTTCCTTACCAATTCGGCTTGTCACTGAATGTCGGGCATGATGATGTCACGCCCGACATTCAGTGAGAAGCGAGGAGGAAGGAGGATGCTGGGTTCCAGGCACCGCCGAATTGGTAAGTTTTTTTTGGGGTTTTTTTTCTCTTCCTGGCCACGGCACCCCTGTGACCGCTCCGCGGAACCCTTGGTAGCGGTGGCGCAAACTTTGGGAACAGCGGGCTTGGAGCAATATCTTCAGACTTACACCAGTTTCCAACAAGACAACTGGGCAGACCTTCTGCCCATGGCAGAATTTACTTATAATAACACCACTCTTTCATCAACTATAGTAAGTCCTTAATTTGCGGAATATGGATACCACCCATAACCTATACCGACTGTCTCAGGAGAAGATGTTCTCATGGTTAAAGACCTTCAATGAAAGATTACACGGACCATTAAAAAAAGATTATCCTATAATATAAGTCAGGCGCATAAAAAGTATAACTTTTATGCACATAAACATAGGCGTCCTGCTACAATCCTTTGGATGGGAGTCATGGTTTGAATATCTACTAAGAATTTGAATCTGGGACGTTCTTCACACAAACTGGTCATGATATTGGACCATTTGTCATTCTAACTGTAGATGTATGCTATGTGTTTGATGGAAGTGACATAACTGTCATCCACTTGCCATCCAGGAAGTGATGTCTGACAGGAAATATCTGGCAGCCATTTTCAGTTCTCAGTATATACCACATAGTAAAGACATGTTTCACAGCTCTCCAGCCCCTTTTTCTTGATTTGAACTCAGACAGTTCTGCACTAACCAAACTTTCATCTTCGGTTGTCAAGATTCAGTTACCTGTTACAATGCATAAGATTCACTTTGTCTTAGACAGTTCTACACTAACCAAACCTTCATCTTCGGTTGTCAAGATTCAGTTACCTGTTACAATGCATAAGATTCACTTAGTCTTTCACATTTCATAAATTAAACCTGCAACATTGTCTTCTCCACAAACACCTGCTCCTCCATCCGTCAAGGTTCTTGGACACTGAAAATATGTATTATAGACAATATTTAACTCCTGCATTCAGTTTATAAGAACGTAAATGTACATGCTCACAAATTAGTACTAACTATTTTCCTTCACCATCCTACTAAGCCTGGGGCGCCTAGAAGTCGCTCACAGAAGAGGGGAATACTGTAATGAGCGGCGCTAATAGTGACAGCAGCACGTCCTTCATTTTGGACATACCTCACCTTATTTGTTAGTGATAGCCATTTCTCACGGGTTCGCACCTGAAATTTGCAGCAGTGGCCCACATCTTTGGCAGAAGAGGACTGGCATTAGTCTGGATTTCCTAGCAAAGTTCCCTGGCATTTTGCGCATTCGCAGACCTCCATATTCCGTTTTGACAGCTTGTTGACATCAGTGAACAGTGCCCGACCGGAACTATAAAACAACTCTTCTTCACTACATTAATTGCTAGGCAATTGTGCTATATCACTTCCAAGAACCTTGTGCTAATATTACTTACTACTATGTCTCAGTGTTCTGACCCGGCTTTGAATGCTGGGGCTAGATTTACTAAACTGCAGGTTTGGAAATGTTGCCTATAGCAACCAATCAGATTCTAGCTATCATTTATTTAGTACATTTTACAAAATGATAAATAGAATGTGATTGGTTGCTATAGGCAACATCTCCAGTTTTCAAACCCTCTATTTAGTAAATATACCCCTTGGACTTTGTGACTGCTTTGTCCCATCACACCATGCTCACGCTATACCATTTTGTCTGTGCACTGACTCGGCTTGATTTTTGAATTTACGCTACTGTTTAACCCTTTGGAACCGTATTATAATATATTGTCTCCCCATGTATTACACTGGCTTGCTTAAAGACTGTGTTTTCTGGATTACCCTTGATGCTACACTCATTCCGACATCAGGACACAGTCAGCCCATGGTGACTGTTCAACCTAAGATCAACCCTGCTACCTCCAGAGATCCAGTTAACTAAATTTACTTTCTTTGTTACCGCAAAAGCTTATGCTTAATAAATATGCTCTCTGTCACAGCTTGGCAGCAGGTTGCAATGATATGAAGGAGGTGCCACTCCAGCTGAGCAACATAGTATGAATGACCAGCTTTAAGGCTTGCAATGTGAAATACACTGGGTGGATTGGTGGAGTCACACACAAGCACATTAACAATGATGTCACTGCAGCTTTACTGACTCCAGTAGCTTTTCGACTTGTAACAGGTCCATGTAGGAGGCTATAATAAAGACGGTTTCAGCTGGCTATAATATAGTGTGTGTTGAGGGAGGGAGATGGGTGTCATATTTTACTTTGTAATAGAGCTGCAGGGAAATGACAATGTGACACTGAACAATATATTTTACCTTCTTGCTTCATATTTGAAAATCTTGGGGTTAGTTGCAATTTAACCTCATTACCCCTCCTTCTTTCTTGGTGTGTTAGACCAGTACAATTATTTTTCATGTAAGGGCAGCATACTATATTTCAAAGCAATGGAATAGAGACGTATGTCTGACTGATTCCCACTGGGGCCTTATCTGTGTGGATTTTGTATGTTCTCTATGACCCTGATTCATTAAAATCGCTCTGCATATGCCCAGAACCAAACTATACACCAGTGAATGCAGCAATGTCCAATTCATCTTTGAGCGCAAAGGACCCTTACAACAGCCTAGGGTTTCATAGACAGAACAGGGAGGGGACCATAGTCAATGTACAGTAAGGGCGTGCCAAGCTCGAGCGCATACAGCAGCATCTGATTTAACCATGGGCATCTCTAAGGTACGTGTTTTTCTGTCATATCACTTCCACCAGCTACAGATCAGGTGTAAGTGCTGAGTGATAGTGTTGACGGTCACATATACATGTAGAATGTTTGTTTACAATCAAGAACCACTGTAAAAATGCATTTTATGTTCAGTAGACATTAATAATATCATGATTAATGTATTTCATAGAAGAAAAAAAAAATGGAAAAAAACAGTTGGGGTATATACGGTGGATGGCGATATCGCCACCTCTCCTACTGCCTTCATTGTAATACTAACAAATTCACTTACATTCCCATTACATTTTTCATACCGCCACTTCTAAATTGCCACTTCGATCACTGTTATTGACTATATTATTAACAGGTGAGAATAATTTAATACTTTTTTTTCCTGTGCGTTCTGCTGGGACTATATATTTCACATATGTATTGTACATATCCATATCCTGCAGTGTTTTGTGTCTGCCAGCCATAGTTGCCTACTGTCCCGGAATTTCTGGGATGTTCCTGAATTTCTGGGAGTCCGGAGCAGGGCAACCTCCTGGTTACTGAATAACTCTATAATAAAATGGCGGGGGCTTGTGACGTGAATCACGGATCATTGTCGCCCAGCCCCCTGTTGCAATTGGACAGAAACTGTGATGGCTGTTTAGGGGGCAGGGCCAAATTATGCGACCTGCTTGGCCCTGCCCCCAACACACCCACCTCCCCCTGATGTCCCGGAATACCTCTTGCCAAAGTTGGGAAGTATGCTGTCAGCACAGAGCGCACTTAGACGCGTATGCAACAAGAGATGTTTCTTCGGATCTGCTAAAATTGAATACGGATGTGCGTATGCCTGAATTACGCACGGTTTTAAAAAACACATACTATGTTCGTTTTGTGTGCCTTAATGAATCTTGCCCCATGTGTTTGAGTGGGTTTCCTCCATGTCCTCTTTTCCCCTCCCACAGTCCAAAGACATAGTAATATGTCAATTTGCTTCTTAACCCTAGTGTGTGTGGTGGTAAATATAGAGCCTGAGTCATTAAGGAAAGTAAGGCAAAAAAGGAGTAACTGTTCTCTGAGACAAACCATGTTACAATGCAAGGGGTGCAAATTAATTTATTATTTTGCACATAAGTTAAATACTGGCTGTTTTTTTTGTCTACCATACAAATACTTGATAGCATCATATCAATATATGCTAATAAAGTTGATAATATTAATGGAAATAAGTTTTTCCAGCTTTGTCCTGAAGTTCTCACTATATGCTCACACTCATACACACCCCAATCCCCTTGGATCTGACATTTGCGGTGTAATGTTTGATTTTCACAACAAACCATCTTCTATCATTGACTTTCATTAATCACTGCAGCTGCCTCCTTTCCCACTTATTGCAGAAATGAGCAGCAGTACAACATGTTGTTAGGGAATGGACATCCAGGACTGGTGTATATAGAAAGAAGACCTGGGGCATTAACAAAACTTAGGTCTAGAGCATATAAACTTATATATACCACTGACTTAAATACATCATTACTTGTAGATGTTATTCCTTATTAAACACAAGTTTTCCTAATGAACACTAAAGTGATGACATAAAAGAACAAACTGATTATAAGTGATAACATTAGAACTCACTGTTTGTACAAATATTATTTACAGGCATCTTTACATATATAAATATATAAACATCATAATCAAGGCACGTATCTGCCGAATTTGAACATATCGTACCCAAAATCACTCTGTAAATGCCCAGAACCAGATCACACGCCAATAAACGCAGACATGCAAAGGACACTTACGATTTTGGCGAGTGAACAAGGTGGGGAAGGGGCGTTTTGCCGTAGTCATTATACAGCAGGACGTGCCAAACTGAAGCGCACACAGCTGCGACCGAATCAACCTCTTGGCACCTCAAAGTTACTTGTATTTATGCCATACTTGCCAACTCTCCCAGAATGTCCGGGAGACTCCCGCATTTTGCGAGAGTCTCCCGGACTCCCGAGCGAGTGTGGCAATCTCCCGAATTCTGCCCACTTTACTAGGAAGTGCCCCACTTCCTAGTGAAGTGGGCAGAATTAGATCCCAAACGCCGCGATTGGCGGTGAATCCCCCGCTGTCAAATGACGCATTTGCGTCATGATGTCACAGGGGGCGGGGCCAAAATGACGCGATTTTGGTCGTCCCGCCCCCTCACGCCCCCCTCCACTGGTTGGCAGGTATGATTTATGCCGTATCTCCTGCTCCAGCTACAGGGCTAGTCTGTTTCCGGAGTACTAGTGATGACTGTCTTGTATGCATGCTATAATATGTGATCGCAATCAGGAGCGACTGTAAGAATGTATTTTATGTTTAGCAGACATTAAGATCATCCTAATAAATGTATTTGATGGGGAAAATAAACAACACTTTTTTCTTACTGTTTTATCATTTATGTCTATAATTGACATTATTTGATTTTTTTTCTTCTTTGCATTCGTTTGCTATGTTATATTCCACATAGGCATTTGACGTATCCTGCAGTGTCTTGTGTAGTAGAGCATAGCAGACCTACACCCAAACTCATCAGCGCATGTATCTTCAGATCTCTTCCTTGTTGAATTCAGGAGTACACAGAACATATTTACCTGCGTTTTTAAATAAATGCATGTTGCGCTCAGAATGGTTTGATGAATCAGGCCCCACGTGTGTATATCATACTTATCTACTTTTGAAGCCAGCTGTCCGGGAGGGGGTCCATCGAGGGGGCGTGACCATTCATGGTGCGCCGTTAGGCTCCGCCCCCAACAATCTTAGGCAATTTTGGCCAATCGCAGCACCATCTTAAACAACGGCGACAGCTGGATCCAGGATTTTTGCCTGCCCTCTTGAGAGTCCGGGAGAACTCCCAAAAATTCTGCAGTCTCCTGGACATTCCGGGAGAGTAGGCAACTATGGTGTATATGCTAAATATGCAGTGCATATAGTACATAGAGCAAAAAGAGGAAACCCCTCAGAAGCAGAGGTCCACTCCCAACATGCAATATGACCAAGAAAGGAAACTAAGAATATCTTATAAAAATGCATTTTGTTATTTAGACATGTGAATGCACCTCAACAGACTTTTGATTTTATTATTATTATTATTATTATTATCATATACTTATAAGGCACCACATAATTCTGCGAAGAGAGGAGGCTGGAAACAAGAAGAGTGGTGTTGAATGGGGTGACACGTAGAGGGGAAGTGGGGTGGGGCGCAGCGGTGGGTTTGGGCGCAGTGGTCTATTAGGTTTTGGTGAGCCGGTAAGTTTTGAGGAAGCTTTTGAAGCAAATAAAACACAGCTTATTAAACACAGCTACACACCACATAAAGCACAACAATAAATAGTAATATACAGAATACTAATATACGTTTAAAAGCAAATGAACACTTTTGGGATAACATACATGAGTTTTTCTAAATAGAATCAGATCCAAATGAGTTACACATTGAAAGGTAAAGAGTGATTGAATTTGGGATCTGAACATGAGGCACTTGAGGTATGTGAGCAGCAGCCAGATATTTTAGCAACAAGGCAAACAGCCCGAACTGCACAAATCCCACTAGGTGCATACTCAGAGATGACATTTAATGAATCTAATAAAGTAGTGAATCCCAGGGCCGTCTCTTCCATTGGGCACGATGGGCAGGTGCCCGGGGGCCCTGCAGGCAAGGGGGGCCCGTCCGAATTCTAAAAAAAAAAAAAAAAAATATATATATTTTTTTTAATACTTACCTTGCGGTCACATCAGCGGTGATCCGGCTCCCTCCCTGGTCCCCTCTTCCGTGCTGTGCTCGCAGTGAATGCTGGGCGTGATGTCACGCCCAGCATTCACTGCAACCACAGCACGGAAGAGGGCAGAAGAGACTCAGCGGCGCGGAAAAAAGAAGAGGATCGGACTTAAGGTAAGTTAAGGGGGCCCCTATATATATATATATATATATATATATATATATATATTTATTTTTAGGGGCCCGGTACACTGCATTGCCCGGGGGCCCATAAAGTTGTTAAGGTGGCCCTGGGGAATCCTCTTCTCTGATGGCGGTCAGGAGCAGACTTCACACTCAAGACACATTACTCCTGATGATCCTCCAGGGGTGAAACAACTGTATGCAATGATGGACTGCCAGCAAGCCTTGTGTACCTTAGGCAGTTATCTACTTTACTTAGCCTTGTATGTGAGTCCTCTCTGTAGAGTAAACTTTCACTGGTCGCAGCACTTTTGGTGCTGGTCACTTTTGGTTATTTAAAAATGCCCAAGACACACTGGTGATAAGGTTATTACAAATAATTTTAAAGTTTTTGTTCAACTAAGCTAATATGGTACATATGCTCAGTGAGTATCTAATATGTAATGGGACATTTACAAAATTGTATCACAGGTAACTGTGTGTAACATATGCATACTGGAAGCTTCACCTGGATAACAACCAATGTTGGGTTTTATAAATGTACCCCAAACAGACACCTTGGGCTAGATTTACTAAGCTGCGGGTTTGAAAAAGTGGGGATGTTGCCTATAGCAACCAATCAGATTCTAGCTTTCATTTATTTAGTACCTTCTACAAAATGACAGCTAGAATCTGATTGGTTGCTATAGGCAACATCCCCACTTTTTCAAACCCGCAGCTTAGTAAATCTAGCCCATTGTGCCTGCCCTATGAAAGGTATGTTCTGTTGTAGGGACTATCCATAAACTGTACCTGTTTTCGCTTACCCTATATCCCATCTTAAGGACATAATCACCTGACCCCTATTTGCTCTGTGGCAAAGGGATTATTTGTTCTTTGAACTCTCAGGGTTTATATATATTCATTCACTGTACATAGAATTGGAAAGAGGAACCAGGGAAATACAATCCTTTCTACATTATTTATTTCTGTAACAAATCTCTTTTTTCAATATTAATTTAAATAAAGGTCAGTGGTTTTAGCATCTAGTGAATATCTTATTTGTCCCAATGCCTAAAGCTCAGGGTTATCTCCTTTGATACTTGAAGGTGTACCCTATGATTAGATTACACAGTGGGGATTGCTATTGGGCTGAATCAATATTCAGGAGATGAGAATGCCTTGTGCCTCATTCCTTGTTGATGCCTCAAGTATAAGGCATATTCATTTGCTTCAGTCTCATACATACCTGCCAACATACCTGATTGCAAAATAGGGACTCCTTTTCCACCACAAACAGTGCCCCGGTCAAACCTCAGCCATTTTGTGTGAGACCACATCCCCTGAGGCTATTAAAAATCAGGACCGTTTGCAGTTATGATTTAAAACATTTGTTGTTTTATCATCTTTTCTAATTCATTGGCCACTTGCAGTTATTTGTAATTTGATACTCATATAGTGTATACTGTTAATTCCCTGCTTGACTACCTTACCTCCTAAACCCTCTTGTCCACTGCCTCTAACTCATGGGAGAAGAAGTGGGGCATTCACTCCCATTTGTACCTCTTTGTGTCATCTGCACCTACTGTTTCTCATTGCTCCCACCCTCCATAATGTAAGCTCTCACAGACAGGGTCCACTACTCCTTATGTCTCATGTCTGCCTCTCATGTATGACCGTGTCTTTAGCTGAATCCTCCACTACCCCATGCCATTATTGCTAGCTCATGACCATCCATAGAAGAATTATTATGCTAAATTGTATTTGTGTCACTGTTATTATCTGGATCTTTCACTATATACATTGTACTTATGTTTTTAATATCTGTAAGACGACTGTCCGACACTATGGAATCTGTGATGCTTTATAAATAAACAATGATGATCAATATAAGTAGCTTATACATTTAGTAAGGGAGTCTGTATATTTACCATACGCCAGCAGGAGGTATGGCCCACATTCACTAGCTGGCCATGCATGGAAAAAGGAGCAGGCAATACCAATATATCAATCAACTAAAGATGGGACAGCTGGTGAACTGGGGCGAAATAGGGGAGGAGTGCCCAGCTTGCCAGGGGGGATCAAAGATCCCTCTCCAGCTAAGCTTTTACTATAGGGGAGTGCAAGCACTGAAAAGCTAAGCTTTACGGAGCTTGTTAAATTGGACAAGAACATTGTTCTCATATCTCCAGTTTTACACTTGTTACAATGCCCCATTGGAACTTACAGCCTAAATTCCCTAAATTACACACACACACAGACTAGGAGGAAACCCATGCAAACACAGCGAGAAGATACAAACTCCACACAGATAAGGCCCTGGTCAGGAATTGAACTCTTGACCCCAGAGTTGTGAGGCAGAAATGCTAACCACTCAGCCACCAAATGACTGTTAAAGCAAAATTATGTTTGATAAATAAGCACCTTATTCTGTAACCCTTCCCCACATTTCACAGACTAGTAATTCAGATTTGTTAACTACCTTAAGACTTCTACTGCTTGCTCAATTCAGTATTGTCTTGGCACTTTATAATATTCTAAACCTGCACTGGTCAGCCTTCTTAGCAATCCCTAAGGACAGGAGAAGGGAGGGAACAGATGTCTGGCTAGGAATAACAGACAATTCCTGACTGGAAGACCGGTCTATTCTTCTCATAAGTTGAGGTAAACACTTGTCTCAGGTGACACCATCCTAGGGGCAACAGAGATAAGGTTCTTGCTTATTGGCACCCAACATGGCTCTCTTCACTTCACCCAGCACTCTGCCTACTGGAACCTAATATGTAATTGCAGAGGAAGTGCAGAGTGATACAAGTCTCTTGCACTGCTTCCTGCTATCACTGTAGTGCGGTGACTGCATACTTGCCTACATTTGGACCTCCCCACTGGCAGATCCCAGAGGGGAGGTCGAACGGAGAAATGTTTTTTGCGTGATCACGCAGCAGGGTTGCACGGCTATAATTCTCATTGAATCGCATCATCAATGCCCGCTTCAGAAGGGAGGGAGGGAGGTAGGAGCCTTGAGGGTAGATACTCTACTAGGAGGACTCCCCAAAATTCGGGAATCTTGTGGAGAGTAAGCAAATATGGGTGACTGGCAGTGTGAAAGGCGCATGGACAGGAGAGGGAGATTAAGAATTCTTGTTCTTGCTGTGAGCAGATGGTGACCATAGTGTGTGTGCTGAGTGGGGATGAGGGGACAGCGTACAAGTGCCTCCTCAGGTATCAGAAAGAGCCACTTCTGGTGCTGGCTATAATTTCTAGCAATAGATAGGATCCTCCAGCTTTCATATGTGTCCACATTTACATTACATTTAGTAATATTAAATTAATATGATCATGCTTTACAGGTTAACCACATGACTGCTCAAATGCCCACAATGCCCTCTTTTGTTCATGTGTTCTAATTGCAAATACTGCTGTATTATGAGCATACTAAAACGCTAAGTGCTGACTGGTGACAAATATTTATTTGATAACAAAAGGGTTAAACAATGTTAAAATGAACACAGAACTCCCCCTACTGGTGGAACAGAATAATAACACTCTAATAGAGTGAAGAGAGAACTGGCTGTTTTCTCACAAGAGTGAAGACTGAGACAACATAATACAAATGTAATTATTCATACTTGTGCACTGACTCTGCTGGAAGCATAATGTCTTAATCTCTTCTTCACCTTATACCTCTCCCACCATTCATAGCCTTTAAAATAATATTTATCGTTTGTCACCAATTATTTCTACACAGTTGTTAAGTAAAAAGATCAGGGTAAAATGTTGTCATCAGCTATAAGGGTATGTTTGAATGCCTTGACACCTATAACAATAGGACTTATCTGCCTGAACTTGTTTGGCTGTCAATGTTGCTGAATTGTTTCAGTCAGTTAAGCCCAACCCAAGAGTTATATTGCCATCCCCAAATTCAGTCCTAACTCCTCACCCCGTATAACAATAAACTGACCTGCCTGTTGTGACAGGATTCCTCTAACCCATCTCCAGATAAACTGACTCACAAAGGCCGGGGTCAAACTTGGAGCATACCTAGCTGCTGGCAAGGCAGGTATGACAAGCATTGCATAATACCAACCCAAAAGGTGGGCCGATATGCATCTATATTGTCAGTATGCTGAACATTCTTAAAATGATGTCAACCAATGTATTAAGCTATATTTATTCCTAAAGAAGAAAATCAACATGACAAAATCACACTTTTTAGGTTGCATTTGATTAGAGTCTGAGCACTGTATCATATTCAGACTTCATCTCCTGCTTGTCCATGGGTAATAATTATTAGCCAATTAGATCATCGTAATGGTCACAGTAACAGGAGATGAGTGTGCTGATAATGTGGGAGGTCCACAGTGACCTGTCCACTAGTGAGACAGAAGGCAGGACTGCATGTGACAGCAGTCATCTTGTGAGGAGGGGAATGGAGGTAAGGAGCAAGCCACAGACTGAGAGATAGTAGTCTTCCAGCAGCCCCAAGTAATCATGCAGGGCTCCAGTCACTCTAATGCAGGTTATCAAATCTTCATGCATCCAACTTCATGATAGGAAGAATTTAAGAAGAAAAAATATAAGAATACTATGGACTGTACAGCGTTTGGTACATATTTATATAATATGGCAATATATACAGGTGTAACTCTTTATCATTTTCACTGGCTAAACTAAAAAGGAATAAGAAATTTCTACCCCCCCCCCCCCCTCACTCCCCCTTGATGTGGCATTTATGTATGTTTATATATGTTTATGTATGTATGTATGTAACTTTGCTTAGTTTCATGTAAGCATGCTGGCAGACACAGCATGTGTGGAGAAGGTGTGTGCCTGCCCATGTATATGAAAGATAAATTGTTGCTGCTGTAGAAACTGCCCTCTCACTGTGTTCCCTGACCACAATCTTCTACACAAGAGTCTTCACAACCTTACAGCCTTGTGGTGAGCAGATTCCAGGATTTCTCTAATCAATGGAGAGCAAGGGAGAAGCTCATGTTACTACAGTGTCTGTTAGATTTCTACAGCAATGCAGATACCATTCTCTACATGGTATTTTGATGCCACATTTGAGATACAAACACTTTTGGATTCCAAACCCAGAAATATCTGCGTGGCCTATGAAGTGAATGGTCTCTGCAGTGCTGTAGAAACAGAATACAGAGAGTCTTCAGCTTCAGAGATTGCGCACAGTGTGTGCTGCTGCCAACCCATTCTAAATCCTGGAGCCTTTGTAACTTTATGGCCTCAAAAATACATCCTGTGATGATTTGGAATAAAAAGAATTGAAAAAAACCATCACACTTGTTATTAGATAGTGGGAGGAAACCCACGCAAACACGGGAAGAACATACAAACTCCACACAGATAAGGCCATGATCTTGGTATATAAATCTATTGAGGCTGCGTTCAGGTACACCAGCTACTGAGAATATACACATAGTTAGCAAGTACAGTGGAACATGCAACACCAGCACTAGAGCCCGACCAAGTTTTATAGGATTAAGAGAGTTTAATACAGTAAAGGGCCCACTCTTGCTTCCTAAATGTGTGTGTGCATATATATATATATATATATTTTATATATATATATATATATATATATATATATATATATATATATATATATATATATATATATATATGTGTGTATATATCTAGTGACACACAAGTATAGTTTTTAATACAAAGGCAACGCTGGGACAGTCATTACTATCGGTTGGCACTTACACATGCCCTTTAGCTGGTGCATTTGATACGACTATAAGACACGTGCTTAAGAGAAATCCAGAACGTGAATCGACCACATCTACATTGGCATGCCCTCAGCACGCCCTTACTGTACATTGCCTAAGGTCATCCACCCCTTCCCTTTCCTGTTCTGCCCTTCAAGTTGTAGGCAGTAGTAAGTGTAATTTGCTCTCGGACATGAATTGCATGCAATTGCTTTCATTGGCACAAGGTCCATTTCTGAGTATGCTCAGAGCAATTTCATGCTAGATACGGCACATAAAGGAACTTACGTCCGAAGATGAATCAGGCACACAATGTTGAATGGCATTTAGTGGATCTGTTCCACCTCGATACCTCATCTCTACCTGGACCCAAGTCTAATGTTATAAGACTAAAGTGCAGAACCTATATGATGCTAGCTATACGTACCCACTGACAGCTAAAGTTCTCTAGAGCATGATTCCAGCCATCATTTTATGCATTTTTATGGACAAAAGATAGAGGCCCTCCAGTGGTTCGGAACTTGCATTGCTATATATCCACTGAACCGAAGCTGCCTTGTTTCCCTCCCCCAAAAACGAAGGCCCTATTGCACCCAAAACTGGTGGAGTTTACTATGTCAACATAGTGTCGTACTTATCTGTGTGCAGATCACAAGGAAGCTCTCTTATACATTACCTACGCTTGTCTGTTTCAAACAACAACATATGAGGTCTTTCCACATATGCATATCGTGATCATATAGAGCAAAGTATTTCAGAGCAATAAATTGACATCAAAAACCTTATAATCTATGGTAGGCGGTGTTTTAAAGTGTTCTTTATACACATTAATGAGATGACCTTAAAAATAATTTACAAACTGCAAAAAACGTAACGCTGCACTGTTTTGCAAGTGTGTCTAATGTTTTACAAGTGCATTTTGAAGGTGCAACAGCGCTGCACTGTTTTGCAAGTGTGTCTAATGTTTTACAAGTGCATTTTGAAGGTGCAACAGCACTGCACTGCCTTTAGAAAAACTCCCGTAAAAGTGCGATGTGCTTATGTTCACAATTTTAAAACGTCCGTATTATTTCCACTTTAGGACCTGAAATTTAGTAACTGAAATTATATTTTACATTTTTGCCCCCTAAAATATTGTTCAGTTTAACCCCAGTTATTTCTTAAACTAAATGTGACAGGATGGGACATTGGGACTGTATTTATTGCATCTGTCACTTTGCACGTTTCAATAACATTGGTTGAAGCATGCCTAGAAATGTGCAACTGACAAGTGCAAAATGTACCTTATTTCAAGCAAAGGGATGAGGCTGGGTTTCCAGCGCCAGAGAATTGAACTCCTTTTGTGAGGAGAAAAATTCTTTATGACCATCCATAAAACAAGGATCACTTCCCTAAATGCGCATATTTCACTCCCAACAGTTTATTTAAATAATCCCATTCACAAAATGAAAAATCGTTTTTCATTTCGGTGCAACACTATTATTACTTGTGCACCTAATTCACTATCATAAAAGAATTTCCACTAACCACCAGCTTGTCCCACGAAACAGTGAAAACTTCAGATGATGCCATAAATCCATACACTTATTCATAAAAAAAAGTTGTTTTTTGTTGTAAAAAATCAGTGATATGATGTCAGAAATCATTTCTGCTGTGGTCTTGTACTTTTGTAATGGCCATTATTTTACCTCACTAAGCACTGTTCATATGTGGAGAATGAACTCCCTACTATAAATTATAATTATATTAGAAAGAGTTCTGTGACCAAATAAAAGCATTGGGTTGTAGGCCGGTGCTTTTATACCAGTCACAAATCTGAGGTGACTTCTAATATTAATAATACTTTACATTAGGGGTGCCTTAGTCCTAATGATCGCTAAAGTGAAAACATCAGAACTCACCAATTATAAGCATACTTGCCAACCTTTTAACATTGAATTCCGGGAGATTCTGGGCAGGGGGCGTAGTTGGAGGGCAGGAGTGGGCGGGGCGTGGTCAATCGCGTCATTTTGGCCCCACCGCGGCTACTAAAACGTAATTTTTCCGCGGGGGTGGGGCCAAAATGAAGCAATTTTACGTGAATAGCATAATTTTGGCCATCAAATAGCAGTATGCGGGATACTTGCATGCTCTCCCAGACTCCAGGGAGACCTACCCGAATTTCGGGAGTCTCCCAGACATTCCGGGAAAGTTGGCAAGTATGATTATAAGCAATTTATATCAGAACTCACTGCTCATACAGATATTATTCACAGGAATTTACATATATTAACAATATTCCTTTATTATAAGAAACTCTTTTTATACCAGTCATAGAATTTCTGGAGGTAACTTATAACATTCTTATGCACAGTATGAGCTTCTTATAATATACATGTTTTAATTTAGGTACTTCTGTAAGGTCTCTGGGAAGTAGATGACAAAGTTTTAATATCATTTAAAACAATATCCCTTAAGTACCTACTGCCACTGGCTAATGGTAGTGCAGCAATTGGCTGTTATGTTATTGCTATGGTTTTTATGTCAGTGTTGTCAAGGACCTAGGGCTATGCTATCTGGTATGTTATGTATTGTTGGTATCATGTTTTGCATAGTAATCCTTTTCTCGCTTCAGGTTCTGTAATGAATGTATGATTCTATAAAATGCTGTAACCATAACATTTTCAAAGAGAATTATAGGTTTAAGTGTGGGATAGCTATCCTTGTCAGGGTATTGTAACATAGTAATCAGGTGACAAGATGACCATAGGAAAATAATGGTTATGTTTTGCTTGATTTGTTTCTTTTTCTAAGAAACATTTAATTGACACAATCCAAATAATGGTCTTTGCACATAAGGCTCTGAAAGCTGGTTAAAAGTAATATACCCTTTAAATAAGCCTGTCACAATATTTTAACTTTATCCTATGCACAAGTTATCTGGCCTTTTAACAATGGTGCCAATGGCATTGTTAGCTTAGAAATAGGAAGAAATGATGCTTACTGTTTTGTTATTTTTCTTCTGAGTATTCATATAGGCCAATGATCTAAAAGATTTTAAAAATGCCAAGTTTGGTTTATGGGAGATTGACAAGCAAATGTTAATCCAAGCAAAAATTTCAGTTAAACTGAGTAAACATTGTTCTTACACAAAACACACAGTATTTTTTTTTTTTTCAGACTTGCCTTAATTGTGGGAAGCACACGGAATAGAAACCATGTCTCCAGTGTGGGCTGTGCCTTTCATGACAGGCTGCTGTGTGAGTAATTTGTTGATTGCAATGAAATCAATCACGTGCTGCAATGCTTGTCCCATCACTGATGTCCTTGTGGACTCTCCCCCATCCTCTCCTGGTTCCTGAACACGGCTGGAATAAATGATACCTCGACTTGTAAGGAATGAATAAATGGTGTTGATGTAAGAAAACAATTATCAGGAGATGGAAAATTGATACACAATAGTATATGTATAAATCCTATTCACAGGGGCCTGTTGACCTGACTCTGGGACCTGATTCTCAAGCCAATATACCATTCCCTGGAGCTGAGAATCTAGGCATTTTATACCAGCATAGAGAAGCAATGTGCATGTTTGCTTTAGTAATATAATTTTTAGAGATGTGTGCTGACTCTCATGTTTCGATTTCGAAACAGATGTTGGTTCGAAACCGACTTCATGTTTCGGCTTTGCTACCAGTTTTGTCGAACAAACACAAAATGTTTTAGTTTTGGATTTAATTAGCAATTGTGAAAAATAGGTAAAAATGTCCTTTTGAGCTGTTTTTGCTCATATATTACTATTTAGAGCATTAACATTAATTTCCAGTCATTTCCAGTCTATTTTCTAATGATCCCTTCACAAGTCTGCAGCGAGCTGTCTTAATGAAGGATTTTGTAACTTTGTTATCATTGCATTTGCATTCTCTGATTCAATTAAAAATAATAAACTGCATAGTGTTCATTGCACCCAAACCTCCTTCACATGTTCAGACTTACTATTACTGTAACTGAATAAATAAATAACCACACGGACACCAGTGTAAATTTGGCAAAAGGTCACAGTTTTTATTTAAACAAAAACGGTGGCAGAGAGAGCAATGAGAGTCAGCTAATAACTAATTGCAAAACCAAACAGTGGAAGGTCAGATTGCTATTACACCACTGGTCCCAGGATATAATGCTTTATGATGTTACAGCTTCCTAGTAACTGTCATAAGCTTTTAGATCTAGCAGGAGAGGTCTTCACGTATAGCAGCCGCCTTTCTCATAGAATTGGACGCACTCACAGGTACTCGGATGCCCCTAGGACTTTACTCAGTGTAGTAAAAGCTTATCAGCAGGCATTGATAGCACGGAGATGGGAGAAATAGGCCCAAGAGCACACCCACCACGTCCACTCAGGAGGCAGCAATAATTTAATTACAGCCGCGTGTCAGTCACTAGCCGGAATGCAGCGGCAGTGTGAGGTGTCCCGGTTACCCTGACATCAGAGTGAGTACACCCCCTTCTTAGGGACCGCCTCTGCTGAAAGTTTCAGGCAGTCCCCTTTACCCCGGCTTGGACGAAGCTTACCCCGGGATATGGATTTTTCTGCCTTCCCTCCTACATAAATATTAATGAGTCCACTGATTTGATTCAGAAGGGCATATTATGGCACATATCTACCTCACTCCAAGGACAATGCCATCTTGAATTCCACCATTTTACATTGTGCCCTCTCATCATTGTTGAAATGTCTACTATTGCCACTGTCTGTAGTTGTCCACTGTCTTAATAAAGGATTTTGCAAATCTGTCACCAGTGCATTTTCTTTCTCCGATTCAATTCTGATAGTTAACCATACTTTATAGTTCTCTAAATCCATCACATAGCATAAATGATCATCCATCTTGTCTCCATCTATACATGTATTCTTTGCCAGGTCCAAAAGCTGTCCTGTTAATATCTAAGAATGTGGGCTTTGAATTGCATTGTCAAGACATGTTCTGGGCAACTAAATCTGCATCAATGTAAGTATTATACATACTTACATATGAAGAAAGGGCAACTATGGGTCTATCTGAACTGTCTCTTTTACATATTTCTTACACGTCTCTAACAGAACAAATAAATATTATTTATATACATTTCATATTTATATATACATGGGTTTTGGGGACCACCTCCACTGCAAGTCTTGGGCAGTCCCCTTTACGTCAGGGTTGGATGAAGTTTCCACCGGGGGTAAATGATATTTCATCCCTCCCTTCCCATAATACGAGTCCCCTGGTTTGATTCAGAAGGGAAGCATTATGGTACAGAGCATATAAGTATATAGTGGCAATGTAATGAAACCATGCTCCTGGCAACTGATGAATATTGTGGCAATGTATTGAGTGTCTAAAATTTAAATTTTTGTAGTATAGATGCAGGCCACCTTCATCTCTCAGCATCCTCATTTATTTATATAGCGACAGCAAATTAGATAGCTCTTTACAATTGGGTATCCACTTGTCTTAATATCTACTGATACCTCTGTCCATCTAATGACATTGGCTTGTTGTTGCCTCTTCATTCTCCATATTGCCTGGTGTATAAAGTTTAAAACTTAGTGTGTGCGTACCGTTTCATAATTTTTATCTCTTGCATGATACACTAACTTTTTTGTTGTTCTTAATTTATCCAATAGGCTTGCTTCAGTTGGTGGCATGGCAGATGACATTTTTTTGCAGCTGCTGCAATGTTCTACATGCTGTCACTGAATGTTGCAAATGCCCAGAAAAAAACCCTCACACACAAACTCCCTTTTTTCAATATAGATTTCACTGTATGACCCTTCCAAAATAGACAAGTATTGAACAATAGAAAAGATTAGAATATATAGTGTTTTTTGGGGGTGTGCAGCTGCGTTCAGACCCTTACAAACAGCTTTTTTAAAATATAGATTCTACTGAATGACCCTTCCAAAATGTTTAAGTATTGAAAAATAGAAAAATAAAAAAGATTAGAATGTATAAAGTTTTTTTGGGGTGTGCGGCTGTGTGCTGACCCTCACAAACAGCCTTTTTTAAATATAGATTTCACTGAATGACTCTTCCAAAATAGAGAAGTAGTGACAAATAAAAAGATTAGAAAATAATAATATATAACCTTTTTTGGGGGGTGCAACTGCTGCTGAATCTCACAAGCAAACACCCATTTTTTTTCAAAATTATTTCAGTTGTCACGACCCAAAACAAGATTATTTTCACTAGAAAAACTTTCAATTTTAAAAGAAAGAAATCTGTTTGTTTTTTGGATTCTGCTGCTAATAGTCTGGCAGCAAAACCACACAGTTTTTCTCAATGAAATAAATATACTAGTTAGTTCTCAGTCTGTATATACTGTCTAGTACTATTATATATATATATATGCAATGCAATGCATTAACAACAACCAGTAGCCACTAGTCTGTGTAGTCTAATTAAGATTGAAATTAAAAGCAATTGATAAGCAAACTATTGTAGCTGACTATTTTCCACAGAACTGCTTTATAATAATGTATTCTATTGCTTTCCTATGTCCCTGTTTCACCCTGAACGCTATTTTATGAGCAGAGTACCACAGCTAACCTCCTCCCTACACGTTGTCTGTTCTAAAATGGCACTTGGGAAAACGAGGGAGGACTATATATACAAAAGATGGCGATCCAAATCTCTTGCAAGTTTTGCAAACAAATTCTCGGAAATGGTGTTTTGCCTTGTTTTGAGATACAAGTTTAGCGGGAGAAACCGAATCACTCGAATCCCGAATGTCAGATTTCGCATAATCTGCACCACTCATCTCTAATTATTTTATTTAATATAATAGTACAATTCACATGGATAACCCAATGATAACTCTGTTCTCATCTCTCTTTAATAATAACTATAAATGTAATAAAACAACATGGAATAAGCCACTTCCTCCAGCACAGGCTAAGAGAGATACTTTTGAAGCTAAAATCAACATCTGAGTTTCCCCAAGCTGTTGCTCATAGAACTGTGAAGATAACTCCCGTAATCCCTTGACTCTCATATATTATTTTAAGGGTGCAGATATACTTTAGCTTGACAGAAGGCCCGTATATCACCCTTTATTCCTGATCAAGTACTCTAGGACAGACTGTGGATATCCACATCAATGGCCAGAAGCTCTAGATACTGTACCTTACTTTCACTACTTTCTTTTCCTCCAAAATGTAAGGAAACAATTTTGTGTTCAAACATTCTGCCGAGCCCCATAGACATCACATAACGCTGTGCCAGTCATGTTTATGTATGTAATATGCCCACTTCTCCAACACATCTCTGCATGTAACGTCTATGCCTGAATGTCCACATTTTGAGTTCCGTCCACATCACAGGTCTTCTATAGATCAAAGGTCCAGTTCTAATAGTTGTAGTTCTAGAAGTGACTACGTATGCTTTACTTTCAGAAATGGTATCTACAATTTGCCAAGCATCCAATACTAGTTGCTTTGTATAAAAAAGCAACTGATATAATTCACAATGTATTTGCAGATGTTCCAGGAAACTGTTAGAGATAAACTTAAGGCTGTGATTTGTGGTGGAAAGACAATGTAAGCATTGTAAAGAACACAGCAGGAACTCATTTAAAGCCTTTAATTCCAATTTACACTCAGACAATGTGTAAGCAGGGCCTCTTTATCCCAGTGGTTGGCCAGGGTTCCAAGATCAGTAGGCAAAAGGGACAGTTGCACAGGGCCCACTCATGCTATAAACCTAGCAACAAAATCTCTTTCCACAATAAACTGAGCGTGTCCCTCAGGAAACCGACGCCGTCCTGTTGCTGGCTTCCTTTCCACAGAACAAGGGTCACCTTCCAATGGTAGTCTACTTGCTGAAATATTTTTTTGTAACTACTGCTTGATGTTACAATGACCCTAGCTGAAGTTTGGACATGCACCACCCACTCACACACATATGTACTGCAGTCACTTTGACAGGTAGCAGCACATGTGATGTGTTGAGTTTGCATAGTGAGTCAAACTCCAGACCACTGAACATCCTACCTGTAAATCATCAGCAAAAATAATGTTTGCTCTATACAATTACAATATAATATAGTGTTTAACTTATTATTGAAATAATAAATTGCTATTAGTTTGTGGCAAGAATAGGTTTAGATTTGGACCCCAGCCGTCATTTTCGACTTATCTCTCAATGGATAAAATATTATTTTGGTTACCAAGAGGGATAATTGGGCCATTTTGGAGCTGAATTGGTGGCCTTCAGGTGTGTTTGGTGCACATGTGTGGAGATACATTTGGGATGGGAGCATTTAGAGGTTGCATGGTAGGTTATATGTGATGTTGGGTATGTTGGTTATTTAGGTGCTTATACTATGAAGTATATGTTATTTTGCTAAAAACAAGAGGGGCCACTATTTTTGGGCCATAGTATGGAGAATTGGCATATATGAACTAAAAATATTCTGTAGGCACTTCATGGGTAAATAACATTGAGGCACTGGTTCCTCAGGAACCGATGAGATGCATTGTCATAAATATTGTCTTTGCATGCAAAACCACTGCTCCCATTGAATGCAGGTTACAAGTGTGCTTTAGGTTACCCATAAAGTGTCTTTAGAATTCACTTTATCACCAAGTGTCCAAATTTTGACATTAAGAAAATCAGAAATATGTTTTAAAAACCAAAACATTTATTGTAAATAAAAAAATTTCCATCCATTTTACATCACTCCATGTGTGAAAGGCAAAAAGTAATCAAGGTGACAGGGGAAATGAAGACCTTATGCTTAATCTTGGGACCACCCTCATGTATTACTGGTACCCTAGAAGGCCAATGTGAGCCTGCGGCACCACACTGCTGGAGTGTCTCTCCTGTATCATATAGTATGATTTCCTTCTGCCAGGATCTCTGTCCTCTTTGTCCCCTCTCAGCTACACACATAGGGGCCCAAGAGACTGGATTTCCTGTAGATTCTGAGAAATTCAGGGAGAGGCCCTGAGCACGCCATTAGCAGGAGCTCAATTTCACACTGAACAAATAATTTTATGCAGGGAAATGGCTGGAAGTTGATGTAGAAGCGATGTGAAGTGAAATCTTTGGGGGAGAGAAAGCCTTTTGAGAAACATAATTGAGTAAATGAAGTCTAAGTGTTCATTATACAGATGACTGCTTTTGTCACCGTGTCATTTGCATATTTACAATTTCAGTCTCCTATTGATTTCTCCTCAGAAGTCGGATCATTCTGAAGCAATTTCTGAAAGCACCGATGATTAATAATAAAACTGTGTTATCTGGCTCATTAGAGATCAGGAATTTGGAAGAGTTGCAGAGCTGGTGATCTGTTGACCCTTCCACTGCCAGTTAAACCTGGGAAAATGAAGACCAATGTGTTACAACGGGGCCTGTTTAATAAAATGAGGGTTATGTTCACAAATGTGGCGTAACATTTAGCAACCAATCAAATATTAGTTTTCGTTATATTACTTGTACTTACTGTTCAAAACAAACATTGTATTGGTTAGCGTGGATAATAACACATTTGTTGTATACATTGTGCTATAAAATACGCCTTAAAGGATAATTACACCTATAATTTATATTTTATCTACGTCATCCTTCCCTAAAGCTACCAGAAGAGTGGGAATCCCATGGCAGAGATCACTGCAGTTCTGGAGACCTTACCTTGGCTGAAGCTGTAACCACTTCTTGTCTCCTTAGAGCAACTAGAGATGCTTAAAAATTTCAAACTCGTTTAAAAATTTGTTTGACTTTTACTAGTTTGATGACTATAAACATGTTCTAGGTACTATTACCCCACACTCACCTCACTGTATTTGCGATTCACATTCAAATTTGCATTTTGAAATATCTTTATTTTTAACACTATTTAAACAGCATTTTTTACAATAAAATAGTCTTTAACGTTTTTCTTACCTTGAACTATGAACATTGCCGGTGTGCGCAACATTATCATGCATAAATTTCCGCTGAAATGTTTTCGAGCCGGTTAAAATCTTCTCGCTACATCTATTGTTTTGTCCTTCAGTGGTACTGATAAGGTGTTATGGACAATATTGGAAGGGATTATAAACCATGAACCGCCTCACAAGGTCATCGGCTAAAGCAGCCCACTTTCCGAAGAAGACAATATGTTCAAAAAGTACTCGGTTGTCCCCAGGTCTTAACTTGTGGTAGTAGCAGTTTATAAAACACAATATTGTCAGTGATGTTGGCAGAGCACGGAGGGAGGTAGCAGACTGCTGCAAGAGTAGCAGGATAGAGTCCAAAGTACAAGCCTAAGGTCAGTTCAGGCTGCATTCTAAATACAAAAATACAATAATCCGTAATACAGGCTCAGGGGCGCACGGAGGATTGTCGGGGGGAGGGGGGGGGTTTCTCCCCGCCGACCCAAAAAAAAAAACCGAGAGAGAGCTCCGTTTCGCCAGCGCTGTCCTAAACAGCAGCCACGGCGCTGTCTAAGAAGCGTCTGCGGCGGTGCTGTATACAATACAGCACCGCCGCAGACGCTTCTTTGACAGCGCCGCGGCTGCTGTATAGGACAGTGGCCACTTAGTTAGCGCAGGGGGGGTTTCTAGAGACTCAGAAACCCCCCTGCGTGCGCCACTGAGGCTGAGGTCAGGGCTGGCAGAGCTTACGGCAAAATCTGTTTGACAGGCCAAGGTCAGGGCAGGCAGAGGTAAATAGAAGATCATGAAACGGGCAATGGTCAGGGACAGGAGAAAATAGTGAAATCCAAGGTACAATCTGGGTCACAAGAAGTCAAATCAGGTCTGCATTTCAAACAACACACTAGCTCTAACAGAAACCAATGTATGTGATTAATAGGAATATATATATGTATATCTTCATCAACATCATCAACATTTATTTATATAGTGCCAGCAAATTCCGTAGCGCTTTACAATTGGGATCAAACATCAATATAGCAATACTGGATAATATATACAGAGAGATAAGAGAACCCTGCTCGCAAGCTTACAATTTATGGGATATATATATATATATATATATATATATATATATATATGTATGCAAAATGTAAACACTGGCGCTCAAAACAGTATTGTATAGAGTGATAGGTTTATACCCACATAACCACCTCTTCCACGTATGGAGGCTGCCTTCCTACAAAACTCTGGCTGGTAGGGCCGGGAATAAAATAGATAGGTACAACTGAAGGATGGCGCACTGGTGAGGTTTAGCAGAATAAGGCTAAACAAGTGGGAACAATTGAAATGAGCATACGGATCAAATCTAGGTCTCTGGGTTGGTGTCCAACACTCTATAAAATGAATCCAGTTCTTAAATCCAAATGCTAGACAGGATGGATAACCATAACAGACTCTGGTGTATAGAGAATTAACTCTAATGTCACAGTATGCATATGCAATAAATGTTCAAACAGAGCTGGCTGAACCAGTACAACACAGCCCACAAAGTATTCCAATAATATGACAGCTGAGGGAAGGAGATAGGTGTGCAGAATAATACAGTTCACCAGATAACAGTGTAATAGGTGAAAGCGTACCAAAAGGTAATGCAAAATCAGCTTATCTGTATTAAGGTCTCCAAGAGGGAATCTCAGCTTTGTCTCGTGTGTCAGGAACCGGTAAACCAGCGAGTGCAGTACGCAGTACTTCTTAGTCTCGGGCAGCCGTCCCCATACAAACACCGCCTGGAGGACCTGCTAGTTTATTCTCCTGAGATTCTCTGTTTGTCTGAGATTCGTAGGCACAAATAATGGATTAGATAGGGTATAAGCAACAACTTGCCTTTGAGATTCCTTGAATTGTGTAGAAAGGTCTCAAGTCATGACTGCAACAATTGGTGGTATAATAGGAGTATGAAATGCTGGTTCTAAATGTTGTCATAGAAAACTTCTGGAAAGAGCGCTAGCATTCAGATTCTTAGAACCCAGCCTGTAAATGGTGAAATTAAATCTAGAAAAGAAGAGCCTGCCGAACCTGTCTAGGATTAAGCCTCTTAGCTGTTTCAAAATATTGTAGGTTTGTATGATCTCTGTAAACAGACATTGTGTATTTAGCTCCTTCCAACCAAAGCCTCCACTCTTCAAAAGACCATTTGATTGCCAACAATTCTCTGTTTCCAACATCATAATTTATTTCAGCTGAGGAGAACTTCCAGAAAAAGGAAGTATATGGAAGCAAATTCTTGTCTACAAAGTTGACTTCAGAATAATTGCCCCAGCTCCCATATCAGAGGCATCCACCTTAACAATGAAAGGTTGATCAAGACTAGGGTGATTATGCACCGATGCCATGCAAAATATTCAAATCGAGAAAACTCCTGATGCTTCCAGATACCAATTTGATGAGTCTGTCTCTTTACGAGTCTTGGCAGTAAGAAGGCTATGCATCCCAAGAAGGATATCTGAGGTACCTCAAACTCGCACATCTCCAGTTTTGCAAACAATTTATTTTCTCTTAATATTTGGAGGACTAATGTTGTTGATGCTGAGGTAATGAAAAGCACATTAAAACATCATTCATGAAACAACAACAAATTTCTCCAGAATATATAAAAGGACATCATTGATTAGATCCTGGAAAACATCTCCGGCATCACTAGGTACTCAAAATGCCCTTTGTGAACACTGAAAGTGGTCTTCCATTCATCTCCTTGGCAGATGCCTATTAAATTGTATGCCCCTCTGAGGTCCTTCACTGCCTTAAGTTCAGGAGGAAAGAGGGTAAATAACCAACCCTTGGG
Organism: Mixophyes fleayi; assembly: GCF_038048845.1. Taxonomy (NCBI): domain Eukaryota; kingdom Metazoa; phylum Chordata; class Amphibia; order Anura; family Limnodynastidae; genus Mixophyes; species Mixophyes fleayi. The sequence goes on from NC_134407.1 coordinate 77,095,959, forward strand.
CAATTTAGCCCCTGGCACGAGGTCTATGGCACAATTGTACATTCTGTGGGCGGTAGTGAATCGGTTGCTTCCTTGTAGACAACATCAGCAAACTTGTGATAAGCAGCCAGAATGGAAACTGGCATGGTTATTGACAGTCTTACTGGAAGAGAGAGACAAGAGTTCAGGCAAGATTCTCCACAAATAATAATTTTACTGGTTGTCCAATCAATATGAGGATTATGCTGGAACAACTAGGGGAAACCCAGAATGATAGTGTAACTAGGAAAACATACTATATAAAAGGATATAGCCTCCCAGGGAAGGCAACCCACCTGCAATATAAGAGGGGCATTTTTTGATTTATAGAACCTCAAGTGAGTGTGTTTCCATCCAATCCAGAAATTAAAAGTGGAGTTTCAAATTGAACAGTGCATAACTGATACCTATAGAAAATATTTTGATCAATAAAAATACAAGCAGCTACACTATCCACCAGGGCAAATTAATGAAAATGTTCAAGATCCAAAGAACATTCAACAGCAACTTGAAGGGAGTTAGTATTCTTCTGGCTAAATAGGTCTAAGTGAAGTTCCCAATCTTTATCTACGCCATGCAGTTTCCAATCTTATTTGGACACACGAAAACTAGATGTCCTTTATTGCCACAATAAAGTTACAAACTCTGGTTATTTTGTCTGGTTTTCTCTTAAGGGGAAAGACAGCATGTGCCAATTTTCATAGGTTCAGGAACATCCTTACAAGAGGATGGCAAAAGAGAGAAAGAACCTGCTATGGTTGCATCCTTCTCTTGACTGCGTTCCTTATATGGTCTATCAATTTTGGTAGATAGCTGCATCAAGGATTCCAGAGCCACTGGAACTGGATACTGAACCAGCGTATCCCTGATTTGTTCAGAAAGACTCACTCTAAAGTTCACAGGAATACAAGTTGATAATGTAAAACAATAATGCAGTTTTTTGCAGTTCAGTGATGTAGTGATTGTCTGAATATAAGCACACTGGATATTGCAGTAATCAGTAGAAACCAGGTGAAAATACAAACTCTGAGGTAGTGCAGGAATGCGTCACAGCAAAAAGACAATGCATGAATATAACACAATATTTGAGGTACTACAGAAATATACACAGTCTTTATGGAAATGCAGGCATATAACTATGCATATGTGGCATTGCTATTATAAAGCAGTCTTTGCAGCAATGCAGAAATAAACACAGCCTTGTGGAAATGTAGCTATAACAGTATTTCTTATTATTATTATTAATATTATTATTATCGCAGATTTGTTAAGCGCCACAGTGCTCCACAGCGGCATACAGTAGGTAAAACATAAAACAAGGACATACCTAAAACAAGTCCTTACTGTGAATGCCCAGCAGAGTGAGCAACAATAATTACGGCAGTCCATGCCGGATGACATTGCGTAGAGATATATCAATAGCATGTAGTGGTGGTGGCTCATTAGAGTACAGTCCCCTTGAGGAGGCGTTAAAGAACCCCTACATCTGGGCTTTTCTGGAAACTGATGATGGAAAGCTATTCTCAGTCTTTCTGCATGTAGATATTTGCAGGAATCCAATATCTTTCCTCAGCCTTTCTAATGAACTAAATAATAAATAAAGCCTTGAACCTACTTGGAATCCAAAATGATCTCCACATTAAATTCTTGGTGTCCATCAAAATCTACCGGAGGAGGTTTAGCAGAAGACTTAGACAAAAACTTCTTAAAATAAAAGACAGTCTTAAAGAGAGAACAATGAAATGTGTAAATTTCAATGATCTGAGATGATCCAAATGGAAGGCAACTGGATTAACTTTTTTAATGATATTGAACTGGCCATTATACTTGGGCCCAAATCTTCTTGAGGGCTGTTGTAGTCTGATATTAAGAGTGAATGAGGAGACCCTATCACCTACTTTAAAGATACATGTTTTACGATGTCGGTCTGAGAAAAATTTAGCGTGAAACTGTCATGTAATAAAAGCATTATGGATCTTTTTCCAAAGGAATTTAAAACATAAAGTAGTGTTGCGTACTTCATGAAGATTAGTAGGTAAATTCGGCCGATGGTAAATATTCAACCCAATAATTATGATATTTATAAACAGAACATTGCAGGTACCATTGCATGGTATGGTTGACCAAGGATTGTTTCACCCTCTCAGTCTGGCCATTAAATTGCAGGTCATAATCAGAGGATAAACTTAAATTAATATCCGACAAGGAACAGAAAGAACTTCAAAATTCTGCAACAAATTAAGATCCACTGTCGGAGACATTATCAGATGGCAGACTATGAAGTCTAAATACATGTTGGATAAACAGAGAAAACAATGATTTAGTAGTAGTAGTTGCTGAAATGATCCACATTTACCCAGATGGTATTATGATCAGCAGCAATGGGAAAATCAACAATAAAATCTATAGAAATATGGGTCCAAGGTTTGCTGAGCACAGATAGAGGCATCAGTTGACCAGAAGGAACATTACTAGTTATTTTATTTGTGGCACAGATCCCATAGGACAAGACAAATTATTTTACATCATGTTTTACTGATGGACACCAGGCTTTTCAGGATAATAATTTCAGTGTTTTGAAAATAGACCATAAGGAACAAACAAAAGTTGAGCCGGAGGACCTTGATCCTGAACCTGTGACAACTGACTAGAGAGGTGGGAGACAGGAATTATAGGTAAATTCTTAATACTAAGATCATGCATAGAAAAAAATGTTGGGATCAGCTTTGAGTTTTTTTGAGCCAGGTCTGAAAGTAATAACAAAACTAAGTGAAGAACAATGACCAATGTGCCTGTCTGGAATTTCACTTTTGGGTTGACTCAATATATAACAGATTTGTATGGTCAGTAAAAATGGTAATGGTATGGTTGACTCCTTCTAGCCAATGTCCCCAATCCTCAAAGGCCCAGTTAATAGCAATAATTTCATAATTTCCAATGTCATCATTGGATTCTACCGACTTGCATGAAAGGAAGACTTGGGGATGTAACCTCTTATCTGAGGGATCCACTTGATGGAGGATGGCTCCAGCACCAACATCAGAAGCATCTACCTTGATGATCAAAGGCAAAGAAGATGAAGCACTGGAGCAGAGATAAACACTTTTTTTCAAGGCAGCGAAAGCTTCCAGGGCGTGAGGGGACCACACCGTAAAGCCAGCCCTCTTTTTAGTCAGAGGGGTGATGGGTGCAACCAGGACTGAGAATGATCAAATATACCTCCTACGGTAATTGGCAAATCCTAGGAACCTTTGGATCGCTTTTAGGTTGATGGGTTGAACTCAATCTAGGATGGCCTGAAGTTTACTGGGACCTATATAAAAGATTTCAGGGGAGATAATGAATTCAATTAAGGCAACCTTGGCAACTTCAAATTCACATTTTTCCAATTTCTGAAGACCTGTCTTTACATGAAGCCGATTTAATTCTATAGATGGAGAATGAACTAGTATATCATCCAGATACATAATGAAGAATTTGCCTAGGAACTCTCGAAACACATCATTGATTAATTCTTAGAAGACTGCAGGAGCACTGCAAAGACCAAAGCGCATACCAAGCAAGCTAATCACAATGGGCCTAATTAATTAAGTAAAGATAAGCAAAAGTAAGCAAGTAAGACAAAACCATGTTGCATTGGAGGGGGAGGAAAATTTAAAATGTGATGGCAGATTTATAGTTGGGGTAGGGCATATCCTAGATCAACTTTAAATGTCAGTGTAGAAATAAGCTATCACTTATTTGTGTGCTACATGAAAAAACAGCCAGTATTATCCATATGTGACAAAACATAGTTTTGTCCAGAAAACTTGAGTAAGAAAACTTACTCAACATTTTACTTAACTTTCCTTAATTAATCAGGCCCAATGTCCTGATTAAGTATTAAATGCTGTCTTCCACTCATTTCCATCTTTTTCAGAATTAAATTATAAACCCCACAGAGGGTTTTTTTTAGGAAACATTGTAGATTCCTTAAATTGATCAAACAATACTGAGATCAATGGTAAGTATACTTGATGGTAATTTTATTTAGTCCCGTGAAATCAATACTTACAAGTGATACTTGAAGACTTACAACTTTTTTAGAAATAAAATAGAACCCTGTTCCAGTGGGTGCCTTGGTAGGCATAATGTCTATATTATATTATGGCCTTATTATCTGGACATGACAAAGTCTCCCTTTAAGCAGTCTGACCCCCAGAACTTTTTCGATAGCACAGTCATAGCTCCGATGTATGGGTAGTGTATCAGCTGCTTTTTTTTAGAGGAGACATTAAGGAATTAAGAGTAAGGATGAGGAAGAGTGGAGTTTCCATATGGGTAAAGACAAACAAGAAGCAGCACAAGAAGACTCAGAAGAAGACTCCCAACAATTTCACCATTAGTCCAGTCGATGAGAGGATTATGATTCAATAACCATGGATGGCCTAAGATGAGAGGAAACACGGGACAATTAATCAGGTATAGGGACAAGTGTTCTGAGTGCAAACTTCTGATAGATAAATGTATAAATGAAGTCTTGTACACAATTTTAGCCACATTCTGTAATGACATGGTCCATTTTGATGAAATTAATTTTTAGGGTTTCAGCAATCCTAATATCCAAGAAATTATCTGCTGCTCCACTATACAGGAAGGTAGAGACAGAAGAAACTTGATTATCAGCAGAAATCAGAGCAGGAGCAAGAAGAGAATTTCTGGAAGAGACTAATTGTAATCCTAGATAGACTGTATTAATTTCTTCAATGTATCTTGAACAGGAATCATTAATTGGTTCAGAAAGCCCCAAGTGGAATTGGCAGCAAAGTGCTGGATCATTCCACTTGCTGTCAATGGACAAGCGTCTGAATTCAACACAGTATTTCTCCGCCGTCCTGCGGCCTTGTTTCATTGCAGATGTTTTTCTTCGGAATCTACCCAGTCAGTGTCAGCACATAATAAACTGAGGGCTTCAAAAAAAATGCATCTATAGTGAGTAGTGCTGGATGGTTAGGACTGAAACCAAAAGCCTATGTTTGTGGGTATCCCTGGAGTAAGGAGATAACAATTCACACCCTTTGTTGTTGTGAGACTGAAGAACTAATTAGGCTTCAATTTAAACAATAATTTACAACACTCCGTGAAGTTGTGGAACAACTTTCTTTCCCCATAGAAGTGGTAAGGGAGCTTCAATTTAGGTTCCACCTCCGAAACCTTTGGTAGCTTGAGAAGCTCTGGAGGCATTTTCCTAGACCGACAAATGAACTGAGAGCTCCTGAACATCTTGAGAGAATGACTGGATCTGGGTTGCCAGTATTTGAGTCGGGCTAGGTGGTCCATTCTCTATGGGAATTCCTTTTCCCTGTGGACTGGTTATAATGTTAAGGTTTCCTGCTGGAAACCCGAAAAACAGAGCATAAGAGAGGTATTCAACTATAGCAAGCTGTCTTTCCCATTGAGAATGTTCTCACAGGTAATCAGATTCCCACAGGAGTTATATTGAGAATAATAGAGAATAATAAGAGTTTATCTAGGCACCAGGAAGCAATGGGTAGGTAGAAAGCAAAAAGGTCAAGGTGAGCAGCAAACAGGTGTGGTTCAGAAATAAACCAACGGTCCATAAAGGCAGCAGTCAAAGGATATCCAGGAGAGAAAGTCAGGCAACAGATAATCAATCAGTAAGGCAGTTAGTGAAACAGTAGGTAAATGAGATGCAGACACAAGGCTATAACCAGCAGGGAGGCTAAGCCCATCCTAATATTTAAGGTAAGGTAGATCAATGAACATGCTCCCTAGGAGTGAGCCCTCTCTGCAGCCTATATGTGTTCTGCGATCATGTGGTTGCTATGCAGCAACAGAATACCAGCTGTCACGCTTTCACAAGCTAGATTTGATACTAGCTGGTATCTGCGTTGCTGAGCAAGGGGGCGCGGAATCTAACACACCCCGGTGCTCACCAGGTACCCCTGCAAGGGAGTTTGGACTTCGCTGCAAGAGGGTGCGCAGCTCGCGGTTCTCCAGCCAGCGTAGTAACAGAGTGAACGGAGCGTAGTCAAGCAGGCCGGGTCATAACCAAAAACGGGCAGCGAAGTACAAGGGTAGATCCGAAGAATGGTCAAAAGCAAGCGGCAAGCCAGGAGTCACGAACCAGAACAGGAAGCGAGGTACAAAGGCAGAATCCAAAGGGAGGTCAGAGGAGAATAGCCATGTCACAAATGGAACTAACACTGAGACAACAGGATGCTGGGGATGGTAAGAACCAATACTCTGGAACCCTAGTGGTGCCAGAGACAGCAATAAATAGAGCCCAAATGTGCCTCATTGGTCCCCAGGAAGTCGGCGGTCAGAGACACTCACCGCCGACAGGTGAGGCATCCCATTGCTAGGCAATGGGCCGCGAATCCTCACTGTACATGCGCGCGCAGCGTGGGGTCCTACAAGGAGCCGTAAACGTCCCTTTGCTAGGCAATAGGATTTGCTGTTCAGGGGAGTCGGGCAGCCGTCTCCGGCACTAGAGACAGTCCGCACTGTCTCTAGTGCCGGAGACGGTGCCTGACACCAGCCGGGTCAGAAATGCAATGGGGCTCTCAAACAGAAACAGTGTCCCGGCTGCTTAGAAACCAGCCGAGCCATCATGAGAAGAGTGGTGGTTTGTTACACCATTTTTTTCTTTTCATAAATATTTTTATTGAGACAAACAATGCAATACACTGTACAAGTATTGTCACAAGCATACAAACATGTTATATAAAGAAAAACAAGAAGGCGCCTGATGTTTAGGCAATCAACAAGTAACAAAATCATCTGGGAGAGCCAACTGTCACATCCAGATGGCTAAGGCATCTGGCAAATATTAAATATCACAGACAGAGGCACAGGCATTCCCCTCCTGAATATGGCATAGATAGTGAGATGGGGACAATGCAATTGGAGGATCACTAGCACACATCTGTAGCTCATACTATGCTGTTTGATGGAAGCTCCTCCAAATTTGTATACAGAGGTCTCGGGGAAGAAGGTTTATCAAGCTCTCCCAGGTATCAAAAAAATATTTAACTCTAGAATTCTTTTGTAAGGAAGTTTCAATTCAATCCACGTGGAGAATATGATAAAGCTTTTGTCGAAAAAATTAAAACACAGGAGGAGCATCTGGGCCCACACCCAGAATATGCTCTTTCTGACTGCAGCTGAGATGGCAAGTGATAATTTCCCACGTCCCCTCAGGGCCGGATTAAGGGAATGGAGGCCCCTGGGCTAAGGGCGCCTCCATTCCTCCGTGAGGCCCTCATTATGAGCCGCCCGCCGCCCCCGTACCCCGTGAGGGCCCCCCCCCCCCAAAGCGCTTACCTGTCAGTCCAGTCCTCTGTCCCCGGCGCACTGTAAGCTCCTTACTGAGGAGATCTCGCGAGAGTTCACTCGCGAGATCTCCTCAGTAAGCAGAGTACTGAGCGCCCGGGACGGAGGACTGGACTGACTGTGCTCAGCAGCATTGATCGGGCTGGGGGCGCCCCCGCCCCCGGACCGATCAATAATGCTGCTGTGGACTTTGAAGGGCCCCCTGGATGCCCGAGGCCCCTGGGCTATAGCCCAGTTAGACCTCGGGTTAATCCGGCCCTGCATCCCCTGCTCACCCTACATCCTACCAGCAATCAGGGCCATCTTTTCCATTGGGCACGATGGGCAGCTGCCCGGGGGCCCCACGGGCAAAGGGGCCCCATAGGCACGGCTCTTAATGAGAATAAATAATCCTGCAAAAGAAAAAAACCTGCAAAAAAAACCCCTTCAAGGGTCACTGAGCAAGTACATCTATCTATCTCTATCTCTATCTCTATATATCTATATCTGTATCTATCTATATATCTATATCTATATCTATATCTAGGGGCCCCAGTGCACTGCTTTGCCCGGGGGCCCATAATGTTGTTAAGATGGCCCTACCAGCAATATCCCAAAAATCGCCTTTTCCTGGGCCAGGGGAATGCAGTTCACCAAATGAGTTATTGAGAACCTCCAGATCTGGGTCCAAAAGCATTTAATGGGGGAGCAATCCCAAAAGCAATGCACCAAATCCACTCGAGGAGAGCCACATTTTGGACAGAGGTGAGTATTTGACAGAAAATTTGAAAATGTCAGGGGGAGACGTAGGCCCTATGATAGATATTCAAAAAGATTTCTGTATAGGTCACAGCTGGCAAAGTGTGTGTTTGTTTAGCCAGAGGCTTTATAAGGACATCTGGGATCATATTGGGAAATCACTCTTGCCACTGAGAGAGATCTGTTTTAGATTTATCATAATCGAACCAGCAGTGTAATAGGGGTTGTGTTGTGAGATGGCCTGGTGTGTTGGGACAGGTTTCGATAAGACTGCGTCTAATGGATTATCCCAGTCAAGTGGAGAAAATTAGTGTCAAAATTATAGTGTTGGCATTAAAAGAATGCCAGACGGTAAGGACAGAGAGAAGGATATATGGAGGAAGCCTGAGCATGAGCCATGGGTTTCCGGGCTATCTTATCAATCAGTGGACGTATTATGCCCAGGCTCTCCCACATAGAGAAGGGATAGGAAGCCATGCTGTCCTGGAAATCTGGGTTACGGAGAAGTGGGAGGTGCATTGAAGCATGACGATTTAGTAGTTAAAAGTAGTGGATTGTGTAGTGTAGATTCAGGTAGTTCCTAATCATGTACATGAATGAAAGCCCGGAGACTGAGGTCAGGAAGAAAACTCTGGTCCAGTGTGGCGCAAGTATAGATAGTAGTGTTATGTAGCCAGTCTCGAAGGTGTTGTAATTGGGCCACTTGACTAACATTCGGTAGATTACAATCGCCTCTATGTCTTGGTTGCTGTAATTTCACAAAGCCAATTCTTGGATTTTTAGAATTCCAGATAAAACTGCGGAAGATTGCGTCAGTTTTGACAGAGTCCGATTTTATCAAGAGTAGGGGTAACATCTGGAGGGGGTATAGAAGCCTACGAAATATAATAATTTTTATCAAGTTAATTCAGCCTCCATAGGAGAGACTCAGATGCCCCCAACCTATCATCTCATGCTCAGATGCAGCAAACACCTTAGAAATATTAAGATGATAGAGAGAATGGATATCCTTCGGGAGTTGGACACCAAGGTATGGTATAGCAGACCTCGCCCAAAGAATAGGAACATTGTGCACCCAAGATGGTCTAGTAATGCCACTATGCAAATACATAGCTGCTGATTTTTCAAAGTTAACTGTAAAGCCTGAAACAGAGCCAAACTCAGTTATTCAGGCCATTAGGGGTTGAAGGAATATTTCCAGGATAGAGCTGTAGATCATCAGCGAAGGCCGTCAGTTTTAATTCTTCGCTGCCAATCTTAATCCCTTCAAGGAGATCCAAACTCTGCAAAACCTTGGGCATTGGTTGGAAACATATGCTATGATATGGCCGCGCATGACTGCCTTAGAGGCTTCCCAAAAGAGTATGGGGTCATCCCAGTGATCAATGTTATCATCTAAATATTCAGCACATTTGTGCCTCAAGTGTTGTTGGAAATGCTAATGAGTCATGCAGATACGAAGGGAATCTCCAATGTTGGGTCTTCCAGCCTAAGTATGGTAGTTGTAGGGTTAGTGAGACCGTTGTGTGATCCGAAATGACAATGTTAACTATGTCTACATGAAGGACTAAGGCATCAATAAATCAGCAACAAGTACATAGTCTATTCTAGAAAACGAACTGGGCACACTACAGTTAAAGAAATACGTTATATCTGTGGGGTTCAGCAATCACCACAGGTCCCCCAAACCACACCTGGAAGTTGCGCAAATCCAGAGAAACAACCAGAGTCAGCCGGTCTGATAGCAGTAGTGGTACCAGACCTATCCAGCTTTGGTTTACAACCGAATTAAAGTCTCCTGTTATTGTTATGAGCCGCAGCAGTGCCTCAAGCTATCACGACTCCCTGTCCTCTACTGGCCTGTGTCCCGGTCATCGCCATGACTTCACTTACGGTGTCGCGTCCAAGCCATCACCTAGGCAATGGCCGGGATGCTTTCTGTAATAGCGCCGCATCCCAGCAAACAGGTAGCCGGGCGCTTGTGCATTCTATATAGTTTTTAGTTGTACAGCCTCCTGGGCATTAGAAGGAGGGCTGTATGAATTAATTAGGCAAGTCCTGGAGCTTATATTTTATCCAGCCCTCTTGCTTCTCGTTGGTCTATGTCTGTATATAAGGCAGGGAGGGCTTAGCCTCCTACCTGTGTTGTTGCTGGCCTGCTCATTTGTCTCCTGACTTTTGATTGACCTCCTGTTGTGACCCTTGTCTGTACTTGGACCTTGCCTGTTTGCCTCTAGCCCTGATCTCTGCCTGAATTCTGGATTTTGCTGTTTCGCTTGTGACCCTGACCCTTTGGCCTGACCCTGACTACTCTGCTTGCTTCGGACCCCTGATCCCGGCCTGCTTCTGACCAGCCGCTTCTTTATTTTGGCTACTACCTCCTGTTCCACCTGCGCTACTACCACCATAGATAAACTTTTACTACACCGAATTTAAGACCTGGGGTCATCCAAGTACCTGTGAGCACATTCAGCTCTACGGGAAATCTGGGTGCTACTCCATATTGAGGAGCAGATATCACACCAGGGTTGTGACTGACAAGTACTGGCGATATCCGGGAACAGCTATAATCACATATCTTATGGGAAAGGTATGTCACATTGTCATAATTCCATCATGTTTGGTATTTAAATGTGTGGGAGATTATGACCGGTTTATGAAAGGGGGAGTTATGTCCCTGGGATATATGAGTGAAGAATTACCCAAAGGTCAAAACTTTGGTAAAATTTGTGAGCAAACTATAGTGACACCCAAGGGACATCCCTGCCCCCCTATTAGAATTAACACTGCCCCTGTGAAGACCGTCCAATTTCATTTTGCTTAAAAAAAGTTATACTCTGAATGTAACCCCTTTTATTTAAACTGCTTTGCTTGTGTATGTTATGCCAATTGTTTATTAATTGTTTTTTTATACCTGAATGCCCTGTAACTTTGTATATTAATCTATAAATTTAGCAAGTGGTGTCCTTGATACTCTAACAAATCCTTTAGCCTGTTAAGAAGAATATAGCTCGACCAAATTAACCCTGTGAATGCCGGTGTGTGATTTGTTAATACATTTGACTTACAAGCCTAGTGTGTGCTTGCATTTACATTTGTGCAACAGTCTGGAGGTGTGAAGAGTTAACCCTTTGTTTGCTGGTGTGGGCCTTGCTAGCCTGTGGGTAGCCAGAAGCCTTGTATGCCAGTGGGGGACAGTATATTGGGTCCTATTGCCCCTATTCAATAGGTGGTGGCAAACCTGAAATGTGTGGAGGTGTGAGAGCACTGTGCGGGGGGCGAGTCAATATATCTACAACCTCTGTGATAGTTAGAGAGTGACTGCGGGCTGTAATCGTGTGTAACTTCATACAGCAAACACCCCAAAGTCACGAAAGCTGGGAGCATGTTCGTGACACATCCATTCATTCTTTCTCTCAGTTATCAGAGACACAAACATAGGGGACAAAATATTTTACACCACAAAGATAACTCAGAGATCAAATATACGGTACACATAATCCTTACATAGATTATATTACAATAGTTTACCAGCCAAGATATTATAAAATGTAACTTATCGACTCTCAGAAGTGTGTACAGTTTAAATCCCAGTAACGTGTTACCCCATTATGTTACTTAATTACCTCAATATTTTATCAATCCTTTTCTTGTGAGAAGCTTTGGTATGTAGTACCTATGTGAACAGGGTCGGACTGGGGGCCGGGGTATCCCTCGGTAGGCCCCGTCCCTGATTGCTCCCCTCTTCGTTGGTGGGGGGAGCGGGTAACTAAAAAAAAATAAAAAAAATAAAAAAAAGTACTCACGTGACCACGGAACCGGTGCCCCTCCTCTCTGCTCCGTTCGCGCTGAACGTCGGGCGTGACGTCTTCACACCCGACGTACAGTGTGGAGCGACGCAGAGAGCAGTCGGCAAGACGTTAGAAGACAGAAAAGAAGAAAGAAGCCGATAGAAAAGGTAAGTGAAGGAACGGAAGTAAGGGGGAGTAAAGGCAGAGTAAAGAGGGAACACAGACAACTGTCACTCACCGGACTGTGAGTGCTTCTTCCCGGACATTTAGGAACCGTGGCCGTCCTCCATCCTGAGGGACTGCGCATGCGCAGCCCTTTCTATACCTCCAGTGTATGTTCCTTTAACTTAATTGGCAGATCAGGCAACCTCCCTATATTAAGCACCTGTGGTCATCACCACATTGCCTGATCTTGGAGTCTCATTCCCCATGAGTCTCTGAAGGTGTTCCTGTGTTTCCTTGTTTATTCAGCCCTGCTGATTCCTGTGGTTTCCAAACCACTTCTACCTCTGTGGTTTCCAAACCACTTCTGCTGCTGTGGTTCCCATACCACTTCTACCATCTACTGTATCATCGTGACTGTGAGCTGATTCCTATCCGCTGCCTCCGTGCACTACAGTCTTCTAATCACTTCAACTCTACCATGTATCATTGGGACTGTTAGCTGATGCCTATCCGCTGCCTCCGTGCATTACAGGCTTCAACCACATCCACTCACCTGTTCATGATTGTGACTGCCAGCTGATTCCTATCCGCTGCCTCCGTGCACTACAGGCTTCAACCTGCAACTCGTCTGCGTTTCATCATCGTGACTGTTTGGTTGATTCCTACCCGCTGCCTCCGTGCACTACAGTCTTCAACCTGCAACTCGTCTGTGTTTCATCATCGTGACTGCTAGCTGATTCCTATCCGCTGCCTCCGTGCACTACAGTCTTCAACCTGCAACCCGTCTGTGTTTCATCGCGACTGTTTAACTGATTCCTATCCGCTGCCTCTGTGCGCTTCAGTCTTCAGTCCTTGTCAACTCTACCGTGTTTCCTTGAGTCTGCTGCCACTATTGCTACCCGCTACTCTCCGTGATCATCTGTTCCAGTTCAACTCTGCTCCGGTGTCCCATCGTTACTGCACCTGCTGGTTGCTATTGGTTACCTCCGTGTTCCCGCAGAGATCCGCTGCTGTTACTTCTCAGCGCTACTCATCCATCTACTGCTGATCCGCTCTCCACGCCTTCCTGTGTTCCCTGCTGGTCTACCTACCTGTGCGCTGCACCTGCTAGACCCCTGCTTCACCCATCCAGGGACTTGTATCCTGCTGGCCTCCTGCCCTTCAGGTATCTCTGCACTCCTGTCCGACTGCCTTCTCCTGAACCACGGTATGCATACTTCCCATTGACTGTGCTGTGTATTGCATACCTTGCTGGACTGTGTTGGTTCTCCTCTGGAGTGTACTATCCGCTGAGTCTATTGCCATCATTGACTGTGTTGGTTCTCCTCTGGAGTGTACTATCTGCTGACTCTACTGCCATCATTGACTGTGTTATCTCATGCCGGATTGCTTCAAGAGACTTTCTATATTGGCAGTGTTGTTCAGTCATTTATACATTTATATTGTGCATATTACTGTGGATCAAAGTCAAGGTGCCCGTGTATATATTGTGTTGCAGTCTCTCCCCGTGCACCTCCTCACATATATATTCAGTAGTACCACTTGCTAGTGGCAGACCACTGACTCCTGTTTACAGTTTCACCTGTTCCAGTATCCTCTCACATAGCAGTGGTACAACTTGCTAACGCAGACCACTGACTCCCCGGATACCTCCACTTGGATTCCATTCCTTCACTCAGACAGCGGTACAACTTGCTATCCGCAGACCGCTGACTCTCATCACCTCCTCGTTTCTGTTGGACATTCCTCCTCACTATAGCAGTGGTACAACTTGCTACCGCAGACCACTGACTACCTTCACGTGTCCTTTGTCCATACAGTTCCTCGTGTATTACTACCTCCATATTGCCAGTGCTGCTAGTCATAGACTTTCCTGAGCATCTCATCATCTGCTATTTCCTGTTCCGTGATCACCCTGCTACCAGAGTACCATATTACCACCTATACTGCTCTGGTAAGCCTATCACCTGGTGATCCCTGGGTAAAGACTCCTAGTGCCCGTGACAGTAAGATCAGGCCATGACAGACCCAGATACGGAACCTACTGCTAAAGAGATGCTGCAGCATCTGGTCAGCCGTGTGGAGCAACAGGATGCTCGCCAACAGCTGTTACTTCAATGTTACCAATCGTTAACCTCCCAAGGAACATCTGGACAGACTGTTACAGCTAGTATTGAAGCTCCTGTGCTTTCCTCCGTTTCCCCAGTGCCATCCCAGGTGTCTACAGCTCCTACGCTTCACCTGCCTACTCCGTCAAAATATGACGGGGACCCCAAGACTTGTAGAGGTTTCCTTAACCAATGTTCAGTCCATTTTGAACTCCAACCTCAAAATTTTTCTACCCATCGTTCCAGAGTGGCCTATCTTATCTCATTGTTTTCTGGACAAGCCCTGGCTTGGGCCTCCCCTCTGTGGGAAAGAAACGATCCAATTCTACAAGATAGTGCCAAATTCATTTCCACGTTCCGAAGTGTGTTCGATGAACCAGGTCGTGTGACCTCCGCTGCTTCCAGCATTCTTCGTTTGCGACAAGGCTCCCATACAGTAGGACAGTATGTCATTCAATTTAGGATCTTAGCCTCTGAACTTCAGTGGAACACTGAAGCATTAGTTGCCGCCTTCTGGCAGGGGCTCTCCGATAAAATTAAAGATGCACTGACTACCCAAGAGCTTCCTTCGTCACTAGAAGATTTGATCTCTCTTTGCCATCGTGTAGACATGAGATTTCGTGAAAGAGAATCTGAGAAAACAACTTCTGCTAAAGCACCTCTTCGTTTAAACCCTCAATTTCGTCCAGTTTCACCTTCTGTGATTCCCATGGAGATAGGACGTTCCAAATTATCTTTAGAAGAGAGGAAACGAAGAGTAAAGAATAGACTCTGTATCTATTGTGCTGATTCCACACATATGCTCAGTTCTTGCCCTAAGAAATCGGGAAATGCCAGGCCCTAACTAGTTCTGGAGAGGTGAAGTTAGGGTCCCTGGAGTCCTCTCCATTGTCTATGAAATCTAAAGTCTGCGCTTTCGATGTTACGATTTCCTTTGCTACCAAATCCTTTGAGTCACAGGCATTGATTGATTCCGGAGCAGCAGGAAATTTCATTTCTAAATCACTAGTGAATCAATGGTCCCTACCAGTGATCACTTTAAAAACACCCATTACTGTGACGGCTATAGATGGATCACGTCTCATCAATGGTCTCATCACCCAGAGTACGTCTCCAGTAACCCTTCAGATTGGTGTACTACACCATGAAGAAATTTCGTTTTTAATTCTTCCTGTTACGACAAGTCCGATTGTCTTAGGCCTTCCATGGCTTCAATGTCACTCTCCCCAGATTGACTGGCGCACCCCTCAAGTTACGTCTTGGGGGCCTGAATGTCACCATCGTTGTCTCTCTCAAGTTATTCCTCTTAAAGTACAGCAATCTTCCATCTCATCTTCCTCCCCGGGACTCCCTCCTCAGTATGCTTCATTTGCCGATGTGTTTGATAAAGCTCAGTCTGAACGTCTTCCTCCTCATCGTTCTTGGGATTGTCCGATCGACCTTCTACCTGGCAAGACTCCTCCCAGGGGTCGGGTCTATCCTCTCTCGTTACCTGAAACTCAAGCCACATCTGAGTACATACAGGAGAATCTCCAGCGTGGGTTCATTCGACCTTCCACCTCTCCCGCTGGAGCTGGGTTCTTCTTCGTCAAAAAGAAGGATGGATCATTACGCCCTTGTATAGATTTTCGTGGACTCAACGCCATTACTATCAAGAATCGGTATCCCATTCCGCTGATCACTGAGCTATTTGATCGCATCAAGGGAGCTCGGATATTTACTAAGTTGGATCTTCGTGGTGCCTACAATTTAATTAGAATCCGTTCCGGTGACGAATGGAAGACCGCGTTTAACACCAGAGATGGGCATTACGAATATTTAGTAATGCCCTTCGGGCTGTGTAATGCCCCCGCGGTTTTCCAGGGTTTCATCAATGAGATCTTTCGGGACTTATTATATGTATGTGTCGTTGTCTACCTGGACGACATATTGATCTTCTCACAGGACCTGCCTTCTCATCACCAACATGTGGCAGAGGTCCTCTCCAGACTACGGAAAAACTCATTGTTCTGTAAATTGGAAAAATGTTCATTCGAGTTACCCCAGATTCCATTCTTGGGGTATATAGTTTCCGGAGTTGGCCTGAAGATGGATCCAGACAAAGTAAATGCTGTACTACATTGGCCTCAGCCAACTACTCTTCGTGCCATCCAGCGTTTTTTAGGTTTTGCCAATTACTATAGACGCTTCATTCAAGACTTCTCATCCATTGCATCTCCCATTGTGGCCTTAACTCGGAAAGGGGCTAATACTAAGCAATGGTCATCCGAGGCTCTCCAAGCCTTTCAAATCCTCAAAGAGTCCTTCTCGTCTGCTCCCATTCTGCGACAACCTGATGTGACACTCCCCTTCTTCCTAGAAGTAGATGCCTCTAATGTGGGCTTAGGAGCTATTCTCTCCCAACGCTCGGAGCAACAAAAATTACATCCTTGTGCCTTCTACTCTCGGGGTCTTCTGCCCGCAGAGAAAAACTATACTATCGGGGACAAGGAGTTGCTGGCCATCAAAGCTGCATTAGAGGAATGGAGATACTTGTTGGAAGGAGCTCGCCATCCGGTGACGATCTTCACGGATCATAAGAACTTGTCATATTTGCAATCTGCTCAATGCTTGAACCCTCGTCAAGCAAGATGGTCTCTTTTCTTTTCCCGTTTTGAATTAATTATAACCTTCAAACCAGCTGCTAAGAACAAGAAAGCTGACGCTCTATCTCGAGCTTTTGTGACGTCCTCTGATGTAGAAGAGGTTCCCAACCATGCTATTCTAGACCCCAAATGTATTTCTCTGGCTGCTTCATCCACCAAAATGCTACCATTTGGGAAGACCCTCGTGCCTCCTACTCTGAGGAGGAAAATCCTTTCGTGGTTCCATGCCTCTCGTTTTTCTGGACACGCCGGTGAACATAAGACCTTTGAGATTCTCTCTCGTAGTTACTGGTGGCCTTCAATGAGGAGAGACGTCAAAGAGTTTATTGCTTCCTGTGATTTATGTTCTCAGTTCAAATCCTCCCGCAGAACTCCAGCAGGGTTGCTGCGACCACTACCCATTCCGTCCAAGCCTTGGACCCATATTAGTATGGATTTTGTTACTGATTTGCCACCAAGTAAGAATCACAATACTATTTGGGTAGTGGTAGACAGATTTTCGAAGATGGCTCATTTCGTCCCTCTGTCCGGTTTACCTTCCTCGTCTACTCTGGCTGAACATTTCATTAAAGAAATCTTCCGCATCCATGGATGTCCGTCTGAGATTGTGTCAGATAGAGGAGTACAATTCGTTTCCAGATTCTGGCGGGCCCTTTGTAAAACCTTGGGCATACGATTAGCACTCTCATCGTCTTACCATCCGCAATCTAACGGACAAACGGAACGAGTCAATCAAGATCTTGAGACTTTTATTAGGATGTTCTCTTCAGCCAACCAAGACAACTGGGTAGAATTGCTCCCTTGGGCTGAATTCGCCCATAACAACATGTACCATGAGTCATCATCCAAAACTCCATTCTTTGTGGTCTACGGTCACCATCCGTCTTTTCCGGAATTTCCTGCCCTCCCGCCCACCCAAGTTCCTGCGGTGGAGACTGCTTGTCAGACCTTCAAAAATATCTGGTCTCAGGTCAAAACCTGTTTAAAGAAGACATCTAACAAATATAAGTCTTTCGCAGATAAGAAGAGGCGGGCTATTCCACCACTAAAAATTGGAGATCGTGTCTGGTTATCTACCAAAAATATTCGTTTGAAGGTTCCATCTATGAAATTCGCCCCTCGTTTTATTGGTCCATATAGGATCATTCAAGTTATCAATCCAGTATGTGTTAAACTTCTTCTTCCTAAGAATCTTCGGATTTCCAATGCCTTCCATGTGTCCTTGCTCAAACCTCTCATCATCAACCGTTTCTCGACTCCTTCCTCAGCACCGCAGCCAGTTCAAGTTCATCAGGAGGAGGATTTCGAGATTACTGAGGTATTGGATGCAAAAATTTCGCGAGGAGTCCTCCGTTTCCTCGTTCATTGGAAGGGCTTTGGTCCTGAAGAGCGTTCATGGATCAAAGCTGAAGATCTTAATGCTCCTGCCCTTCTGAAGAAGTTTTATTCCAAAAATCCGGACAAGCCCGGTTCCAGGCGTTCTGTGCCCACCTTTAAAAGGGGGGGTACTGTCACTCACCGGACTGTGAGTGCTTCTTCCCGGACATTTAGGAACCGTGGCCGTCCTCCATCCTGAGGGACTGCGCATGCGCAGCCCTTTCTATACCTCCAGTGTATGTTCCTTTAACTTAATTGGCAGATCAGGCAACCTCCCTATATTAAGCACCTGTGGTCATCACCACATTGCCTGATCTTGGAGTCTCATTCCCCATGAGTCTCTGAAGGTGTTCCTGTGTTTCCTTGTTTATTCAGCCCTGCTGATTCCTGTGGTTTCCAAACCACTTCTACCTCTGTGGTTTCCAAACCACTTCTGCTGCTGTGGTTCCCATACCACTTCTACCATCTACTGTATCATCGTGACTGTGAGCTGATTCCTATCCGCTGCCTCCGTGCACTACAGTCTTCTAATCACTTCAACTCTACCATGTATCATTGGGACTGTTAGCTGATGCCTATCCGCTGCCTCCGTGCATTACAGGCTTCAACCACATCCACTCACCTGTTCATGATTGTGACTGCCAGCTGATTCCTATCCGCTGCCTCCGTGCACTACAGGCTTCAACCTGCAACTCGTCTGCGTTTCATCATCGTGACTGTTTGGTTGATTCCTACCCGCTGCCTCCGTGCACTACAGTCTTCAACCTGCAACTCGTCTGTGTTTCATCATCGTGACTGCTAGCTGATTCCTATCCGCTGCCTCCGTGCACTACAGTCTTCAACCTGCAACCCGTCTGTGTTTCATCGCGACTGTTTAACTGATTCCTATCCGCTGCCTCTGTGCGCTTCAGTCTTCAGTCCTTGTCAACTCTACCGTGTTTCCTTGAGTCTGCTGCCACTATTGCTACCCGCTACTCTCCGTGATCATCTGTTCCAGTTCAACTCTGCTCCGGTGTCCCATCGTTACTGCACCTGCTGGTTGCTATTGGTTACCTCCGTGTTCCCGCAGAGATCCGCTGCTGTTACTTCTCAGCGCTACTCATCCATCTACTGCTGATCCGCTCTCCACGCCTTCCTGTGTTCCCTGCTGGTCTACCTACCTGTGCGCTGCACCTGCTAGACCCCTGCTTCACCCATCCAGGGACTTGTATCCTGCTGGCCTCCTGCCCTTCAGGTATCTCTGCACTCCTGTCCGACTGCCTTCTCCTGAACCACGGTATGCATACTTCCCATTGACTGTGCTGTGTATTGCATACCTTGCTGGACTGTGTTGGTTCTCCTCTGGAGTGTACTATCCGCTGAGTCTATTGCCATCATTGACTGTGTTGGTTCTCCTCTGGAGTGTACTATCTGCTGACTCTACTGCCATCATTGACTGTGTTATCTCATGCCGGATTGCTTCAAGAGACTTTCTATATTGGCAGTGTTGTTCAGTCATTTATACATTTATATTGTGCATATTACTGTGGATCAAAGTCAAGGTGCCCGTGTATATATTGTGTTGCAGTCTCTCCCCGTGCACCTCCTCACATATATATTCAGTAGTACCACTTGCTAGTGGCAGACCACTGACTCCTGTTTACAGTTTCACCTGTTCCAGTATCCTCTCACATAGCAGTGGTACAACTTGCTAACGCAGACCACTGACTCCCCGGATACCTCCACTTGGATTCCATTCCTTCACTCAGACAGCGGTACAACTTGCTATCCGCAGACCGCTGACTCTCATCACCTCCTCGTTTCTGTTGGACATTCCTCCTCACTATAGCAGTGGTACAACTTGCTACCGCAGACCACTGACTACCTTCACGTGTCCTTTGTCCATACAGTTCCTCGTGTATTACTACCTCCATATTGCCAGTGCTGCTAGTCATAGACTTTCCTGAGCATCTCATCATCTGCTATTTCCTGTTCCGTGATCACCCTGCTACCAGAGTACCATATTACCACCTATACTGCTCTGGTAAGCCTATCACCTGGTGATCCCTGGGTAAAGACTCCTAGTGCCCGTGACAACAACATAGCAGAGAGTGAAGGGGGAGGACAGAGAGCATGGCAGAGAGTGAAGGGGGAGCACAGACAGCATGGGAGAGAGTGAAGGGGGAGCACAGACAGCATGGCAGAAAGTGAAAGGGACTAAGGCAACATGGTAGGGTGTGAAGATGGGACAAAGGCAGCATGGCAGAGTGTGAAGGGGGGCCAAAGCAGTATGACAGAGTGTGAAGAGTGTGAAGGGGGGCCAACGCAGCATGGCAGAGTGTGAAGAGGGGCCAAAGCAGTATGGCAGAGTGTGAAGGGGCCAAAGCAGCATGGAGGGCGTAGTGTGATCATAAGGAGGCACAGAATGGTGATGAAGGGGTACAGTAATGTGTGTGTGATGGCACAGCAGTCTTGCGGAAATGAAATGTGTGTGTGGTAAGTGGTGGCTAACTAATGGGTGCTATTTTGTTTGTGGGGTGATGGTGGGGCAATTTAATTTTATAGTGGGAACTATTAATTTATTACCCTGGGGGATCGTTTTGGGGCTATTAATTGAAGTGGGGCTGAGTTTGAGGAGCATGAGGTATAATTATTAAATGTGAATATGAATTATTTAATGGCAGTGACGGTTGCGGGAAATATGTATATTTATTATACAAAAATACTATTAATTTATTGGTGGGGCTGTATTGAGGGAGGTAAATAGTTTTATTTATTAAATAGGAATACTATTACTTTAATGTTGGGGCTGGAGAAAGGTCTAAGTATTAATTGTGGGTCCTATTGATTTAACGCCGAGGCTGGTTGGAATGTTCTAAATGTACCCATTTTTCTTCCCAAATAGGGCCCCTAACATTCCAGGATCCAGACAAGCAGCAACTAAAGAAACTAGCAGCCACAGATGGTGAAAGTGACAAGAACCGGTAGGACAGTCTGTCAAATGTTCTGAGTCTAGTGGGACAATCCCGATTTTTGGTGACATTTCTGCCCAATCTAAGGGGCAGGTCAAGACTGTGTACTTTTAATATACACACTGCATTCTTTATATACTACACCATGGTGCTAGCTGTCCTTCGTGTGTTGACCACTCTCCCTCTAGTCTTTGGTCTCGCCTCTATGATGGCTGGCCACACCCCCTCTGGTGGGCCCCTATGGTTGCAGTCCCCCTGTGGGCCCTTCATGCCCCAGTCCGACACTGTATGTGTAAGTACGTATGAATGGGTGTGTATGTACAAAGATAGAAATAATGTGTATTTGTATATGTATGGTATCAGTCTTTCCTCTCTGTGTACTGGTAGTTATATATATATATATATATATATATATATATATATATGATGAGAGAGAAAGCATGCATCAGTGAGTTTGAGTGGAGAAGAATGTGAGCATGTTTGAGAGTGTTGGACAAAAAGATAATGTTTGTCTATGTGTCTGAGGAAGAAAGAGAGAGAGCATGTGCAAGCATGCAGGAGTGCTTTTGTAGAGTGTGCATGTGTGCAGGGCTGCCAAGAAGAATTCAGGGCCCGGGTACAACAAATTCATGGGGCCCCCCCTCATAGTCAAGTAAGCCCCAAAAATTTGGGTGTATGGTCATACATTCAGGGGCGTAGCTAGCCAAACGGCGGTGCAAAAATTTTGGGAGGTGTGGTCATGCATTTGGGGGCGTGGCAAACGTGCCATTGGGCGTGGCTAACATAAAAACCACTAGGCTCTCAATTCGCCGGAGCGTCACATATGTTCAAGCACTCCTGACTTTCAGGACATCTACCACCACAGTGTAGATTACAAACAATGCAGTGTGTACACAAACAGTTCAGTCTTGGCCTACACCTTACATTGGGCACAACATTCACCAAAAATTGACATTGTCCCTACTAGAATCACAACATTTCACACACTGTGCTGCTCTCTCCTACCTGTTCTTCTCACTTTCTCCACCTGTGGCTGCTGGTTTCTTTAGTTGTGGCTTGTCCGGATCAAGAAATGTTGAAGGACCTATTTTGAAAAAAAAAATGGCTACATTTAGAAAATTACAGCCAGCCCCGGCGTTAAATCAATAGCACCCACGATTAATAATTAGGCCTTCCTCCAGCCCCAACATTAAATTAATACTATTCACATTTAATAAATAAACCTATTTCACTTCCTGCAAACAGCCCCAGCAATACCTATTTCCCGCAACCATCACTGCCATTAAATAATTCATAGTCACATTTAATAAATAGACCTCATTCTCCCTAAACTCACCCCAAGATTCAATAGCCCCCAAACCACCCCATCTTAAATTAATAGTCCCTACTATTAAATTGCCTCACCATCATCCTACAAACAAAATAGCGCCTATTAATTAGCCGCCACCTACCTCACACACACTACATTGCAACAAGCCCCCTGTGCCATCACACACACAATACTGTGCCCCTTCATCACAACTACACTGTACCCCCTTATGCTCACACTGCGACCTCCATGCTGCTTTTCCCCCTTCTTTTTTACTTTGTGCCTCTCTCCCACTTTTTTTATTCCTCTGTTCCTCTCTCCCACTTTTTTTCCTCCTCTGTTCCTCTCTCCCACTTTTTTTTCCTCCTCTGTTCCTCTCTCCCACTTTTTTTTCCTCCTCTGTTCCTCTCTCCCACTTTTTTTTCCTCCTCTGTTCCTCTCTCCCACTTTTTTTCCCTCCTCTGTTCCTCTCTCCCCATTATCTTTCCTCTGTGACTCTCTCCCCCATTATCTTTCCTCTGTGACTCTCTCCCCCATTATCTTTCCTCTGGGCCTCTCTCCCCCATTATCTTTCCTCTGTGACTCTCTCCCCCATTATCTTTCCTCTGTGCCTCTCTCCCCCATTATATTTCCTCTGTGACTCTCTCCCTTCTTTATAGCACTGTCCCTTTCTGTTTTCCCCCTTGCCTCTCCGTTTCTTTGCTCACCTTATGTCAGCTTCTTTCTGTTCTTTTCTCTTCTGTCTTCTGTCTTCTCTTCCCTCTTCTTTCTTCATGCTTGGTCCTCCTGGCTGCAGCGCTCCTCACTGACTGACGGGCGTGACTTGATGACGTCACGCCCGGCAGTCAGTATGAATGAAGCAGAGAGAAGGAGCGCAGCTGTCACGTGAGTATGTATTTTTTTATTTTTATTTCCTACAGCTCCCCCCACCAACGATCGAGGAGGACCCGTACCCCACTACCCCCCACGCCCCCGCGCGGAGGGGGGGGGGGGGGAATCCGCAGGGCATGAAAAAAAAAAAAAAATAATTTTTTTAAATTAACAGTAAG
The DNA here is from genome assembly GCF_038048845.1 of Mixophyes fleayi. Lineage (NCBI taxonomy): Eukaryota > Metazoa > Chordata > Amphibia > Anura > Limnodynastidae > Mixophyes > Mixophyes fleayi. The sequence continues at coordinate 77,119,445 of NC_134407.1, forward strand.
GTTCCGGCCCGGGCCCCCTTGCATGGCCGGGCCCGGGTAAAATGTACCCGCTCCCCCCCCCTCTCGGCGGCCCTGCATGTGTGCATGTGTGTGTGAGAGAAAGAGAGCGAAAGAAAAATACACATACCCATGTATGTGAATATGAGTGTATATAGGGTTAGGCAAGGAGGATTAAGATATATAGATAGATAGATAGATAGATAGATAGATAGATAGATAGATAGAATATTACAGGGTTAAATAAATAAATAATTTATATAAAGAATGGTTTGTAGGGTTAGGAAAAGTAAGTATTTTCTGTATTGCTGAATAGAGATGGGACCTAGGCTGATAAAGTCCAGGTCCCTTTCTCCTAGTCTGCCCTTGTAACTAGGTGGGGACAGTGACCTTCACCACTATTGGACTCCCTCTGGAATTCCTGTGGCCTAAGCTACCCCCCCTCATGATGACTTCACTGTGGGGCAGCGTACACACTCCTTCACAGCCTCCATGGGTGTCGGGTCAAAAACGTATAGCTGGTGATAATGTTATGGGCAATATTTGAAGGGAATATAAACCACTAGAAACTGATCTGGAGGTGTTTGCCTATAGCAGCCCCTTTCCAAGGAACAAATTATTCCTTGTTTCAAAAGTAGTCGGTTGCCCCACAGGGTATATTTACTAAACTGCGAGTTTGAAAAAGTGGAAATGTTGCCTATAGCAACCAATCAGATTCTATATACTAAACAAATGACAGCTGGAATCAGATTAGTTGCTATAGGCAACATCTCCACTTTTTCAAACCAACAGTTTAGTAAATCTAGCCCCAGGTCTTAAATGATGGTAGTAGCAGTTTATAAAACACAATATTGTCGGTGGGGTGGTCAGGACACGAAGGAAGTAGCAGACTGTGGCAAGGGTAGCAGGATAGAGCCTAAGGTCAGTTCAGGCTGAGTTCTAAAGCAAGTTCAAAAATCAAGCTGAGGTCAGGGCTGGCTGAGATCAATAGAATAATTTGTAATACAGGCTGAGGTCAGGGCTGGCAGAGTTCATGGCAAAATCCGGTTAACAGGCCAAGGTCCGGGCAGGAAGAGGTAAATAGCAGTTCCAAAAACAGACAATGGTCAGGGACAGGAGAAAACGACAAAATCCATGGAACAGTCGGGTCACAACAATCAGGTCAAAATTTCAAACAGCACACTAGCTCTAGCAGAAACTATCACCAGCACAGTGATCAATAGGACGGGTCGTATTTATATAAAGAGGGACCAATGGGAATAGTCCTGCCTGATTATAATCAAACTTCTGTTTCATAGCAACCACATAGATGCTGGCAGAGCAGAGAGAGATGCTAGATGCCATTACTCTGCAACCATCTTAGATTGAGGCGGCACCCGCTGCTGTCTGAAAGGCTGAGAACGCCAGTTGCCATTGCTAGGCAACCAGCTCAGTGGACAGTGGTGCCCGCCGCACCACTGTCCACTGAGACAGGAAACCAGTATTCCTACAAAAAAAACGATTTGTTAAATAACGACATGATGAAAATATACACTTACCTTGACAGCGACGGCGTGCATTTCTGAAGACTCTGCTATGGGACACGTGATCATTCCAAAGATGCTGCATGCCGGCACTGGATTGTGACGTTAGGTAAGTGTCGGAATTGTGACAGAAAATGACTTTACCCCAGTCCTCAGCAGTCCAATCCCTGTATCTTTTGCAGAATATCAGTCTGTCTCTGATGTTTTTCCTGGGGAGAAATGGCTTCTTTGCTGGCCTTCTTAACACCAGTCCATCCTCCAAAAGTTTTTGCCTCATTGTGCATGCAGATGCACTCACACCTGCCTGCTGTCATTCCTGAACAAGCTCTGCACTGGTGGTGCCCCGATCCCGCAGCTGAATCAACTTTAGGAGATGGTCTTGTCGCTTGCTGGACATTCTTGCTCGCCCTGAAACCTTCTTCACAACTATTGAACCTTTCTCCTTGAAATTCTTGATGATCTGATAAATGGTTGATTTAGGTGCAACCTTACTAGTAGGGGTGTGCACCGTTTACTTTTAGTGTTTTGTGTTTTGTGTTTTGGGTTCTGATTAGCTTGAGGTTTTGGGTTCTGATTTGTTTTGCCAAAACACCTGACGAAAGGTTTTGGTTCTGATTTAGGGTTTTGGGTTCTGATTTATTTTTAAAAAAGCATTTCCACTAATTTCCAGTCTATTCAGAACACCTCACAATATTGTTTTTAGTCCAAAACGTTACATCGAGGTAGCTGGATGTCTAAGCTAAGCGACACAAGTGGGCGGCACAAACACGTGACCCATCGTAGGTGGCTGTGTAGGCTTGAATGGCCTTTTTCTGCTCCTCCATCCTCTGCAGCATATAGATGGTGGAGTTCTAGCGCGTCACTACCTCTTGTTTTCGTTGATGACAGGGCATTTTCATTATTTTTTTATTTGGCAGCAACAGTGAACGTAATTTAATTACTTTAATATTTGATACAAAGCTTTCTGGACTGTGTAGTGGAGTGGCCCCGGTACCCAATTTGGTACCGGGGCCACAATACCTCCTCCAACTGGTCTGAATTCCACTGCACAGATCGCTGCTCCTACATCCTCTGCAGCATATAGAGGGTGGAGTTCTAGCGCGTCACTACCTCTTGTTTTCGTTGATGACAGGGCATTTTCATTATTTTTTTATTTGGCAGCAACAGTGAACGTAGTTTAATATCTGATATGCAGCTATCTGGACTGCGTAGTGGAGTGGCCCCGGTACCCAATTTGGTACCGGGGCCACAATACCTCCTTTCAACTGGTCTGAATTCCACTGCACAGATTGCTGCTCCTACATCCTCTGCAGCATATAGAGGGTGGAGTTCTAGCGCGTCACTACCTCTTGTTTTCGTTGATGACAGGGCATTTTCATTATTTTTTTATTTGGCAGCAACAGTGAACGTAGTTTAATATCTGATACGCAGCTATCTGGACTGCGTATTGGAGTGGCCCCGGTACCCAATTTGGTACCGGGGCCACAATACCTCCTCCAACTGGTCTGAATTCCACTGCACAGATGGCGGACACCGGATGCACGTCTAACACCAACATAGCTGTTACAGCCGCAGTTATCCGCTTTGCAATAGGGTGACTACTGTCATACTTAGTGCTCATGGCAAACGACTGTTGGACGGTCAACTGTTTGGTGAAAGACGTAGCGTTCTTACGACTTCCCCTCTGGGAAGATGACCGACTACCAGCAGCAACAGCAGCAGTGGCAGTAGTAGGCGTACCGCTGCAGGATTCCTCGGATGAATCCCGGATTGAAGAGGACTCAGTCTGGCTGGTGACATGGCCTGCAGGACTAAATCTGATGGAGATCGTGGCGGAAGTTGACGAGGAGGGTGTTGGTGGTGTGTATCCAACAGGACCAAGGGATTTAGGTGTCCCTGGACTGATGACGGTCCTAGCCCCAGTTCCTGAACTAATCACTGAACTATGAAGGGTATTCAGGTGACGTATAAGGGAGGATGTCCCTAGGTGGCCAAGATCCTTACCCCTGCTTATTTGAGCTTTACATAAGCTACATATGGCCATACATTTGTTGTCCGGATTCGGATAAAAATAACTCCAGACCGAAGAGGTGCATTTTTTGGTCTTCTGACCAGGCATGACGATGGGCTTTTTCATCCCATGGACATCAACTGTTTCCCCCCCTGGTGCCTCATTTAAAATAACCACATCAGCATCCTCCTCGTCAAGTTCCTTCTCAGTGCCAGCTACATCAATAGCCTCCTCCCGGTGTACAACATTGGCACCTTGATTATCCAAATCTGGATCTACACTGTGGGTGATCCTTCCAGCACACGCAGAGGGTGTGCTGCAAATGGTGGATGGAGTCACCTCTTCCCGTACAGTGATGGGAAGGTCAGGCTTCGCAACCACCAACACCCTTGGACTCGCCTTGGGGATTTGTGATGTCATCTGTTTAGAAGGCAGAGTTGTTTGCTGTGTTGTTGTTGTTGCTGACAGCATAACTCTCTTAAATTTTTTGGAGGGGGGGGGGGAGAGGAGGGCTTAGATCCTTGGGTGAAGCTGAACCACTAGTCCTGAACATGGGCCAGGGCCTAAGCCGTTCCTTGCCACTCCGTGTCGTAAATGGCATATTGACAAGTTTTCGTTTCTCCTCAGATGTTTTTAATTTCCTTTTTTTGCTAATTTTAGTGAACTTTGGGTTTTTGGATTTTACATGCCCTCTACTATCACATTGGGCATCCGCCTTAGCAGACGACGTTGATGCCATTTCATCGTCTATGTTATGACTAGTGGCAGCAGGTTCAGCATTAGAAGGAAGTGGGTCTTGATCTTTCCCTACTTTATCCTCCAAATTTTGGTACTCCATTATATGCAGCACACGTTGTATTACAGTAATATTTTTTAAATACTGCTGGAACAGTGAACAATTTTTTATAGATTGCAGTATTAATGTTTCTGGACTGCAATAAAGAACAGTGAACAATTTTTAATAGATTGCAGTATATTAATGTTTCTGGACTGCAAGAAAGAACAGTGAACAATTTTTAATAGATTGCAGTATATTAATGTTTCTGTACTGCAAGAAAGAACAGTGAACAATTTTTAATAGATTGCAGTATATTAATGTTTCTGGACTGCAAGAAAGAACAGTGAACAATTTTTAATAGATTGCAGTATATTAATGTTTCTAGACTGCAAGAAAGAACAGTGAACAATTTTTAATAGATTGCAGTATATAAATGTTTCTGGACTGCAAGAAAGAACAGTGAACAATTTTTAATAGATTGCAGTATATTAATGTTTCTGGACTGCAAGAAAGGACAGTGAACAATTTTTAATAGATTGCAGTATATTAATGTTTCTGTACTGCAAGAAAGAACAGTGAACAATTTTTAATAGATTGCAGTATTAATGTTTCTGGACTGCAAGAAAGAACAGTGAACAATTTTTAATAGATTGCAGTATTAATGTTTCTGGACTGCAAGAATTTTTTTTATACTCTTTTGAATTTTTTTTATGTTTTTTTAAAATGATTTCTGTATATTTTATTTTATTTTTTTTTTAAATTTTTTGAAGATTTTGTATTACTTTTAAAATAACTATGCACTTAGCAGAACAAAGCACAGGACAAAAGCACCACTGTACTCAGCAGCACAGAGCACAGGACAAAAGCACCACTAGACTCAGCAAGGACAGAGCACTGGACTGATGCACCACTGGACTCAGCAAGGACAGAGCACTGGACTGATGCACCACTGGACTCAGCAAGGACAGAGCACTAGACACAAGTAAAGAGCACCACTACACTATACACCCTCCCTCTTCCCTGATGTCAGGCGAAATGAAGATGGCGGCCGCAAGGTGAGTATTTATGACATCCGAGTCTCGTGAGATTCGACGCCAGACTTGCATGTCATAGCCTCGGTTTGGCTTCGTTTGGCGCCCGAAAATTCCCGAACAGTGCTCGGATCCCGTCGGATCCGCACTGTTCGGGTGGGCTCGGATTAGCGGAATCCGAGCCTGCTCATCCTTACTTACTAGCAGCAATATCCTTGCCTGTGAAGCCCTTTTTGTGCAAATTAATGATGACTGCTTGGTTAACAGCGGCTAAACAATGATTTTAAGCACCACCCTCCTTTTAAAGCTTTCAGCCTGTTATTCTAGCTCAGTTAGCATGACAGAGTGATTTCTAGCCTTGTCCTCGGTCGCCAGGGGGCCCGGCAAGTGGTGGATGGAGGCGCCAGCAAAGAAAAAACAATATTGTGTCCAGGGGAGGAAAAAAAAATCATGATTGCAGCGGCCCCCGGCAGCCTCCTTTCCTCCTTCCTGCTCAGCTGCGTTCCATTGAATGTCGGGCATCACATCATCACGCCCAATGGTATATTCACTGAAGATTCAGAGGAACGGAGAGAAGCAGCCAGCGAAAACAGAAATAAGAGAACAGAAGAGAAGAAAGCAATAGAAAGGTAAGCAAACTAATGGATGCAAAATGGCACACTATGAAAAAGGGGAAATAAATTGTTCCAAAAAAAGGTGATGTGAAGGGGACAGAGGTGATGTGAAGGGGCATAGAGTTGATGTGAAGGGGGACATTCATGCTCACATATGAATGTAACTATTTGAACAGTTAGTAGCCGTAAACTAGAACAAAAACCAGAGTAATAAACAAAAATAATAAAAAAAAATAAAACCATGTGGGGAAAGGGAGGGGGAGTAGTTTTCTTTATGTGCGATAAGGAGAACAAGAGGTGTAGACCAATCTTTTATCTATCTAAGGATGTTTGGTGTCCTAGGGGAGTTCAAAAGGGCCAGGTTAAAGGATTACTAGGACAGCGTTTTCAAAGATTAGATTTCAGATTTTTGATTTTAGATTCCAGCCAGTTCGGGTCCGCACATTTATTAGTCTAATTTTAACTTAATTGTTTCAGTAAATACCAAGCAGTAAATTCAAATAGTTTAAAGATGTTCTGCTGGACTGAAGATTCCAATGATTCAATATATGTCCCCCATTTTTTTTGGAACCTCATTCCATCTTTTTCTAAATCTGGGAGAGTGGCTCTCCTGTCTAAGTACACAATATTTAAAATATCAATCTTGAGATTCAATCTCAATCCTCCCAGACTTGGAGAGGACTGGCAATATCCAATGTCATAAAATTGGTTGTTTGGCTACAGTAACAATTACGGTCAGAGCAGCTAAAATATCAGAAGTCGGTAAAAACTCTTTCCAAATATTAAGTCAGCCAATAGAAGTGGTTCTGCAGCTAATGCAACATGTGGTGCTGCAGACTTTAAGGACATGGCTGCAAGGCAGCTCCCAAGCAGGGGCAAAAAGGAAAGAAGGATGGGCAGGTGAGACTGCCCCCTCACACCAGGGGCCTAATTCATTAAGGATCTTAACTTAAGAAACTTCTTATTTCAGTCTCCTGGACAAAACCATGTTACAATGCAAGGGGTGCAAATTAGTATTCTGTTTTGCACATAAGTTAAAGACTGACTTTTTTTTCATGTAGCATATATATATATATATATATATATATATACACATATATATATATATATATATATATATATATTGTAACAAAGGGAGGCATTTATCTGACAAGATGTAGAGAAAACATACAAGCAGAATAAAACATTGGCGCAGTTATGCACCTAGGTTGAGATTAAACCAGGTAAATACTTATGTGTAGTTTAAAGTTGTGTTAACTTACATGATTTCCTCTCAGCAAACAGACAGGGTATGTCTGTTAGTGCAAACAGAGCCAGTGATGGGCATTTTCTCTTAAAGAGAAGGTGGGTGTGTCACCTGCCCATCAAGCTAGGGCTGGGGGAGGAGTATCATGCATATAAGCTTGTTTGTGTCATTTGTGCACTGAGACCAACGCTGGGGAAGCTGGCTGATCTTGAGAGAGCTGAGCTATGTCTAGCTAGCGTTTAAGGTCTCCAAGAATTGCTGTGAAATCTGTACGATGTCAAAACATTTACCATCCTGACAATAAAACTACATAAAAAGGAAGAAGTTGTTCGCATGTGCTTTAGCAGTAGCGGGCTCTTGCCGCAATATATATATATATATATATATATATATATATATATATATATATACACACACATGTATTTATACACACATATATATAGTTATCTACACACATACATATATACACACATACATATATACACAAATATATATATATATATATATATATATATATATACATACATATATATATATACACATATATGTATATATATATATATATATATATATATATATATATATATATATATAGTTAGGAACCCCTCTAGCCGGTACAGCACAAACCGGAGTCTGCTCTGCCAGTCAGGTGTTCACTGGAGCCCCTAGTGGTGGGGACAGACTTGGCCGCAGACTAGCAGAAGGTCGTGAAGTGCGTACCGACTAGGGAGAACCCAGGAAAGCGGAGTGAAGTCCAGACAAGGGTCAAGGGCCGGCAGCAGACAGCAGATCCAGTAAACAGGCCGAGGTCAAGGGTCACTAGCAAACGGGAAGATCGGTAAACAAGCCAGAGGTCAGGGTCACGAGAAACACTGGCAAGGTCCAAATCCAGACAAGGGGTCATACATGAGCAATCCAACACGATATTCAAAGGACAGAACAAGGGACAGAGCAGGTCAGCACACTAGCAACAGAAGCTGCAAACCTCACTGCCTTAAATACACCAGTGGACCAATCAGAGCCTAGCTCTGAATACACACCCAGGGGCTGTCTGATTATTCTAAATGCTTAATAGCCATCAGACTTTTGCAGATCTCCACGCACGTACCCGGCTGTCCCCTTGTTGCCGGGACGCGGCGCTGCCTTGCAAAGCGTCCGGCCGTTGCCTTGCCAACGGCCGGAGGTTAGGAGGAAGTGACGTCCCGGTCGTCATGGTGACACACAGGAAGCGATCCGCGGTGGCCGTGTGTACCGCCGCGGCTCGTGACATATATATATATCTACATGTACCCAAGTATGCCACATTTTTCAGAGGCAGGCTACTCTGCCTGTAGTACCACTACAAATGTGTTGCCATCACTGTGTCCTCTCCTGATTGATATCCTGGAATTGACCTCTGCTTGTCCCTCCGATTTTGCACCTCTGCCTCTGACCCCTGACTAGGCTTATCTGTGACTCTGTACCTGCTTTCAGCTCTCCAGTGTTTCTGCATTATGCTGCTGCAGAGTATTACTAACAATACCTGCTTTCAGCTCTCCATTGTTACCAGCAGTCTCCACATCCTTGTGGTAAAGTCTTGCAGATCATCGCATCCTGTGTCTGTTACCTTCAGTGCCTTGTTCCGCAGACCATCGCACCTTGTGTTATCTCCACTACTTTGTGGTAATGTCCTGCAGACCATCTCATTCAGCATCTGTTGTTTACTAAGTTCTTTTGCTATTTCTGCCATACCCTACCGTACTGCATCCTGTGTTACCGGTGTTTAATAAAAACCACTTAATTAACTATGCTCTCTCTGTGGTTTCATATTGGGAATCCTGACAGCGAGTCTTTATTTGGTTAGCATCTGGAAATGGGGTGTTGGATGATAGGCCTATTATATAACATTATAAACTATCTACAACTCATCCTGTAAAAAGTACACCATTTTGCAGGGATCCTCCATTAAATTTCACAGCATGTCCTGTAGATTCAGAGATCCTCTTGTGTATTAAATGCCTACACACAGTGGTAAAGTCATTTTGAGGGTTGAACCAATATTTAGCCTGTCAATTCACTAGGAATTATTGATCTCACTGAGGCATGAGGCACTAGAGGTGGGGACAGAACACTAATTCCTATTGAAAGGTTGCATAATCATGAATATGACCTATCTACACTACGGGTAGGTAATGTGATGCTTTCTTGTAGTCTGTTAATATCATTGATATATTTGTATTTCTCTATCATATATCCACTATCCTTCATCATCATCATCACCATTTATTTATATAGCGCCACTGATTCCGCAGCACTGTACAGAGATCTCATTTACATCAGTCCCTGCCCCATTGGAGCTTACAGTCTAAATTCCCTAACATACACACACACAGACAGACAAAGAAAGAAAGAGAGACTAGGGTCAATTTTGATAGCACCCAATTAACCTACTAGTATATTTTTGGAGTGTGGGAGGAAACCGGAGCACCTGGAGGAAACCCACGCAAACACAGGGAGAACATACAAACTCCACACAGATAAGGCCATGGTGGGGAATTGAACTCATGACCCCAGCACTGTGAGGCAGAAGTGCTAACCACTTTGCCACCGTGCTGCACTTCCTTCCTTGTAGCCCAGGAGCCTATGTATTTTACAGAGTGTGTATTATGATTATCACACAGGGGTACACTACAATGCAATGGTGATATTGTTCTATTGTTATCTAGTGACCTTGTCCACATTTCAAAAGATTGCAAACTCTATCAAGAAGTGCATTCACCCCGTTTGCTCAAGATAAGTACGTTCTTGAATGGTGGACAATGCCTGTTTTTGTCTACTGTACAGCAGTGCAAAAATATGTTGTTGCTTTATAAATAAAGCATAATAGTAATTGTACAGAAGGCTGGAATCCTATTTTATGTTCTTGCTTTGGCAAAGGCAAAACCTTGGGAATGCAGAGATGTCAGTAGAAGCAAACTGTGGCAGGAACAGGTATTTGTAACAAGTGTCTATCAGAAAACATATTATTTTAAAAATGAAGAAGCTAATATTAAACATATGTAAAAGTGCCATAATCTATAAACATATTGGGCCTGATTCATTAAGGAAAGTAAGGCAAAAAAATTACTAAGTTTTCTCATCATCATCAATATCTATATAGATCCACTACTTCTGCAGCGCTGCACAGAGAACTCAATCACATCTGTCCCTGCCCCATTGGAGCTTACAATCTAAATCCCCTAACTTGCACACACACAAAACTATGTTACAATTAGAGATGCTCGGTTCTCCAAGGAACCAAGCCCACCCAAACTTCGCTGATACGAGCCGGCTCAGTACTTTTGCGCGCAGTCGGAAGTGAAAACGAGGCAAAACGTCATCGTTGAGTCGTTGAATCTCGCGAGCTTTGTATTCTAAGTACAGCCCTCCACGGAGATCCGGTGCCATCTCACAGAGAGACACAGAAGGGGTAGCATGGTTCTTGGCAGTCTCTAGTGTAATTGGGCAGCATCATATCTAAAACAGAAAGTGGTGGCAGTTTTCTTAAGTCTCCAGTGACATTCTACTGAGTTATAGCTCACACAGAAACAGGACAGGTCCCAGTGTTGTTGCCAGTCTACAGTCTACGTGCCATTGCTCCATTGCTAATTGTCATTGCTGAATAAATTATAGGGCTGTCAGAGTTCTTCAAAATCTGCAGTCACATTGTACTGTGTTATCAAAATGGATTCACAGCAGTACACAGAAGACCAGAAGCACCAAGCAGATGCTGGCACCAGGCAAAGTTAACTGCAGAAAAAAATTAAAATTGCGAACATGCCATTCTACACACGAAGTGGCAAGGAAAGAGTCAGGCCTTCGCCTTTCTCTATGAGTGCTAGTTCTGCAACTGTCACTGAGGCATCTTCTTGCAAAGTCTGCCATGACCAAGCAAGACCTTGTCATTCGGACTCCAAAAGTGGTGCCAAAATACTTTTACATGTAAAAGCGGAGCTGGAAGTATTTAGATTTAGAAATAACACAAATCCCTGAGGAGAGTCTATCCATGAGTGCTATGTGTAAGCCTGACTTTTGTGATTCTGTACCCATAAGGAAGCCTCCTTTCAGCATTTCTGCAGATGTGTGGATGAACAGCTCAACTGTAGCCGGTGATACACAAATTGAGGATGCCACTGTGGAATTGCAACAGGATCAGGGGGATATTTGTGTAGCTGACGACGGCGCTAATGAGGATGTTGATGAAGATGATGTTGTTTGTGTAAGTCCTGCCCCAGTGGAAGCAATTTCTGCATGTGATAAGAAGAATGCCATTGTCATGCCTGTACAGAAGACCAAAAAATCTACCTCTTATGTGTGGAATTATTTTTACAAATCTAGCCATTTGTAGGGCCTGTAAAGCCATAGTCAGTAGAGGTAGGGACCTTAACCATATAGGAACCTCATTCATGTTACGCCATTTGAAGCGAGTTCATGGCAAGCTTTTGGAAAATCTGAAACTTATGATAAAAAAATAACAACAAGCAGTCCAGCATCAGCTAGGTCCCTTCTCTCAGCTAGATCCCGGCACCTGCAATCTACACCCACAACACCTTCCTCATCAATATCCTTAGCAGCAATCGGAGTTAGTTCTGCATCCAAGTTGCTAAGGCTGGATGACTCCTCCACTATCCTAATACTATTCCTCAGAAGATTTCTTGATCGATAGTCCCACCGCTGCTGCTGGGGGTGGAACTTCATCCCAGGAGCAGACCAAGAAGAAGACTACTAGTAGTTTACAACAACTGACTGTTTAACAATCCTTTGCAAGAGAAAGCAAGTATGAAAGTCACAAAGCAGATTACAGACACCATGGCAACTATGCTAGTATTAGATCTGCGTCCAATATCCACTATTAATGCAGTTGGTTTTAGACAATTACTTGAGGTCTTGTGTCCCCGTTACTAAATTCCATCACGACGCCATTTTACTAGAAAAGCTATTCCTCACCTCTACCAGAAGGTTCGTAAAAATGTAACTATTGGGCTACAAAATGCCATTCTACCCACTGTACACTTAACCACAGATATGTGGACAAGCGGAACTGGGCAAACTAAAGATTGTATGACTGCGACAGCCCATTGGGTTGGTGATTCGCCTTCACCAGCAGGAACAGCAGCAGCATGTACCCAAGTATGTCACATTTTTCAGAAGTAGGCTACTCTGTGTATCAGCGGCTTAACTAAGAGTCAATCAGCTGACAATCTGTTACAAAAACTAAGGGATGTCATTGCAACATGGCTAATCCTGCTTGGACTCTCCTGAGGATATGTGATTTCTGATAACGCCACCAATATTGTTAGAGCATTACAGTAGGGGGAATTCCATCACATTTTCTGTTTTGCTCACACAATCAACTTGGTGGCACAGAACTTTTTTAAAAATGACAATGACATGCAGGAGATGCTGTATGTGTCCAGAAAAATTTAAGGTCATTTTCAGGATTCTGCAACAGCATGTTGGAGAATGCAGCAGCTGCAAGAAGACTATAATTTGAGGGGGAATGTACTTTAGTCCAGCGAAGTAGTCACCTGTGAAGAGAGACACGGATAGCTTGAGCCAAGTGATTGCCTTAATTATACTTTTGGAGAAGCAGCTAGAGAAATTAAAGGAGGAAATTAAACTAAGCAAATCTGCTAACTATATTGTAATTGTAGATTAAGGACTTAATTCGCTTCGCCAGGATCCAAGAGCATTCAACATCTTGTAATGATGTCTCCTCCTCCAGTTTCTCTGGCAACTGGTTCTCGGGAAAAACTTAGCTTTCCCAAGACACCCAGTGGTGATGCAGATGAGTCAGCACAACATTTTGACATTTGCTCTGCTCTAAAAGAATAGCCCAAAAATTGTGACAGCTCTGCTATAAAATGAACTATAAATTCCATGACAGTGTAGATTGCAGGTGCTGAAATCTAGCTAAGAGAAGGGAGCCATAAAATGAACTACACATTCCATGACAGTGTAGATTGCAGGTGCTGAAATATAGCTAAGAGAAGGGAGCTACCTGATGCTGGTATGCCTGGTAATATTTTGGGTAGAATGGTATCTTGGCAATTTTATGTTTTTCTACAGTAAACTTTCACCTTTTTTAGAGAGGCTTTTTTTCTTTAAAATGGTACAAGCTTTTTATTTACATTTTTGTTTCCCTGACTTAAAACCTCTATGCACTTGTACATAGGCTTTAGCACATGAGGTAGAGGGATTAGTATAATCATGACTGAGACTGGAGAGTAACAACAACAATGTCACTCCTCCTGTTTCTGTATGAGCTATGGCACAATACAACATTACTGAAGACTTAGAAGAACACTGACAGCCATATTATTTCAATTTCTGTTTCAGCACTGAATCCTGCCACCTCTCCTGTTTCTTAGTGAGCTATGGTACCCTAAAATGTAACTGCAGATTTAGACCAAGCCAGCCAGCCATATCATTTCTATTTCAGCAATGACTCTTAGCAACGGAGCACTCCTCTTTGTCTGTTACCTACATAACGCTGTAGAATTTGCCTGCAAATTCAGAAGAAAAGCCTGCAAGGACTAGTATATCAAGCTACGAAACGAGGAAAAAACCGCACCAAGATAATTACAAAGACTACCTTATACAATATTATCACAATAGATCCAATAAGACCTCAGGTCCGATTGGAGGGTGTGCCCAACACTGTATTGTAATCCATGTAGGGGGAAATTAGAGAACGGGGAAGGGAAAAGACAGTGTGATTAGAGGCACTCCTATGGTACTCTAAAATATAACTTTTATTCAGTTCGTTTAAAAATTGGAAAGGAGTGGAGCGAAATATTTCATAAAAATGAATAATATAAGAAAGTGACAAGGTGATTAAAAAGCAATAAAATTGCTGTGTCTCACCATATCCTCACAAAATTATTATTTGCACATATATATGAAATTATATCGTTATTGTGAATAATATATGCATATCAGCTACCATAAAGGAATAAATCCTATTTGGTTGTACACCTTGTAAATATCGGATATTAGGTTATATATCTTATAGATATCGGATATATGCCCGTGGCAAGAATTTTAACAAAAAAGGGTTTAATAATGGTATTGAATTATGTAAACTATAACTGGTCTGTTAGGTAGTCTGATATGATTCTAACCATACATAGAGTGCTCACTGACGGGTATTATAACTTCCTCAGGGCAACATTATAATGTGGCAGAGAGAATGACAATATGAACACCAAGCTAAGTAAACAAATATACGTTATCCCCATGCAGGTGTCCTAGATTATGTCAGTTAGTACACAACAAACGAAACTGTATGCGGCTGCGCCGCGGCAACGAGAGGATCACAAATAGATTGTGATCCTATCTAATGAGCAGATATACTATATCATAACAGACATATGCTCAGTTAACAGCCATAATTCCAATATAGGAATCCAATTATTGTAGTGCCAAAGCAGTCCGGGCTATATGAAGCTCCAGCATTACAACCGATCTAATAAAGGATTGTAAGAATCGCTGGGTTTTGTGAAAATTCCCTTCCTATTATATAACAGGGGAGCGATTCAAGAGAAGAGCTGATAGTAAGGAGGATTGGTGAGACGAGACGCCGACATACGTTTCGCTCACTGGCTTTTTCAAGACGGAATGATTACAGGAATTGACAGCACTTAAGTACACATACCAGTAGGTGTGTTTTCAATGGAGAGACCAATCAGAGATTCCCCAGAGTGGGTGTGTGTATACACCACTCAGTAGGTGTAGTTTCAATGATAAGGACCAATCGAAGGTGTTTCTCGGAGTGGGTGTGTATATACTATCCCCGTTCCCCCGTGGGTTAGATCGGCCAATCAAAGGTGTTTCTCGGAATAAGTCTGTCTGTACTATCCCCATCCCCCCGTGGGTTTGATCGGCATTAAAAACAGCCTCTGACAGTCACTACAATGGGATACAGCTAACTTCATTGATATTTACAGATCGGGAATACGAAACATGATGTTATGTTCGCTATTCTTTCTCCTTATTATACGGAGCATCATCAGTTATTGCTTCTAAGAGAGGAGAGAGATTTGATACAAGTCAAGGGTCAATATATATATATATTATGCAGGGGGAAAGAAAAGGAAGAGAGGAATAATTCTCATTTATATAGACACGATCCCCGTAGTGCAGCATATTGAGTATAGTTATTAACCTGATATTGGGAGGTAGTAAATGTAGTGCCTGTAGGAATAATATTTCCAATATTAGTGAGATAGTGTCCATGGATACGACCATAGGAGCTATACTGTGATATTATAATCCATTTTTTATATATATATCAATTTTTTATTATTATTTATTATGGCTAATAATCGGTACTATACATAATTGATAAGATCAAAGAGAAGATAGTATTGTTATAGCATCATTTAATGGTCCTATCCAGCCGGGGAGATATATATATATATTTTACATAGTAGATTGACTATCATAGCCCAGGGAAAGGGGGTGGGGTTGTTTTGGGGTTAATGCCTATAATAATAATTGGCTTTGGATTAGGACCTCAAACTATTCATAGAAAAGAAATGTAGCTATTGTAATCGTTGAGTCCGTATGGAGCCATGCTCCCCATTTGAAATATCATTTTAGTCTCTTTTTGAAGTAATTCTTTTTGTAGATCGCCACCTCTAATCCCTAGGTTGATTTTGACCATTGCAAATGCTTGTAACCCATTTGGGTTACCATTATGTACCAATAAAAAATGTTTTGCGACTGTAGTAAGTGTCTTGAATTTTTCCTGATCTTTCTTACTATTCCTTATGTTATTGATATGCTCAAGTAGTCTTTTTTTAAAAGGTCTGGTGGTCATTCCGACATATCTCAAAGAGCATGGGCAGATCAGACAATAAATCACCCCTGAGGAGTTACAGTTAAAAAATTCCTGTATTTTCTACTCATGATCAAATCTATCTTTGTACATCTTGGTGGGTGTCATATATTGACACCCCTTGCACGTCCCACATTTATAAAAACCTTTCAGGTGATCAAGATGTGGGATTTTGTTCTTTTGAAGATGGCTGTGTACCATGTGATCCCTAAGATTCTTAGCTCTTCGCCAACTGAATGATAATTGGTCATCAAGATTTTGCTTTAAATCATGGTCGGTCAATAGAATATGCCAGTGTTTCTGAAATATTCTTTGTAATTGCCGCCACTCGGCACAAAAGGTGCCAATCATTCTGACTTTCGGATTCTCCTTGCTGATATTCCTTATAGGATAAATTAGTGAGTCCCTAGTTGTTTTGATGACTGATTTATTGCCATTTTTTAAAATCCTGTGACTATATCCTCTATGTCTCAGTCTTGACATTAACTTAGAAGTCCTCTGAGAACATGTTTGTTGGTTAGAACAGTTGTGCTTGGTCCTCAATAATTCACTTGGAGACTCCATGTAGAACTGGTGGAAAATGGGAATTCGTACAGTGCAATATGGTTTTTTTGCGGAAAATGTCTGTTTCATGGGGTGCCCACAGTTGTTTTGTGAATAGTAAGATCAAGGAAGTTGATGGAGGATTCATCAATTTCAGATGTTAGTCTGAGATTTAACTTGTTGGAATTCAGAATAGTAGTAAAAGTATGGAATAAGTCTACCTCTCTATCCCAGAGAAACAAAATATCGTCAATGTAACGTAACCACATTACAATGTGGCTGGTGAACTCATCATTGGATTCTGTAAATACGAATTCTTGCTCCCACCAGCCTAAGAAGAGATTGGCATATGTGGGGGCACAGGAGGTACCCATTGCCGTCCCCCTAATTTGGAGGTAGAATCTCTCATTAAAAACAAAGTAGTTCTTGGTGAGAATGAATTCTAGAAGTGTCAGTATGAACTCATTGAATTCTATATTGATGTTCATATTAAGGAAATAACGTACTGCTTCTACACCTTGTTCATGACCAATATTGGTGTAGAGAGACTCTACATCATAGGAGGCAAGTTTGGTGGTTGAACTCACAGAGATGTCCTGGATCTTAGAGAGTACATCCAATGTGTCCCTGACGTATGATTGTAGACCAGTTACATATGGTCTTAAGTGCCGGTCTATGAATCTGCTGGCATTCTCTGTGAGTCCTTGGATACCTGATATAATCGGGCATCCTGGTGGATCAATCTCATTCTTATGAATCTTTGGAAGGGCATACATGGTAGGGATTTTCGGATTCTTTACCATCAGGAATTCATAGTCAGACTTTTTGATAACTCCATTTTGTAATGCTGAATTGATGATTCGTTGGTACAGATTTAAAAAATTGGCCGTAGGATTAAGAATAAGGTGACGGTAACAAGCTGTGCTACTTAGCTGTCGTTGAATTTCACCTATATATTTATCAAGAGGCCAGATGACATTATGCCCCCGTTATCAGAGGGCTTAATCACCACGTCCTTCCAGCCTTGAATTTCTTTAAGGGCTTTAATCTCCATAGTACTGAGATTATTAGTAGTTGGGAATCTGCCCTTATTGGATCGAAAGAAAGAGTCTAAGTCTCTTGATACTAAGTCCGTATAGACTTTCACTTGTGGGCAAATTTTAGCATCAGGAAACAAAGATGACTTTTTCTTTAAGGGGGCTAGATCTTGTACTTCAATGTCTCCAACAGCTACATTGCTGCTCGGATCGGTGGATTGTAATTCTTCAAGTATGTCAAGCATTTGAAGGTCTTCTTCAGTATTAAGTGTAATTGGTGATGATACAGGCTGTGAACTCCTGGAATCAGTATCTGTAGTTGGTCTATGACTATTGTAAAACTTCTTAAGAAGTAACTTTCTAGAGAGACGATTTAAATCCTTCTCCCATTCAAAACGGTTCATTGTTTGAACCGGTGAAAATGATAATCCTTTACTAAGGAGATTAATGTGATGAGATCCTAACTTCTTCTGAGAAAGGTTAATTACCCTTAACTTAGAGTCTAAGTCCTCTGTCGCCTCTGACTCCTGCGGTAGCCACCCCCTTCTTGTCTTCCTCTTCTCCTTCCTCGATTGTCTACCCCATGTTGTATCTTTTTATATTTGGTTCCATGGCCATAGGGCCTCTTCCTAAAAAATTATCACGTGGTTCCCTGTCAGAGAGTGAGCTTGTGGTAGCCTCAACATCTGACAGATCGACTTCTGAGGAGGAGTAGGAGTGATTGATCTTTTTTGTTCTGGAAGTGTTCCATGTGAAAACTTGGTTAAGGGTATAATCTTTTTGATCCCTAGATCCCTAATATTGTCATTCTCTCTGCCACATTATAATGTTGCCCTGAGGAAGTTATAATACCCATCAGTGAGCACTCTATGTATGGTTAGAATCGTATCAGACTACCTAACAGACCAGTTATAGTTTACATAATTCAATACCATTATTAAACCCTTTTTTGTTAAAATTCTCGCCACTGGCATATATCCGATATCTATAAGATATATGACCTAATATCCGATATTTACAAGGTGTACAACCAAATAGGATTTATTCCTTTATGGTAGCTGATATGCATATATTATTCACAATAACGATATAATTTCATATATATGTGCAGATGATAATTTTGTGAGGATATGGTGAGACACAGCAATTTTATTGCTTTTTAATCACCTTGTCACTTTCTTTTATTATTCATTTTTATGAAATATTTCGCTCCACTCCTTTCCAATTTTTAAACAAACTGAATAAAAGTTATATTTTAGAGTACCATAGGAGTGCCTCTAATCACACTGTCTTTTCCCTTCCCCGTTCTCTAATTCCCCCCTACAAGGACTAGTATATGTATTGCAGCAATGACAATTAGCAATGGAGCACTCCTCTTTGTCTGTTACCTATATAACGCAGTAGAATTTGCCTGCAAATTCAGAAGAAAAGCTTGCAAGGACTAGTATTTGTATTTCAGCAATGACAATTAGCAATGGAGCTCTTGTCTTTGGGTATATATAACACCGTACACGTTTTGGTGCAAATTCAGAAGGAAAAGCTGGCAAGGACTAGTATTTGTATTTCAGCAATGACAATTAGCAATGGAGCAACGCAGCTCTCCTTTTTGTGTTACCCATATAACACAGTAGAATTGGACTGCAGAATTACATCAAGCACTGTTATTTGTATTTTTCTGCAATGATATTTAACACTGGAGCTCTCCTTTCTGTTTGTTACCTATTTAACTGTTATGAGCCGCGACGGCTCTGGGCACCGCCACGACTCACTTCCGGGGTTGTGTCAGCAACCCGGCCGTCGTCAGGACGACCGGGACATCATTTCCTCTAGGTCCCTGCCGCTGCCTAGGCAACGGTCGGGACGCTCTCAAATGCTTGCGCCGCGTCCCGGCATATGATAGCCGGGTGCATGCGCATTATTTGAAAATGTCAGCCCAGCTGGGTAATTATTCCCCCCTGCAGGCCACTTCTGATTGGCCATCATTTGCTTAAAAGGCAGGAAGGGACAAGCCCTCCCTGCCGGTTATAGTTCCAGCTTGCTGTTGCTTGCCTGCTACAGTTCTCTGCTCTTGTTGCTATTGGATTCGATTTATTGTTGCCGACCTTTGCCTGTTCCCTGACTTCGTTTGATTGCCTGTGCCCCTTGACCCTTTTTGCCTGGACTCCTACGCTGCTGATTTGGCTGTGACCTCTGACCTCGGTTCCGTGTACTGGATATTCTGTCTGCTGCCGGCCCTCGACCCTTACCCGGATTTCACTCTGCTGTTACTCCTTTACGCTATCGCTGGGTTCTCCCCAGTCAGCGCACAACTCACGACTCTCAGCTGTCTGCGGCCAAGTCTGTCCCCACCACTAGGGGCTCCAGCGAAAACCAGACTTCTGAGTAGACTCCGGGTTTTGTGTTGCTGGCTGTTGGGGTTCCTAACATTAACACAGTAGAATTGGACTGCAGAATTACACCAACCCTGCCAGCACTAGTATTTGTATTTTTCTGCAATGAGATTTAACACTGGAGCTATGGAGCTCTCCCGAATGTCACTAATTACTTTGTTTAACACTGCTACCACCCTCCTCTTTCAATTCTCTAACTTTGCCTGCACAACTTGCTTACACTCTATGCTACCTCTTCTGTGTCTCTCTCTCAAATGGTGCTAGATCGCCTTGGAGGGCTGTATTTATAGATTCCAAAACTCGCGAGATCCAAGATCCGACGACATCACAATGACATTTTGCCTCGTTTTCGATTTCGAAAAAGAGCGAATGTATCGAGCCGACTCGAATCTCTTAAGTTCAGGTGTGTTCGGTTTCCGAGAAACCGAGCCTCAGCATCTCTAATCATAAAGTGATTGTGGTTTAATTGCATGTGGGCATTGTTGGGTGGGCCTTGGGTGGAACAAGGCAGAGTTAGACAGGGCTTATTGTGTGCTAATTCTACTTTTTAAACTGTTGGGGCTTATGATTACATACTTACATAATTCTAGCTTGAGCAGGTTTGAATTACCTGCCCCATGTTTGGCTGTCACAAGATTCTTCAGTTTGATTAATACAATTATTAATTGCATAACTACATTTATTAACTGCAGAAACACAATTGTGGTATACAAAATGATATGGCCCTGTGGAAAGTCCTACATACACAACACAAAATGTGAATTACATGAACACATTCATGAACACTTTAGAGATATTTGCACAAAGACTTTTCAAAAATCCTATTTCTCTACACTTACATCTTCTATAGAGCTCATGTAATGGCCTTGCTTTACGTGGTATTTATCAACTTCCAAAAGCAGATGTGTTGGTAATAGACTACTATTACAGAAAGAATGCAGATTTATACCCCAAGGACCCAGTTTGGCTAAATAATAAATTAGAATGTTATATGTTTTTTTAAAGGACTCTTTGATTTTGATTAATCACTGTGGCAAACATGGCTCTTACTTTATTGTGATTTCTGTGGAAACCCTTTGAGGACACTATACAGTATATTGATTTTCTTTCTTTCATGGCCAACACTTGCATTGTGAATGAAGCATGATTGTTCTTGGACACAAACAGGGTGGATCTATGATTTCATGTGTCCTTCCATCTACGAGTGTATTTTGCCAGTTATTTGGACCATGCACTCGTATTAATATTCAGCTAATGACTTTTTCTAGGCCGGTGAAGCTATTATTGCCAGTGTCGGCATCTCCCAGGCCCAAATCTTCATTTGAGCCATGAGGGATCTCTAGTTCTACCAGTATTTATTGAGACTTACATTTTCGATACCTCCACACCTACTGCATATCAGTGATTTTATATTTTTTTTATTAAAGCCTGAGGTGCATGACTCCAGTCACCCAGTGCAGTACTCACAATATGTTGGAGGCTTTATCATTTGGACCCTCTCCTAAAGGAGAATGACCCTTTCCTACCTATGCGCTGCAGCCTAAAGGCTCTTATGGAGATAAGAGTCTTCATGCCCCCCTTCATCAGAGTTACACTTACCGCTCCAGCGCCACGATCGCTTTTGTTTTGGGTCGGCGCTTCCGGGTATCGGCGGTCACATGATCGCATGCCGGGGCGGGGAGTTTGAATCTGCAGTGTACATAAACCTCACTCTGATGCTTGCACTGAGTCAGAGCAACTCCTGACTCCTGTGCCTGTTACCTCTGTTTCTCCATGTTCCAGTTCTGCCTGTCTGACCATCCCGGCTTTCCTGCTCCTGTGTACCATATCTGGTTTCCCGACTATTCTTGTGTTTATTGGTTCCTCTCTTCTGTGATTATCGTCTTCCAGAACCCCGTGTGTCTTGACTACGTACCTGCTTGCGGACTCTGCTCCCTCTGTCAGATTGTGTACCAGACCTCGGCGTGTCCTGACTACGTTAGTGCCTGCTGATTCTGTTCCTATTTGTCAGACAGTGTACCAGATCCGGCGTGTTCAAACTCTGTGTCCGTGGACATTCCCTACACTTACCTTCCAGCCTGTGTTCCTTACCCGCCTGCATTCCTCAGTGACCTTCTGTCATTTCTCCTACAGTGCTACCTTTAGAGGCAGACCAGTGGACCGCGACCTGCGAGCCCTCAGCAGCTAGACCCATGCCACCTTGTGGCGGTTCTTGGTGAACACCAGAGGGTTCATTAGATTCTGCATCACTGGCTAGCCAGCGCAAATCTAGTTTAGCACAAAGATCCCATCACTCCGTTACAATCAGAGGTAGGAGAGGCCACTTAACGTCCCGGCCTCGAAGCCATAAAATCCCTTAGGGGGCAAGGGTCTTCAGGCCCACTTCCACTGCAAGGCTTGGGATGGCTCCTTTTTCCCAGGAGTTAGCTGAAGCCTTCCCTGGGGAAAGAAAAAAGAAACAAAGAAGTGCCATAAAGGCCCCAGCCATTCGGCTGAAAATATGAAAATTGTCCTTGCATAAAGTGAAAAGGCTAGATTAAAGGAACTGTTGTGTCATTTCAAATCAAAAGTACTTCATTATTTCAGTGGCTTACTCAGTGCAAAGGTATCTCCATCACCTAGTGCATTCCTAGCTCAGGCCGCATCGGGGGCACACAGTACTTCGGGCTTCAGGCAGCTGGCCTTCTGGCCAGAGGATCAGATAATGGCCCATCACCTACATGGCCCTCTACACCAAAAGGCCAAGAAGTGAATGTAATTTTATAATGTATCACATATACCTGGATTCACCTAATTTTCACAGTGTAGGTTATAAATACAGCAAAGTGGGTAACATCAGAGACATCAGGAACTAACATGCCAAATAACCCTATGCTACCTCTCCACATTTCTGGAATTACCAAACACATAGAACAAATTAATTAGACATGTATTAAATGCTGCCAATTGCTGCAAAGATGCAAAGTGGAGTTATCCTAACCCCTCATTTAATCATCTCGTTAATTAAATTAATTTGGATGACATATAGCATGGAATATATCCCAAGCATACTGATCAATTGTTCTACATCCCTCTCCAGAGTGTGGTACTCCTGGAAATATAATTTAAATGCCATACCCATGTTTTAACATTAGGTTCATTAAGTCGTATTCCATACAACGTCTTCCATTCTTTTCTTGGTTCAGCTAGACCTGTACTATGATACCTTGCCCTATCTGGGCACTCTCTCTACTTTATGAACCCAGCCCCCCCTTTCTCCAACCCTACCTGTACCCAATACCTTCCTTATCCCACCTCTCCTTTTACTCAAGCTGTTACTCATATCCGTATAAATTACTCACCTGGATTATTGTACATTTTATTTAAACGATTACTGAATACCAGAGGGGCCCGATGAGTTGATGGGCCGATGCAGGGGCCGTCAAAAACGGGCGGATTGAAGAGTACTTTACTTCTGTTATATTCTATCTGCCATGCCGGATCCTGGCAGGACAGTCTGTGAGCCCTAGCTATTGAGGCCGGCCCTAACAGTGACTGACTTCCTGGTGGCTGGCTCCTCCCCAGGAACCAGCCACATTACTACATATGGCACGCTGCGCCCCCCCCTTGTTATTCCTCGCATCCACCTAACCTCATAGGCTCCAGGTGCAGGTGCGCTCAGACAGGCTGCCTGCCTGACAGCTGCGGCTCCCTCCTCACCTGGCGGAGAACCAGTATGAGAACAGATCTATGGTATGAGACACCATAATCAGGTATGTTTTTTTTGTGTACAATAATTGTTTTCCTTTCTTGAACAAGGGACATAATCACATTGCATAATATGGTTTGGGGGCACCTCTGCGTGGCATAATAGGATTTGGGGAAATTACTGCATGGCATAATAGTATTTGGGGGCATTATTGCATGGCATAATAGGATTTAAGGGCACTATTGTGGCATAATATGAACTGGGGCACTACAGTATGGCATATTATGAATCGGGGTTCTACTGTGTGGCATAATTTGGAAATGGGGCACTACTGTAAATCATAATATGAATTGAGGGCAATATGTGGCATAATATGATTTTGAGGCACTCTGGTGTGGCATAATATGATTTTGGGGCACTCTGGTGTTGCATAATATGATCTGGGGGTACTACGGTGTGGCATAATATGATTTGGGGGCACTACGGTGCGGCACAATATTGTCTGATATATTTGTTAACATTTATTTTGTTTGGAATGATTCAGAAAAATTCTGCCATTACAATTTAATTGAGAGAAAAGGGTACTTGTTAATTATATGTGTGCAACTTCTCTGTTGCTGCTATTTTGTGAGATATTTGAAAAGAGCAGAACATTGGTTCCCTACAGTGGCACCCGTATAATTGGTGGTATAGCTGTAGTGGGTGGGTGACGTGGCGGTGATAATGTTGTAGTGGGAGAAGGTATTGCTGTAGTGTGTCTGGGTATTGATGTAGTATGAGTGTGTGTTTGTGTGGAGGGGGTATTTATTGCTGTAATTTGGATACTCATAATGTATTGTTATGGTATTTACTGATGTAATGGAGGTGCTAATAATGTAAGTGGGGGTCATTAGGAGAAATAGGCCTTTTTGTTAAATGTGAATGCTGTTAATTTAATGCTGGAGCTGGTTGGGGGGCGTAGAGTGTTTATTAGTTGCGCAGCTTTCCAGGGGGTGAACAGTATCTATCCCTTTTCCAAACAGGGCCTATTAACTTAAGGTGAGGTGACGGGACCTTTAATTTAATGCTGGGTTGGTTTGAGGATATTAATTTAATGTCAGGGCTGGTTGGAGGGAAATAGATCTATTTATCAAATGTGAATACTATAATTTTAATGTTGGGGCTGGAGGGAGGACTAATTATATAACGTGGGTGCTATTGATTTAATGAATGCAGGGGCTGGTTGTTGGGAGTTTTTTAAATTTCATGCACCCATTTTTTTTTCCAAATAGGGCCCTCAGGATTCCAGGATCCAGACAAGCAACAGCTAAAGACACCAGCAGCCAAAGGTGATGAAAGTGACAAGAACAGGTAGTGAAGACAAGGACAGTCTAACAACTGTCCTGAATTTAGTGGGGGCAGTCCCGAAATTGGGTGACTGTCCTGCTTAGTCAGGATTTGGTCTGACTGCAAGGACAGTTGGGAGGTATGTCCTGCTTCACACTGTACTGCTTGTAAAGGCAGAACTGCGTGCACCTACCAGGAGTGCACACAGTACTAACTGTGTATTTGTCTAAAATGTGTCTAATAATCATATTACATGATGGGAGGCCCCATGTCTTAAGAGCCCTGAACCTTTGTGCAATTTACCTACATCGAATGTCCATAAAATCTATTCCACTATGTTACCAAATGAATTATGAAAATAAGGAAAGCTATATCTCTTCTCCTAAGACATACAATTAAAGTTATTACTAGCGAATCATATATATTGTGCTGCCATAAAGGTGAAAATTAACTGCAGTGATGAACGGGTTGCAGTGTTGCACATCTAACTGGTTGTACATCCCTCTGAGTCCTCCGAGTCGCTTGATGTCGCTGTACAACTACAGCCGTCTGCTGCCGCTCTGTCTCAGCGCTTCCGTCTCGCTCATTACCTGAATACCGTAACACGGAAGTACGAGACGGACAGGTCGGTCGGTGTAGCTTGGAATCAGCTCATGGTGACCCAGGGAGGGCCAGCTGTCTCCGGTAAAGCACAGCGAGACGTGGTTATCCCCGGACTTGTGGAGTGGACGCAGCCAGGTCTCTGACGCCACGTCATTCTGTGTACCAGGACACGTCATCTGCCACTGGAAATGTGACAGCTCAAGCATGGGGAAACCGGTCTTCCTCCTACTCTCCGTGTGATTCCCGGACCCCTCTGGAGCCTCATCTAGACAGAGCACCTCAGGGACCTGTCACATTCAGGCTGCCCAGAGCTGGTGTTTGACAGGAGGAAGCTGCCTTCTTGCCCCTTTTTTTTCCCCACAAAGGGTAATTAGACCCATCACCCAGTTGCTGCCTTGGAGTTTATCAGCACTTTTTCAGGACCATATCTCAGCACTCCCTATTGCCCCTGTGGGGTATTTGTCTCATGGTCTGCGCCCACACATTAATTTATTGACCAAATATAATATCCGCCATATGGTGGTTGGTTATTAGTGCTCACTTTGGACTTCTTTCTTGTCATTTGGGTTACCCCATACTCACTGTGGAGTTTATGGTTCATAACTCCTAAAACCTCTTTGGAAACTTGCAACTCCTTTTGTACATTATTTCTGATTTATTTTTATCTACGGACACTTCTGTCTCCTTTTTAAGGTGTTTGTGCAAATAACTTTTTGTTATTTTTAACAGCCAATTTAAAAATATTTTGTCTACTCTTTTTTTAATATATTTTTGGAATTGTTTAATAGAAATAATTTATACGCACAGAGCTATTTTTCCCGCTAACAAACATGGCGGCTTCTTACTGGGGACTTGTCATGAACATTGTAAACAGCATTGTTGGAGTTAGTGTGTTGACCATGCCATTTTGTTTCAATCAGGTGAGTTTGCTGAGTTGATCAAAATTGTTTGAAATCAATACTTCAGTAATTTTGGTGGTAATCTCTTAGCGCCTATTTCTTGCAGTGTTTCTCAATTCAGCCACCAACAGCAGGTATTGTATGGCCATAGAAGCTACACTTGTGATGCAAATGGTGTACCATAGCCCTACTTCCTAACAGAGTCTATTTCACCTTACAATTGGTTTGCTACACACATTAATCTTAATCTTAGTAATAAGTCATACATGCCAAATTTTGAGATCTCCCTTCTGGGAGGGGAGATCCCGCTGGTGATTTTTTTGAGACGTGGACAAGTGGGATATGATACTTGGCCACACCCCCTAATGTGTCAGTTTGGCCTATTATAGTGGGGGGCAGGGCTGCGATGAAGTGTGTACCAAGACACTAAGCCCGCCCATACCAGCCAACTAATCATACGGGCCAGGAACTGGAAGGTTGCTCTGCTCTCCCAGGAGTCCAGGAGGACTCCCAGAAATTTGGGGGACTCCTGGACATTCCGGGAGAGTAGGCAACTATGTAATAAGTTAAAACAATACATTTAATTTAAGAGAAAGAGACACCTATATGTAATAACATATCAGCAGACAGTTTAAACGAGTGTTACAAGCTATATCAAACAAATCTGACAATACAGCAGTAAGGAGCTAAGAGCCAGTGGTGAATGCTCGGAGGGCCGTCTGTTGCCTATCACTAATATAAGGGCATACAGGTGTGAGAAGTGTCATGTGGAGGATGTGTAAGGCATTTGGGTGACGTCTGATGGGCATGTGGCGAGGGATGAATGTATCTGTGTGTATTTTGTGGCAAGTGTGAGGGCAGAGAGCATGGTGGGATTTGAAGCAAGTGCCGAACTAGTTTTCAGGCTTGTTTTTTCATGATGTGGAAGTGTATCCTATAAGTGGGGAGTGGCACTGGATTAGTTTTGGATGTGGTTATGTCTTGGATATGCGAGAAGTTAAAGTGCTGTTCATTTGCAGAGCTGAGAGTGTTGGAAGGAGTTTAAAGTAAGAGATGATTATGCAAGTGGGTGGGAATGGCAGATGGCTTCTTAGGTGAGGAGTTCTGTATTGAACAGGGAGCCAGTGTTAGGGATAGGCACAAGTGGAGCGTTGAAAAAGGAAAATCTGAATCACCGCAATGTTGTAGATAGACTTGTGAGAGGGAGGCTAGACATTATGGCTGGGTACACACTATATAACATTTCTCCTATGTGATATCCTTAACAATTTTACCAACGACTGAGAAAATAAAGTCCTGATCAGCATGCTGATTCATGTGTACACTCTAAAACATATTTTACATGATTTACCATCAGATCTGTGCTCTTCATCTGTCATAACTATTGACTGAAAAGATCATGACTCTAAACACTATAGAGATCTGCCTACACTGCTGGTCGTGAGTGCATACACACTGCAGAATCGGCATGACATCGTTCCATCGTTAAACGAGATTTTTTAGTTCAGTTTAAAAATTTAATATTATGGTGCTATGTGCTTTGGAACGATAATTGTTCATCGTTGGAGCGTACACACTAATGCGATATCGGGCCTAGCAGTAGTTTAACGTGTGATTGGATTGATAATGGCCTGAAAACCCTGTAGTGTATACCCAGCCAAAGAGGTTACAGTAGTCTAAGTGACAGATAATGGAGAGGGTTGATGAGTGTTTGGTAGCATTAAGGGTTTTTAATGGTTCTATCCTGGCAATGATTCAATTTTGTCAAAATGTGTTTGTGTTTCTTGATGGGAACCTGTAATGTCTGTGTCTCTCCTGCTTCTCCACTTCATCCAGCATTTTGGAATCAGAACGGAGCAGTAGCCAATAAAGAGTGATAACATGGTAAAAATAGCACACATTGGTTTTAACTTATACCAGTCACACAAATATAAAATTTCCTCAATCTAGTCCATGTTAGACTTAAGTAATTGTGCATCCCATTGTTGTGGTCTGTTTGGGACATATATCACTTAGCCTTGTTTGCATCAGCAAAATACAATATACTCAATGGGGGGAATTCAATTCCCCCAGAACACCGCCGCGGTAAACCTATTACCATTAATACAGTCATTTTTAATTTTAACACGGATTGCTGCAAGCAAAAAACCCAGCATTGAAATGACCGTATTAATGGTAATTATGTGCACTGTTACCGTAATATCAGTACTAGTGCACAGGCCACGTTACTTTTTTCAGTAACACGGCCATTTGAATTCCTCCCCCCCAGTGTTTTGTTTTTTCTGTACAAGACGTTTGCAAAATATCAATTCAGTAAAAATTAGCTGTTAGTGGCTTTACCATAGCGAGTCTCTTTTATAAAGCTGGGTACACACCTATGCAATTATCGTGCAGATCACACGATTCAAAACCGTTTCGTCAGAGTGTGTACTCTCCCATGATCGGTTTTATCGTACCAAAACACATCGCATCTGTTGATTTGGTTTTATAAACTTCCTAAAATTAACGATCAGTGATGGAATGATGTTGGGCAAATGTGGAAGTGTGTAAGCACTCATGACCATCAGTGTACTTAGGCAGATATCTGTAAAGTGTGTACAAAGCCACAATCTTTTCAGTGTGATGGTTATGAGAGATGGTCACAGATCTGACGGTAAGTTGTGTAGGTTTGTACGCATGCATCGGCATGCTCAGCGGGACTTTCAATTGTTGATGAAATCGTTACAGAAGTTGCATTTGAAGTAAGATTGCATAGGTGTGTACCCAGTATAACTTTTCCATGTTTATATGTCATATTTCTACTGATTGTCTCTTAAGTGAGATGTTGTTAATATGCTGTGTTTCTTTTCTTGCAGTGTGGCCTTTTGTTGGGTACCCTGCTCCTCATGTTGTGTTGCTGGATGACCCATCAGTCCTGCATGTTCCTTGTAAAATCGGCTAGTGTGACCAAACGCCGGACATATGCTGGTCTTGGTAAGAACGACAGCAACTCTGAAAATTTGAAATACAAGTTGATCTAATCCAGAATGTAATCCTGTGTCATTTATACATGTTAAAGTAAAGGTTTCAATTTTGTAAGATAACTGATGCTGGGCCATTGCTTGTTAATTGCTGACTCCTGTAATTGTCTGTGACATACTTGTATTTGTAGTCTTTTTCAATTTTCTGTACATGATGTAGTTATGCTGCTGCTCACCCTGATTTCCAAACGATGAGATCCATTTCCATTCTGACCATGCATATTTCATCAAATTGTCCAGATATGACCATTGAGCCTAGTAAACGGGTCATATGAACCTGTTAATGTGGTCAGTAGATGATTGCACGCACACTCAGCTTGCGGTCTTCTATCCAGCATATTTCTATGTATGTCACAAGTCGATCCAGCTGCGTTTGATTAGTTTCGTTTTGGGTGTTGCTTTTGTTTTGGGCCTCAGACAAGGCAATATTGGGCCAATTTGTACCATATTGAACATCCTGTTTGCAGAGGAAAAATGCGTTTTTACAAATTGCAGCTTTAAACTTTTATTGTTTTTGGTTTTTTTTAATCTTTGTTTCTTAACTGAATTTGATATTCAAGAGATGTCCTGGTGGAGCTGTCAGTGAAGGTGCCTGCTTAGTAGCTCTGATAGCTGCTGACAGACCTTTTCCTTTGTTGCAGTCTGTGACTACTCTCTGTTGGGGGACAGTCAGTCTCAATACAGCACGGTGAGTCAGTCTGGGCAGCACGGTGGCTTAGTGGTTAGCACTTCTGCCTCACAGCGCTGGGGTCATGAGTTCAATTCCCGACCATGGCCTTATCTGTGTGGAGTTTGTATGTTCTCCCCGTGTTTGCGTGGGTTTCCTCCGGGTGCTCTGGTTTCCTCCCACACTCCAAAAACATACTGGTAGGTTAATTGGCTGCTAGCAAAATTGACCCTAGTCTGTCTGTGTGTGTATGTAAGGAAATTTAGACTGTAAGGCCCAATGGGGCAGGGACTGATGTGAATGAGTTCTCTGTACAGCGCTGCGGAATCGGTGGCGCTATATAAATAAATGGTGATGAATACAGAAATGATTATGCCAACTTCATTGTACAGTATGCCTGAGAACTGAGTTTTAAGTATTGGAGTGCAGGACGAATTATTGTTGATCAGGAGGTTATTTATTAAATGGTGGGTTTCACAGTCTTTGAGGTTGGAGTGTTAGTCTGATTTGGAATTTTTTGTTTTGTTTCATGAGAAGGCACTCGAAGAGGGATATTCAATTCAAAAGTGCCTCAAAAACAGTTTGTGAAGGCACTGCATGGTGATCTTTCACTGCTCAATGTTCCTTGTGCCCCAAAGAGGTGCAGAGAAAAATCAGCGGATATTTCTTACCGTAATAAGCAGCAATTTGTGCAGCTGGACTAGCAGTGATGTCCAGTGGCACAATACTTTGAATTGAATCTCTCCGTATAAGTGGATGAATGTTAAACCAGCCAAACTAAGAACACAGATTTCACATAGAGCCCTGAAATTGCTCAGTTGCCTACAAAAATTCATTCAGCCTATTTAGTAGTTTACAAACTTAACGGATGCCACATCATTCCATGTGTGGGTCAAAAGAAATACAGATTGGGATTGATTGTATTTGATTGGGATGGCTGGAAAATCGATGAATTTTTGTAAATATTACCAATACCCATTTCACATGATAGTCTCGTATTTGTATTGTATTAGTAGAATTGTTTTGTTTTTTGATGTCTCTGTTGTGGAGAATACGTTGTCTGGGACAAACCTGCTTCATGGACTCGTAGCGAATGTGCCAAAGATATCTCTTGGCTAAGTGTACTTATTAATCATGCCATTTACCCCACTTTTGACACTGTACTGGTCTGTGACATTAGCTACAGTACTTGGTCTATTCCACGCAACTTTCCCCTCTATACATGTTTTTGTTGTCTTGCAACAAGACGGTAACAAAGCCCAAGTAGGGAAAGGAGACCTTCCTGTCAAGCCAAATGGCTGTCATTATGCAAATGTCTGGTCATCTTCCAAACTTATTGGTGGTGTGCTTTTACATTTATGATGAAGGATAACATACATGCATTCAGTGATATATTGTCTGCAATGACCCTTGCTCTTTTTTTTTTTTTTTTTTTTTTTTCTTCATATGGTAACTTGATTTAAAATTGCCATATCAATAATGTGTTGTAAATGGTACAGTGCTTATTTTGTAGTGACCAAAAAGAGTGTCCTACCGCTATTCATATTCAATATTTTCTGCACAGTGGTAAGGAATATTGGGGCATGACCATTAACTAGTCTTCTATATCCTAGCTGTCAGGATGCAGTCATTATGAGACTGTTTATAAAGGATACCTTTTTAGCTGGCAGTACTCCTCCTATAGTGGGATTGATTGCTTTATGTAGATGTCAATGGTAATAGTAAACCTTAGTGGTAAACATCTCAACCACATAAAATCAAACTCAGAATATATATATATATATTTTTTTTTTTAATGTTTTACATTTTTATGATAGTGTTCTTTTACATAAACATGTATTTACTAATCAGTGTGGGGGCATTGAGGGAAAGGGAGGGAAGTAAATGGTGGTGTCTGTAGTCTAGTGAGAGACTCCCTAGCATCTTGTTTATAAGCTTCATCTGTGACTTATAAAAACGTTTAACCAAATGATATTTACACCAGACTGACAGCTGAGCCTGAGCCAGAGATGACTGTTTGCAGATATGCTTCACCAGTTGTTCAGCAAATATTTCTTCTTTGCTGTATCTAGTCTCCTATGTATACTCTATCTGTCCCTTCCACTGTGTTTTCAATGTTAGCCACACAACAACAACATTGCATTGTGCTAACTCTGATTTGTTTATTACCTGTAGCTTTCCACGCCTATGGAAAAGCTGGGAAAATGCTGGTGGAGACAAGGTAAGCCCAGGGGGTTATCTGTCTTTCGTTCCTTGATGGCATAGTCCATCAGATGATTGTATCCATCTATTATTCTTTTTATTCTTATTCTTTTTGAAACTGCCCAGTTTTCTACATCACTCTTACTTAATATTGAGATCTATTAATATCTGTGTTACTGAGCTAAATAATATACATGACATCCCTAGAGGTGCTTCACTAATAGTCAGGATGTCACCGCATCTCAAATGAGCCCAATCTCTGCGTTTTCTCCTGTATCAGATCCCATCAAGACACGGTCCTAAAGTTGTAGGGTAGCTTCAACTGTCTAATGGAGGGTAGAGATGGTTCTTTACTTTTTAACTTTGCTGCAGTAGAATGTCTGGGTGATAGTATATTTTGCTTCAATGGTTCCTAGGTAAAAAATTTAATTTTGGGGTTAGTGGCCCTTTAATTATAGGATTGAACATGTAAAGTACAAAACACAGCGAAAAACTGTCAATCACATTGAAGGACACTGCAGTCAGGCACTTTAATACCTTTTTGCAGAGTGCGACTGAAAAATTCAGCATTAGCTAAATACAGGAAAGAGAGTGAAACATTGGGTGTTATGAAAGTAGAGGTGCGGTGATTAAATATTTAAATAAACGGGTACATTTTGAGTCTGTTCTTAAAGATTTCTGGAGTGGAGGCATCTCGGACTTGCAGGGCAGAGAGTTGCAAAGAGTAGGAGCCACAAAGCTAAATGGCTGCTCCCCATATGAAGTATAGGGCATTCTAGGCACTGCTGTAGTTCTTCATGGATCTAATTCACCCGGCCTTGTACTCTTTCTGACAAGTGTACTATTTGCTTTGCCTGAATGTATTTGTTGCCTGCACCATTCAAACCGTTGATTGGAAACTATCATGGAGCTCGTGTGTGTGAACTAAGGTTTGAATCTTCTTAACGACTCTTCTCTTGTTCCATTTTGTATTACTCGATAATAGTCCTTGTTGGGCAGCACAGTGGCTAAGTGGTTAGCACTTCTGCCTCACAGCGCTGG
The DNA here is from genome assembly GCF_038048845.1 of Mixophyes fleayi. Lineage (NCBI taxonomy): Eukaryota > Metazoa > Chordata > Amphibia > Anura > Limnodynastidae > Mixophyes > Mixophyes fleayi. The sequence continues at coordinate 77,152,921 of NC_134407.1, forward strand.
GGTGCTGAGTTCAATTCCCGACCATGGGTTTATCTGTGAGGAGTTTGTATGTTCTCCCCATGTTTTACGTGGGTTTCCTCCGGGTGCTCCGGTTTTCCTCCCACACTCCAAAAAACATACCCATAGGTTAATTGGCTGCTATCTAATTCACCTGTGTAGTCTGTGTGTGTGTGTGTGTGTTAGGGAATGTAGACTGTAAGCCCCAATGGGGCAGGGACTGATGTGAATGAGTTCTCTGTACAGCGCTGCGGAATCAGTGGCGCTATATAAATAAATGGTGATGATGATATTGTCTAACTTTGTCTCTGTCTTTCACAGTATGATTGGACTTATGTTGGGAACCTGCATTGCATTCTATGTTGTGATTGGAGACCTGGGTTCCTCTTTCTTTGCCCGTCTGCTGGGACTTCAGGTAAAACTGAGCATTTTTATTGCATACTACACAAAAATAGTGCTTTATATTGATTCTTATGAGCCCATATTATACTTTGACCTTTCATTTGCTATATAGAAAACATACTGTTCAGTGTAATTTCAGGTGCTTGGGGCCAGACCTAAATGAGTCAGAGATTCAAATTCTGCTATCTCATGTTAGTCTATTTAACTCTATATATGCCTTAGACCCGCATCCTTTCTTGAAATGTGGCACTTGGTAGGATGTGCGGCATAGCCAATAGATATCTGTGGGTGATGTCATGTAATGATTTACATACATAATGGAAGACCATGGCACTTCACCCATAATCACACGTGTGATATGATCATTTGTGCCACTTATTGTTTTATAGGCAATAACCTACCACATGTATCATTGCATGCAGCATTCCTTCCTATTTTTAATGCAATATGTATGGCTTTTGTATATGAGAAATGCAAATTCATTTGAATATAGCAAAAAATTCTATGAAATCTACTATGAAGGCTTTGTACGGAAACTTATAGTACACAGAGCTTTTGGTGTATCTGACATTTTAGGACTTCTAGAAGTAATAATGTATATTTCTGTCTGGATAGTATTCATATTCTTTTTTTTTTTTTTTATATTATTTTTCTCTAGGTGACTGAAAGTTTTCGCATTTTCCTTCTGTTTGCGGTTTCGCTGTGCATTGTTCTCCCGCTCAGCCTGCAGCGCAATATGATGGCTTCCATCCAGTCTTTCAGTGCAATGGCGCTCATTTTCTATACAGTTTTCATGTTTGTGGTGAGTGTTTGTAGGTAACCCCATTAATGGTCAATACAGTCTACCCATCAACTTCTCACAATTTAGGCAGCAGTCTTGTGTGCCATATTCAGCCCTTCAATTCACTAGAAACCAGCGAGTGATGAAATGTACAGACGAGGGACTTTTTTCATATAAATGACGGCCTATGTATTGCTGATTTTTACTGATGTACACTTTAGAAGTAACTTTCTAATATCAGCCCAATCCCCTTGTAGAAAGCAGATGTACCTAATACTGCTCAGAGGCAATGGGTTGGTTTCTAAAATTGCTTTGGGATATTCCTTGTACAGCTTAGTGAGTTCATACAGGCATTACCAGAAATGCCACAGCAAGTTTGATACAACGGACAAGTTATTCTTTTGCTATCTATGCTTTTTGGCCAATACGGGCAGCCTTTTGCCTGTTGGGTTAAGTCTTTGTCAGAGCAATTTGACCATTTTCAAAACCTTTATCAGTGTTTGGAAATGTTTCCAGTAGAGTTATTTAACAACGTATACATCTAATTCTGTTACGTGCTGTGACCTGACTACTCTGTGGTTATGGCATTGTCTATTAAATGGTGGTTTGAGTATGTGTGCAGAAAACTAGGGGTTTTGTGGTAAAGCCATAGAGGTGCCAGCAATAAACAGAATTTGGCACAATAAATTGTATTTAAAAAAAAGTAAAGTAGAGAACTGTTTCAATACTGGAAATTAAAAAAATAGTTGGGTTCAAAGTTTAGACTGACTTGCAGCTTGCACTGCCAAAATAAATACATTTGTGGTTAAATATAGACAATCAATATTTGGAATATGCTTAATGTTAGTATCACAGATGTTGCAGCTACCAGGGTATACATAAAAACTGCCGATTAAGAAGAACACGATTTATGCACAGAGTTTGCAGATGTTGTATAGCTCCTTTCTGAAGGTACACTTCTTTGGAGATATGAGGATTGAGGTAAAACTAGCATACATTTGCCTGAAATCCTCCTCCCCACATTCATCATCATCATCATCATCATTTATTTATATAGCGCCACTAATTCCGCAGCGCTGTACAGAGAACTCATTCACATCAGTCCCTGCCCCATTGGAGCTTACAGTCTAAATTCCCTACTATAGACACATTGACCTTGAAATTTAGGAGTTAGTACTACCTGAATGCTTTTGCATATGTAGATGGTGGTTTTGGGACCAAACTACAAGCAATGCCCCTATGAGTAGAAACTCTGAGAATTTAACTGGACAAGTGCCCTGGAATTTATTTTGTACAGTTATAGGTTTAAGTTCCAGGAAGGATATCCCTTGACAAATACCCTGTGCAACCATTGGTCATTATATAAAGAGTGGAAGAAATTTGCTGTGTTCAGTTCAGTTTGTATTTCTTAAGTTTGCAGCTGGGCAATAGAAAGATGCGCTATTGTGATTACAAAAAGGAAAGGATAACATTCTCTGCACTTGTCATTGCTTGCACAGCTCTGCATGCATCTAGTCCAACATAATCTATAATAGAAACCGGATGCTGCTTTTGCCATGTATGCTAATGTGCCATATATACAAGTCTTTCTCTCACATTAAGAATGCATTTTGAATATTTATATTACACACAGTAAACCTTTATAGGCACTCTGCTTAGCAGCTATGATGCAATTAGGCAACTCTTTTTTTATTTTTCTCATGTTTGGCAGGGCATTATGTACTTTTGGACAATATCTGCTTGTTTACCAGACCAACCCATAAAGAAACACCCCCACCTCATCCCCCAAAACAAACAAACAAACAAAAAATGTCTCTGGGTGACCCCCACCAATAACTGTATTTGGCTCTTACTCCAGGCACCCTGGTAACATGTAGCATTGCCAGTGGTTGGAGGACTCAAATCACAAACTTATGCTGTGTTTGGCAGCTGATGGGACAGGATATGTGGCTAATCTGTTCAGGTGCCACTTAGTGTACACCATGCTCTCAGCTACTTGAATAGTAAGGACATGTCTATTTTGACAACACTCTTTACTTCATTCCTGTGCTGTTGGGTGTTATGCACTAGGTGCCCAATATAGCCAATATTGAGGATCTTTACTAAACTACTATACTAGGTGTGCATGGCTAAAGACCAGGGTTTGTCCAGTCGTTGATAACACCTTTTTAATTTGTAAGATGCAAAGATGAGACTTTCAGGGCCCTAATGATGAAAAGTTATCTCTCTTGGTAACAAGATTTACTAGAAAGTACAAAATGCATGACTTGTCTGTTGTGTGTGTGTGTGTGTGTGTGTGTGTGTGTGTGTGTGTGTGTTTTTGTTTGTTTTGTTTTTTTCTTCATGTTATTGAGAGCTAAATATAAAATGCTTTTTAAATCTTTGTATGCTGACCATTCCACACTGATACCAGGCTCCACATAAGAAATAAATAAAAGCTAAACATTCTGCTCACCACCCTCCCCAGGCCCTCTTCCTAACTTCACTTCCCAAGCTTTCCTATCCCCTCCACCTATCCATTGTGATAGAACATATTTAATCAATCTTTCCCTATAGTAAGATAAGCCACAGATCACAAGTACCACACAAACAACAAAAAGACCCCTAAATGCAAAATTTAGTTTGAATTGCTAAGATGCAATCAGCCATATAAACAGAGAAAACAATAGTTTTCTCCTTTAAAATGGCCCTCCAATAATTTATGAAGAGTTCAATGCAGGAGAAATCAAAGATTTATATAATATGGGGTCTGCAAAGTTTTCCAATTCATTAAGCTTTTAAAAGCTTTGCGTTTCGCAGCAAGGTAACGCCATCTCAGGATAGCGTTACCTGTCATTTTCAGTTTTATCCTGCTCTGCTGGATCCCTCATCGGTGGAAGTACTGTTCACATGCGCATAGCACTTCCTCCATTGACAGGCATTTCTAAGCTTCTAGTAAATAGTAAAAACTATTTGTGGTGGAGGAGGGACTGCGTCGGGGCTCCCAGAACAGCCCTGACATGGTAAACTGCAGCAGTGTTAAATATGTGCATATTGACCCTTTATTGTGGTTATCACAAATATGTTACAAACATTGTACATCCAACAAAACTCAATCATGCTCTTATTCTTGATCTATGTACAACTCTACTTAAAGTTTTTTCCATAAAAGAAACATTGTTGTTACATATTGTAATAAAGAGATATTAAAAATATATATATTTTTTTTTTTCTAAGATAGTTGCGAACATTTACAAATAGGGTATTTATAACAAATTTTCGTGAGTTTATCACAACTGCATAAATTTCTAGTACAGTCATAGCCAAACGTTTTGAGAATAGCACAAATATTATCTTTCACAAAGTCTGCTGCCTCAGTTTTTATGATGGCAATTTGCATATACTCCAGAATGTCTTGGAAGAGTGAAATTAATTGCAATTCATCTGATCAAAGTCCCTCAATGCTATGACAATGAACTTTATCCCCAAACTAACACTTCCACTGCATTTCAGCCCTAACACAGAAGGACCAGCTGACATCAGGTCAGTGATTCTTTCGTTAACACAGGTGAGAGTGTTGACGAGGACAAGGCTGGAGATCACTCTGTCATGCTGATTGAGTTAAAATAACAGACTGGAAGCTTTAAAAGGAGGGGGGTGCTTGAAATTGTTCTTCCTCTGTTAACCATGGTTAGCTGCGTGGAAACACGTGCAGTCATCATTGCTTTGCACAAAAAGAGGCAAGGATATTGCTGCTAGTAAGATTGCACCCAAGTCAAGCATTTATCGGATCATTAAGAACTTCAAGGGGAGAGGTTCAATAGTTGTGAAGAAGTCTTCAGGGCGAACAAGAACGTCCAGCAAGCGCCAAGACCATCTCCTAAAGTTGATTCAGCTGCGGGATCAGGGTACCACCAGTGCAGAGCTTGCTCAGGAATGGCAGCAGGCAGGTGTGAGTGCATCTGCATGTACAATGAGGTGAAGACTTTTGACTGATTGACTGGTGTCAAGAAGGCCAGCAAAGAAGCCACTTCTCCCCAGGAAAAACATCAGGGACAGACTGATATTCTGCAAAAGGTACAGGGATTGAACTGCTTCGGACTGGGGTAAAGTCATTTTCTCTGAGGAATGCTTTTTCAGATTGTTTGTGGCATCTGGAAAAATGCTTGTCTGGAGAAGGAAAGGTGAGCGCTAGCATCAGTCCTGTATCATGCCAACAGTAAAGCATCCTGAGACCATTCATGTGTGGGGTTGTTTCTCAGCCAAGGGAGTGGGCTCACTCACAGTTTTGCCTAAGAACACAGCCATGAATAAAGAATGGTACCAAAACATCCTACGAGAGCAACTTCTCCCAACCAACCAAACACAGTTTGGTGATGAACAGTGCCTTTTCCAGCATGATGGAGCACCTTGCCATAAGGCAAAAGTGATAACTAAAAGGCTCTGAGATTAAAAAAAAAAAAAAAAAAAAAAATCGAAATTTTGGGTTCATGGCCTGGAAACTCCCCAGACCTTAATCCCATTGAGAACTTGTGGTCATTCCTCAAGAGGCGGGTGGACAAACAAAAACCCACAAATTCTGACAAACTCCAAGCATTGCTTAGGCAAGAATGGGTGGCCATCAGTTGGTATGTGGCCCAGAAGTTGATTGACAGCATGCCAGGGCAAATTGCTGAGGTCTTCAAAAAGACGGGTCAACACTGAAAGTATTGACTCTTTGCATAAACTTAATGTAATTGAAAATAAAAGCCTTTAACACTTATGAAATGCTTGTAATTTTATTTAAGTATACTTTAGCAACATCTGACAAAAAGGTCTGAGAACACTGAAGCAACAAACTTTGTGAAAACCAATACTTGTGTCACACTCAACTTTTGGCCATGACTGTCGATGTGGACTTTTATCTGTTTGCATGTCAGTAGCCTTATTGAGATGCAGGGAAGCCCTTCAAAGCCTAAGATGGCTGATCATGAAGGGGGATAGCTTGTACTCATTAGGGATTGTATTGTTTAGTGTGTGAATTGAAGGTGCTGACTTGTCGATTCTTAGATCCTGTTTGTCTCTCTTATTTGTATTGTTCTATATTCTTGATGTGTATTCCTTTATATTGTCTCCACAGTCTCTAAAATTACACCCTTCTTCAGGGTCCTGATTTTTTTGTTTTTGTTTACTTTGTATGTAGATTGTGCTGTCCTCCTTTAAGCATGGCCTGTTCAGTGGTCAGTGGATGAAGCAAGTCAGTTACGTCCGTTTTGAGGGCCTCTTCCGATGCATACCTATCTTTGGTATGTCCTTTGCCTGCCAGTCGTAAGTGTCTTCATTTGCATTTACTGTCTATTAAAATAAAAATATGGGCAACATATAAAGCTTACCCTATTTGTTAGTACGTGTACAGTAGTATCTTATTTTGCACAGATTACACAGATATTATATTTTTCACACAAATTTGTGTTAAATTCAAGTCACAATCTTCTGAGTTTTTGTTTTTTTAACTTTCATTTTACACCATTTTTATTCTTCACATACTGTTGTTTTTTTATTTGTCTCAAGTACAGTGATGCTAATTAGATTGCTGGTCAACTGATGCTTAGCATGTAAATGTGATGGTTCACTTTAGCTTGCTTCCTGTTGGTTACATTTAGTGTATCTGATGCACTGTAAATTTGTTGTCCGCTAATTGTCTGAGTACTGTTAATAAGTTTTCCCAGAATTCACGTGGCTTTCCCCTTGGTGCTCTGTATTCCACCCACAGCCCAAAGACCTACTGATTGATTAGTTTCTAATGCAGTTGACTTTAGTGCGTGCATTTGTGGGGTAAGAGACTTAGATTGTAAAATCCACTGGGGACAAGTACTGCTGTAAATGATGAGACACCTCTCTCTAAAAAGCTGTATAATTTGTTGGTGCAATATAAAGTAGTATTATGTAATAGTAGTAATACCAGAAATATTTTTTTGTTTTGTTTTTTATACAAATACAGGGTCTAAAGTATTGAGATGATATAGTGGCCGTGTTATTCATGTAATACCTAATATTATATTATACTGATATTTGCAAGCGTTTATTCATGTAATAGCATTGCTTGTGTATTACACACACATTGGTGGCACTTGTTTTTGTTAATACCAGTGGCAGAATTCAGTCAGTGGAGACATCTGTCATATATCAACCTACTGAAGCAGGAACAGTAATGTCCATCTTCCAGGAACAGAAGTCATAAAATTATTTGTGCAAGAAAGTTCTTCAAAGTGATGGCTTTATGGGGTTTGACAGTGACAGAGCCGTGTGCTAGTTTCCCTGTTGGTGTCACAAGGATCAGGTTACAGGCCCTGGCACATAACACTCCATCCTGTTGCTGTGAGTTTCCTCCCACTACACTGGACCTGGCTTTTGATTGTAACAGGGGCTTAGCGATGGGGGTTGGGAGATGCTGTATGTCTCTCAGCACCTTCACTAAGTGTTCACAATCATGGAAGTCCTGCTGACAACATTCATTCACCAAGCACTCTTTCTGAAATGAGGTGTAAATGAAAAGTCAGGCTATCGCTACCCCTCTTACTCTTTAATTGTAACACTGATCTCACTGGAGCTATTGTAAACTGAAAGTCATCATCTTATTTTGTTGATAGAATTTTTTAACAATTATTCCCTTTACTCAGTCTCCACATGCTGGGGTACATGCATGAAAATTGTCTGGTGCACTTTCTAAAATAAATGTGCCCAGACAATGGAGCTGAATTTGTTCAGCTCCGCATTCCCTACTTTTTGTGTTGTCCACGCCAAATTTCTTATGGTAACGTCTGCCGCCACAGCACTAGTGAAAGCCATATTTTTGCAAGGCATTTTGCAACAGCAGGAGCTAATGAACAACTGAAGCCCTTATGCCTTGCAGGGTGACACTTGGCAATCATACACATCACTGGCCTGGTAGCCTTTGTCACACGGGAGGGACAAGCCTCACATGCATGTACTCCAGTTTCATTTGTGGTTCTTGCTTCGCTCAAATGCAATCATTGGTTACTATTGTAACATAGATTACTTACACTTGTTTGAGCAAAATGAACCAAAAAAAAAAGGGACATACCATTTTAGTATGTTTTTGGTTCTGTTAGTTTTGTAAGGGATAGATCAAATGCAGGTTGTCCTTTCACAGAATAAATATGATATTTTGTACAAGTCCTAACTATTGTCCCAATATGATTTCAACTGTTGTCTTACCTCTACTTGAACCATTTTCGGTTTCTGCCTGACAGTCTTAATAGGCTGTGTTATGTTGAGTATTTATTTATTTGGTCCACCAAATATTTGCCTGTGAGTATGTGCATTGGTGACAATTGCGTTGTTAATGGAGAATTAAAGTTGGAGCAGTGTGAATAAAAAGTAAAACTGTAATTGTGACTTATATTTATCATTTTCTGAAAAACAATTGAATTTGAGTGAACGAGCTGTTGACTGCTGAAGGAAATGATTGACATTTTCATACTCCAAGCACAATTTGCATTTTAGGTGTCCACAACTGCAATCCATTCAGCTGTCATGATGGGCATTTCTCACACTAACCACCTGAGATAATTACATTTGTTATACAAGCTGGCAGAACACAAAAGAAAAACTTAGTGGATCACACCTGCTTTTTTTAAATAGCTGTTATTGTTCTTGGAGGTTTCTCTTGTGTAGCTGTGTTCCTCGCACCAGAGCATATTTCTAAATAGCACAACCATTAAAATATTGGAATCAAGTGATTTCTTTGACACTGATCTCTTTAAACTGCAGACCAGTTTTTGGAATATCCACACAACCAGAATGACCAGAATTTAGTTGTATGGGAAAACTCAAAATGTGCACAAATTTAAAAAACAATGTGCCCATGCTGGTCTGGAGCTGTATAACTGCTATTTCTTCGTCTGTATGTGCACACTTTATACATTGCAGCCATGTTGTCCCATCTACCTCCCTGTCATCTGTCAGCGCCTGCCCTGGCCTCTCACATCGAGCAACAGCTCATACATTTTCTCACACTTTGATAATGAAATGTTAACATAGCATGCTGGCTTTAATTCTGAAGAGGAGGGGGGACTTCATTTGAGTACTGTTATGGTGGGTTTTTATCATACCAAGTTTCCAGTTACTAGGCCACAATGGGTTAAAGTTTAAGAACTGATACACCTAAAGAGGTCTGACAGGAGGAAGAGTCCAGCAATATCTGCTGCTCTGTCCTCCTGCCAACACAAGGCCTTAGTCATTCAGGAGAGAAACGCCTAAAAAAGGAGTAACTTTGCACCTGGGAAAAAACAAGTTGCATTGGAGGGGGAGGTAAATTTAAAATGTGGGGACAGATTTATAGTAGAGGTAGGGCATTTGCTAGATCAACTTTTAAATTTCAGTGTAAAAATAAAGCTATCAAGTATTTGTGTGCTAGATGAAAAATCATTTAACTTATGTGAAAAATAATAAACTAATTTGCACCCCTTGCATTGTAACATGGTTTGTCCAAGAGAACATTTACTTCTTTTCTTGCCTTACTTTCCTTAATGAATCAAGCCCATAGTCTTTATCCAAACAGACAGCACGTTTTTTAGCGACAATATGCAGCCATTGTGAGTGAGCAGAGTAACGACTGACATGGGCCTGATGTTGGTGATCCAAAAGATGACATGCCCTCCTTTTTGGGAGCTGGTTTTACTTGCTCTATAGACACCAACAGAACAGTTCCCCCAGTGGCTACATTACCATGGAGCATAGTAGAGTACTTGTTTGGCGTGACCTATTGAACATAGCATCACTCAGGCATGGGAATGTCTTGTACAATGTTTAAGCATGAGTTGAATGTGTTTGCAATGAATATGAGCCCCTACTGAAAGTCTGCCCTACTTCCCTATTCCTATATCTTTGTGCAGAGTACTAACGGGGTAACATGGTGTAAGATATACAAATAATGCATAAAAATAATTTTTATAATACGGCTATTGCATTGCTTGATGGAGATCCTTTTAAAAGTGTCCTTAAGAGTCTAGCATTCAAACATTTTCTTAGTGCTATATGATTGTCACATGCTGACTAACAAAGTCTTTTTGTGAAGCAAACAGCACACACAGCCTGGTACTGGTTTGATCGATTTGGGGAACCATAGGATGCGCTAAATGGGTCAATTGCCCAATACTGCTCCTTGTGGAGATGCAGGGCTTATAGGACAGAGAATATAACAATGCTTGCTATGCTTTACGTGCAGCCTTGGTAACACATTTTTAGAAGCTAAACAAAATCCTACAGCATGAATATTGTTTTACGGTTATCTATATAATGCATAGGGAATATAAAACCTAGTTAATGTTCCTTTAACTATGACCAAAAGAAGTGTTTTGTAAATTGTATTAAATTCTAAACTGTAGGAATTATTATAAGAAAGATTTTATCATTGTTAAGATGGGCGCTTATTTGTCATCTCTCAATAATAGAGCTTGCTCAAAGTTTATCAATGTTTTTTAGAGTTTGTGATTCAAAGGGCAAATTCATTTCCCTTATTATTGTAACTGTAAGATTTTATTGCAGCTGAAGATAAATGCAGAGTCTATGTATTATAGAAACAAAGGGATGGATTTTAATAACTTTTAATAAGTTTTTCAGTATTTGGCCCTCTTAATCTTTACATTGTCTGTCTTGCGGAAACCTTTTTAGAGGTCTCCTAATCTGAATGAGCCCTTTCTAATTCATCATTATTTTCTAGGCTGCATTAGTTTAAAATCTTTAAGTGCTCTTCTGATTTTTCTTTTTTTCTAGCCAAGTTCTTCCCACGTACGACAGCTTGGATGAGCCCTCCGTAAAAACAATGAGTTCCATCTTTGCTTCCTCTCTAAACGTTGTGACTGCATTCTATGTTTTGGTAAGATTTATTCTTGATTGTAAATGTAATTGATTTATGTGAATTCTTTCCTAAAATGAAAGCAAATGCTAAATTTTAATTATAAATATATCATAATAGCTATATTTGTAAGGCACCACAAGGACTCCACAGGGGAGTACGATGGTGGTCAGAGCAAACCTCACAATGACGTAATGAATAAATACAGCAACAAAATACAAATTTGGGGAGAATGACTACAGATTAGACAATGGGCAGAATGGTGACGAGAAGCAGAGTAAAGGGGGGAGTGTAGAGGAGGGAAGGGGACATAGCATGGAGTAGGCAAGTGCTTGGCAGTGTGGGAGTGAGAAGCAGGTCTAGAGACCTCCTCAAGGGTGCAGCGGCAAAAATTAAACTGTAGGTGGGGGGGACATGAGAAAAGAGGACCCTGCTTGCAAGAGCCTACAATCTAGAGGGCAGGGGCAGAAATAAAGATGGTGACACTGAGTGGGGTGGAAGTGTGTGTGTGTGTGTGTGTGTGTTGGGGGTGGGTGGTAAGTTTGGACGGCTGGTAGGCTTTGCTGAAAGATGAGTTTTTAGGGCATGTTTGAAGCCTTGGAGATTATTGGATTGCTTAAGTGAGTGATGGAGCGCGTTCCAGAGACACAGGAGGTGGAAGTGGGGTGGTCAGTGGAGAGGTAACGTGAACAGAGGGGACGTGAGGGAGTGTGAAAGGAAAGAAGGTTTAAAGTTGTAGAGAAGAGGGTGAAGAGTTTGAACTATATTCTCTAGGGGACAGGGAGCCAGTGTAGATTTGCTCCAATTTTGTATATTTAGTAGAACCTTAATAGTAATGCCTGTAGTGCATTATGTATTGTGTATATGTATAGTCTAGTGTATTGCAATTGCTGTCAATGTTTTAAGGCTCTCCATCCGCACCAAAAAGGAAAAACACATTGGAAGCAGCCATTTTGTGGTCCCAACCACTATTAATGAGAATGCAATCACTAGAAACCAATGACCCCTGTGAGACACAATGCAGTGCCTCCCTGGTGTCACTGTTTTTCTAAGGAAATTTGTAAGCCTCTTTTTCATGAGTATAGGTTCAGCTCAAATGGCTGCCTCTGCTGTGATGCTCTTTTTGGTAGATTGCTATGTATGTAGCTGTACATTGATAGCAATTCCTCTACACAGGCAGTTAAGGTACTATGCAATATAAAAAAATGGGAGGCATTTACTAGAAAAACTACATTTATAATAAAAATTCTGCTCTGAATTAAATGGTAAGCTTCAGTCATAGGGAATGTTTTTACCCCTTATAGTTGCTATCCTCAATGCTTTGCTCTCTTCTTTCCAGGTTGGCTTCTTTGGCTACGTCAGTTTTACTGAAACCATTGCTGGAAATGTGCTGGTGAACTTTCCCTCCAACTTGGTGACGGAGATGATCCGGGTGGGATTCATGATGTCTGTGGCAGTTGGTTTTCCTATGATGATCCTGCCTTGTCGACAGGCCCTAAACACGCTCCTGTTTGAACAGCAGGTGAGCACGAGGTTTGGTGGAATGGCTTTCTCCTCTGTGTCAACAGAATGAGAGTTAGACTTGTAATTCTAAAAATGATCAGGTCATGTCACAGTTTTGCTGGTATCACATGAGCATTGTATAGTGCTTTGTTTCTGTTTCAATGCTGTGTCTTTCTAAAGCTCATTCTCTGTTTTCAAATGACCATGTCAGACCAACAAATATCATCAACCACTGTAATGATACAAACAGTCCTTCAGTACTTCATGTCTGGATAAATTTGTTACTTTATAGAAACGGGAGGGTCATCTTCTCAGTGCTTCCATTTGGCATGCCTGTCTCTCTCTCAGCTTTTACACCACAAGGGGGCAGCAGGGAATGTGACCACTATGCCATATGTCTCTGGAGCCCTGCAGCATATAACCACTGAATGATTAGCATGTGGCTGTCATTATATTCTTCAAAATTCCATCAGAGAAGTCCTACAACATAATTGTGGCCCACAACCCCCTTTCTGGTATTAAGACTGGAAAAGAGGTTGGCATCTTGGTTTGGTCAGACGATTGTACACTCACATTCTAGGCTGTCGAGCCAAAAATGAGCCCCCAAAGGGTCACTGTGATGATTCCCAGGGAAAAGAACCATGTTAAGGTAACATTTTGGCTTGTTTCCATTCTGTTGTGGCTGAGAAGTAACCTGGCCTAACTAGATGCCTTATCATGGACTAGGTAATTAAAATATATATATATATATATATATCACACACACACACACACACCTTGGTTGCGTTTCGTAAAATTGATGTAGCCCGTGTCTTAGTTAAAGTGGTAACATACCAGCTTTTATAAGAGTTAGTCTATTAAAGAAATTAAATTAAAATCTAGACATAAATAAGCATTGGGTGCAGTGTACATGTATATTGCTGTCACTAGTCACATATAATTATAATTGCTTTTTAAACCAGGATTGTTATTCAGCTATTTCTAAGTTGTATAACATGTTAACCAGTACTCTATTTATTATCCCTTCCTTTTCTTCCTTTTTATTGACATCATCAAAAGTGTGTGCAACTCCAGTCAGTCATTGACTTGGTGACAGCTGACAACAGTCGGTCTGTAAATCAATGCCAGCCCATTCACTTAATAAGTTTACAATACAATTTACCTCCCTGATTCTGATCTTGTGATTGGGCTAAGTGAACTTTTGATATGAGTGCCCCAGCTTGGAGAATCCTCTCCTATTCATTGACTGTAAGCATAGCACAACATTATTTGAATACAGTTAAGTGTCTGTGTGTATGTTAGGGGATTTAGATTTTAAGCTCGAATGGGGCAGGGACTGATGTAAATGAGTTCTCTGTAAAGCGCTGCGGAATTGGTGGCGCTATATAAATAAATGATGATGAAGTCCCACTTTTTTGTGAAATTAATTTGAGGTCTCTGGCCATCATATTTTCTCTTATAACTTTTCAGTCTTAATTACCTTCTTTAAGTTCAGCTTGTATTTAGTCTCTTTGAAGTGACACACCCATATATGGGGGGGGACAAATAAAAGAAACAAGTATATATGTAATATATATGGAACTGTGTCAATTGTATTCTGAATGTCTCCAAAAGCATGTCAATTTTCTCTTTCCTACAGCAAAAAGATGGCACATTTACCGCAGGAGGGTATATGCCACCATTACGCTTCAAAGCCTTGACCTTAGCAGTGGTCTTTGGTACCATGATGGGTGGAATTCTTATGCCGAATGGTAATGAACTAGTTTATTCTTCATTTACTATGATAGTGTTTTATCATAACATCAACTTAATTTTGTCAATCTCCAACAGATCTTTGTTTCGGTGAATATTTGTCTATAATGTTTTTGAAACCTGATCACTTTTCCACAGCTGTTACGGGAATAGTAGAGGAGTTTATTTTATTTTAGAGAGTTTTATAGTTAATGGAAAAACATGTTCTATTGTTCGTTTGGCCAGGAAATGTGTATAGTTTATAGGAGTGGTCCTGAAAATCAGTCCTTAAGGATTTTGGTATGCCAGATTTTAAATGGAACAGATCTTTAAACTTTTAAGCTGTTTTTAAAAGATAAATAAGATTGGTTGGTGTAGCTGCCATTAACAAATGAATTCATAAATTGAAATTTGATGCACAGTATTTACTGTAAATGTATATTTTGTGTTTTTTTGCAAGTATATGTAAGCTAGTCTAGTGTTACGCAAGCTCAGGGAATTTAGTGCAAATCTGAATAGGGTCTTTACTGCCAGCCAGATATACTGATATATGCAGGAAAACTGGATTTAATAATAGCTTGCAGAGTGGGCATGACCATTTTGCAAAGGGCATGGTTATTATTTTATATAGAATGTCTAGCACCCGATCTGCTTTTGCCAACCCACACACCACCACTCCCTGTATACAGTAAATTGATAAACGCAGTACATGCTGAATTAACTGTATATACTGATGCATGCCATAAACAGTCACTCTATACAGTATATTGAAAAACCCAGCGTGCAAAAATTGTCTGGTTGCAACACTCACTGCCAAGTTCCAAACTACCTCTGGAAGCAATGTCCGCACAAGAACTGTTCATTGGGAGCTTCATGGATTACGTTTCCGTGGCTGAGTAGTCGCACACAAGTGTCAATTCACTATGTGAAATGCCGAACATCAGCTTTAATGGTGTAAAGCAAATAACCATTGGATTCTGGAGCAGTGGAAATGTGTTCTCTGGAATGACTAATAACTCTTCACCATCTGGCAGTCTGACGGATAAATCTGAGTTTGTTGGATGCCAGGAGAACCCTTCTTACCAGCCTACTGCCAACTGTAAAGTTTGGTGGAGGAATAATGATCTGGGGCTGTTTTTTATGGTTTGGCCTGGTCTCCTTAGTGTCAGTGAAGAGAAATCTTAATGCTACAACATACAATGACATTCTAGAGAATTGTGTGTAAGATCTAAGAAATTTTATCAAATAAAGATTCCATTAATTTTCTCTTTGATATGATTAGATCAAATATTTTATAATTGTACACATTTCAAATCTCTCCATTTTGGATTCCACGCTTTTAGGGTTGGCCTATGCTTGTAAATGTAACCTTTGGTGTAATGTTGAAAAAGTGTTTCCTTTCTTAAAGTTGGTTGTTTTTCTCTTTTACATTACAAGTAGATTAAACATAAATCTTCAAAATGTGGCCATGGGGAAAAATAACAAATCTAAAATTCACTTGGGTAGAGTAAATAACTTATTCCCAGGGTACTTCATACATCTGAAATGCATGAAAATGGTCCTGATCTGTGAGGTGAACAATACCTGTGATCATTTAGTAACAAATGTGTTGTGCCAAAAATTTTTAAAAAAACAAAACACACTCAAGGGCAATGTTACTTATGTTTTAGACGTAGGGTGACATTTTGTACCAGACCTTTGACATACTACGTAATGAAGGGGAGCACACAAATGCAACTTCAATTCCTGTCACGTCTCCCTCCTGGAGTTCACAGACTGATTTGGAAACTGCCGAGCCACATTCTCACTGCTGCTAGATGCTTAGTTGCCCTGAATTGAAACCTGCCAGATACCCCAACTATTCCAAGTCTAATTAATAATATTTGGCAGATACACAAGCTAGAATGTATAACAAGTATCATAAATGATCGTACCAACCAGTTTCTATCGACTTGGCATTCTTGATGTGAACATTTCACTCCTTGAAGACTGTGTAAATGTTTAGAGAACTCAAACTCCTCTATTGAATATCTTCCTTCCCTTCCTTCCCACTGCTCATCTTCCCCGTACTAACATATCCTAGCTTTCTAGATCTTTTCTTCCATTTCCCTCTTCTTGTTCTCTCCCCTGTTTCATCCCCCTCCACGTGCATCAGTCAGCAATTTCTTGTTTGCGAAGAATTCTTTCTATATTGATTTTCTGTGCTTTTTACATAAATCTGTCCTTCACTCTATTGATCACAATGCTCAATGCTGGTCTCCTACTCCCTTGCTCACAATTTTCTTTTCTGTACCACCTCTACCATTTCTGTACCACCTCTACCAAATCTTAATAAAACTTTATTTAAAAAAAATATGCAACTTAAAGATACAACCAGCACATATGTTGATAATCGAACAGTGCTGATCTAGTACATTAACCATGTATTAAAATGCATTTATCTTTTTATTATATATTCAGTTATGTAACATGTTTCAAAAATACAAAGAGAGGGAGGAAGAAAACTCAGTATGTAGGAGCGTTTATTTGTGATTGATGATCTAAGTAGACTAAAGGAATGGTCAAGAGTGTAGCAAGTACAATTTAATGCCAAAATATGTAAAATCATGCACTTGGGTCTCAAAAACCCAAAGGCTACATATAGTATTAACGGCACTATAATGGAAACTACTGAGGCGGAAAGGGATCTGGGAGTCACTATTTCAGGTGACTTTAAGGCGGGTAAGCAATGTAATAAAGCAATGAGAAAGGCAAGTCAGATGCTTGGTTGCATAGGGAGAGAAATCGGTAGGAGAAAGAAATAAGTAATAATGCCACTGTGTAGGTCATTGGTACGGCCTTCTCTAAAAAACTGTGTTCAGTTCTTGAGGCCATGTCTCCAGAAGGATATAAATACATTGGAGACTGTACAAAGAAGGGCAACTAAAATGGTGCATGGCCTACAGCACAAAACTTACCCGGAAAGACTAAAAGATCTTAATATGTATAGTTTTGAACAGAGAAGGGAACGGGGGAACATGATAGAAACTTTCAAATATTTCAAGGGTTTTAACAAGGTCCAGGAGGGAAACCACCTTCAAAGGAAGAGCAGGATTAGAACATGAGGTCATGCACTGAAACTGGGGTAGTGGATAAGTGGAATAGTCCCCCCCCCCCCCCCCCCCATCAGAGGTGGTAGAGGCTAATGTAGTAGAGCAATTTAAATATGGTTGGGATATACATAAGTATATTCTTACAAAGAATTAAGGATAAAATAGGGTTTGAGGTTACCATAGATTTCAAAAATGGGCAGACTAGATGGACTAAGCAGTTCTTACCTGCTGTCAAATTCTATGTTTTTATAACCCCGACTTTATGCATATGATCAGAGTTTGGAAACTCAGAACCCCCACTTAAGCCATCAATAATTTGTTTTCGTACTCCTCCTGTGTCTAACCTGTTGCATATCTTTGTCATCTGCCAAAAGGCATACTTTCACTTTAATATAGTTTGCACCATCACCAATAAAGATATTCAAAACCCTACATAATCAAGGTCCTGGGTACTTGAAGTCGCTTCTATTCCTTGTACTCCCACTTCACTCCGCAGGTGATGGACTACTAACAGTAAATAGCGTCTCCCTCATTTGGAGCTCAAACTTTTAGCTTTGTGGTGTCTGCTATTTGGAACTTGCTGATTGCACATTCAGAGGCCTCTTCTCTAAAAGTGTTCAAAAACAAGCTCAAGCTTTGCTTGTCTTACTCAAGCATTTTATTAATACAACTCTACTTTCATAATATCTAGTGATTAGGTATCTTTTCTGTATTCTGTTCATCTTTAATATGTTTAATTTTATCATGTGGTTTTTTTTTTATTCTGCAAATGTACTAAATTATTGTTAAAAATAATAATTGTTGCCGTCCAGAAGTTGAAGGAAGGAGAGACTGAACATTCCGTACACGTTGATTATTAATTTGGTCAGAGAATATTCACAAACCAATTTAGTCCACGTGGAAGTGAAACTTACTTTCTATCCAAGAAATCTAAAACCAGTTTCTCAATAGGTGAGGAAAGGTTTACCACCTATTCAGAGACCTGATAGTTGCAGGAGGATTTCTGAATTCCAGAGTGTGCTCCATCCAGACACATACAATTGAAGAGTTTAATCCAGGGGATGACAATCTTCTATACCAGATATGGCACACTGTGCCCTTGGCCATGCCAAGTTACCAGCAACAATCTGAAGTACAGGAAAAAGCTTACTCGGAGTGTAGAGGCAGCAATAACAGTCTGATTTGCATAAATGTACAAGTAATTGAGATTGTATTTTTTAGCAGAAAGCAGCATAGCCACTCTAAAAAATGGTGAAAGAAAACATCAGTCTTAAGAAACAGGGTCCAATTGGTGGGTTCTCCAGGCATTCCTGCTGTTCTCTAGGGAATGGTGAACAGAGTATAGGTCATCTGCACTTTGTCTTTATTTAAATGCTAACGGTATAGTTCACACTTTGCCCTTTATTGTACACTATGGACAAGGTTGAGAACGAATCATGTTCATACTTGTGCAAACACTGCTCAACGTGACTCAATAAATGTCTGCTAGGGGCTATATGATGTTACAACACATACTTGGCAGAGACAATGAATACAAACTGTGCAATACATTGGCAGTACAGGAATGATCTAGCTGAACAGACTCCGATTTTCATAAGGACCCTGCTGTGAGTCGACAGCCCAACTTATACTCTGATACAGCTTTTTTTATCCAATGCTTTTCAGAAGCGCCTGGAATGTGTTTCCATCAGTTATCTCTGTCACAGAGTCAGTATAAACCAATCAGAAGTCTGGAAACAGAATGCACTGCAGTGCTGACAGTTAGCCAGTTCTGTCCCATAGTCCCTAAATTTTGGCATTGCAAATTGACAGAATATTCCAAACATTACTTAAAGGGACCATTTCGGTAAAACATCTTAAATTCAACACACATAAGCACCAGATTCATGAAACATCTTTTTGACTTTTTTAAATGTATTGTTTATTCATACATTTTACATGGATTAATGAAACATTAAATATATTTGCTTACTGGGTTTAACCTCTGCCGCTTTGTGTAAGCGAGTTGAACCACTACTGCATCTCTTAAAAGGACCTAATTATTAAATTGTCATTGAACGAATGGGCATAATCCCTGTGAGAGAGGTTTTTTTTTTTGGTTTTTTTTTGTTGCTTTGTTTAATTTATTTAATATTATTACAAGTACATTTAGTCTAATAGTATTTATATTATACTGTATATTTGCTTTATTTCAGTGTTTTAATTTGCTAATAATAAAAAGCTAATTTAAACTTACCTAATTGTTTGACTACATAGTAGATTAAAGTAGGATCACTGCTTTAGCATTAATCATGGTTACAACCACATAACTGATATTTAGTGTTAATATTTTATTTCAGAGAAGGTAATCTATAAATTTACATATACAGTTGTATGTAATTTCTTGTATCTATTTATTACATACCATACATACATCCTGATACATTAGTTGGACCGTCCATTTTCCTCTTCTCGAGTTGTCTGTATCCTGTTTCTTTGTTACAATATACTCCTACTTAAAGGGTTAACTATGACTTTTAAAATCCATTTTGGGGTGTTTCATGCTTTTTAGTAATTTTATGGGGTTTTTTTTAGCTCCCTAGTCTACCTTAACAGTTGCTGGCTCAGCTGTCTATGAAATTTCAATAGTCAGCGCTGCAAGATAATGTCATTGCAAATCTTGTGAAAGGGCGTACAAGAGGCCCGAAACATGTAGCACCTCTTTTAGGGAAAAGTCAGAGTCTGACAGCTTGAATGAGAGGGATATTAACAAATGTAGGAACTTTACTTCTATATAATTAATACCAAGCTGGTGGGAGCATGTATGTACAAATGTATATAAACATAGATGATCATATTTTTACTTTTAGGTATAAATTAATTTTAAACCTTCCCAAGAACCCATTTCAGGGTAAATTCATTGGTGTAGGCTCCTGGCATCTTGTCTTTTTCCATCTGTTGTAGTTAGCAATGCTTGGCTAATAATGTCATACTTTTGTCTTCGTTTACATGTGAAAAGGCTTTTTATTTTCCATTTTTTTTTTCTATTGAAAAAGGTAAAGAATGAAGTAGACTCTACAATAATTTAGCATTTCATCAATTTAAATATGGAGGTTCCTTTATAAAACACATCACATCATCTTTTGATTAATGCTCCACTTTAACACAGTATGTGTGAGAAACACGATTTTGTCCTATTCCCCTTGTAACCCTGGAAGTGTATTATATATTACAGTGGAGACGATCCTTGGTGTGACCGGTGCAACCATGGGGAGTCTGATCTGCTTCATCTGCCCTGCTCTCATCTATAAGAAAATACACAACAAGGGCTTCACATCACAGGTCTGTGCTCCACAACCTAACCATTACCTAATGATTTATCAAAATAGAGAAACTTTCTCAATTTTATTTCTTTATGGCCTCATGCACTCACATTTAGATTGTATTTGGAAAAGTACCAGATCAGTTTCAGTATAGGAGCAATACATTGAGGAGGAGTATGATACAACGTAGAGCAATGTCCTGCAGGCTAGCTAAGCTCCCCAGGACCTGTGCAGTCCAGATGTTACAGCCGGGCCGCCAACGCCTTATAATTCTGCCAACGAGTAGTTAATTACAGCAGGCAGGAAGCACTAAGCCTTGACTGGCTCAGTTAAGAGGCTGAGTGAAGAGGAGGGAAGCAAGAGTCTATGCAGGCAAGCGGAAGTTGAAAAGGGCAAATTATCTGGGCTGTGAAGAGATGAGAACCTGTGAACGTCCTATTAATCCTCAGTTGTCCTCAATTGCATCTGACAAAATGGTCAGTGGGTGACTGTTGAAAGGAACTAACACCTGGATCCTGGTCTAAAGCAAATTAGTTGGAAGACTGAATTATTTTTTTTTAAGGCTCTAACAGATTGAATGGTTGCATCTGTAAAGTTTCTGGATATAAAATACAGCTAGGCGTTAAACAGCTATTATTTTTATTTATTTTTTTTGTGTTTTTTTTTTTTTTTTTGTAATTCTGTTCCTTTTTTCCTCCTGACTGAGACCCACTGTTACCAATATGCTGTCTGCTGATTTCTGTAGATATAACTGCTCGAAAAATGACAATGGCGCATTACCCGATTGACAAGATTTTGTTTTTTTCCTATGAGGCTGCCTGAGAATTCTCCACCTTACTGATAATAGCCTTATCTTACATTCTTGTGTCCCTCATACTAACATAATAAAGTAATATCTGTAAATCACACAAATATCATGTGACCTCTAACTTGAGTTAGCGGGAAATGTGTTTTCTACAACAGTGGAGTTAAAATGGTGTTAAATAAGACTTTCTTTTTTTTTTTTTTAAGTAAAGAAAAGGCTACTTCCAGTTTAACAGCATAAAAACACTAAACAATTTATATAAAGAAATCTGTTTTCCTACATTATTATTTTTTTCTTGCTTTTAACAATATTTCACTCACATTTTAGAATTTTGTCCTAATTTAATTTATTTATGCCCACCGACTCTATATTTAAATTAGCAAAGGGCGGGCTTTGGGAGGAGACAACACTAATTTCTTGTATCCGCCTCAGGTTCCAGGGACCTGGCCAGGAACCATTCCAGTTTCTGACCAAACAACTGTGTACACAGTTTTTAGCGTGAATGCTATGAACAACTCACTGCAGAAGTCTAGGCTAGAGTAAATGTATCAAGGAGTTCCCTTAGTATAGGGGTAGTCCAGGCCCATGGAAGGGAGATCTCTCCCATTCTCACCTTCCTATCACCACTGATAGGTGCAGTGTAACTTACATCATAAGATGCTCACACACTGCAATATCATGTAATAGGCCTAGTGTCACAGTGTGTTGGCTAACAAGAAACTCAAAATTGAGATCATTATTATTTTGAAAGGCAGAAAAATTTGGTTACTGACGGCCTGTGTGTGGTGCAGTTATCTTTCAAACGGCACTGACAGGATATAATGCTGCACCCAAGTGATCTGGACATGCGGATGTCTTCTGGTTTGACCATTCATGTGTGTGGCCAAATTGATGATGATCTTGTTGCTTAACCCTTATGAACATGTGTTGCTAGCAGCTGTCAGGTTACAAAACAATCTACCAGTGTTGGCAACAGGTGAGACTGGACACAGACTTATGTAAGAAAGAAGTACCAAAAAACAATGGGGCAGGGACTGATGTGAGTTCTCTGTACAGCGCTGCGGAATTAGTGGTGCTATATAAATAAATGATGATGACGATGATGAAAAAGTCACCGTGCACAAGTCCAAAAAAATGTATACACAGGCTCACCAGCACATTCACATAGAACAGGTCTGCACTGGCTTTGAAGAAAAATATATATTTCATTATTCACGTGGAAGCAGTTGCTGCTACTATGCCTAACAATTGTTTGTCTGTAAAGACTTTCATCAGGGTTAACATGGATAATAACACAGTATATATGGCCGCAAGAGTTCCACAGTACACAAAACACAATAATTAACAGGCGTGTGCATAAATGCTGCAATTGGCTGGTGAACATGAGAGCCACCTGTGTCACTGCTGGCTCAACAGCACAGACAAAAATGGTCTATGTAAGTGGTTAAAAACCTATCCATCATACAAGTACAGAAAGAAAAGTAGAATGAAGTGGATATCGGAGGGAATATATTTAACAGAAAATACTAAAAAAAAAAAAGGGTCTCCTGTACTATTCCCTTGGTATCTTGGAGGATCAGAACATAATAGTGCTCACAGTACATCGAGCAGAAGTACATCAGCTAATTTAGACAAAGCGAGCTATCTGAAGGCTCAGATGTATGAGCATATGTGGCAGTATACATATCAAACCTCATGTACCTGAATTAGGTGTAGCTATATTTACGATGCTGCTGAGTAGTCATGGCAACCCTGTAAACAAAGCCATGCTGGCTGGATGTTGAAGCGTTTAACCACAAAGTAAACTATTCAGCGCATAGACTACAGAACAGATAGATGTAAAATCCAACCTCTGGTATCTTAAAATCGCTAAACTCTGCTCACAAGGTTTACGCTCATCTGAGGTTGAGATAATCATTCCAAGGGCAACTTGCACACATTAAAGTATAAAGTATCAACACATGAGAATGTGAATGCATATGGTTTTTTGTTTTTTTTTAAAAAGTTTTATTTTGCAAGGTCGTGATAACAGAGAACGAATGACAACGTGCATACTGATAACAAAAGTAGTCAGGAAGTAACGATATCAACAACCAGCATAGAACATGTGAAGTCACTAAGTCAATCAATCAAACAATTTTAGTAGTAACAGATGACCTAAGGTTTTTATAGAAAGAGGAAGAAAGAAAGAGAATACATAGAGGAGGAAAGGAGAGAGAAGAGGAGAGAAGGGAAGAAGTGACTAGATCCATTGTTGGTTGGAAAAAGAACGAAGGGGGATATGAGGTTTTAAAGCTGAGTTAAGTAAAGGGTGGGCACGCCTGGAAGAAGGATAACCATGGGTCCCAAACCTTGGAGAAGGCTCTAGAGGAATTCTGGATAATACTGGTCATGTATTCCATCCGTTCAATCTGCCAAATTCTGTTGATTGTGGACTGCATGGAAGGAGGGGATTGCGAGCCCCAGTCTGCCGCTATTTGGCAGGTAGCTGCCGAAACAATATGCCTGATCAATTTATTCTGGTGTCGGGTTGCCGTGGGAGCCCCCATAGGAAGAAGAAAAAATTTGGGCTCCAGGGGAATATCCACCTGGAGAATTGAATTAATCAGACCTCTTATCTGAATCCAGAAGCCTGTCAATTTTGGGCACGACCACCATGTGTGGAGAAATGTGCCTTCATGGGAGCACCCTCGCCAGCAGCGATCAGATGAGTCAGGAAGGATTTTGCGAAGACGCGACGGCACATAGTACCATCGATATAGCACCTTATGTACGTTCTCTTTAATTCTTACGCAGATGGAACTAGAGGCGGCGTTCTCGTAAATTTCAGACTATTCCTCTTCCAGTAGCTCTTTACCAAGGTCCCGTTCCCAGGTGAGTTCATGGGGGGCTCTAAGATAAGGAGAAGAGGAAGCAAGTTCGTGGTAAAGCATTGATATTAGACCTTTAGTTGAAGATTGGCGTAGACAGAGGGCTTCAAAGGTGGAGAGAGGTCGGGCTAGCAGGCGATCTTTAGTTACACTGTGGAAATGGCAAAGTTGCAAAAACTGATAAAAGTGCTTTGAGGAAATGTGGATCTGCGATTGAATTTCAGAAAACTGAGGAAAAGTTGCAGAAGGTGAAGAATGATTGAGGTAAATGACTCTCCGCGAGTACCATGGCTGGAATGAGCTATGATGCAGTCCGGGAGGAAATTCCGGAGAGTTGAATAGCGGAACGACCGGAGAGGGATGGGGAGACGAGGCAAATTTTTGGGATGTTGAGTCCCAGATGGATAATGTGTGTGAAACTATTGGGTGAGATAACAATCGTTAAGGGCCACGAGGCCTTGGGACCCATAGGAGAGAGGATAAAGAAAGCAATCCCAGACCCTCTGCCTTAATTTTAGACCATACCCTGGCTTCCATCGGACCGGACCACAGGACACACTGAGCGAGTTTGGCAGAGAGGTGACATCTTCGAAAATCAGGGATCCCCAGGCCTCCCCCCTGCGGGGACCTCTGAAGAACCTTAAGTCGGACCCGGGGTCGTCTGCCGAACCAGACAAATCTGGAGACATGGAATTGCTGGAATTTAAAAACATATGGCGGGATGCGGATGGGAAGAGTCTGGAAGAAGTGGAGCAGCCTGGGGAGGATATTCCTTATGACGGCATTAATGCGTCCAATCCAGGAGATGTAGAGCTGTGACCACGATGTAAGGTCAGTTTTAACTTGATCGAGTAGGTGAGGAAAATTGGCTTGAAAAAGATGTCGATAGTGCTTTGTGATGAAAACACCCAAATATTTAATTTTGTGGCGACCCCATTGAAAAGGGAAGGCGCGTTCTAATAATAGCTCGTCTGTAACTGATATATTAAAATCTAGAACCTCCGTCTTATCTGGATTAATCTTGTAGCCCGAGAAATAGCCATAGAGGTCTAGCTCATCTAGGAGAGGGGGAACCAACGTTTTGGGGTTAGTAATAGTGAGCAGGACATCGTCCGCGTACAGGGCAATCTTGTGGGTAGAAGGGCCCACCTGTATGCCAGATATCTCATGATTGTTTCGAATTCTAGCGGCCAATGGCTCAATGACAAGAGCAAATATCAGTGGGGAGAAGGGGCATCCCTGACGAGTGCCGTTCGTGATCAAAAAGGGCATCGAGGTCAGACCATTAGCGGAAACAGTAGCTGACGGAGACCGGTAGAGGGCTAGAATAACTGTCAGGAATTTATCTGTGAATCCCATTGCTCGAAGCACATCCTCCATAAATGACCAGGAGATGCGATCGAACGCCTTTTCAGCGTCGAGCACCATGACGAGAGAGGGAAGATTATCATTGTGTGAATTAAGTCGATAATCCTTCTAGTATTATCAGGAGCTTGGCGCCCTGGAATAAAGCCCACCTGGTCAGGATGGACAAGGGCTGGGAGAAGTGGGTTCAACCTAGAGGCCAGGATTTTTGCAAATATTTTCAGGTCAACATTTAGTAACTTAAGGCCTATAACTAGCGCAAAGAGAGTGGTCTTTTCCTGGTTTAGGAATTACAATAATGTTAGCCGTGGTGACGGAGTCGAAGGGAGCTCCCCCCCCAGGCACCTCGTTGAAAAATTTTGTCAAATGAGGACCAAGGACCTCAGCAAACTTCTTATAGTCCAATTAATTGTGTAACTTGCAACATGTAAGCTTATTGTATTACGTAAATGTGTCCATCAAGTTCTGCATTTATCAAACAAATGGAATTCTGTGAAATAGATTAGAGCTTGAGAATTGGATCACCTTAAACAATATATATATATATTATCTCATAGTATGTGTGTGCGTTTGTGTATGTATATAGATAGATAGGTGGATATAGATAGATATAATATAGCACATGTTCTCTAAAACCACATAACCCTTGTTCAGGCTGTATATCCAGAGCCACCTATCTCTATCCCCACCATGTATGTGTATATATATTCTATAGTCTATATATTTTCTACTTGTATTAAAAGTACAATGTAATACCGTCATATTTTATATTATGAACAGATATTTGGTGTGTACATCTTGAGGAGTACCAGACACTTTTTTTGTAAGGGAACATTCTAGGATTTCTCCAATTTGATAACCGTAACGGATTGGAGAAGCATTTTGTGAAAACACTAAAAGTACTTTAAAACTTTTGCATAACTACTTTAAAACTAATTCATTTGCATAACTTCAATATGTGACCATATTTTACTCTGCTTCCGGCCTAATCCTCTGGTGACTCTATCCCAGCAGGCACAAGCTACTGAGCTAAAGGTGCCTGTGTAATAGTGACCTTAATTTCCCTTTACACACATCCCAATTGCAGCAGTGCTGAGACTAGAGTGTTTGCAGCCATACAGGGGAAAGGGAAACTGCACAGAGTTTTAGAAAATGTAGGTCAGGTCACTCACTTATAGAGCTCTGGACATATTATGCCATTGCTGTACAATTATTTAGAGCAGAAACTTTTTTTTTTCACAGAAGTGAGCATCATGCAGTTGAAAAACCTAAAATAAATAGTACAGCCTGAGTATAAGTGTAATTGCAATGTACAGTACACATACAATTGAGAATAATCCATTATAAAATTGTGCCCTCCCTTACTTAGCTGCTGATATAGGCATACGTTTGTGTGACACTGATCCTTGTTATCATTCAGAACCAATGTATTGAAGCTGACAGCTTGATAATGTCACAGAGTGTGTCTCAAAAGCACACTGAGCATGCTCCTGATAGTATCTGGGCTGTTCACTTTCATATTAATGCTCATAAATATTCATAGCTGGACAGAAGATGACTGATTTCAGACTGGAATTCAAAAAGATTACTGTGGGAAACATAGCTGTAATACAGTAAATGTAACATATTTTCAGTAGTGTGTAGGTGACAGGTCTGCTTTAACCCTTGATGGTTAAAGCCTTGTTTAGTTCAGGATATAAATGGGAGTTAGTGGAAACGCTGATTCACGGTTTATAGGATCATACACAGTCACATGACTTCCTGTTTTAAAAAAAAATTAAATCTGATCTATTACGGCATATGAAGCGTTATCTGAAAGTAATGAATCAAATGGTTTGAAACATTAAACAGTCCAGAAATTATATTGCTATAAATCTCGCAAATTTGTCCCATAAAATACAGGTAGGCTACAGTCATAGTGTGATTATAATCCATCATATTAGATGAACTGTGATAAGGTCAGACAATGACCTTATATGACTGTGTATGCGAACATTTTCTGACCACGCTAATTCCGTTCAGCATGAGCATCAAACGCCCAGACCTTTCAGAGTTGGCGACATATACCCCTAATCTTATGTTCTCCCTGGTCTTCTCACCTCGCTGGCTTTAATCCTGTTAGCTGCGCTCTCACTCTAGGGCACAGGTAAAGCTTACTTTAATGCCTCTCTCCCCCTCTCTTGTTTGCTTTAGTCCTCTCCCCCTCCCACTCTCTAGCTTCTTAGTATCCTGCCCTCTACTTAGGCCTCCTTAGTACTAGTGGATTGATAACTTACTGCACTTTATTTCTACTGCCCTGTATGCCTTGTCCTGTTTTGTCCTATGCTCTACTGGATTAATGGTTTACTGCATTCTGTTATTGTCAAGCCCTGTAGGCTGTGTCCTGCTTTTGTTTTGTGCTGTTTTCCCCCATGCTTTATGTACGACGCTGCGGACACTTTGTGGTACCTCATAGATAAACGGTAATAATAATAAAAACCTTTAATATGCATATATTTTGTTGGCCATTTATTCATGGAATGGTGATAGAAGCTGTATAAACAAAAGTACACAAGTACCTTTTTAAGGTTTAAAAACATCTGCTTGCTGATCCTTCAAAAGGCCAACAGATGACTTTTAATTAAAAGTTCTAATGCTCTGATTAGATATAGGTTGGGTCTTGCTCTGCCCACTGCAAACTAGCTTACATGATAGCATCTAGACAATAAATTAACAGTTACTTGCATTATTTTATTGCTCCTAAAAACTGGAAACTTTTACAGCATTTGACAAATTAAGTGGCTACCATGTAAAGTCATTGCATGATAAGCTGTGACTAAAACTGCAGTTCTTGAGTTCTAATAATTATTTGGTCTAAGTGATGATGATTATTACATTTACTGACCTGTGATCCTGTTGTATTTGTGTGCAGTTTATTTTAGGAGTCGGCTTAGTTATTCTCGTGATCAGTACCTACACTACTGTGACCGTCCCAGAAGAACCATCGGTGCAAGTCAAGTCAGAGCTGCTGGGAAAAGAGGGGTTGCAAGACGGAGAGATGGAACTGGAACAAAACATTCCCAAAATATCAGGTGGCGTTTACAAAGCCATGTTACTACAGTTGTTGACGCAAACATTCTATACACAAACACTGTATATACTACACTTCTTCAGCTGACAACACATGGGCCTCTTCTGTCACCCAGTCTGGCCAAATTATAAAGTGATTCTGGCGTACAAACACATGTTGCCAAGTTCGACAGATCTGACTGGTCTTAATGTAACACTTGCCAACTGTTTCACAAAGCCTGTCAGTGGGGTCTGCAAAAGAACCTGCAAATAGCGTTCATCTGCCGACTGGACTTATGGTCATACCCGCTAATGTTATGATTTTGTTATGATCATAATCTGTCATCAGGATAATTTTTGGGCCAGACAAATTAAGGTATTGGGCTCATTTTCTGACACTGCTGGCAGCAATGGTATGTGTGGCCAGCATTGTTTTCTGATTATCTGTGTGTAAAAGTACATTTGTTGATCTTCCACATTGCTTTCCAGAAAAAAAGGAAAAAAAAACAACTCTACTCTTTGTGCTTTACCCCTTGGGGAACGTCCTGTCCTGTCCATATCATGCTCATATACAGGAGTCTGTTGTGTGTGTTTATATAGCGTGTGCAATAAGTTGCAGGATCATGGCATTCCTTGTTTTCTGTAGTTTATAATAGTATGTTTTTACTGGCGTATTACACTATAGCTAGAATAGCGGGTATGCTTATTCCACCATATTTTGTGTTTGAATATACTGCATATAATAGAGAAGTGGTTTAATATATTTGTCTGTATTCAGCACAGAAGACAATTTGAGGCATCAATTGTTAATATAAATTATTTTGTTTAGGGTGTTTTCACTTTAAAAAACAATTTTACTAAACAACTTCTCTTCCCAATAAAATAATAGTACTTTGTAATCTAGTATTTTTCTGTATTTAGCAGAGTCCCAGTGCTTACACTTATACCATTCGCCATATTTAGTACGGTCCCAACGCTTACGTATAGCTATGACCCGCTGTGTCAGATTATTCCTGCTGCGAGGAGAGCTAAGCAGCAGCATAGGTTGTTGGCAGAGGGTCCCAGCTATCTGTAAGTGCTCAGACCCTGCTAAATAAAGTGAAAGTACTATTTTTGGCAAGTTAGGTAGTTTTAAAATTATTGGAAAAACTCATTAAGCTTCAGCCTGGTCAGATTCAGAGGCTTAGGGTACATCTTCAACATCTCATCTGAAATTGAATTGAGCATATGAATACATGGACATTTAGCTGCTGCACATGCTGTATAGACCTTGGGCACTATAATATTTGACCACTAGACATGAACGCAATTTGTATTTGATACTCCTCTTCACTACACAGGAAATTTTGAATAAAAACTAATAGAAATCAGAAATGCTCCAAAAGCCTAGAGCTCAAGAGAAGTAGCACTGTGTAGCTGGTCAGTCTTGAAAAGCTGATATAGTCCTTGGAAATAAGATGCAAATGACAATTATGGATTGCTGATGTTTGCTCTCGTAGTTTTCAGTTTTGACTTTCTGACCCCTAGTAAGATAATTCATACAGTAACTTTTTTTGCACCCTCAAAAATCTTTATTCAAATTTCAGACTATTTATTGTTGCAGGGACCATATCTATTTTTTTTTATTGCGTTTCCAAAAGAAGACGGGGGGGGGGGGGATACAGAAAGCAAAAACGGAGAGTGGACTAAGGGAAAGACAACAGCCCGATAAACAGCAGTAATTACACACAATAGGTTAAGGACAATCCAAAGTATGAGAGTATGACATGTTATGACAATATACAATTGAGATATCTGGGAGTAAGTAGGAGAAGCGAAGGAGAACCGACCAGTCCTTGAGTGACCTGGGCTCTAGGCCAAGATTCACAAAAAATGTTAGAGACCATAACTTATATCAGGCTTAATTGTATTGTTTGTTTGTGCTAGAAGATCTATAAATAACCAGAGATTTTTTTCCCCATTTAAGTTTTGAAGTCTTTTCATGGCTAATCTGTAATGTGTTTTCCTGCATGGTGAGATTAGACTTGCATATAATTCTAATTACTATTCAAGCTGTTCATACAAGGACAGGGAAGCGATATATGGGGCATTGAGGATTCTTCTGGTTCAGGATCAGTGTTTGTGATCTTGGCTTTCCAGCTGCTTCCTGAAATTGTGCTGAAGAGAGTGCGGAAACTGAGGTCAAAGTTGTTACCTGGATATCCTCAAATAGTCCTTAGCTAAGGTGACCACAAGGGAGAATTACTTGTGTCCTGTTTACCAGCACTGTCCAACAGCAATTTATTTCAGGGTAATGAGTTATCTCTCTCACTATTGTATATAAGCTTGTATATATTCTCTTATACATTGCTTCCTCTTTATTATGTCTGTATTACAAACACAGGCCAAAATTAGCATTCTAGCTAGAATGCTGTTATAAGGAAGGTGACATCCTTTTGGAATTAATACATCTTAATGCCCTATTTGTGCAGGCCCATTTGGTGCTATAAATCTGGTGTTGCAAGTGGGAGTGGCGTATAATACATGAAAAGACTGTTCTTTCAAGTTGTGCTGGCAGTGAAGGGGCTTGGAAGACCAGCATTCTTAATTAATTGACCAAGCGGCAGTATCGCCACACTTGGCGATGCTGAATTCCCCACTTTGTGTTGGGCAAAATTATATCCCAGACTACCTTGCATAAAAACTTTTAAAACATTTTTTTACATTTTCGGTTTGTTACAAATGGTATATTTTATTCTCTAGTAAAAAAAATGTACATGTCTGTATGACATTTCAGTGGTAGAATGCCAGCCCAGAACAGGACAGCTATTCACTAATGACCACAATGATGTGCTTCGTCCAGGTGTTGGCAGATAGTCTTGGTGCAGGCTTGAGGCTTTTGGTGATGTGATATCACACTGGAAGAAATGTTACTGCGTAAACTTCCATTTTCACAATAAAGACTTAAGGTTTAGGCCCGTACTGTACATATCTCAGAACACAGACAGCCATCGCTTATAAACTTGTACTACTATTAAATAATTTGGGATAGTCTTGACTTTCTACACACTGTGGGGGCAGACATTCTGTGGACTGAACCAGTCTGTTTGATAATAAATGTATAATCGGTATACACCAGTTATATTCATTGTGCATTAACAAGCTGTGTTCTCATGATTAGTGATGGTACATAATATTACTCTGATCAACTATCAGTATTCTGTGGTGTTAGAGAGAAATTGGTCCTTATTGGCATATACTGATCATGAGGCCTCTAGTGAGAGATGCCAACAAAGAGGTGATTATTTTTATGAATGATGCATGTTAAATAAAATTAATGAACACATCATATAATTATTCTGTAAACTTTCAGGTTGAGTTTTAAAAAGTGGAGGTAACGGGTACAATTTCAACACAAACATATTGCCTCATTCCCATCAGCTTATGTATATATCCTGCATGTCCGACATAGTACGCAGCAATATATTATAAAGTGACAGATTTTACATTACCTATAACATGCATATTTCACTATAGATGTTGTGGGCCGTCGCCCTGCAATACAAAGAGAATAAAAGTAAATGTTTAACAGATGGTTCCCAACAGGCAGTGTTAATGTCCTGAAGTTGTCTTACCCTGGTAAAGAGTGAAACTACATTTTTTTTTCCCACCTGCTTATCTACTTTTTTATGTTATCTCTGCTAGGTAAACTGCAACATGTTCCTTATTACCTTAATTTTGCAATGTTGCAGAAATGTGTTTAGTAGTTCAAGCCACTATAGAATGTGATCACAAGTTCATCATGTTTATTTGATGACTTGTTCTATGTCCTTAGTCCAGAAACCCATCGTGGAAGAACCGGCTGATGACCGGGACAAACCCAAGTTACCTCCAAAGAAGGTAGACCAAGAGCAGCCCCAGATTAAAGGGCCTATTGATGTTCCACAGAAGGAGGAGGAAAAGAGGAAGCAGGAGGAAGTACAGCTTGACCGGCCTGATCAAGGTATCCTGGGCTAAACATGACTTTCACTGTGCAAATGACATAACACAACTTGCCTAAAAGCAAGCTATTCTTACCTAAAACAGTTTGCCCTGCACTTTGATTTTAGGTATTGTAGGTGGAGACTTGCAAAGGACCTGCTTATACCTTAATTGTACATTCTGCCACATGACAATGCCATGACACTTATACAAGGAATGAATCTGACTCTTGACGAGAAATTGGTACTTTGGGATGCCTTTATACACATTGATGGATGTTATGTTGCCTTGATACACCTTGATGCTCTCTCTCTCTCTAACTTTCATTCAGTATACAGAACACTACCTCTCTTTCTTTCTTTTTTCTAGGGGCTAGAGCACTGTTTTGAAAACACAGTTTACTGACGCTTCTGTATGATGCATTATTCTGAAGTTATAGTAGTCTGGAGAGGGGTAATAGTCAGGCATGTGTTTCCTATAGGCAGACAATGAAACAGTAACATCTATAGGCTAGGCGTTATCCATGGAGGAACAAAAATAGAATCAAAATGGTGCCTTTTTCTAATGGAAAGGATGATTGTATTTAACTTTACACAACATGTGACCTTCGGAGGATAACCACCCCTTTTTAATGTTCTGTCTCCTTGCTCGGCAGGCATTGCAGTTCCGGTTGGGGAGGCTCACAGACATGAGCCTCCTGTTCCACGGGATGAAGTAGCTGTAGATATACGGAAGGACCATGAGGCGTCTGAGGAGAAGCAGCTCCCAGATGCTGAGCTTGATGATGCTCAAAGGAATGGGAAACTGGAGGAACAAGTAGATGTTAAACTTGAAGAAAAAGAGCAGCTTCCTGCTCAAAAAGAAGAGCATGAACAAGCAGCACCTCAGCAGCCTCCCCAGGAGGAAGGTTTACCCAACAAGGAGCCAGAGAGAGACCAAGTAAAAGAAAAGCAGGATGCTCAGCCTCCAAACAAAGATCTGCAGGTAGACAGGAAAGCAGAGGATGCTCCTGTAGATGTCAAGAAGAATGGAGAGGTTGTAGCAGAAGACAGAGAGATAATCGATCTTGCCATGGCTGAAAAAGCTCTAGAAAAACAGCTCAAGGAAGGTAAGGAGCCTATATATAAAAAAAAAATGACATATTAAAGGGAGCTTATGTCCAATATTTGTTTTGACCCAATAAACTATTTTGGAGTTTTTTTTGCAACTGTAAAATGCATTTAAAAAAATAAATCTACCTAGACACATTTTCTACCAATAAGTCCCCCTCGAAACAACTAGCAGAGCACAAGAGGTTAGGTGTCGAGGAGCCCCAACATTCATGTTATACCTCCTCTGCACCACATTTATGATTTATCTTTGTCTCGGTGGAGGTATTTGTAGTTCAGGGCTGCCGACTCCTCTTGTCCAAAGCACTAGTTTAGATTTCTATAGGTAGAAAATGAACCATTGCTGTGTAGCAGTAGAGGGGGTAAGTATCTTATGACCAGTGGAACCCTGCAATTCAGCTAGTTTTGTAGTGGGGACTTGCTGGTACAAAATGTACCAAGTGTGGAGTTCATCTTTAATGTTACCATCAAGGAGAGGCTATATTACTGTTAATAGATCTGAAAGGACTACTATATAGTGCAGTGATATAAAGGTACTAGATTGATGTAGATATGTAATCTGGTGTTCTGAGCTTGGTGAATGCCTTGCAGCTGTCTAGCTGGGATTGGATGTATATATGATTTTCAGAACTACAGCACTCATGCGATTATATCCTGGTCACAAAAGATGCAATTTTGGTTGGTCAGTATGACCAATTTGACCAGCCATCGTATCATGTGCAGGTTCCTAAAATTTGCTATGCTCATTCAAAGTCTGTTTTATAGAGCCACCTACGCCATTCAGGTTAAAACCACTGTTTGGCTTTTAATCACCAAAATAATTTACTTCTGTAATTCCCAATAAATGGCATTAGGCAGTGTCACATGTCATGTAGTTGAGGTCACGTCAAGTAAAGTATCTGCGTTATTGGGGCCTGGCTTACTCGCTAGAATCCACACCCTCCTCCATGCAAATAGCATTGGAATAAAAAAAATTGTTGGGAATATAAAAGTCTAAATTGGGTAGTCCTGTCTACTGAGAAGCTATATAGTAGGAATGAAGGTGGTTGTAGGGAGGGAATTACATCTGGGTCCTCTTGTTAAGGTTAATTTGGAATAAAACACATTTTATATAAGAATAATGCCAATATTTCAGCACAACCAACTTAAGCCCTCTGTGTTTTAATAATACTGTAAAGCATGCCTACTTTGTATGGCACCACAGAAATGTTACACATTGTTCATAAAATCCTCCAGAAAAAGTCAGGACGATAGTGAAGATTGACAGTCTAAAGATTGACTTTGCGATATTACCAAAAACGCAATGTAAACAAAGGCCTGTTGCTTTTAAAATTGTTCTCTTTACCTTTTTGTACTACTGCTGCACTCTATTGAAATGTCTCTATTCTGTCTGCATAATTCCCATCGCAACAAAGTTGGCCCAATAACAATCTAACAACTTTGTTTTTGTGTGGTTTGATACAGTTATCACACTCAAGTCAGATGGACTATGATATATTTGCATATCGTTGAAGCAATGCAGCACCCTAGTTTTAATCAGCAGAGGAAGCCACTGCAAGGCGATATTTGATAGTAATGTGCAGATTTAATGAACGTTACGACTGCATTTTAGTCCATTCCTACACACCTTCAGTGTCCTTAATCTGATCTGTCACTGCCTTTCCAGATGAGAAGAAAGAGCAACCACCTGCCGACAAAGAATTGGAGCAGCGTGAAGTGCGAGATGCAGAGCTCAAGGCAGTGGACACCCAAGAAGGTTGGTGCTGTTCTGTGTGTTTATCCTGCCATAGTGAGAACGTTTATGGATAGTGAAGCATGTCTTCTGATCATGCAGTTTCAACCATGTAGAATATTTCTTGAGTCAGTAAATGTATACTATTTTAGTATTTATTTTATTCAGGCCCTACATTGCATTGCACCATAAGTATTTGGAACTCTAAACGGAAGTTTCAGCTTTGCAGTGAAAAACACATTTTATAGGTGTTAAATGTATAGATGTTTTCATGGATATTACTATACTTTCAAAACATTTTGTGAAATATTTATTTAACTAGTGCAAAAGAAAAAGGTGCTGCACCTGCAGCAGCCAAACAAATTCTTAATTCAGTTTATAAAATGACTGCAAATGTCAGATGTGTTGCTGTGGGTTATAGCATGTTTATTTGTTTATCTATGTGTGCCCATTTGTGTCTAGATGGAAAGGTTATTAATAAAAAGTATTTGACTTCTTAGTAGACCGTTTGCATCTCTGGTAAATCGGAGAGAGCTTATCTTCTCCATCCTGGGGAGAAGTCCTAAACATTGGAACTTAATTTTCCTTTGTGTTGATGTGATCAATTACCCTCCAGCTGTTCAGTCACTCATAACCAAAGAGTGCAGAGCTGAGCCACTCACTAAAGCTGTACACCTACATACCTGTTCAGAATCACTACTGACACTCTGATTGCAGTGCAGAGCAGATCTGCTGAAACGCGCTTGTACTTCCAACATTGACCGTACACACGTGACTATGAAGATCATTGTTCAACCCGGTTTTCACCTTACCGTATCCAAATTAATCAGCCTGCATTTTACTGTATCTGGGCAATTTCACACAGTCTCATGGGTGGGAAGATCAGAATTCTTGATGCAATATTGTGACCTATCACTCTCTTTCCCCCTTATACGCTTTCCTGGGACCTTCACAGCTGAGCTTAGAAGGCTAGCAGAACGTAAGCATGTTTACACAATGCATGTGTGTGGGTGCGATCACCAATCAGTCTGCTTAGTTTTGATTTGCTGTGAGTGGTGCGGTTTCCTAACAACATTTGTGAACCACATTATGTAGAAGAACTAACTTTTGTTTTGTTTTTTCTAGTTTTGTTTCTCAATCCAAATAGTTTTAGACATGTGTACTACTGTTTGGCTGTAGTGTTTAATTAACTATTCAGACCTATTAAAGGTTTTTTTTCACCTTCAAATGACTTCACTGTATTAGTACTTCTTGTCCTCCATTAATGTCATAACTTTGGGAAAGATATTGTTATTGGTATTATCTTTCTAGCTTCCTTCTCTAATTTTCACAAAGGCTGCTTAATAATTCAAGCAAAATTTCTTGTTTTTATTGCTCTTGGATATGACATAGATCAACTATGCCCTGTGCTGTGGATACAGATGCATCACAGATTCTGCATCATATGCATGGGCAACAAAAATACCTCTGTATCCGAGATTTAAAGACAGAGGGAACATACAAATCAATAAATTTGTCATTTGAAGGTGGGAAAACCCTGTTGACATTTCACCAAATACTATTATATGATTGATTACTCTAGCATAATAGATTTTTGCTTTTGGGTATTTTTCTATCCTGCATACACAGAAGCTGGGAAAGTAGAGTTGCTGGACCATGCAATCTTGTTGCAAGTCATCAAGGAGCAGCAAGTGCAGCAAAAGCGTTTGCTAGACCAGCAGGAGAAGCTGTTGGAGGTTATCAAAGAACAGCACATGGAAATCCACCAGGAGCAGCAAGGTGAGTCATGTCCTGAAGAATAAGGTATAGTTTTCCAGATGGTTGGTTATGTTCCCTCCTTAGGCAGGGCACAGGCTGACTCCTCCTCCTCTCTATAACACATCTGCTGCCCTTTTCCTCCTCTATTTTCACCGGTGCCCTGCATAACAGGTGGCCAGAGTCTTGGCACCTGGCTTTAGTTTGTATTTAATTTAATTTTATGTATTTTTATTAGATTTCTACTGAGAAATCCTAAATTCCTCCTTGGAGTTTAGATTTTATAGTTACTAAGCCGAAATCTTAAGTGGGGTTGGGATTAACTAAGGATGGATTAGTTACAAAATTGAATTCACACTCAAAACTAAATGTTTAATTTTGGGTAGTTACACTTTGATATGATTTTAGTTTGAATAGAGGAAGACACAAAACACAACTCGAGTAGTGAAGGTAATTTTTAACTTACATTTGGCAGAACTCTAAAAGGTTTATCCACCCTAAATTAACCAAAGGTAGGTAGCCCTTTAAAATTCACCAGAGTTAGAGTTCAGTATAGCTCTTTCTTATTGGATTGTGTATTCTTTACTTGCACTGTATTCAAAGTGGAGCACACAATAAAATGTTACTTAATTGTGCAGGTGACAAGCCAGAAGTGCATGTTCCGGAGCATCCCAGAAGTAAAGAAGAAATTAAGGGAGAAGTAGCAGAAAAAGAGCAAGTCATTAAGAAAGAGCCTGCACTAGATTTGCAGAAGGAAGAACAGAAAAGGGAGGAAGATAAAATTGCCCTGCCTGCACCTGCGAAAAAGGCAGTACATGAAAATACTGAATTAGAGAAGGAAAAAGGTCCGGTTGATGCAGTAAATAATCAAGTAGCTGATGTCAAAAAGACTGATGATCATCATTTAGCTGAGAAGGTTGAGCCAGAGCAGAATGCAGCTTTGGATATTAGGCAAAAGGCTGAGGGAACCAAAAAGAAGCCCATGCAGGAATTTAATGTACAGAACCCGGCACAACAAGAGAAGGAAACAATGAAGAACCATAACAAAGGTCTCCTGAAAAACGAAGACAATATTAAACAGCCAGACGTACATAAAGCAGGAGAAAATGATGCCTTGATTCCGGACACAATAATCGAGGTGAAGGAGCACCCAGTCGAACATAAAGATAATTTGGCAAAGCTAGAAGTTGAAGGCTTAGAACAACAGAAAGCTGCTCTGGTTGAGAAGGGACAGCTTCAAGATGGACCAGCAGTTAAAGTAATAAAAGCTGATAGAGTGGACCAAGACCTGCAGAATCAAGGTCAAATCCTCAAAATGTCCAAGAAGCAAGATGATGGAAAGGAAGTGGCAATGCCAGCAGGAGCTATTAAACCTGCTGGGGAAGAAGTAAGAGAGGATAAAATAGATGGTGCTTTACCAGATAATGAGCAAGGCAAGCCAAACAAAGACCTGAAGCTACAAAATGATTTGGATCTAAGGAGAAAGAAGAGAGATCTTGGGAATGAAGAATACATGCAGAAAGATGGAGCTCATATAATTGTCTTCAACCATGCCCCCAACCCGAGAGTTAATGACCTCCATACAGCTCTAGAGACACATCTTAACGCGGCTGCTGAGGCAAGGCTGCACGTTGTGCACAGCCGACAAATCAAGCAGGTGGCAGAGGAAAAGAAGAGATGAGGGAATGCAATGACTTTGGAAAGTGGCTGCACATTAAGTAAAGCACACCAGGTGGCATCATTGGGCTTCTTTCTGATAGAGATTTTTCATACAGGGAATAATATGGAAACTGTTCTAATTCATATATCTCGGACAGCTGTGCTTTTTACTCTTTTGAACAAGCAAATATCCAAAATAATATAAAACTTGACACTGCTCACTGTGCAAACAAATCCATTAGGACCTACATTTAGCCCATAGGACACCTAGTGAAATAAATGGTTCTTAATGACTACCCTGTACCAAACATTACATACTATGTATGAACAAATGTCTCTCAGGTACTAATAAAAACATGTTACTTCTCTACGACAAATGTAGAGAAAAGCTCCTCGTCGTCACTATAATGGACAACAACAAATTTTAGGTTAAGCATTTAGTGAAAGTTCAAATGCTATTTGGAGGAGGCTAAAGTTTCCAAACTATGTGCCTTTTCCTTAATCTTGTCCTGTGTTATATTTGAAAGTAATCCGTCCATCCACCTTCATACATTACTTACAGTATAATCTGCTGATCTGTACTGGGCAAGTTGTAATGTGACCATTAATAGCCTTAAGAAGAGGGCGAAGATTGTGAGCCCAATATCAATAATTTCATAACATAGTGCAAAGAATGCAAACACTTTAAACAACTATCAAATCTCTTGGTTGCCTACTCTCCCAGATATTCCGGGAGAGTAGGCAACGTCTCGAATCTCAAATTTTTGGGAGCTCTCTCGGGAGACAGGGCAAGCTCTCAAATCTTGCCCGCTTCGTTTGTGAAGTGGGAGGGGCTACTCGAGTCATCCTGGCCCAGTCCCCTGCTATAATAGGTCGAAATTGGTTTTGTATTGCGGGGGGGTGGGCCTAATACTCCGATTATCATGGTCACGCCCCCAAGACACGAACAACTTTGTAGATTTTCCAGAGGGGTGATCTCCAAAGTTGGCAAGTATGTCAAATCTATATACAAGTTGCCTTATGTAAAAGAGCTACTAATATATAGAGCTGCTCAAAAATTTCTAAGTGGTTGGAACTCCAATCATATTTCCCCAGTTTGATGTACTATGAACATGTTTGTGACCAATTTCAAATGTTTGAAAACTAAAGGTGTGCAGGACAAAATTGTGGATGT
Organism: Mixophyes fleayi; assembly: GCF_038048845.1. Taxonomy (NCBI): domain Eukaryota; kingdom Metazoa; phylum Chordata; class Amphibia; order Anura; family Limnodynastidae; genus Mixophyes; species Mixophyes fleayi. Next base: position 77,193,044 of record NC_134407.1, read on the forward strand.
GAGGGGAGATATTTTCCTGTGTAAAACAGATTTCCTATCAGTAAACACAATGTGATGTTGCAGACAGCCACTTTTATCCTTCTTTATCCACTCAACTGTACAATAAATGTAAATGCAATGTGAAATTTCTCAAGACTTGGTAACATTTACATGTAGATTTGTGAATGTTATTAGTAGCCCTTTCAAATAAGGCAACTTGCATTTTAGGTTTAGGTGTTCTTTTACTAAATCACATATTAGAGCTTACATTAGTCTAATGCAGGTTTCTGATTGGTTGCTATGAATTAAAGCACTATGTGCTGCATGTCAAACAGTTGGACAGGTGTATTGTGCAAATTGTTCTGCATACTGAAAATACCATGTCTTATAAATGACAGTGCTCTCAGCAGTTGTTACTTTCTCCATTACATAAAATATTATTGTTTTTATGCAATATTCTCCATCTTAATACAGTCTCTTGTAATAGCACAGGTATTTGGTCTATTTGAAAAGGAAGTAAGAGCTATTCAAATCACATCTCTCAGTGATGATTGTATTTAGGATTTTCTCACAGATGCACATAGGGAACACAAGTTATGAGTGACTCTGAATAAATGGTTTTGCCAGATTTGCACAGGGAATTTGGACTTGTGATTGCATCTTGCATAAACAGTGTATTATGATGGACGCTCTTGTGTAGGCAAAGAGTTTAAAATATCTACTAAGCTATTTTTTTTTCTGTGGGGTGGGGGGAAATAATACATTCACATAAAAGTTGTGTGTTTTATTTTTTTAGCATTTTTTAACTTCTGTCGTACTTCCACAAAGTAACACCCCTTCTGCATTCAGTGAAAACTATTCACTTTTCATGTTTTGTATATACCCATATTCTTAGACTTTCATATCTACTAACCTTTGACGGGGACATGCCTACAACATGTCATGTCCTAGACTACTCTTGCTTGCTTTTTTAATATTCTGATGCAGTGCTTTTTGCACTATAAATTTATAAATAAATAAAAAATTCTGTATACATCGCCCGCTGGTCACCTTAGACATACCAGGCATTATCATGCACCGAGTACATTAATTGTTCAATTTGGCTACCATGTCCAGCTTCATACTGAGCTATGCTCACTCCCTGGGTAATTGAGGGTAGAGTTACAGGCTAGATTGAGATGCTTTTATAAGAATAATGTGTTTCTAAACATGAGACAGCTGTTTCAGACTAGCTAGGGGTCCTACATATGTAGTCACCCACTTTTAGCTGTTTGCCTGTGATGTAGTTTCCTAATATCAAAGTAATGGTACATATATTCTATAGTGCTCCCCTCTCTGGCAAGTGGTGACATTCACCCATGTTATTACAAACGCCTTCAAACTCCTTTTTTCTTTTATTTTGGGAGAAAAAAAAAAATAGGTCAGGCCCTCATAGAATGTATTGGTTATCTGAATGAACCTGATCCTTATGGAGCCTGCTCTGTTACTAGACAAAAGGAACAGATACACTGTGTCCAATATACAAGAAAGCCTAAGGTCTGTTACATATTGGCATTGCAGTAAACGCAAGTGCAAGCTGCCTCTGATAACTAACAAATACACTACGGGTCTGCACATGTGTCCAAAATGTGGCTCACCTACAGAACATCTTGTTTGCTATGTGCTGCGTGTGTTTGCAAATGTGTCCAGAATACAAGCCCCACTTAGCTGTACCCATTAATTTCAATAGGGCATTTTATTTCACTTTTTAAATAAAAATTGATTGATTTTCACTTGAACCTTTTTGGTTCCAATGTCACATTAAAAGGTCTGACATGATTTATCCTGATTTCAGGCTTTACATCATAAACACTTGCATTTTCTATAATAGTGTGTAGACTTTTCTTATGTACATTGTATGTGTCGCTAAATATTGTTCAAGCAGTCCCTCTAAAACGTGGGACTTACAATAATATACACAAAACATATAACTACCTTCCAGCCACTTACACAGATCTGCTATGCATTTATACTGTATGAATAGATAACCATATACACGTAGCACACCACAGCGACAATGACACTTATATCAGGAAATATTGCCGTCAGAGGAATAGCTTCACTTAAGATATATATACTCATTAAAATATAATTTATATAATTATAATAATCTTCACTGCCACTGCAATAGAACCAGAACAGTTGTTCTCCCTATTTCCAGCATGACACTAAAAAAACAAAAAAAAAAAAAACACACACCAGGCTACACACATTTATTCCAAACTGACAAATAACCACTTCAGTACCTGTGCGGCACGAACACACACAAGCCACTTCTAGGACCAGCAGAGGAAGAATGCTCAGTTATGGCTGACAGCAAAGGATACTAAAGTAACCAAAATATATTCCTTTATAAGCGCTTCCCAAGTAATGCTGCTGCAATATACAACAGGGTGTCCTCTCACCCTAAATTGGTACAATCAATATTATTTGTGCCTATATCTCAGGTGCATTACACATACGACAAAGAAATTTAGCCTCTTGCATAACATGTAGGTATAAGAATGCAGGCATGGCTAAATAAATCATACAAAATATTGTTGAATAAGTTCTTAATGCTAGATAGTCAATTGTAATGTCTTTTCTATCCACCGATTAGGTTGACTGACACACACACACTCCCTCTCTCCCTCTCTCCAAGCCTCTCACTGCAGCTATACAGTTATACCTTGTGGCAAGGTGTCTCCTTAATTTCCTTAGTTTTAATACACCGCATGAGGAATTTAGAAGCTTTAGTGTTTTCCACACTGGAGCAATAGCCCCTTTGTAAATGCACTTTGTGTACATCAGTCAATTCACTACAATAGGTGTAAACACACTCCGCTGTGGGGATTTTTTTTCTCCTTGGGCCACTCCTTAATGATCTCTGGCTTTTTCAACATTGTAAACGTAAGAAGAATAAAAGCAAGAACGAGATCTGGTGTGAAACCCTTACAAATACACACTATTTTTATTCTGACATGTATAAAAATATCATCTGATAAAACAAAGATGTTCAAAATAGAAATCCTAATGATCAGCAAGTGCTCTCCTATTTAGATATACACTAAGACCTGGGATGCGACAGCCGTCTGACACACCTGATTTGGAGGAGTTTGTCACTCGCAATATCGTTCTTGGTCATGGTGTTTCAAACCTCCTGGGTTCTTTGTCAAGGAATATGTGATACTCTAATTGGCAGTAGTTAAATACATTGGTCAACCAATCAGTGAATGAAGAAAATAATTAACTATAAAACATTTCTTACAATATAATATCACATAAAATATGTATTCTCAGATTTATAATATATAATTTACTTACACTTAATGTACTTTACATAACCACCTCACCTTTATAATCAGATTGTGAAGTTTCAAGAGTCATACACTATATGAAAAAGTGTTTCTCCCTCTATCTGTTTTTCCCAGGCTCAATCGCCACTTAATTTCAACCATCCCGTATTATTTTAATATTGAGGATCTTATAACATTTAATATCCACTTTTACTGCCAATTTCCATAGAAACATACACACCCTCACTTTCTATTGGTGTGTTTTCATCCAGTTGCTATGGAAACTCACTATCAATGTGCTCCATCTCCTATTGGTCTTTAGGCCGTGTCCCTAGTCTTTACTTGGAAGTAATGATTCCTATTCATTTTATAGCATAAGTTCTGGTACATATTTAACCGGCCAGTTAAGGCTTTCAACAACCATAACAACATTTGTGGTGGTCGAGTACTGATGGAATTTCCTTCCCCTACCTTGTCCTCCAGACACGAGTCAGGTTCTTTTTTTATTCAGACATCCGGTGGTCAGGAGATAAATACTTCAATGAGAGGGACAAGGATTGGTCAAATAACTTGGGTTTATTAATAATGCGGTAAAGATAATTTTGGTAAGCCACCGCGCCACTGACCCCTTCAACTCAATGGTAATGACAAAATATTAATTTGATCAACATAGAGCACAATAGCATTTAACATATAATAACAATAAATCAATTTTCAGGTAAATCACATAACATTAACATCATCTAAAACATTTGGTGCACGTGGTTGGGGCCCATAAATTACTTTTTCACGCCAAATATACTGATGATCTTTTGTATTGCACGGTCTCTTTTGTGTGTATTCACAGACCTCTCTATTTTCTCTCCTCTCACACTGTCCTCAGTACATAGCTCAGTCTGTTTAGTGTAATGTCACAGATCTCTATACTACTTATTTGTTTTCAGTACTTTCCTTTTTACTCACACCTCTCTTTGGCTCACTTCTTATCTTCTCTTTTTACACTTACTTCACTTTTAATCTGCTTATATATCACTTTGTCCGATTTTCATTCTGTCCCTATTTTTCTCTCTCAGTCTATGCAGACACAGGGATCTCTCTCCCTCAGAAGTCTAGAACTTTCCTCTCCCCACTGCCTTCTGGGAGTTCACAGTTATTACCAATGTTAATGGACTTGTTGCTATGCCACACACTCCTCCTACCTGTTACTCCCGGCAACCATCAACCACTCCCAACTGTCACTTCTCCCTCAAGAAACATTTTTTTTTTTTTAAATCTTTATAAACACTTTTAACAATTAACAAATTAAAAACATATAGATACACCCCAGGGTACTCAGATTTTGGGGCACCACACATTACTGTCGTGCAGGAAGTTCTATTCTCCTTTCATCTCCCTATTTTCCAACAACTAAAGTTTATCGGCATTATGTTATGCCCCAAGTAGACATCGCAGAGTCATTAATCATATGGCAAAGATTCAATAGAGAGTCAATAGACTCTTTGAGATGGACTCCTTTATATATGGATCTGGTAACATATATATTATATAGTACACAAAATTATGTTACAAATATATTTTGATTTCCTTTACGAGTCTAGGTAAACAAATGTTAATTCCTGACTTGAATACTCCAATTTGTGTGCTAATTGCTGAATCCTATGATTCTTTATATATCTTATTTAATTCAAGTATTTTTATTGGTATTTCAAAAATACAAACGTACAAAGAAAACAAAAATTACATGAAAAAAAACAATCACAAATACAACTCAAGCAGGAGAGTCGTCAATGTAAGAACATCACAAAATGACATCAGTGCTAATCACGTTAAGGAGTAAGAACCAATTATGCCCATGCATAGGTATCTTATTTCAATACCAACGCGACCACGCACCCCCCCCCCCCCCCCCAAAAAAAAAAAACAGGGCCTGCATAGTTTACCCATGGGCTATAGTGGCACAACTAGACAATGCATGCATGTGACAGAGTGAGTGACATTTAACATATGACCCAGGGGGGATCCGCACACTTAAATATTCGAGGCTCACCATCTCGGAGGGATAAGTGCGTATGGAGACTCAAGCCACCTAAACCATATAGCCTCAAATTTCTTTACAGCCTGTCTGTTGGTATACACAATCCTCTTGCGCCCAATAGTAGTGTTGACCAATGCTTTCCAATTTTTTATTGTGTGAATTGCTGGAGCCAACCATAATCTCGCTATATTGACCTAAGCTATCATATACAATTGAGAAATATGCAGTTGTGTCATCTTGGTGACCTTGCCCTTCAGACGCAGCCCAAATAAACAAGTGGCTGGTGACCGAAGAGGGCCCTCAATTCCAGTTCTTTGAATACAATGAGTGACCATATGTCAGAAAGTTTGAATGTGGGGGCTTTCCTAAAGAAGGTGCCAATTTCTGAATTGCATTTTGGACAATTGACAGTATTATCAGAAAGGAATTTTGCCAATAGGGGTCCGGTAAGTCCTATGTAAAATAAAGACTTGTATTTGTTGAAACTTTAAGGACGCTGTGTAACCACTAAAGCTGTCCAAGACATTCCCTCAATCCTTATCAGTAAGAGGACCTATATCAATTTCCCACTGATTTCTCAGGTCATCCAAATCACCTTTTGTAGATTCATATAGGATATGTGAGTACATATGTGAGATTAAACCCTTTACAGGCCCTGTAGTTGCTTTCTCAGTGGGGCTATAACAATTACCGGTGGTTTCCCCTTAACTTGTGTTGTTATAGCATGCCGCAGTTGAAGGTAAGAGAAGAACATAGTTCTGGATATGGAAAACTTCCTAGACAACTGATCAAAGGATTTGAGAACATCCATGTCTTATAATTGACCTAGAACCTGCACACCGCCGCTGTTTCCAATTCCTTTAATTTCTTTGTCCCCCAGATAGGTGTGCATGGGTCTGTGTCAGTATATACCACCATTTTATTACTAATTGTCCAAATCTTAATTGCTGGTGTCAGAAAAGGGGAAGCTTGAAACCCAAGTCGCCCCAACAACAACAACTGTAAAAGTGTGTGGTTAGCATTAAATTGGCGTACTAATTCCCAATGTAGGTCATCATAATCAGGATCAGAGACCCATGATTTAAGATGGGCCAATTGGGAGGCAATATAATATAATTTCAGGTTAGGAAGGGCAAGGTCACCAGAAGGTCTAGGCCTGTCCCGCGAGCTAAGCTTAACCTTGGCCCTCCCCAAACCAAAGAAACCAAATACTGATCAATGCTACGAAAGGTGGAAGGTGAGATATAAATGGGTGCTTGCACTATTTTAATCAAATTTATCCTGCCAGAGACAGAAAGCAGGAGCTTCCTCCGAACATGAATTTTTAATTTAAGATATTCAACCTGAGGCTGCAAGTTCAGCTCTACATATTCTGAAGGGGTATTAGTAATCCAAATTTCCATATATTTAAATTTGGGTGCCCATTTCAATTGGAGAGCTTCCAATGGTGTTAAGGGACATTCCCAACCCAATGGAAATACGCTGGATTTTTCGCAATTGATTTGTAATCCAGAAAAACCTTCAAACCTGTCAACTACCTGCAAAGTGCTCTTAGGGAGGCATCATGGTCCGAAAGGAACAGCAGCATATCGTCTGCGTATGATGTCGCCTTGTCTTCTCTGTTTGCTGATTTAAGTTCTTTAATTTGTTTATCAAACAAGCAAGAGGCTCTATTGTAAGTGCAAATAGCGCCGGGAACAATGGGTAGCACTGTCTAGTACCCCGCTCAAATTGTAATGTCTGAGAGAGATGCCCATTAACACACGCGTGCTACAGGGTGAGAGTACAGGAGTTTAACCCAATTTATAAATTTTGGATCCAACCCAAATTGAGACCGCACCTCCCACAGGTAGGGCCACTCCACCGAGTTGAATGCCCTGGCCGCGTCCAAGGACACCACAACCTCAGACTCTGAGGGAGGCAACCGCACTGCAGGAGAGTGAACAACCTTCTAAGATTAATAGATGTGAATTTGCTTGGCATGAATCCCGTTTGATCAGGATGTATCAGTTCCAACACCACCTTATTCAACCTCAAAGCCAGTAGTTTAGCCAAAACCTTTACATCAGTTGTCAACAGTGAGATAGGGCGGTAAGACTCAGGATATAACAGATCTTTCCATTATTAAGGCAGCACCACTATTGCTTTAGCCATAGAAGGGGAGAGGGAACAAGCTTCACAAAGCTCTCTACATGTGTCCAACAGTCTAGATACATAAAATGGGTGGTGGTTTTTACATAGTTCTATGGGAATGTCGTCCACACCAGGAGCTTTACCATTAGTGAATGACATGATAGCTGCATCAATTTCCTTCAGGGTGAATAATGAATCTAGATATTCCTTACTATCTATAGAAAGCATGGGGAGAGAGGAGGTATCCAAATATGCCTGCAAGGCACCTGAATCATACTGAACCCGAGACTTATATATATTGACATAGTAATTGTAAAATACCTCAACTAAATCTGGCATCAGAAACCGTCTAACCCCACTATCATCACAAATGACAGGTACTGCTGCGCCAGCCTTCTCCACCCTCACCAAATATGCCAGAAAACTCCCATTTCGGTTATCCTGAAAATATTGCACATGTTTTGAGAAGAGGAGCTTACGTTTCGATTTGTCAAAAACATAATAGACCCACTCTTTCTGTGCTAACTGCCATGCTCGCCTTGTAGATTCAGATCTACCGTTTATATATTGCATTTCTAGTAATTTACAAGTTCTCTCCAATTCCTCTTCTGTCTGTCTAGACAACCTTTTAATTTCTGCCACACTGGTAATCAGTGTCCCCCTCAAAAAGCCTAAAAGGCATCCCAGACTATCGGAGGGCATGCTGTCTCAGAGTTGTCTGTAAAGAATCCCTCCCCCTGAACAACCAATGTTGCTCCGTGCCCATCAGAGAGAGCCAAAAAGGATTCAGTTTCCATAAGGACTTACCCCTAGTAATAGCAAATTCGAAGAAAAAGAAGAGGAGAGTGGTTGGAGATTCCTCTGGCGTTATATTCTATTACACATACCACCGGCACCAGAGTGCGGGACAACAAAACCAGATCAAATTTTGAGAATGCAGACCCAGCTCATCTACGAGGGCAGAGAGGCAGAGGTAGATTAGTTAACTACACTACCCCATTCCTGCCATCTATTAACAGTATTATTCACCACGTTGTTAAAATCTCCCATACATGATAGGCACCTTTGAAAACATTGCTATGAATTCACCACATTTCTTTAGAACCTTGCTATTGTACGGTGAAGGTATATACACTGAGAGGAGTAGTATTGGAACCCAATTAATGACCGCTTTCATTAGGACATACCTCCCTCCAGAGTCCACCTAAAGTTTTTCTAGTGAGAAACCAAGACGCCTATGCAGAGCACAGACACCTCTCGTGAGTTGCTGGTGTGAGTAGAGGGATACGTCTTTCCCACCCACAATTTTTTTTAAAGAGTACTCTTTCACCTGTAAATGGGTCTGAAGTAGGCAAACAATGTCAGAGTCATGTTTCCTAATTAGACGGATAACCAGAGAACATTTCACACTATTATTTAAACCCCTCACATTCCATGAGAGAAGTTTCAACTGCCTATCAGACGCGCCAGTATATATACATAATCCACAAACTGTTGTCACAGATCCCCCAGGTCCCCCAGGTCCCCTTGCTCTGAAAACCTCACCCATGCAAAGCATACATCATCCAGTACCATTTTTAGCACACATAAACATAGGTCATATTTTTGTGATAACATAATAGTTACAATGCAACTGAATCTAATAAACCTTAACACTAAAGTCCACACCCCCACCCTGTATACTCCACCCAAAACTAAAGTATACCTTAATCCCAAACTACACAATTTAGAATACACGACAAACCAGCACACGTCCACCAGCCGAGCCCGCACTACTCAAGACAGCCCGGGTCCAACCATGTAGACCGCCTGCCAGCCAGCAGAGTAGAGAGGATAGATCTCAAAGGAGAGACAATAAAGAGAGAATCAGAAAGAAAAAGCAAGAATAGGAAGAAGAGAATGAAAAGGGGCAAACTGAGACCTAAGTCGGCCTTAAAGTCATGGGCCCTCCAGCCCATTATATCTTATAGTGGCCTTGATTAAGCCATATAAAACATATCAACAAGTATTAAACAGCATTGAGAAAATGAACATTAAAAGGTTAAATTATGTTTGATAACTCCAACACATGCTGCAGAGAAATCGGCTTCAAAGTGTCTTGAGGACAGGAGAAAGAGACAGAGAGTATTTATCAGGTATCATCTGTCAGCGGCCACCAACAGCTAGGCGATTAATCCAGGCCTCAGCCTCATGAGAGGTATTGAAGAAGGATGTGCGAACCTCTGAGACCACCCTCAGGCGGGCGGGGAAGATCCTAGCGTACGGAATCCGTAAATCCCGTAATCTTCTCTTACCCGGGATAAATTGGGCCCTACTTTTTTGTAGATCCAAAGCGAAATCAGGATACACCGTTACTTGTTGGCCATTGTATTCCACAGGATCCTTCTGCCTGACCAAACGCAGAACAGCATCACGATCACGGTAATGCAGGAGTTTGGCTATGAAAGTGCAGGGAGGAGCTCCAGGCGGAGGTGTCTGAGCCGGAATGTGGTGGGCCATGGACGAATCTGTGCCAAACAACTGAACCAGCCATTTCTCCAGGAAGGACTCTGGGGCAACTCCCTCCGCCTTCTCAGGCAGCCCTACTAGGCGGATATTATTGTGGCGTAGACGCCCTTCGATATCCATGAATTTTTGCTTGAACAGGGAAACTTGTGACTCCAGACCGTTGAACCTGCCCCTCGCCGTTGCAGAGGCATCCTCTTATGTAGATATGCGAGCCTCCACCTCATCCACTCTATCCCTGATTTTCTGCATATCATGCCGGAGAAAGGAGAGGTTGGCCTGCACCACCTCAGTTTTTTCAGTCACACATTTTTCAGAAGTCCCGATGACTTGTAAAACCTGTTTTAACGTGACCTCCGCGGGTGCCGGCGAGGAGAGTGGGGCTGAGGATTGTTGCACTTCTGAATGCGGTGCGTTTCCAGAACTACCAGTGGTAGTAGAGGAGCGAGCAAAATGCTCCAGTTTTCTCGCTGTCACTGACTGGCCCTGCTTGCTCATGATGTCAGAGATGTAGTATTAACGCACCCTGCAGTGATGTCGTAGCACAGATAGCTTACAGTCACGTATATATCCTAGCAACAAGCCAGAAGTATTTCACAAGTCTGTTTCTCAGAGTATATGTGGCTTTGAGTTGGGCTATAACTAAATAACTTGCAAGGTCACACAGGGTACAATGCAGGCTCTCAGCCATACATACAAGATAGTGAACTGTAATAATTCAGAATAGCATCAGCAGTGAGCAACCACAGGTCTTCTCCAGTCACCCAGAGGCTTGACATGCAATCTCTCCCAGTTCTGAACAATATGGCTCCTGCGGGAAGAACCGACGGGAGAAAAGAAAACCGGCAGCTCCAGACAGCAGCCCATACCCCCGGAGGAGCTCACCATGAAGGATCCGTGCCAGTCAAGTAATCGACTCAGCGGAGCCAGCCGGGGGGTCCGCCGTCACAGGAGGGAGCTTGTGAGTATCTAGTGGTGCAGGAGGGATCCGCTCCCATGCCAACTCTGCGACTGATTGCCAACTCGACAGGTGCACGAGCCGAGACCATCCGACACAGCCCGATCCAAGCAGAGGACACCAGCTAATGTTGTTTTTTATCCCCCTGTCCCAGCCCCACTCGCCGACTACCACTGCCCTCCACACAGGCAAGGCCCCGACGGGCAGGGTAGGTATTTCTCTCCCTCAGAAGCTGACAGCTATATTGTCGTGGGTGTACCGTGTCAGCAGGGATTCAGTTCTGGGTCCAAAGAATCGTCTTGGCCAACATTCAGGAGATTAGCAGGATATATGGGCTGGAGAGCGTGCAACTATGCTTGCTACTCCATGTTCGTCCAAGCTATTATATTCACAGACACATAACAGACTGCACTGAAAACATCAATCAACATCCTCATTAATAGCTCTAATCTTACAAAAAAGCATTTTAATTCAAAATCTATATTTAATCCATCTGGAGCCAAAGTTTTAAGTCTATAGATACTCTCCATTTCTGCTTTAGCCAATCTGGTCTTTAAATCTCTAATTTTCTCTTGACATTTTAATTCCACAAAAAAATGTAATAGAACCAACCGAACATTCATATTTTTTTTACAGTGTGCAGACAGGGACTCATTGAACATATATGGAGTATTAAAAAAGGTAATGTGAACCATTCAGACTTTTAAAGCTTGACTTGTTTTACCTATATACTGTTTGTCACAAGCACTCTAACATATAAATCACATTCTTTGAATGTCACCTTATGAAATCAGTATTTTTAATTTTGAAGCCATTTGTCAAGGATTAATATTCTGTAATTTTCTTTCAATCATTCTTGATGGTTCTGCATTGATAAACAAGTACTGCCATGATGAAACCCAACTGTTTAACTATGGTTCATCTTCTTATCTCTAGGTAACACACTCTGAACTATTTTGTCTCCCATATTAGGGGCCTTCCTGTAAATAAACTTTGGTCTATCTGATAATATTCTCTTTAGGGCTGGGTCACTTTTTAAAACATTCCAATATTTATTTACTTCACCCTCATATTTCCTATGCTGCCTATTATTCTGAGTAATAAATGCCACATCGCATTTCTGGTCTCCGCTTTCTTCCTTGGTTTTAAAAGTGATGACCTTTCCATTCTCTTAGGTGCACTTTCAATCAAGTTTTTAGAATATCCTTTTTGTAAAAATAGTTTTTTTTCATCAATAAAGTTTATTCTTTTCATACCTCATCCTCTGTGCAGTTCATTTTCACTCACATGAACTGGCCAGTTGGAACATGGTCCAGCCAGCTCCTGTGGTGATGGCTATTCGCACTAATGTACAAATTGCTGTCAGTCTGGTAAACGTCTTAGTATGAATTCTGTTGTTCTTTGTATATATTGTAAATTCATAAAATAGACGCTCTTCTGGCTAATGTCAAAAGGTAAGTTTTATGTTATAGTGGTTCTGTTTTAAGTGATCACAGAAGAGATTCAAATATTCTGTTTCCCCCTTTCATATAAAGATATCATATATATATTTGTGCCAGGATACCAGGTTTGGCCCCCCCATCCCCCACTCCTCCATATGTACAGATCTTCCCATACACTTATGAAGATGTTGGCATAACAGGAGACAAACCTGGTGCCCATAGCCATCCCAATTTTCTGCATGTAGATGCATGCTTCAAAATAAAAGTAATTATTTAGAATAAAATTAATTCACAGGTGACAAGCTCCTGCAGGATAGCTACAGCATTTTTTCTTCCAAAACTGTATGTTACCTGTCAAATTGTTTCCTCAAAAGACTTGATGGAATACATAACTAGTTGGGCATAGAAAAGAAAACACCTGAGGCTATATGATGTGACAACTCCTCATACTCAATGTATTTGAGTAAATTCCCAAGCTGTGTTCAAAAATAGAATATACAACAAGAGTAGAGTTATTAGGGCTGACACAGACTCCTTTGATATAACAGGTAACAATTTGTTTACTTCCTCTTTGGAATTAATGGCAACCATAATTAATAGGTATATACCAGGTGGGTCAATAAATCAGTGACTCCATTTCAAATGCAAAAAATAAATTGGTTATATTCTCAAGTCTGAAGTATCCTCCTTCCAAACTGAGCTTCAGTTTCTACAGTCATGGCCAAAGGTTTAGAGAATAACACAAGTATTGTTTTTTTTTTTTTTTAAGTTTGCTGCTTTAGTGTTTTTAGACCTTTTTGTCAGATGTTGCTCTGGTATGCTGAATTAAAATTACAAGCATTTCATAAGTGTCAAAGGCTTTTATTGCCAATTACATTAAGTTTATACAAAGAGTCAATATTTGCAGTGTAGAAACTTCTTTTTAAAGACCTTTGCTGGCCTTCTTGACACCAGGCCATCCTCCATAAGTCTTTGCCTTACTGTACGTGCAGATGCACTCGCGCCTGCTGCCATTCCTGAGCAAGCTCTGCACTGGTATTGTCCTGATCCTGCAGCTGAATCAACTTTAGGAGATGGTCCTGGTGCTTGTTGGAAGTCCGGAAATGAAGGGAATAGGTTTCCTAAATGAAATTTCCTGGTTCTTGTTAAGCCATCTATCCCCTCTGCTCTGGGATCTTTGCGATGGGCAAAAAAAAAACAGATTCAGTTTGGTATTTTGACCAGTCACCATTAAATCTATATTTGGTAGGCCAAATGTGCCCCCTAGCCTTTGGTGCTGGAATCCATTGCTGGAGTGAGCCATTTCAATTCTGAGATAGGTGTCCATTGGATCCTGCGAATACGTTGTATCCACCATCTGAGGGATTTTCTGACTGATGATTTCTTGATCCAGAGATTCTTGCCTGTAATTCCACGGTTTGAATAATTCTAGTTGTAGAGTTCTCATGTGCCACCTTGCCCACATTATATACATCCCTAGAAAACCAACACAATCTCCTATTGAGGGATCTTGTCAATTTATAATGTATTAAAGCAGACGTTCTATCTTGTCCATTCTCTCCTCTGAAATAGTCTTTGTATTCTGCTGTGTCTATATACAGACATAGTAACTGTAATCTCTATAATGTTATTAGGTGACTTCTCTTTGTTGATTATCCATCCATGATTCTGTAAAAAATATAAAAAAATACCTTGTCTGTTCTTTTTGGGGATGTTTCTTCTGATCCTCCGACACAAAAATAATTTTCCAGTTAGGGCCAGCCCATTACCCCCTGCTTTGTTAGTGCTGCCATTAGAAACACCAACACTTCAGTCTTGCAACATCTCCCAGAACATTTACCAAACGGTAGGCACATGAATTAAATATGGTACCCTAGAGCAACAAATCTGAGAAACTGATGGTGTTGGAATGCTATTGTGATATGTAGATAGACATTTTATAAATCTATGGACGTTAGCAAATGTCATACCTCCATTGCTTATCAGCATCTATTTATTTATATAGTGTCACTAATTCCGCAGCGCTGCATAGAGAACTCCCTCACGTCAGTCCCTGCCCCCATTGGACCTTACAATCTAAATTCCTAACACACACACACACACACACACACACACACACACACACACAAAGAGAGAGACTAAGGGCAATTTTATGACAGCCAATTAACCAACTAGTATGTTTTTGAAGTGCGAGGAAACCCACGCAAACACGGAGAGAACATACAAACTCCACACCGATAAGGCCATGGTCAGCAATCGAACTCATGACCCCAGTGCTGTGAGGCAGAAGTGCTGTCCACAAAGCTTTTATAATGGAGTTTACTATAACACACTTGTTTAACCTTCTTAAATCTTGTACTGTCCTGCTGGCTCCCGACTGTTTTTGTACCTGAAAAAGTTTGGAATAAAATTCTTTTGCTCTCTGACCGAAACTAGTGAACATACTTTTCCCCACAAGTGTCTGTAAACTGTTTGACTAATGCTTGTCTTTGCCGTAGGGAAATCAGAGTCCTGAACTTTATGAAATAACTGTGGGAGCAGAGTCATTGGGGGATAAATTGGTCTAAATTTTCTCTCTTTGCCTCTAGGACCACAAAATGACTAGGAACATTAGTTGCTGACTGCTTGAAATACCGTTTCTCAGTGCGATATTTTCTTCTCTAAATTTCTAGCAGAGGTGATAAGGTCTTTTTGAATCTTGCGGTAAATTGAGTAATTTATCTCTTGCCACCTTCTAGATCATTTAATCTATCTCCAAACAACAAAGACCATTCAAAACAAAGCATCAGCAATCTATTTTATGAACAAGGATAAGCCGCCCAAGACCGCCACCAAAGTGGTCTCCTAGTCATCACTATTGAAGCTATAGTTCTTGCTGACAATGTCCCCATATCTGTGGAAGTTTCATACAGAAAATAAATATCCTTGTTCAATAGTTTCCATACTTCAATAGGATTTCTCTATTAATCTTTTCTTGGGTATCCTTATACAAGGTTTCCATTCAAAATCTAAAGGCTCTTGAAACAGAGGCTGCTGCGATCTCAGATATAACTGCAGTTCCCATTAAAAACACTTTTCCTAACTATAGAGACCCTTAAAGGGCCTTCATCCTCCAATGGAATGGTAGTTTTTGTGGAGACATTAGCTACCACTGCATAAAGGTTTCGAACAAAATCCCACTTTTATGCTTCGCAAGAGTTCATAAGAGTACTACATAAATACTACTACAAATATAATAATAAAAAAAAAAAAAGACTTAAAAAAAACTCTACAAAAACAAGTAATGTCCATAGTAATGATGCACACGACAAGGTGTGTCTATTGCAGCCTCAGCATTGATTTTTCAGAAGCAGCTTGGGAAGGTACTCAGACACTAAGGAAGTGGATGAGTGACATTATATAGCTTTAGGTGCTTTCGCTCCTTTCTTTGCACAGCTGAGCAGGAGGTTAACCCTTTAGTTATGGCTGCCAGGAAGCCCAAAGAGGAAACAAAGCATAATTGGTACATTAAAGTCTTGTGCTACATAACTAATCTTAATATCATTCTTTGTTGCGTTACATATACTAAATATAATTTTTATTGTGATTCACTGTTCATTCAGTAGTTCCTGTCTCACAGGGGGATTGCGCTATGTGCATGCAGGCTGAGAAGGGGGCCTTCCAAAGCCTCATTACATCATGTCATGTAACTGGTTTCCATGGTTATTGCATGACACAGTCCAAAAGTTTAAATCATTAATAGCATCTTGAATCCTGACTCTAATGAAAAATGAGCCAAATGATATTTCCTCTTAGAGGTAAACCAGACTTTGTTTTTACAGGGGATTGCACCTTTTTAAGACTCCATCCTGGGTAATAGTCTATAAGCAAAGTTGGTGAGCTGTGACCAGTAGACAGCAGAAGCACTAGAGGTAAAAATCACTTCTACATACTGAGGACCAGAATGCAAATCAACTCATGACAGTAGAATGTTCAAACTTAAATCTTCTAATTATGATTTCCTTAGAGTCAGCTTGTCTTTGCATTAAAAACAACGTTTATGGTTTATTTTTCTGTTAAATGGTAATAAAGCTTGTTTTATAAGTGTGTTGCTAGTTACCAAAATATATTTTTTCTACTCTAATAGAATGATGTATGAAGCACACACCATTAACTGAACATGACCATTTACAGGAGCATAATAAATTTACAAAGAACAATGATCTGCAAAGTGATACAAGTAAATTGAGTATTTTATTAAGTTTGTAAGGCTGGCACCTCAGGCACTGGAAAGAGAGCCTGGGCATCAGCTGTGCAAGATGGACATAGCTGAAATCCATCTCTGTGTTTAAGTCAACCTGCACTGTGATTTATGAGGCAGTCTTTCAGTCACCTTGCACCCCGCTTTGCCTGTAATAAAAAAACAAAAACAAATCTTTAATGGAAGATCATATTGCAATAGCAAAGTAATCTTTCTAGAAATAAGAAGGTTATTAATGAGATGTTTTGCAAGTTGAATCCAAATACATATTCTATTATTATTGATAAAAATAAATCTGCAAGAAGAACACAGTGGCTCAGTGGTTTGCACTTCTGCTTCACATCATTGGGGTCATTAGTTCAATTCCCGACCATTCATTCGGGTGCTCCCGTTTCCTCCCACACTGCAAAAACATACTAGCAGGTTATTTGGCTGCTATCAAATTGGCCCTAGTCTGTGTATATGTTAGGGAATTTCGGCTGTAAGCTCCAATGGAACGGAGCAGGGACTGATGAGAGTCAGTTCTCTGTACAGCTCTGCGGAATTAGTGGCGCTATATAAATAAATGATGAAGATGATGGAGAGGAAGTTAAGCTGTGGTAGGAAACACTAACCTTATCTAGGTATGAGGAGAACCTAGTGGCAGTTGTAGACAACACTCAGGAGAAATTTCTATAGAAATACAAGTTGGAGGACAGCAAAGAAGCTTGAGTCAATAGGAATTATTTTTAGTATTGGAATGATAACATTTAATAATTATCCTCCTTTAAATGGTATTAACATATTCTGTAGTGTTCCACAATCAGACCACTGAGAATCATAGCTCCCAACAATGTTTTGAGGCGAGAACTGGGGAGTGGAGGGATTAATAAAGAACAGAAGGCATACAAACTGGGTCCAAGAATCAGCAACATTCTCAAGACTCTTCTAAAGAAAATTTGCCTCATTCCACATTAAGCTGCAATATTTTGGCTTTAAGTGGTCAGACAAGGTGAAAAATATTTCTTCACTGCTTTCGGGACATGCATATGGCCATGTTTGAACATTGTGGGTTTTCAGCGAGACAACCATTGTGTTTTAAAGATAAAGACTACTCCCTACTTAAATATTACATTGAATGGGGAATGCTTTTCCCTTTTACACAGTTTTGTGGCTGAAAAACTGTACAATTCAAAAATGCCTTTGTGCCACAGCCCTTATAATGAATGCATGCTGTTATATGCCACATGATGCAGAGCTTAACTCACAGCCTTGCTGATGCACTGCTTTAACTCTTCAAACTCCTTTGCACAATCCCCTTTCCGCAGGTCAGTTTTTCCGATTCTATCCGCTGACACACATTTTCCATAGGATGCTGCCTTTATTTTTTTTAACAAAACAAAAAAAAGAGTAAGTTAAGTACAGAAGAAAAATCCTATTTTCCTTAAAACCATTCATAAAAATGTTTCATTCACATATTTTGCTGCTAGCATTCTAAAACTCTGATTGGCTACAAAAAGGTAGATCTATATCTGTAAACATTCTAATATCCTGATTGGCAATACTCTAATTGACTACAGCAGCGGATACCAAACTGGGTGCTGCGGCAATCTCACAGGGGTGCTTGGTAAGTATTTTGTCTTAGGGGTGCCTTGAAAAAATTATGGAGACCCTAAGGGTGTCTCGAATTGAGATCGTTTGGGATTTGCTGGACTAGGGATCCTTATTAGACTGTCAGGACCAGGATGAATTTGCTTTATCTTCCTTCACTTCTTACCTTGCTTTAGTGTCCAGTTGAGAAAGCGAGAACGCTGCTCTTCACATTAACTTACACTTCGCAGCTCCATGAGGGTGGAAGGAGTATGTACAGAGCACCAGTGACATCATTAATAGTAGTCTCAGTCACAGTCTCCTTTCCTCCACACTGATGGAGATGACCCGTAAAAGAGTGACTCACCCATGTCCGCCGCCCAATGTAACTCATGAGGTTCTTTGGACTGTAAATTATAGTGCATTAACAATGAGTAAAAGGTAGAGATGAGGCCTCTGGGGGAGGGGCAGTAGGGAGTGCGCGGGTTGATCTGGGTTTAATAGAGATGACTAACTTGGAGGTTATGATACAAAGAAAAGGATGAAAGGTGGAGGCGATCACGGAACTCATAAAACTCAGGGAAGAATCCCAATGGGACCACATTTGGCAAACATTTAAAGTTGTGTTTTGTCCAGTAGGGAAGGCCTTAGGGTTGAGACCAAATAGAAAAGATGGCTAATGCCATAGAGGGAACATTATTTTGGGTTGTCTACTATTTTGAAAGCACCAACACGATATTTCCATATTGAGTGGGAAAAACGTACTATAGGGGGAAAATGGTGTAGAGGGGATTGATCTTTGGATTCTAGCCAGTAAAGGGCATAGGAGGATGTAATGTGTAATTCCACATCCACGTTAACGCACAAGCTAGTAAGAGGGTTAGCATGTGCCAGAACAGACTGGTTAATGTGAGTAGACAAATAACATTAGTTGAGGAAGGGAGAGACCCCCGTTCTTAGAATGACTAAATAGGATCTTCTGATGTATCCTCGGACGTCTTCCTGACCATATAAATCAGGAGACAATGGACTGGATGTCCTTGAGAGTGGTGGAAGCGACTCAAACTGGCAATTCCTGGAACAAATAGAGCAGATTCATTTTTACGGCGACTACTCCGAGATTCCAAAAAATAAAGTGAGAGTTCCAGGTTGAGAATCCTCTTTCGGATAGAAATTGAGCAGGAGGGGATGGGGGGAGGAGATGGGGACGGGGGTAATAACCGCAAATAATTTATCATAGTGTGTAGTTAGAGTAATACCCAAATATTTAATTTACAAATGTTGCTGAATATCAGGAGGGAAGTTACGGACGAAAGCTTCGGTTTTACCTGAACTTATCTTAACATTTGAAGGGTGGCCATAGTTTCTAATCTCAGTCATTAGGGAAGGAATCAATAGATGGGGGTTCGTAAAGGTGAGAAGGACGTCATCTGCGTAGAGTGTGATTTTGGAAGTATGAAAACCGGTAGTAATGCCAGTAATATTTGAATTATTCTGT
Organism: Mixophyes fleayi; assembly: GCF_038048845.1. Taxonomy (NCBI): domain Eukaryota; kingdom Metazoa; phylum Chordata; class Amphibia; order Anura; family Limnodynastidae; genus Mixophyes; species Mixophyes fleayi. The sequence goes on from NC_134407.1 coordinate 77,212,717, forward strand.
ATGCTATCTACAAGTGGTTCCATCATCATGGTAAAGAAGAAGGATAACAAAGGACAGCCTTGCCTCATACCATTACAAATTGTGAACGGGGAAGAAGAACAGCAGTTATCACATACGGAGGCTGTAGGAATAAAGTATAAAGAAGCTATACCCTTTGAGGAAGGGGCCTCAAATACCAGCAGTGTTGAGGACTTGCTGCATGAAATTCTGTCGAAAGCCTTTTTGTCATCAAGGGCCACCACCAGAGTGGGGGTCTTGCACTTGTTAGCAGCATAAATTAAATCAATGGCCTTCCACTAGAAAGTTCATTGCTTTACATTGATTCAACATTTAATCTGGATGGATCAATGAGGTTATTACTCGAGAGAGAGTCTATATTTTGTTGAATAATTCGAAATCCACATTTAAGAGGGAAATGGGCCATTTATTCGCACACTGGCTGGGATGTTTGCCCTCTTAGGGGATTACTACTATATTCGCTCTGGTGGTGGCCCCATCATATTTCTTGCCCAGGAGAAATGTCTGGCCCAGAGCAAAAGCATTTTTGAGACTCTGGATAGTCTGCATAGGCTCTTCAGTGGTTATTTCCATATTAAGAGAGGTCAACTAGGTTCAGATAAGGAGGGGAGACGGCATTCAAAAGCAATTGTTTGATTCTATCGTATAGCACTTTAAGTGGAGGACTGCCTGTTTGAAGATTATATAACTTAGAATAACAGTTGCCAAAATGGTCTGCTATTTTTTTGGGGTTCGTAGATCCTGTTAGAGAATGAGTCCTCTATTTTATTACGTGTTTTTTTGGATCTAAGGCGACCGGCTAAGAGAGATTTGTCTTTTCCCCCCCTCTCATAATACCTCTGATAGAGCCACTGCAGGGTGTTAGCAGCTTTGGAGGATAGCAGTGGAGTTAGCCTTTGAGCGGGAGGATTTTTAGGTACAACACGCTTAGGATAATGTTTATGTTTCAACGTGAGAGTAGGTATAGATGATTCTAGATCATGGATGCATTTTTCTACGGCTTTTATTGTGGCAGAGGACATGCGGACGAGAAGACCGTGTATAGTCCCCTTATGGACCTCCCACACAACTGTGTACGTGATATCTGGGGTAGAATTAAGTTGACCTCCGTGATCGTCTGTGACATTATGAAGCGTCAACTAGAATTAGAAGGATCAATGGCACTTAGATCTATGTGGAGTGAAACCACTGAGTGGTCTTACCAAAATATAGGCATAATATCAGAGGAGCGCAGTAGGAAGTGGCCGATCTACTGGAAACTACTATATTAATACATGAATTAGTATAGTGGGGAAGGGGGGTGGTGAAATGTGTATAGACACGTAAGGATGAGTTTAAGACATGCCAGGAGTCATAGAAATTATGTAACTCGAGTATAGCTTACGAGATTCCTTAGAGGGCAACAGGAGGGTAGGGGGAGTAGGTGAGTGATCTAATTTCATATCTAATACAGTATTAAAATCTCCACCAAGTATGTATCCCCTGGCAGACTGAAGGAGCATAGTGAAAAAAAATGTCAAAAAAGGCACCCTGTGCCATGTTTGGAGTGTAAAGTGTAGCTATTGTGACAGGAGTCTGAGACAATGGTCCACTTATGATCATGTATCTACCTCGCTCGTCTAGAACTGTGGAGTCCACACTAAAGGGGACTGAATGCTGTATGAGAATGGCCGTATCACACGTTTTATGATCAGAGATGAGATAAAAAGCTTCAGTGTAGGTACCATAAGTGAGCCCTCAACGCGAATGGGCAAAATTAATTTCCTGAAGCAACACTATATGCGCTTTCAAGCATCTAAAGTGTTGCATAGCAATTGTGTGCTTCTGTGGGATGTTAAGTTCATTCACATTCAGGGACAGTATTTTAAGAACCATGGTGGAAAGTGGGAGTGGGAATAATGCAGAGAGTGCAAGATAACCTGTCCAAAGAGTATATATAGATTAAGAAGAGCAGGTGGGGCTTGTTAGTACAGGCGAGAGGAACAGGAGGGGGAAAAGACTAGAGACTAACAAGCAGATCTCAAGACCACAGTGTGTGAAAGAACACATTTTGTGTGCAAGAGAGTGTGTGGAGAAATTGACTGACAGCCACAAACTACTAAAGAAAGGTTGTTAGAAAAATGGAGGAGGGGGTAGGGGAGAACTGAACTCCAGGGGGTGCACACCGAAAACCGAACCAAGAGATACAGTGGAAGCAGCACTTGGGAGGTCGGTCCATGGTTAGAAAGAAAAGCTGAGACAACTTCAGCAAGAGTGGAATAGCTCATGGGATATCTATCTGTGTGACCTGTGCACTAGCAATAAATATAATATTTAACAATCTTAAGATTGAGTACTAGAATACTGTTAACTCGAAACACACTTAACAACAATGTAAAACTTAGAACTAGGGGGAGTAGGGTCTGAGCCAAGAGAAGTGGGAAAATAAGCCTAATATACAGTACAAATAGAATCATAAAAAAAATAATGATAAAGGGAAGCCCATAAGTCAATTAAAGCATTCTGTCACACAGGGAAATTGAGGAAATTAGTATAAGTTCAACTAATACACTGGACCTAGGCCTGTTTGGCATCAATAAATGGGTAAATTCATAGTGGATCCATTAATAATAAAATTGGGTCTGCATGACACTCCACGGGAAAGTTACTTCATATAGTAGAATTGGGTAGTAAGTCAGTCAATATGCAAATGGCGATTGTAAACAGTGTAACAGACCACAACCCCTGGAGGTGGGATAAGGTGTAAAGGTGTCTTTAAAAAGTTGAGACCAGTTACAAAAAATTGTCAGTCTTTTGGGAAATCAATCATCATTGATAAGCTGTCCATCTTCAAGCCAATTTCCCTTGGCACAGACTATACAACTGTCTGTAAATTATACTCTAAATTTAATCCCTTTATTTTAAATCTGTTTTGCATGTATATGTATGTCACTTGTTTATTGTTTTTATAACCTGTAAGAATTGTACTTCTTGTATATTAAATTTAAAATGTAATTAGTGATGTCCTTTATGCTCTAAACAAATTCACAGCCTGTTATGAAGAAGATTGCTTACCATGCTAACCCTTTAAATGTTGTCTTGGTATACAAAATATATTCACATTTCACACCAATGGGTATATTTACTAAACTGCGGGTTTGAAAAACTGGAGATGTTGCATATAGCAACCAATCAGATTCTAGCTGTCATTTATTTAGAATGTTCTACATAATGCCAGCTAGAATCTGATTGGTTGCTATAGGCAACATCTCCACTCTTTCAAACCCGCAGTTTAGTAAATATACCCCCAAGTGTGTGCCTGCATGTACATTTGTGTCAGAGCCTTGAGGGGTGAAGTGTTAACCCTTTGATTGCTGCTGTGTGCCTTGCCAACCTGTGAGTAATAAGGAGTGCTCATTGTGTGCCAGTGGGAAACAGTATATTGGGGTCCTATTGCTCTAATTCAATTGGTAGTGGCAAAACCGAAGTGGGTGTGGTTGTGCGAGCGCTGTTTGGGGGCGATTCAGTAAAATCTGTAACCTGTGCAATAGGTGAGAGGAAGATTGAGTGCTGGAAACGGGTGTAACCCCATACAGTAAAACACTTTCAAGTCATGAGTTAACGATAGTTAGGAGGTGTTTCCTCACAAAATAGAGGCAGTATATTGTTTGACTGTGTGAAGATATGGTATGACATTAAATCAAGGAGTGGCTATTCATGACAGAGGAAAACAACGTCAAGTGACTCTGGGATATTCTTGAAACAGACCATATTCGGTCATGAATGGTTTTCAATGTCCTCTATATGGTTTTGCATGTCTGTCATAGTCTAACAGACCTCTGTTAGCACTCGTTCAATCGTTTCTTGGTAGCTGCAGATATCATCCACTTTGTGCTCAAGGGAGTTTGCTCGCGAACCCATAGCCGCCACATCTGAATTGATATCTTGAATGATCGCTCTCATCTCCATTTGTATAGTGGTCTGAACGAGTTTCATAAATTCTGGAGTTGAGCAGATCCCCCCCTAACGGTTGGGATTCTTCCAAGTCCGATTCAGGAGAGGAGGAGGCGCCAGGACGTTCTCCTTTCTTGCAAACATGGTGGATTGGACATATTTTATCGTTTATGTGACATGTTGAGAGTGAAGGAAAGTTCAGTAGAATAAGTGTGTGGATAAGAATCAGTCATTACAGTTCAGTGAGCTATCCCTTGAGTCCAAAATTGATTTAAGACAGGATCTCCATAGGAAGATTGACAGGGGATTAAATGAAAAATCTTTGTTGATTAGTACTCAAGTATGTTGTTAGAGTAACAATCTGGTTCTCAATATTAAATGGATTGAACTGTGTCTGATATAGTACTAGTAGTAGAAAATCATCATCTCCCACTATGGTAGTGAGCGAGGATGCTTTGTTGAAATGAAGCAGCATTTGGGGATCCAATACTCCAATTGACCACAAGGTGGAGCTAAAACTCTGCAGGATAATACAATCTTAAAATAAATAGGCACCAGTGGTGATCTCAAATTACAGAGGAAAACCTCTTCAGCTACGTACAAAATGGATGCAAGGAGGGCTACACCCAACCTGAGGTGCAGGAGGCTGTCAGGTAGGATAACCTGTAACTGAATTGTAATTTGACTTTTGTGGTTGGAAACTGACAGGTCTACGTTGTGAGCTCACAGTGGCATATGTGAGAGTTGAATCGCCTGCAAGAACGTACCCTGTCTTCTTACATTGTGGGCGATGAAGGCTGGGGAGCAAAAAGTAGAGCGTCTCTGACAATTGAGCACCTTGCAGATCTGTTGAGTGAGTGATGGCCCCTGTTGCAAGGTCCTGGTTGTAATAGCTGCAGGCTCAGGGAGCGGAAAACTAGAAGAGGTGGGTATTGTAGGGCTCAGGTCTTGAGAAGCCGTAGAGTGACCCTTTGTGGAGATAGCAATGGAGAGGCACCGCTCTCTGCAGTCAGCAAGCCAGAGCAGGGTGTCTGCTCTAAAGTTAGATAGGACCAGGAGCTGGTGGAGACAAAGTTGTGATTAGGGAAACCTCTAAAAGAAAGTACACCACCAGAAATCTTGTCCTCAGGTCCCTGGCTGCAGCTACCGTAATCAGGTGGGTCGTGGCGTGAAACTCGCCAGTTGTGGTGTCCCTACCTCTAGATCAGTTAATGCTGTGCATCTGCTGAGAACAGTTGCGGGACCAGATACACAGCACAGACCCGTTTGTCTGAGGGCCGCTGTCGGGAGGGGGAAGCAGGCCTTGGGAAGGCTCAAGCCAATTAAATGTCCCAGCTCGCTCATGGGGATCAGGGAACCCCACGCCACTACCAAAATTGATGGGGGTGCAGTGTAGCAATAAAAAGCTGTGTGTGACCCTGACGTAGAAAGGTAATGGTTTTGAGGAGAGCAGAGACCAAAAGATCTGTGTCCAACTTTGATGGCTGCCAGGCCACGCCCACATTTATTTCTTTACAATATTTATTGAAATAAAAATTCAAATACCCTAGTTCACCAAAATCTTTATTTGTAATCCAATAGCATCTTCATCTCCACTTGTGTTTGTTTACATTCACTAGATAAGTAGTTCTGCCCCTGGTGAAGCAAATGGACATCTGATATGGGTTTGCACCATCCATCATACTCTTTCCAACACAATCCACACAAGTCAGCATCACTGGAAATCAAAACTCTCTAACCAGAACAATGCATTAGGGAACTGCACCCTTACTGAAGCATATGTTAGCAATTTCAAGTTTGCCATTAATACACACTGCATGGTAACACTGCAGTTCGTACAGGTGCATACTTGTTGGGTAAGAGATGGACTCCAGTTAATTAAATGAACCCATTGAATTTCAATTGGAAAAGAAGTCGAAAAAAGAAGCATTGCATTTTCACAATGGGAAGGCGGGCGCATATGTTGCACAGAGAGGAGTGTAATGTATCTAGTAAAGTAGATGTATGTAATCAAACTGTTACGTTCCAGCTGCCCTGGAACTTCAGGTTCCAGCATGCCCTGGGTGCATCGAGTTAGTCTTAGTATTTAGTTGACATGGCAAGCTGGAACATGTAGTGTATAAACAACAGAATTGTCATAGGTCGCATATGCCTTCTATAAAACATGAACTAGGGTGCATGTTGTATTATTATGCATTGGTAGTTAACCCATGAGCCATCTCCTCACCTGCGTTCTGCACTCCGCTAATAACCGAGGAATCATTTCCAGCCTCCACTTTCCTTGACTAACCGTTCTCCCAGTCATGATAGTGCATATATCAACCTCTCTGTGGGCGCCGCCATGTTCTCATATCAGCCAATCATTGCAGATAGAACTCAGGTGCGTTCTCATTGGTCTATCCCTCAGCATGCCGCCTATTGGCTGAGCTGGCGGATCTGTGCGACAATTGGTTAGCGGAGAAAGAGTCGAAGCTGTAATTGGTGGAAGCGGTTCCGGCTGTCAGTGAAGTGTCAGTGGTAGTCGCAGTCAGAGCTAAAGATGGCAGTGATGGACAGGCTGGCGTTCCTGCACCAGGTAATAGGACTGGCTGTGTATTGTGTGAGCTGGATTGTCATAAGTGAAGTAGCACTGATCACTGATGTACAATGTGACAATATAGTGTGCGTATATATATATATATATATATATATATATATATATATATTTATTACACACACACGGGTTTGACCCACAGAGTACGGTATATATACTCTATATTGTCACTCTGCACACTCATACCTCCCAGCTGTACTTCGCTTTATCCTTTAAATGTGATCTATAGACATCTATTTATAGGCCCCTCCATTGGTTTAAAAATAGCTGTTTGGATTTTAACATGTTAGTATTAACAGTATATATTATTATATATTTTACTCCTCCTTGAAGTTGAAGCACTCTATAAAAAAAAACCCTAATATTTGCATCAGCTTACCTCTCTATTTTTCACAATTCATCCTGTAAACCTGTAACCTTTTAGATAAAACCTGATAAAAGTTCCTTCTTTTTCAGCAATCATTATATTTTTTAATAATTTTCTATGCAGATGGATGTCAGTAGTACCCTGTGATTTTTAACAGATATTAGACTGTGGGCATTTACTGCAACTGTCCTGCTGAAACTGTAAAGGGTAGAGGTTTATGTATTTTTTTTAATATACATTGAAGGTTAAGCATGGATTTTATTTTTTCCATATTTACCATATTATTAGGAAAATAAAACCATTTATGAATGTGAAGGAACTATTTTATCTTTTGTTTAAATCATACTTGGATTTTTGCGCCATTCCTTATCCTCTGTTTATACTTTAGAATATGACCATCTGTATTCTCCTCCTCACATATCTGATGCATTCCTCATGTTTCATGTGTCAGGAATGCACCCCAGCTGGCAAGGGAATAAATTGCCAACATTCTCTATGATTCATATTCTTGTTCCATTTAAACAGATCCTCCCCTCTGATTAAACTTTATACTTTACCTTTGTTCCATCTATACTCTCTAACTGAAATGTATTCAAGTAACTAGTTACAATCCCCAAGATTTTATTTTTTTTATCATGGGTTATGTATATTATAAGCACATAGCAACTGACTTCAATTTACAGGCCCAGTTTTTAAGATTGTTAATGAAACTTGTTGTCCTTGACCACAAAAAAAAAAAACTATACCGTACGACTTCATGTGTACCATAGAATGCATCGCTATCTATTTTCACTCTTTAAAAGGAAACTATCACAACATTGGAAAAAAAAAAATTATTATAGTAAAATAATGCATTTTCAGTATGGTCATTATCGAATATTATATCTGTCTATCTCTATCCATAGCAATCTGCTAATTGAAAAATTAGCCTGTGATTTTTCCTCTTTAGTTCTGCCTCCTGTTCTACACAACACAGCTCTTAGCACTTTGTACCAGTAAAGAATGTTGGTGTACGTCAGGGAGGATACTTTGGTCAGACACTGCTCTGACGATCAGTGACTAAAAAGTCATTAGCTTCTGAGAGCCACTGCTGGACAGAGCTGTGTCTCTTTTGCACTATGTAACTTCTGCATGTCACCACTGTCGGTTTTTATTAATGGTCCAGAACATTTTGTGCAGTCTGGAGTGTGCTGGTCAGGATTCAGTGCTGGTGAGGCATAGTGTGTCCCACTTTTACAGTTGGCCTTCTGTGTGTGCTTATTTAACAAATATCTTCTAGATTACTTGTTGAGGGTTGGTGAATTTAGTTTCTCGATAATCTCTTTAAAATGCTATCTATAATACATATGTACTACTTTTTTATTTTCGTCATCAGCATGTAATGTGACCATGCAGAAAAGAAAAATGATACATTTAACAAACACAGTGACTGTCTTGCACGTTAAAAAGAGTCGTACATAGCCTTAGAGCTGCTGGATAGCGGTAGGTACTAGGGCAGCTCAGACGTTCCGTCTTTGAAGAGAGTTTGTGTCCCAACTGTTAACTGAGGATATGGTGAGTCATTGTAGAGAGCCCAGGATCGGAGCCCTAGAGAGCTCCATGTTGTTGGATTTTCCTTTTTGAGAGGGGGAAGGGATTTTTAAATTAATAGATCATGGATGGATATGATTTGTAGCAAACAGAGCTAATGTTCTAGAGTGCACAGTAAAACAAGGGTGGATAGTGGAGAGATTGGAAGTACAAGGTGAATGGAAAGTTTTTTGGGGTAGAAAGAAGAGGGTGAGCAGAGCCTGGGGTTGGGTAAGATGTTGCCAGCAGCCACGAGAAGGAACAGGGCGAGAAAGAGGAGAGGTTGATGACTGTAGACTAGTAAGGAGGGAAGTCGCGATGTGGTAATAATGACAAGGAAGGGAGAAATAGGATGCTCAAGGGAGTAAGGTAGTATGTAGAAACATCTGGTAAAATAGAGTAGGTAAATTGAGTAAGTGTAAAGTAGAGTGATGTGAGAAATGTGAATAGTTGGGGTAGGTATTTAGTGAGTGGGGAGGAACAATTGATTCAAGTAGTGCAGAAAGAAGATGGAGCTTGCCGGAGTAATGGTGTAGGCAGTCTCCTCCGCTTGGACAAGTGGTCCAGAACACTGACAGAACACACTTAACTTATAAATACAATCCAATACTTCCCAGTACAGCTGCAGAATGTGCTGTCATGCTTGCATTATTTGTTGGAGCCTTTAGGTTCCAACTCTCCTGTCCCGTATGTGTTGTTGTTACACTAAACATACTATGTTTCCTCAGCTTCCATTGTTGTTAAAAGGGACCTCTGATGACGACACCCCCTGTCCTGGATACTTGTATGAGGAAATTGCCAGTATCCTTTGTTTACCTTTTCTGAAGTTTGTAGAGTTTCTGTTAAGTGAGGACTACTTACTATGGGATCTGGGCAGCAAAATATTGAAAGCATCATCACAGTAAAATTACTCTTGCGTGAAACTCCCCATTTTTACCAATTAGTAGAACTGTAGATGTCTGAGGCCAATTCCAATGTGAAGATTGGTAACCCACTTCAAAGTGTTTAACAAAACTATTAGTCTTGTACATTTTAGAATAATCAAAGCAAGTGTTTGTTTGTTGTGGTCTATAGGACATGTTATGTTATTAAGTATAAAAACATTATTTGTATACCTTTCATCAGCAGTGTAAAGATGTGACATGTACTCTCAGTTTAGGTTGTACTCACAATACATTATACATTTTGTTGAAGTTCTATACATTTACATTGAATAATATAATACATTTCTTTAGATCTGTACCTTATGAGACAATTGCTGTCCTATCCATAACATGACATTTAGAGATTTCTCATGAGTCTCCAGGTAGCTGTCGGTGTCTCCTGGAATATCTGTTGAACCGCTTGCAGAGCAGCTCATGTTATGTGAAGTTAAAGGTTAGTTGCACGAAAGTTTCAGGTGTGTATGAGAGGTTGGCGACTAGAGAATATTGACATTTCTGTCCTAACTAGGTGCTGAAAATCCTACTCTATCTGTGTTCTCATGGGTCTGATCAGTTCATCCAGGATCTCCGGCGCAATGTGGTGTACATGCAGGAGGCTGCAGGTACAGATCTTTCCATTTATAAATGTATTATACAACAAAACAATTAAAAACTATTGAAAAGGAATGCGGACTGGGCATTAGTCACACTATACAGAAAATGTCTCTCCCCATGATGGCCACACACAGTCAATTCTGCCACCGGCCTGAGCATCAGTAGTGAGGGTCAGTGTTCAATTTAGAAAAAAAGCATTTCGTATAAATACTATATAGAAGTAAAGCAAAATCTACTTGCAATTTATGGGACAAATAGTTTTTGGAGGATCCCCTTATCTTAATATATATTAATAAGTTTTAATATAATTTCACTTATGTTATTTTTCTTTACAGCTGTTAGTGGGCCGCCAGACCCCCTTCATGGTATCAGCCTGTACCAGAAGGTACGATGTACAGCTCAGGTAAGTCTGTTAGCATTGGTCTGCCTTACAGTATACATTTGTCTTGTTTTTTTTATATACTCAATATGTTCACAAGAGACTAAACTATAGTAGTCATGTTACTAGAGTCCATTGTATGATCACTGAAGACGTTTGTCAATATTGGCATCCATTTGCAGTTAAAACTCTATCACTTTATGCAATTAGATTACATTGCGGCTGTTACCATGGTTCTATCACAGCTGCGTTTTGTTTTGCTGTTTCCAGGAACTTGTGGGCAGCTTGTTCTCTGACAACACCCATCGTATGTCCAATGTGGTGCCAACCAAGGAGAAGTCCCAGACAGGTAACTTAGAAGAAGCACTTGCATCATTAAAGTGTACCCAATAACACTCATTTATTTTGTGTGTGCTGAATATGGAATTCACTAGAAGCAAGTGACTTCACCTTACTAGGAACAAGTGACGTCATTGAGTCAGGATACCTCTAGTGAATTGACATGGGGCATTCTTATGAACACTGGTTGAACTTACAAAAGGCTCCTTTCATTGTGTGCAGGTAAAGGATACGTTTTGTAGGAAAACAGATTTATTAAAGCAAAATTATATTCATCTTTCAGTTAATTATTATGACAAATGTTTTAAAAATATTATGTTAGGCTTTGCCATAAACTACAGTGAGCACACGCAGTGTAGCTTTCCAATTCTGACAAGAGAGTTGCTGTCATTTCAGTCATGTAACTCTACAGGTATGTGATATATTTATTACTGACCACTAATTGCTTCATTTTAGGAATGGGTTATCAGGTCTTTCATCCCCAGACTTTGCAAGGGTTTGGATTTTCCCAGGAGAAACACAATATAGGTAAATTCCTCCTGTTTTCATGGATTTAAGGTACTGTTCTGACTACATACATTAATTAATGCTAACAATAGAAAAGCAGTTGAACTTCGGTCATTTAAATTTTCAGTATTTCCTCCACAGCTGCAGATTTACTTTTAAAAAATTAGATTGATTGTTGAATCTGTCTTGTATAGGATCTCACTCATTAAAATGAATAAACAGTAAAGAAGAGGCAGACGACTGATAATAGTTTTTATATTCAATTTATCATAAAATGTTAATTTAGAGTGTTTGCTCCAACCAGATGGTGTAATGTTAACAAGCACTAAAGTCCTTCACTACTTACAGTACGGGGCTACTTGCACATCATATTAAAAATGTGGGCACACTGTTATACTTGCACTGAACAATCTATTTTTAAAAATACACACATGTAGCACTTAAAATACAGGAAACACAGATGTCTCCTTATTTTCCTAATTTTAATAATGGGTAAGGGAGGGTCAAACAAACAGTACGTTTAAGAAAGACTGGTATTTTGTTGAGGTAGCAGTCTGGATGGAAGTGTATGATGTGTTGTAGCCTGATATTTTTGTCTCACTTGAGTGCTTCCTGCACAAGGGAAGAGCAGCAATGAGCATATGAAACCATCAAAGTACACCATTTCCTGCATGAATGTTCCAGAGAGCAAGAAAATGTAAAAGGGGTTAAAACGGTGTGTGTGGTAGCGAAATTAGATTGTAAGCTCTACTGACACAGGGACTGATGTGTGTGAGAAAGCATTTTCTGAGTGCGCAATGGAATGTGTTAGAATTTTATAAATAAAAGGACTAATATACAAATTACAACACTGAATGGGATGCGCTCTTTTGCCGTGTGCTTTCTGCTTTTAAATAAACCACAGTTTTTGATGACATTCTGCTAGTCATTTCCAACATTCATTTCCTATTGGCCATATTTAGATCGTTTAGACCCTTGTACAGTAACTGTACGCCTCCTCTAAGTCTCCCACTCCTGTTATCTAACATAACTTTTCAGTGTTACCGCTAAGCAGCTGCAGTGTCTTTTTTTTTTTTTTTTTTTTTTTTTTTTTTTACCTCTTCTTTTTCGGAAAATTTGTCTTGTCACTCCTCAAAGCCAAAGATTTAATAATGGATTAATACACAAATGCTCTTTTTCAGGTACCCCAAGTGAAGCTCTGCTCAGTGGTATACAGAGAGCAGCTGTAGCTGTGACTCAGGCAGTGCTAGTTGGAGCTGCATCACCTCCTCCTTGCCTAAGGGATCAAGCAGATGACACATATAAGCCAGTGGCAGTGCCCCTTGGTGACCAGCACCCCCCTGCTGAAAAGACTGTGCCTCAAGGTGCACTTAGCTTCAGAGGTGAACATAATTCAGCTATTACTTTTTAGCAGTGTTTACCTGGGGTATGAACATTTGTTTTGTTTCTATCCTTTGCAAGTGGCTTGAGCTAGAATCTTCCTCTAACCAGACAGAGTATTAGGATGTTCACATGACCAGAACAACCTGTAGCCAATCGGAGCATTAGGACATTCACACTACTAGAACAACCTGTAGCCAATCAGCATCAGAGCACAAAACCCAACTGCAACATAAATGTGTTATATCTGCTTCTATAAGCAGTTCAAAGATCCAAATTGATTGAGCCTAATCTAGAAGTCTGCATTACGTTGCAATGCAGAATCCAGGGCATTATTCCTTGTTGGGGAACCTTTCTTATTTTAATTCTAATGCTTATGAGTTTTTTGTTTGTTTTTTTGTTTTTCATTTTGCATTCAAGGCAGTCATCGCACAGGCGTTCCGGGGGGAGGATGGAATGACAGCGATAGTGGACATAGTTCTCAGGACTCCTTACAGGACAAGTCTCTACACAGTCGTTCCTCAGATGCCGGTAGCAAAACAGGCAGTGATGGCCAGTCCCGCAATTGTAACCGAGAGAGCACCGAGATCTCTGAAAGGTAGAGTGACTGATTTTAGAGGCATTGAGACAAACTAAAGATTGACATAATGTGCAAAAATATTAGGTTCTATGCAGGGTTGTATAAATATTGTGTCAAATGGCATATGTGTGGAAAATTACAGAATGAGTCTGGTGGACCTGACATGTGTTTTTAGGTAATATTGTTAAATCTCTGTACCCTTGGTTTTTTCTTCTAGGCTTACTTATAGATAGGATTGATGAATACAATGACAAACTAGTCTCCCAGATTTTTAATGCTTGGTGGCCAGACACTGGAAACATCCTAAAGCCCTATCTATGCCACTAATACATAGTAAAATTCGGCAACTAGTGGCTATAGAGAAGATCACAACAAATTTTAAAAAACGTGGCACAAATTTTATCCAAACTTGGGGCCTGATTCATTAAGGATCTTAACTTGAGAAACTTCTTATTTCAATCTCCTGGACAAAACCATGTTACAATGCAAGGGGTGCAAATTAGTATTCTGTTTTGCACATAAGTTAACTACTGACTGTTTTTTCATGTAGCACACAAATATCAACTTTAAATTTCAGTGTACAAATAAGCTATCAAGTATTTGTGTGCTACATGAAAAAACAGTCAGTATTTAACTTATGTGCAAAACAGAATACTAATTTGCACCCCTTGGATTGTAACATGGTTTTGTCCAGGAGACTGAAATAAGAAGTTTCTCAAGTTAAGATCCTTAATGAATCAGGCCCTTGGTGTCTATAGTACATATGTAATAGATCTACCTCCCAGAGTAGCCTATCCCAAGGCCTTTCAGATCTTACACTATAACTCTATTCCAACCCAGTGTACTCCCACCTGAATGTGGAATAGCATGTTATAAATTCGTACTTGATTTTTTTTCTTGTTCAGTTATTCCTACACTCTGCTGTACATGTGCCGCCCAGTGTACTGGTATTTGTTCTGTATTTACTTGTGAAAATGGTTTTGAAAACAGTTAACAAAAAAACCTTTTTGATAAATGTCCTCGATTATAACATCCAGCATCATAGATCCTCCTATGATTAACAATAATAGCATTAGTTAGCATGACTAGTTTTGTACAGACCCTTTAAAAGTTGCATTCTTATTCATGTTGCTTTCGCAAGTACAGCAATAAATTGTTCCTCTCTTAAAGTGCACCTCTAGCTGACAGACAGGGAAGGCAGCCATATTGTGACCTATGAATTCACCAGGAGGACTGTGTCGCTGTACAGAGTTTAGTTTCTGGTGAATATTGGTCTAACTTACAAAATGCCTGTCTCAGTTGTCTGTAGGCAACATGTCCACTTTAAGTAGAGAAGCTTTGACATGTTTCTGCCAGTACAAGACTAGCATTTCTACATATAGTGCACACATACAAATGAACAATAGCTGTGTGCATGTTAAAGAAGACGCCACTTTATCAGATGCAGAGACATACTATCATCATCATCATCATCATTTATTTATATAGCGCCATTGATTCCGTAGCACTGTGCAGAGAACTCATTCACATCAGTCCCTGCCCCATTGGAGCTTACAGTCTAAATACACACACACACACGTGTCATATTTTTTATAGCAGCCAGTATGTTTTTGGAGTGTGGGAGGAAACCCACGCAAACACGAAGAGAACATACAAACTCCACACAGATAAGGCCATGGTCGGGAATTGAACTCATGACCCCAGTGCTGTGTGACAGAAGTGCTAACCACTTAGCCACCATGATGCCCACCAACTTATAGTCTCCGTATGAGAGATCTCCAATGTAAATATGATTTATTTTTTTATTAAAGATATGTGTTTAGATTGGAGACTTGATAATGTGTTTTCTTTATACTGTAATTTGTTTTAGGGATGTATAAGGAATACCTTATTATAGTTGCAGAAAACTTTGGTCTTTTTCCGTTTTTATTTATCGGAGGACATTTATGAAAACCATTCTACAGGAGGTGTGCAGAAAAGGTGCTGTAACCTATAGCAACCAATCAGATATTTATTTTAATTCTCCAACCTGCACTAATAACTTATTTGGTACAATTGGATTGCATATGGGCAACACCAACTTCCGTCTTCACCTGAACAGTATTCATAAATGTCCCTCATATTCTGTCCTAAATGATAATTTAGGACTACAAGCGCTTCTAATCTAACTGCAGCACTGAGTACCATGTAACACAACATACAATGCGGTGGTATTTTTATTTTGCTTTGTTTTTGTTTTTTTTTACCTTTTGCCATTTCCAGGGTGGAGTCTGCTCACCCCGGGGACTGTTTACAAGAGGCACAGTTGGTTTTGACAGTGACCAGGGGACAAAAAGTATTCCTCACCCAGGAGGAAGTGCAACATTTTGTTAGAGGGTGAGTGATGGCAAGTGAAGGGGCAGTGCCTTCTTTGTATACAAGCACATCATAATAATAATGTATAATTTATCGTGTATGTAAATATGCCCCACTCCAGATCTGGTAAAAAGTAGGTTTTATGTAGTTGATTCGTACACCTATGTTTTTTGTTTTTTTTGTTTTTGTTTTGGTTTTTTTAAAATGTTTTATTTTTGCAAAGTCATGATAACAGCATAGGACGAATGACAAAGTGCATACTGATAACATAAGTATACAGGAAGAAACAATATCAACCACCAGCATAAAACATATGAAGACACTAAGTCAACCAGCCGAGCATTTTTAGTATTAACAGGTGACCTAAGGTTTTATAGAAAGAGAGAGAATACATAGAGGAGGAAAGGAGAGAGAAATGAGAGAGAAGGGAAGAAGTGATTAGATCCATTGTTACTTAGAAAAAGATCCAAAAGGAATATGAGGTTTTAAAGCTGAGTTAAGTAAAGGGTGGGCACGCCTGGAAGAAGGATAACCATGGGTCCCAAACCTTGGAGAAGGTTCTAGAGGAATTCCGGATAATACTGGTCATGTATTCCATCCGTTCAATCTGCCCTTCCATCTATGTTCTTGTTCTGCAGTGCTGGTTATTTCTGACTTTTTTTTTTTTTTTTTTTTTTTTCTCCACACCAGGTGTTCACTGCTGAACTGTGAAGTGGTTTTCGAAATGTTAAATCATTCATTGGAAGAGGACAATACATGTGTCAAACTGGTGAGGAAATACCATGGATTGTATAACCCTGTGCTGCATTAGTACATTGGGATCTAGCTAGGATTCTGGACACACGCTGTGACATCACAGCCGGTGTCGGGGAATTGGCATGTGTGATCCAAAAATGGATAGTAATACAGGTGAAATTGATTGTGTCATCATCTGGTATATTGGTAAATGAGTTAGGAAGATGTTGCTTTTGGCCTGAGTGTGCAGTCATCTCATGATCACGTTAACAGGCCCCTAAGTGGTCAAACAGCTGTATTTTCATCTAATTTCGCTACCAAAATGGTCCATGTGTGGCCAGTTTAAGAGAGTCAAGAACATTCAAAAAGTTAGACCAACCAGTTGCCACTCGTAGCTTTAGAACATTCACAGGATAACACCAACCTGTAGCCAATCAGATTATTACTCCGTTTACAAGGTTAGCCCAACCTTGAGCCAATCGGTTATTAATCCATTCATATGTAGAAACCAACCTGTAGCCAATTGGAGAACTTGAGCCTTCACAACACAAGAAGTTAAGAGCTTATTGTCAACAGCAACAGACTATTAGAGACATTTTGGAAAAGTATTCTGTAACCCATAGCACAGAAACAAATACATCGATGACAGAAACACATTTAGTCTGCAGCAGATCAGACCTTTTCTTTTTCAAAATATGTTTAATCCTAGTAGAAAAATTACTAATCGTCTGACTTGATTAAATATGATTAGTGGATTCATATACATTTTTCCAAAATATATCTGCTAATGGTAATCCGTAAGAGAGCAGGAGGTGGAGTATTAAAAAGTCCACTCAGAATTTAAAATGTTAATTTTGAATGACAATAAGGGAGTTATGCTAAAATGAATACTGTAGGTGTAGCATTCCTTTGACCCAGCAAGTCACCCCACCCCCCAAGTCTACAGTAGTGCTACCACTGCGTATTGTCGATGTGAATGGGAAGTTCACAAAATGTTTATTTGTTATTGCTAAGCAACACATTTTTAGTGAAGTATCTCTAATCTTGTATCGATTTACTAAACAGAAAAGGTTTTCAACATTAGTAATACAGTATGTTTTCTATATACTATAACATGTCTATTAATATACTTTGGTCACATTTTTCCTTATTTAAGTTGGAAGGGCAGTAAAAATATAATATTTGCTTTGAGGAAGCAATACATATTGAATTGTATCCTAAATAGGCAAACTGTTGCCTAAAATGGGAAAGTCTTAAGCTGCACCCCCCCATGGTGAGTTTGGTGTGATGCCTGTGTTTGGACAAATTTAGTGTTGCTTGTGTATAGTAGACTTTATGTTCCCATTACATGTTTGCATTGAACAAAATAATCTTTTTATAATTTTGATTAAAAAAAATGTTGGAACCTTTAAATAATGAAGATGCTACTTACCATTACTAATGAGATTATGTTTAATCTATTTTTATTGATCCCAGTAAAAATAATTGTTCACCTACAAATTAACTATATACTGTCTATGGGCATTATGTAGTAAAATCACAATGCTGGAAAACTGCTGAAACTGGCACCTTTCTTTGCCCCTGTGGATGTCTTCTGTAGTTCCGTCATTGAATGAGATTTTTAGTCCATTTATAAAATCAAATCAAGCGGTACGATGTATTTTAGAACGATAATTATTGATTGTGGGAGCGTACACACTAATGTGATATAGGACTGAACGTTTATCGTGTGCTTGGCCTGATATTCGGATGAAAAACTTGTAATGTGTACCCAGTCTAAGTCAATACAGTTTGCTATGTTTGGTTCAATTCTGATGAAAACTGCTGCAGAACTGTAGGTAGACGGCAGTGTTTCAACAGGCCACAGTGGTTACCAGTGGTCAATCCTACTATTTCCCTATGCATTGCCAGCAGTCATTACGTGGATAAAGAAGAACTCGACCTTAAACTTTAGTTTGGCTGGTGTTCACTATCAAAGTAAAATTGAGATTATTACAAACCTGTGGTCACAGCCATTTTCCATAGGTATAGGGAAAATGTATTTTAAACATTGCATGATATTTCAGTGGTTGTTGTCCTGTGTTCTTGCAGCGATCCATGTGTGCTATTGCTTCTCTCGTGACCTCTGACCTTTTGTCACATGACCACATGTTGGCAGTGGTTAGAAAGAATCTGCTGAAGCTCAGCAAAGGACCCCCAGGACCAGTGATGGACAAGGCCAGGAAGGTAGTGCCTAAACTATTTTTTTTAAAACATTAACAATGTAACTCAAATGTATGAGTGGCCAGATATGTTTGATATACAGTATGTGTAGGTAACAGTAAGTTATCTTTATAGGGGATACCCTCTTTAGTAAAGTACAGCATGTTATTTATTTCCCCAAGACTTTCAGTTTCATCACCGGGCATGTGTCAGTGTATGAATGTATCCATCTGTACAGATAATTTTCATTACTTATCAGTCAAGTTTATGAAGCTTTAAGTTACTGTTTACCAATATCATTTTTGAGTAGAAGCCCCTCTCTCAACTTCATATTATTAAAGGACCACATAAAACCCAAAATTGAAATTTAACTATGAAAATAAAATACATTGCTCAGTATTAAACTAACATTCCATGGAACTCTGTTAAAAAGTAAATTATTAACTCCACAATGTATTACAGTCCTCGTGGGATCAGTTGCAGGTTAAAAACCTGAGACTGCATTTGGGTTGCTGCGACATCACTGTATGAATCAACCAAACCACACAGTGTATCTCTACAGAGGACATCTGCAGTGCTAGCAGACTTTGCCGGTATATTTAGAGAAGCCCATCTCTCCTAACATGGAAACTTGCTACAGAGTGATGAAAGATTACACCTGGTAGAGCTATTTAGTTAAGTTTTAACACTTCACACAGCCTTCACATAAGTCAAATAGTGGCTTTACTTGTTATTTATTTAATCATGTCTGCCTTTGCCATGGTGATGGGCAAATAGCATGGTTTAAACACTTCACACGCTCCTGCAAAGGCTTTGTTGCTTGTCGGTATGACTTAGAAGTCTATAATTCCTGGTCAGGTGCTCCTTACACTCAGTGTTCATACTGAATACTGTGTTCATAACCAGTTTAATATCAAAGCCAAGGCACTCATTTAACTACCTCTTCCAGAAGATTTGTTAAACCTTAGAATCCCCCCAAATATTTTAATGTGCCTAGGTCGGAGCACCCCATTAGAAGCAGACAGGTGAAATAGTATGGCCTGAATCTGTGAAGCGATGTGAATGTCCTATACCAGTGTTAGGAACTCCCAAGTCAGTACAGTGAAACTCGGGAACTACTCGGAAGGCCAGGTGTTCGCTGGAGCCCCTAGTGGTGGGGACAGACTGGGCTGCGGGCCGACCGAGGGTCGAGTAACGTATACTGACTTAAAGGAGTTCCCAGAAGTGGAGTGATTGGTGGACTGTAGTATAAGAAGAATCCTAGGTCAAAAGGTCACAGGCACAGATGCAATATCCAAAGGCAAGCGAAGGGTCAAACTCACAGGCAGAGAAGAAAAATCCGAATTTCCAGGCAAAAGGTCAAGGTCAGAAGAGAAGGGTCACAGGTCCAATAACAAGCAGAGGTCAAAACACGGGTAGTCAAATCCAAGGTAGCAGGAAGCAGGACTGAGAACAGAACGCTATAACCGGCAATGAGGCTCAGTCCTCATTGCCTTAAATAGTTCAAGCACCCAATCCGAGAGGAGCCCACACAGGAGAATCCTAATAGATAGAAGTGCTGGTGGCCAATCGTAATGCAGTGCTCAGCTGCATACTAATAACTGACTCCTCTACAAGCTGCCTCCTAGGCACCTGGACAGCCATGATTGGCTCTCACCTAACTAGCCCTGTACGCGCGCGCCCGCTTATTAACCAGCTGGCCGGGCGCGGCGTCAGGGAATCTGTAGCGTCCCGGTTGTTGCCCAGGCAACCAGGACGTGGAAACCGGAAGTGACGTCCCGGTTACCGTAGCAACGGACGGGACGTCATTGGAGGATCCTGGAGAGTCGCGGCACTTTGTAAGATATTTTGAGTTAGGTTAATTGAATGAATGGAGCTAGACATATCACAGGTTGAAACCTGGCTGTAGTACAAGGCTCTTGTAAGGACATAGTGATTTTAAATTAATAAAACAATAACGTGGCTACAGGACATGATCTATTGGTTAAAATGTAGCATAGAGAACATTGTTCTTTTCTATGATGATGTATTTTTCACTTAGACTTTTGAACATGAAATACAATTGTTATTATTGACTTGTATGCTATTATATAATATGAAGGAATAATATATATAGCTTTGTTTTGTTCACTGACTCATTATACATTTAATCAAGTATCACATTGTCAAAAAAAAAAAAGTGTCCAATGCAAATGTTAGGAACTTGCTTCTTGAGTGGATCACATTAGTTACAGATCTGTACTTTTAAAGAAAGATACTTAACACCAAAACTATTAAGCAGCCAAATTATTACTGCATGCTTACGAATTACTTAGAGCTCTTTGTGTCATTAACAGACAATTTTTGTGTTTTATTTATTTATTTTTTAGATTCTTCTACAATTTGAGGCACTTACACAAACTTCACCCAAGCACAGGGCTGTCCGTCTCTTGCCTTCGCCATCCTCCCCTCAAACCAGCTCCCTGGATCTTTTAACTGATGCGTTTCCTGAACCAGCTGGAGAGAAATTACTGACCCCATCTTCACTCATTTCAGAGACAGACTCCACAAAGTCTGCTTGCTGCAGTTTTAGTGTTAACGGATCTGTGCAAAACAGCAGCCAAGATGTGGACATGGGTGAAAAAGCTACTGAAATAGGCTTGGCTGTTGAAGGTGATGCTGCAGTGTTTGCTCAGACTGTTACACATGGACGTTTGTCTCTTTTCGATGGCATGGATTTAGTTACCCCAGTAAGGAGTACAATAATAGATCAAACACCCCCTGAAATTGACATAACAAATGCAATATTACAGGAAAGGACTCTCAAGCCATGTCTACCCTCAGTGTTCTCCTTTCTAAACAGTTGAGGTTTCACGTGGTGCTATACAGTGGACTATATTGGATGGGCCACCTCCTCGGCACAGCATTATATACCTTTTTATGATGATTGGTTTGTTACCATCTGGTGAAAAGCTGGAAGTATTCTAGCATAGTAACACATGGAGCATGTATCTAACTTGTCACTGTCCAAGTATTACATACTCACAGGCCAAGTCCTGTTTCCAAATGGTGTATAGTACTCTATGGATGTTTTCAGGAATGACGAGAGTGAAAACATGGCATGAAAGACCTCATTTTGTACAGCAGCAGACTAAAGCACTGAAATTAAATACACCCACAACATAACCACTATGTTACCTTTAATTGGCAAAGCTGCTGGGATAAAATGAATATTTACTCCTACTCTGTGTGTTTAGATCAAACATTCTTAAAATGGGAAATACTATCTCTAAAATTATTCATTTTTGTTTTGCATTTACAGATCTGCACATTATGTAAATATAGTCATTAAGTATGGCTATTGCTATAGTTCTAGGAACAGTGGAGACATGGATGGACAGTCTGCTATTATGCTTCATGTCCCACATGTGAGATCTTTAATAAGGCCATATGTAAAATAGATTTTGGTAATTAAAAAAACAACAACAACAACCTCAAAATGATGTTTCCACCCTCACATGACCCATCCTAAATTACCCCTCAGACCTTCCGCAGGCTACACATATCCCCACTATCCAAAAAATGTCCCCACATGCTACTCAGACCTCAGCCTTACTACAAAATATGTATCCCATAACCCTTCCCACTTGTCACTGAAGCCCCCAATAACCTCCACATGTCACTCAGACTTTCCAATGTGGCCCACTCACTGGGAGTTCCAGAGACTACCCACTACCTATGTGATTTGTTATGAGTGGTCACTGTTCATTATTAATGTCACCCTACCTTAGAATGTTCGGTTACCTTGTCGATGAAGTTTAATTATTTCCCACAGTGAAATGAGAGCGATCAGGTCATGCAAATGGCACAGCACTCCCTCCTCCGCCGATTGGGTGTCCTATATGACATCCCTGTATATTGCGGAAGAGATCATATGATGGAAGCACCAATCCGTTTATTCTCTGCTCCATGACTGAACAAACTTCACATGTGGGACCTGCTCATATGCCAGAAGATCTGGGCCTTCGGAAAAGCTTGATATGGCATAAATTGGAGAATAAGTCAGAACCGGGGACATAAAGTCTGTTTCTCTAATAGGCCCTGTGAGGATACCACCCTTAGCTGGGAGGGCAGTTACCCTCTGTGGGATTCAACTCACTCGGGTAGAGCAGAGTATATAAAAGATATGGCTTTATTACGACAACACAACACAACACCACAAGACTTTCACATTAATATTCAACTAAAACATTTGGTGCACCAATATTATCTTGGTAACGTTACCATATTTTACACTCAGTCCTGGGTTGAACTGTGCACAGGAATTTAGTAGAAGTGCTGCACGTGGTTGGGGCCCATAAATTACTTTTTCACGCCAAATAAACTGATGATCTTTTGTATTGCACAGTCTCTTTTATGTGTATTCACAGACCTCTCTATTTTCTCTCCTCTCACACTGTTCTCAGTACATAGCTCAGTCTGTTTAGTGTAATGTCACAGATCTCTATACTACTTATTTGTTTTCAGTACTTTCCTTTTTACTCACACCTCTCTTTGGCTCACTTCTTATCTTCTCTCTGTCTATGCAGACACAGGGATCTCTCTCCCTCAGAAGTCTAGAACTTTCCTCTTCCCACTGCCTTCTGGGAGTTCACAGTTATTACCAATGTTAGTGGACTTGTTGCTACGCCACCCACTCCTCCTACCTGTTACTCCCAGCAACCACCAACCACTCCCAACTGTCACTTCTCCCTCAAGAAACATTTTTTTTTTTTTAAATCTTTATAAACACTTTTAACAATTAAATTAAAAACATATAGATACACCCCAGGGTACTCAGATTTTGGGGCACCACATATACACAGGGAATAGACTTAGATGTCTCAACTCTCTCCCCTACAGCAAGGGTCTATCAGTGGATACTTCAACTGTTAGACATAGTTTCTTACCTTGATTATACAATGGAATGGCTTGACTCAATTAGCTATTTGGCTGGATACACTAAACACAAGGTTTCAATATAACCAACAAATGACACTTCATGCTTGCGTGAAACAACAAGACATTTGACATATTGTATCTGCAACATTATGCAATCTGAGTCTGATACATTTTGATACAATAACGTTTATATTGATACATATTAATACATTTCCCAATGCTATTTCAGCCAGTATATTACTATGGAGGCACATTGCATATCATCTAGAAGTTCTAACTTAATTACCTCTCAGATTACCCGTTGACCTCGATAAATAACATTGCCTGCCAGCTAGCTATATCAAGTTACTCAGATATTGTTCTGATTACAAACCAGGTCTACGCCACACCTCATAACAATGATCATTTGAAACAATGGTAATTACCTTAGCTCACACAAGCAAAATCACTTCTGTTATTTTGACACAATATGGCAATATTCTTTCTGTTTCTAATACATACAATATTGTAGGTAATAGCAAGGGCAAAATGCACATAATAACATGAAATAATAATACCCTGATGTTTTGTGTATATACTTAGACAGGGCCAAAGATTAAAAAGTACATTAAACTGTGAGAAACGGGTGATGATTAAAAAGTTCTCAGTCCAGTAGCACCCCGTTTCGTGACAGGCCCATGCTTCGTTACCTGGTGTGCTTTGGAATACTTTTCCATTGATTAGAGGGCCTGAGCTGTTTTTTTTTTTTTTTACTGCTGGTTTTTAGGTGTACTTGACTATGGTTTGAATAAAAAAGTGTGGACATTCAGGGTGAAGATGGTGAGGCTAAAACAGCCTATAGCAAATAAGAGCATTACAATTTAACAGCAGCATAGAGTATTTCAGATCACCCAACATATTGGTGTCCATACATGGTTAGAGAGGGATAGGGAAAATATAGGGAGTTGTGGGTAGGACATTATTTGTCTGAGTAGGCATGATCACTCACCATTTATTCCTCCATCCACATAATTTCACAGACTTCATAAGCTTCTGCAGAGATCATTTATGTTTGTTGACGAATTTCAGTGGCTTGAAATAATGGCGCTTCTTGCTGTAAGTAAGCATCAGAGCAGTCTTTTGACATGTTTAAATAGAACCCTTGAACACTGATAACAAATAGATCATTGGGAATTGCCTCATATGTAACTTGGGGTAAACAGATGCACTATATACGCAATCAACCAAATATTTCACACCAGTCCAGTGTTTCGGTTTAAATAGCCTCAGGTATTTTTAATTATTAGCATTATGCCTGTCTAGCTTCTAATTAATACATGAGAACTCCCTCTCTAAAATAAGGTACCTAGTGTCCCACACACATGCAAAACAACAGAACTTACAGATCACAAAATGCAGTATCTCTCAGGAGTCATCGGACCTGCTACGCAGGTAGTGAGAGAGCGAATGAACTGCCTAGCAGCCATTTAACAGCACCTCATCAGGTACAACTGCTGATTACTAGCAACTTGCTACCTGGTTGGAAATGAGCCTTATAAATGGAGCCCATCCCTTTCTCTCCATTCATACCCCAGGGACCTTTATACCTTCTTTTCCCACAGTTGAACATACCCTTTGGGAGGCTTTTTCTGACACGCACTCTCCCTGGGGTTTTTAAACCACAAATGCCAGAAATTCAGGACTTATATACCTGCTATTTACTACTTTCCAAGTGCTTCTGTCACAATGTATATAGTTCATCTCTTGTGTCGAAGTCAGCAAATTGGATAAAGTCATTTCAGTTAATATCGAGCAAACTTGGTTGTCTTTGTCTGAAATTATGCGTAGAGCACGCTACGGCGTGGAAGGGCGTATCCAGCCGCAACATGTGGCAATAACAGGTTTTACACACGAATACACACATTTGTAATTAGTACATATTAATTGTAGTTGCAACACATAGTTATTTATGTCAGAATATAGCAGTATTTATGTTTAGTATTATAAGTTATATGCATGTTAGTGAAATCAAAGGTTTGGGTTGCAGGAACTATGTCATGTTTAGTATCATTTTAATCCCCTATTCATCAGCAGTTGTCCGGTTTATTCGCCGAAGAGATCGCACATTGCATACTCTAGTTAGCGATGTTAGGGAATAAATATTTAAAGTGATGCTGACTGTAAAATGCAAATAGACTAGTTGAAACTGGATTCTTGGCAGGAAAATCGGAGTTCATCCCCTGGAGAGTTGACCCCCACCTTTGAATATTTTGGTTTGAACTGGCCTATGACCTGCAGTACACTGGACCTTCCTGAAGCCTGGACCAATAGAAGCAAGCCACATCAACAGTTTTTGTTTAACCTGGAAGGCTTGTTTCCTCTTGGAAGTGCCATGAGGCAAAGTTCTCAAGCTGCAGGTGCTACAACCAAGTATATGACCAAATCTCAAAGAGCTGTATTTGGTTCAGAGGTGGTGCTAGAGGTGGTGGGTTCTGGAAGTCAAGCTGGACTAAAGTTAATACTAGTAAAAGTTTAATAACCAGACTGATCCCGGTGCCCTGATAAGTCTTGATTGGTTAAGTGGGCTGATAACTGGTGTAACCTAGAGTAGCCCAGTGTGTGTAAAAATGTATAAAAGAAGAGCTAGTATCCTAAATAAAGTCATACCGTCACTATCTTCAAGTGATGTGTGTTAATAGAACAGCTCTTTAAATCACTTATTGAAGGTCAGACAATAAATATTAGAAAAAAGTAAATAACACATTCAGCAAGTAAAATTAAATATATAATGACAAATCTGTGTAGGTTTATGAGCCATAGCTAATTTGCAATAACTAACCAATTTTGAATATAAGAATAGAGGGATGGGCGTGCTTTTTACCTGTTAAATGCCTGCCTGTGCTGTGTTCCTATGACCAAAATATTAAAGCTCTCACTTTAGTTCATCCCCAACGCACTGCCCTATACACAGCAGTCTTGATCCACAGTAAGTGGTCAGGATCTCATTTGCCCTGAAGAATAATTGGTTCCAGGTGCCTGTAAAAGAACCAGGTGGTAGCAGGGATAACCTTCTACATCTGAGGGCACACATCAGTGTACATTTCACACAGTCTGTGAGTGTTTGATATGGCAGCACCAGTAGGAGTAGCCAGTGATGACAAGTTGCTGACAACCAGCTAAACCTCATGAAGCATGGTGGATTAGGATGGCTGAGTAAACCCATTCTGTGAAACCCTTGCTGGTCTTGTGCATGTACACTTAATTGGGGCTCCAGGATGTAGTGGGGTACCCCACTAGTTGTTGCCCTCCTCTTCTGCAAAGGCATCAGTGTTGCATCCGCAACCAGAGGCCCCCCGAATACACTGGAGCTTCACACAGGTTATGCATAGTGGACAGTAATGGGGGTGCAGTGCAAAGTAAAGTAAATTTTTGGTGCCAGACCATCTCATAAAATCAAATGAACATTTTTATTTACACTTCTCCTCCTGCATGAAAAGCTTTTCAGTTGCATTGTACTAAAGTCACAAAAACACCAAACTTCTCCAGCACGTAATCAGGATGTTACACTCACAACTTCTCCAATTGCCTCCTTCACATTACTTTAGGACAGGGTTTCCCAAACCCAGTCCTCATGGCTCCCTAACAGTGCAGGTTTTCCCATATCTGCTTGCTGGAGCACAGGTGTATTCATTACTAACTGACACATTATAACAGATCCACAGGTGGTACTAATTATGTCACATGTGATCCAGAAAACCTGCACTGTTAGGGAACTCTGAGGACTGGGTTTGGGAAACCCTGCTTTAGGATATATAAACGCTATAGGAACTCCTCAGACTTCTGCACAGTGCCTGTCATACCAATGTCAAATAAGTAAAGTACATACCAGTAGGCTTGCTGGGATGCTGATAGCAGTAGATACACGTTTCCTCATAACACAGCCAGCAGCTACCTAAGCCTTCACACCATCTAGCCATTTTGCCTATATGCAGCAAGCCCGCGCCCCCCACTCACAGTATGGGGGCACTTTTCAAGGGGACTCTGCTTCTGATGCTGGGCTGTTATTCATCCCATATATCCAGGGACAGCACTTAGAAGGGCTTCTTCCACAGTGAGGGTCATCCAGACCGCTCCCCTTAGATCCATCGTAATATCCACGGACTCTACCCTTAGTGAGGAGAGTGCTGTGTAAAGCAATTTCCCTTCATTTGCAGGGCTTTACATGTGCTACTTTTCCAACTGGCTCCTCACTGCTGTGCAGTGTTAAACATCTCCCACATACTACGAGATAAACTCAATAACCTCTATGCAGCAACTCCTTTTCAAAGACTTGCTGGGGCCATTGTTCGCTGTGGGCTCTTGGCAGCACCAAGTGCCCACCCATTCTGGTGCCTCTTCTTGGGGTACCCCTGATGGTGGTGATCCCCTTATGTGTATGTCCCCTTTTTTTTCTTGGGGCTTGAAGCTGGTGGGATCTTTACACCCCATATTGGTATACACAGAGAAAGTCTTGACCTGAGCTCACTCTAGCCAGGTTAATTAGCAAATTGCAGCTGTAGATTAGGGACCTTTCTAACATCCTACCACAAAACAATTAGTCACAAAGAGATATAAACAGCGCTGACTTGCGACTCGGAAAGAGTGTAATAATTAGATTGGTTACAATTTTTTATCACACTCTTTCCTAGTTGCAAGTGAGCGCTGTTTATACCTTGTGACTTGTTATCGGGATCACTAGTTTATACCACACGGCATTCGCCGCACACTACAACTGTTCCAACCCCCATTTTCTTTGAATTATGACTCTTATTTTATATGATTATTTTGCTGCTATTTTTGCAATGATCTATCTGACCTGGTGGCTGTCTGCCACACGCTTACTTTTCGTAGGGGCCAAAGCATCCTGCCCACTTCACTATGAACTGGGCAGGATGCGGGATAATGGACTGCTCTCCAGGGAGTCTGGGAGACCTACCTGGAGTCGGGAATCTCCCAGACATTCCAGGACAGTGGGCAAGTATATTATATTTCCCACCCAATGTTATCACTATATCTGAGATTGTGGCAGTCAATCTTAAAGTTACAACAAGCAGTGATTATTACACATAAAACTGAAAATTAAGCATTGGGTGACATATCTTATGTCAAACCCAATCCCAGAGGACTGCTGACAGGGGAGAGCTGGCAAATTTTAGCCTCAGAGATAAAACTCAACTCGGCAGTCTATTCTAAAGGAAAATGAATGCCGTTTGCGCAGTGACCAAGCCCATGGTAGTCCATTATGGGACCGGCCCAGGGGGCAGATGACCCCCTGACTACTAATCTGCAGTCCAACATTCATGCTGTTATGGTTTTCCTGTGTACCCTGAATATCTCTGCATTGTTTGTTTCATAAGTTTGTCCATTTGTCTGCTAGAGTCTGACACTACAGAACCTATTCAAACAATCAGTACTTGGCCATAAGTTTTGAAGGAACCCCAATACCAATAGGTGAATATTATAGGGGGAATACATTAGTTAGTATGTATAGATAAACAAAGGCTATTCAAAACAATCAAAACATAAAAGTATGAATAATACACAACTGATGGTCACCGAGTAGTATTTTAGAAGACAAAAGTTCAAAGTAGTTAAGGGATTGCTATAAATATTACTGTAGAGAGTCTTTATTAAAATTGCATCTAAGTGCAAATGTTTTAAACCTGGTGCTGTTCATGTACATTAGTGAAAGCTATTTTGCTAGTAAATGAGTCCCAGATGGCTGTACATTGAACTAATATTTTTTCCTTTTTGCATAAATCTGCATTTAATTCATGACTAGAATGTCTGCTGAAATACTTGAAAATGCTGCATTGCGCGTGCACCTAAATAAGTGATGTGTGTGATAAAGTAGATGCAATTGAATTTTAGCAACTGCACTTTTTGTCTAGCATGCAAATGACCATAATGACTGTAATACTATTTAAAATGCACTTTTCTTTCATTGCACTCAAAGTGCCTTATAAAATATATATCTTGCT
This sequence comes from Mixophyes fleayi, assembly GCF_038048845.1. Classification (NCBI taxonomy): domain Eukaryota; kingdom Metazoa; phylum Chordata; class Amphibia; order Anura; family Limnodynastidae; genus Mixophyes; species Mixophyes fleayi. The sequence continues at coordinate 77,242,131 of NC_134407.1, forward strand.
AAAATAATAAAGAGTTATCATCCAGTATGGTATTGTGATGATGGACAGCCTTTATAAAGTGCTCATTTTAGCATTTTATGAATTGATTTTAGGATTTGTGTTTTGCTATTTTTTATGTTTTACACATTTCTGACTCCCTTATTGAATAATGTAAAGTATATTTAATAGCAGACGGCCATAAACGATGTCTCACTGCCTCATACATCTTAAATACTGACCAAGCCACGCCCCTTTTGTATTCTCCACCAAACTGCTGTTCGGGATCCCGCCTCTTCCATTTGATTGACAGCTGGAGGACCTGTACTATACCATAGAGACTTTCTTTCAGCCAATGAACAACTGGCGTAGGCATGTTCACAGTTAGGTTGTTGTATGTTGCTACCATGGAGTTGTAGTGTATCCGACTTTTGTATGTAACATTGTGTCAGTTACAGTTCATTCGCTGCTGCCACTCCGGCCCGTACACCCGCGGGCACAGGGTGCTTCATTCCCCGAGCGAGAACAACTGAGGAGGTTGGTACAAATTATTTTTATCATCATCACGAACTAATACTTGCACATCGACGGTCATACACCCAGAAATGTCAGGGCAGAGGGAGATCACAATATCAAATAGCACCCTGCAACTTGGCAAACCCTGGCATCTGAAGCAGAGAAGCCAGACAGGACATAGTATGGCACCAGTGCCATGGGTGTGAGCCTTGCACACACTGAGCAACTGCTAGTTGAGTCTCACACACTAGACAGAAGCTGGTACATCTAGTCAGCTAGTTGAGTCTCACACACTAGACAGAAGCTGGTACATCTAGTCACAATGGACACAAGCTAGCACTTCCACGCAGAGTGCTGAGCTTTTATCACACTGGGCACAATCTTGCACCTCCACAAAGGAGGCTGAGCCTCTCATACACCTAGCATTGCCAGGTACCTTTCCACAGGAGAGTGAGCTTTGGGCACAGCCTTGAACCTCTAGCCAGAAGACTGAGCCTATCACTATCACACACTGGTCACAGCCTGGCTCCTCCACCCTGGGGGCTGAGGATTTCACACATCATCATTTATTTATATAGCGCTAATTCGTCAGCGCTGTACAGAAACTCACTCACATCAGTCCCTGCCCCATTGGAGCTTACAGTCTAAATTCCCTAACACAGACTCACACAAACTTGGGTTAATTTGACAGCTGCCAATTAACCTTCCAGTATGTTTTTGGAGTGTGGGAGGAAATCGGAGCACCCGAAGGAAACCCGCGCAAATATGGGGGAACATACAAACTCCACACAGATAAGGCCATGGTCGGGATTTGAACTCATGACTCCAGTGCTGTGAGGCAGAAGTGCTAACCACTAAGCCACCGTGCTACTCACACACTGGGTATAGCCTAGTACCGCTCACCAGGAGATTGTGTCATAGCACATAGCCTGTTACCTCTCACCAAGTGCATGCACGTACTGGGCTTACTCTGGTAATTTTTATCAGGAGGCTGAGCTTCTTGCACACTTGGCATAAACCTGGTATCGGTTCTCACACTGAGTATAGCCTGGTACTTCTTCCCAGGAGGCTGAGCATCACACACACTGGGTATAGCTTGGTACTTCTTCCCTGCATCAAACACACTGGGCATAGCCTGCTATTTCTTCCCTGCTCAGGGTTTCACACACTGGGTATAGTTATGTACCTCTTCCCAGGAGGCTGAGCCTCTCCCATACTTGAGCATATACTGATACTTCTTTCCAAGAGGCTAAGCCTTTCACACACTGGGCACAAACTTCTATGTGTACTCTGGAGGCTGAGCCTCACATACTAGGCCCACAGCATGGCACCTCTTCATGTGGCTTTTGCTCCATCTCCCTTATGTATAGTATAAAGACTGCTAGACCTTTGTCCCTTTATTGTGGCATGGACTGATTAAGATTTCCATACTTCTGGATTTATGTGCACTTCTCATATTACTGAAACATGTAAACAGGTAAGCACAGTTACAGCTTTTCACATCGCTTGTGTCCTGATTTTTTTCAGGACAGTGGTCCCCTTTTTCACCAAAAGTCTTTAAGACACAAAATTATATTCTTAAAATTTAACAGTCTAATGAATAAAATTGGATAGGTTGGAATTGGCTTCTATCATCATCATCAACATTTATTTATATAGCGCCAGCAAATTCCGTAGCGCTTTACAATTGGGAACAAACATTAATAAAACAATACTGGGTAATACATACAGACAGAGAGGTAAGAGAACCCTGCTCGCAAGCTTACAATCTATAGGATAACTGTTTAGCTTATTTTGAACCTGAAAACAAGTATGTGCTTTATGGCCAGAGCAAACATTAGATCAAATGGATGTCTCACTTTTTCATTTCAAAATTATGGGAGCCCTACATAAGAGTTGGTGGGTAATCTGTGAACAAATGTTAGCTACATATTTATCCAATACTCAGTGCTTTTTTTGTAAGAAAAAATGTGCCGTAACTCACATCATGTAGTCAATCACTATACACACACCCACACTCGTCAGTTGTGTAACGAAACATAACGGTCACCGCCCGCAGTGAGCACTCAGCGCACGACCGCACGACCACACGACCAATCACAAGCTGAGCAGCGCCACAAGCCGACCATTGCCATCACAACCAGTTCGGACGAAGCACGTATGCATCACACTCGACACACAAACAAGTCCGCGTGCACCGTTTTAATGTTTTTGCCACGTTACTCTTAAAACTTGGAAAATCCGTTGAAAAAAGGTGCCCGAACTCTGTTCCGGTGAGTTCTATGACATATAAAGCACTGCCAATACTCAAGACAGAGGTGTAAAATGCAGAAAATACATGTAATTTGTCACATGCGCCCTTTCTTTAGTCTTCTCTTGTCTTACATTGTGTTTACATTGCATAAGATACAACAAAATGCGACCATTTCATATGCGTGAAAGAGATTTGTCACATGTAACAGGTCTAATAAGACAAAGTTGTATCACAATACAAATACATGACCGTTTGCAAGACAGCTGCATGTGGAGCAGGTCCCATTGGTTGATGACATTTGTTATACAGCATCATGCAGTAAAAATAAAATATCACATTATACATAATAATTTATAGTCGTATGTTAGATAGCACATCATTTCCTCAAATAACATAAATAATAAAATATGTATTTGTCAAAATGTTGCAAGGAATAACAACAGATGATCATACCATTAATTATAACCTTAATTGCACACATGGTACTTTTCTACCTTAAAGGTGTTTAAAGCACTGTTGTGGTCATAAACCTCTAGTTGTTTTGAGAGCTGGCAAATGTTAAAAGTTTTGCCAGATTTTCATGTTATGTCATGAAAGGTAATGTGCAATTTAGAAGCATTGTAATAGAAGTATAATTATAATATTGATATTAAAATGATTCACAAGGCTAAATTGTTTCAGATCTTATAGGTTACATTTAGAACCCTAAAGGGGTTGTCGTTGTTGGTAAAAGTTTACATTCCACAATCCCAGGAGTGAATGGACAATTGAACTTATATAAACACTGTTTCAAGCCATGTGACCCTTTACTACATCATTGGGCAGCTGTTATGTCTTAAAACTTCTGCTACCCTCATATAGTCCTTGGTTATTTATTGGGAGTTTGACGAATATATTTTTTGCAATTTAACAGCAACCTGTAAACTGCATTGTGCCTGTGTCTTTAAATTTCTCTTTGTTTAATTTCTAGGAGGTAACATTTATGTCTGTAGAGGATTAAGAAATAAATGCACAAAAATATATACTCCCATTCTCCTTTCTAAAATGCTACCTATTGTTGAAAGGAAACTATTCCTGTTGATGAAAGTGTTAGAGGAGTATTCTTTTTGTGTAATGTTTGAAGAAGTCTTTGATGAAACAGATGGTTATGTAACTGTGGTGTATGGTCAGTAATACTTTTTGTGTAGTGCCAATGTTACTATTAGCCTGCTATCTATCCTCAGTAATAGATTTGTAGCTGTGAGCTTTTCATATCTTTTTGTCACCAGCTAATATTATTTCAGACCCAAGTAGGCCATGTGCATATTATGTAGTGAACAGTGTTTTAAAATGTATTGTTCATGCACTTGTTCCAGGGTGTATTGTTTCCTAGGTTATTAAAACCTTAGTTACATGGTTTGTATGTTGAATCTCTATTTTAGTCTTTTAATTCTATGTTGTCTGTGTTTATGATCATGTTCTTAATGGACTAGTTGGTTGGTCTGCTTCCTTTTGTGTCCTTTTGCAGTGGAGAGGAATATGACTTGTTTGTAAAGATATGCATTCACTGCTGTCAAAAGAACTATCATACCCATAGTTGGGTCTTTGAAATATCAAACAATGTTTTGTCTAGTAGAATTCTAAACAAAAATCCTGTCAGCGGAGACAGATAACATCACATAAGTCCCTGTTTTATGTCTGTGTGTGTATATATGTATGTATGTGTGTGTATGTGTGAATATATATATATTTTATTATAATACATTTTACAGTGGTTAAAAATGTAACTGAAATAGATGATTGCAAAGGAGAGTAGTGTCACACTAATCATAGATGAAGACTACTTACTGATATCAGCGCTGCTGAAACTGGAGACGCGGAGTCTAACGTGCCCCTGGTCTTCAACAGGGACCAGGAGAAAGTTTGCATTTAGCTGTGACGGACGTGCAGGACGCAGTTCTCCAGTACAGCCACGAGTGAAGCAAAAACAAAATGGTTAGGCAATCTGGGTCAGAACTGAACAGGCAGAAACCATACCAAATCAGGATCTGAGGGGAGCATCTAGGACAGGCCAAAGGTTAGGTCTAACGAAGATAATAGAGATAATTCTCCAATGGCGGTGAGAGTCATTTTACCGATACTGGAAACGCTGACAGTTACTATACTGACCAAAAAATACCGATCATTACATGTCCTACAATTAATAAATCTCGACTGACCTTAAAAATGACAAGTAACGTAACAGATGGTGTTGTGGAACAATCCGAAGAGAAGAAATCGTGATACGTCATTTTAAAAGCGCTAATAGGACAGTCGCCATTTTAAAGTGCAATACTGTGTCCTGCCGATTAATTAATTTAAAAGCGCTAATAGAACAATCACCATTGGAAGTGATATGTAATGATTGGTATTTTTTGGTCGGTGTAGTAAATGTCAGCATTTCCACTATCACAATTCCGTACCCAACCCATCCAATGGATGGTCAGAGGGTAGCTGAAGTCAGAACCAAAAGCAAGAGGGTAATCTCCACACTGGAACGCTGGAGCACTGGTTGGGACAAATACTTTGGCAGCCTAAGGGTGCCAGAGGCTTCCTTAAATAGAGAGGGGCCACTGCTAATTACCATACTTCCGGCTGGCCAGCCGGAAGTATGGCATCTGGATGCCAAGAAATCAGAAGCAGGAGGAGAAGCATCAGGCGTCCGTCCTGAAGTGGATGCAGAGGGACGGCGCCTGACAAGTACCTTACACACTAGTGTAGGATGTTTAATATATAAAGTCCTTTAAATTTGCCCTGTATGTAACAAATTTACCTCCGCACACAATCTCTTCCTCTCAAACAACCTCAACCTTCTGGCAATAACGGATACCTGGCTTACACAATCAGACACTGCCTCACCTGCAGTCCTTTCACATGGTGGGCTCTATTTCGCCAACACCCCCAGACCTGGAGACCGGCAAGGAGGTGGGGTTGGACTACTTCTTTCCCCACATTGCACATTCACAGTGTACCATCACTTTGAAGTACATGCTACTCAAATTTGTAAGAAATTCTCTATGCATGGTGCTGTGGTGTGTCGCCCCCCTGAAGCGCACAAACAATTTCTTGAGATGAGAATTTCTCTGCATGGTTCACTTCTTAGCTTCTGACATCCCCATCATCATCTTGGATGATTTGAACATACCCATTGCTAATCCACATTCCATTGCTGCTTCCAAACTACTCTCTCTAACCTCCTACCTTGACCTCTCCCTGTGGGTTGTATCCTTTACTCATTGAGATGTCCATTGCCTTGATCTTGTTTTCTCTAGACTATGTTCAGTTTCCAATTTCCTTAACACACCTTTATACTTCTCAGATCATCACCTTATCATCATTTATTTATATAGCGCCAACATATTCCATAGCGCTTTACCTTATCGTCTTCATGCTGACCCCCATTATTTTAACCTCTCTGCTGTCAAACTCAAGCCTCCTCGTACCCGCAGAAACCTTAACTCTATTCATTTCTACAGTTTTCCACCTCTCTTCAACACCTTCTCTCCCCAATAGCTACATTATCCTCACCTGATATGGCAGTACCTCACCATAATCTAGCAACAGCCCTTGATCAAGTGGCTCCTTCAAATATTCATACTTCATGTCGACTTCGATGTCAGCCATGGCACACTAAAGTAACACAAAATCTTCCAAAACTTTCCCGTAAAGCAGAACTTCACTGGCGTAAATCTCGTACCTCTAATGATTTCATGACATATTCTTCTATCTACCTCTCCTATTGAAATGCTGTGGATACTGCAAAACAAACATACTACCAATGTCTCATCTATGCTCAGGCTTGTAATCCCAAATGCCCTCTCTCCATTAGATATCACAAGTGAAAATGAAATATCTACTCTCTTCTTATCTTCCTACTCTACCTCCTGACCTCTTGATCCTATACCCTCATAAATTGGTAGATTCCTGTCTCGTGTGCTCATTCCAATTCTAACTAAAATCTGTAACCTCAGTGATTACTCTAATTCTGAAAAAAAAATGTTTTGACCCAAACACTCTTTCAAATTACCATCCCATCTCTCAGTTCTCATGCCCCTCCAAACTTCTAGAGCAGGCCTGTCCAACCTGCGGCCCTCCAGATGTTGTGAAACTACAAGTCCCAGCATGCACTTCCAGCTATCAACAGGTTGTCTACTGGCAAAGCATGCTGGGGTTTGTAGTTCCATAACACCTGGAGGGCCGCAGGTTGGACAGGCCTGTTCTAGAGAGACTTGCCTACACTAGCCTCACATGCTTCTTTTCTGCATGGATCCTCTTCAGTCAGGCTTGCGCTCTCAACACTCCATAGAAACTATGTTGACTAAGGTTGTCAGTGACTTGATCACTGCTAAAACCAAAGGCTATTACTCTCTGCTAATTCTCCTGGTTCTCTCTACTGCATTTGACACACTGTTGACCACTCTCTTCTTATACAAACATTACAATCCCTAGGTTTTCAAGACATTGTCCTATCCTATCCTGGTTTTCATCCTACTTTTCTACTCACTTTTTTAGTGTTTAATTTCTCTGGATCCAACTCTGCTTCACTTCTCTTATCGTTTGGAGTACCACAAGACTCGGTACTAGGTCCTCTGCTGTTCTCTATATATACCACTTCTCTTAGAAAACTAATAAGCCCCTTTGGATTTCAGTATCATCTCTCTGCGGATGATTCCCAAATTTTTCTATCCTCTCCTGATCCCTCACCATCTGTATTGTCCCGCGTTACTGCTGTCTTTCTGCCATTTCATCTTGGATGTTCTCTCATCAACTCAAACTTATTATTTCAAAAACAGAGTTAATAATATTCTCATCTGCCAACAGGAGTTACCTTCCTCACATTTCTATTTCTGTTTACATGACCTTAAATCCCAACCAGCAAGCTCGCTGCCTGGGTGACTCAGAACTATCGTTTGTTCCCCACATAGACTCTATATCTAAATCATGTTACATACATCGAAAAATGAATACGCACATATCTTACACAAGACACTGCAAAAACTCTCCTAAACAGACTCTCACCCCTACGATCTATTTTGCATGTAGCGGCTTTGCAAATCGTACTTCTTCTGCTGAGCCACTCCTCTGTCAGTCTCTACATTGGTTGCTTATTTTTTACCGAATCCAATATAAAATACTTCTACATACCTACAAAGCCATCAACAGAACTGCTCCTACATACATCTACTCACTTGTCTCAAAATATCTCCCAACTCGACAACTCTATTCTGCACAAGATCTGCATCTCTCTCCAACTCTCATTTCATCCTCATATTCCTGTTTACAGGACTTTTTTTGAGCTGCACCCACTCTGTTAATTTCCCTCCTTCACACAATAAGACTTTCTTCTGGTCTACAAACCTTCAACGTTCTCTGAAAACCTACCTCTTCAGGCAAGCTTATAATATTCCTTAAGCACCCTCTTAACTTCACTAGGTTAACCTATTATCACCCTTTACACAGTTCACACAAGACTACAACACTGACCCCTGACCAACATTGCTGTGTGACCGGATCATATAGCATACTAAGCACTTTTTACCTTTGCAATCTGGCTGGACCGAAATGCAATATCATCATCAACATTTATTTATATAGAGCCAGCAAATTCCGTAGCGCTTTATAATTGGGAACAAACATTAATAAGACAATACTGGGTAATACAGACAGAAAGGTAAGATGTAGATTTAACCTCATGTTTCTGACCCCAGTGACCCATATATTGTAAGCTTGTGAGCGGGGCCTTTTCACCTTTGTCTGTTTGAACCTAGTATTGTTTATTTCTGTATTTGTCCCCAATTGTAATGCACTATGGAATTTTCTAGTGCTATATAAATAAATGTTGATGATGATATGTAAATATTTGCAGTTAGGACCATTTGCAACTACAAATATGAAACATTGTATTCAGAAATGATCATCTACTATGTTAGGTTTAGTGGCCATATAGTATGACAGATTTGCGAGCAGTCATATGGAATTTGTCCAGTTTTCTGTCTGACAATCTTTTGTATGCACAACATGCTTTCAGCCATCCTAGACACTGATTACTGATGGGCAGGCTGGTGTGCATAGAAAAATACCTCCCCCACAAAGCTCCATCTCAAAAACATTTAGTTCTGAAACTTTTGGTAAAATTTTGAGATAAGTTGAGCTTGTGCTGCACAAGCTACAAAATGCTAGCATGTGAGACAAGAAACCAGGAACGTATATAAATTATAATGGGCAGGGGAAGTGATAAAACACTGGAGGGGCCTGAGTCATTAAGGCATACTGAACGCATTCTAGTACTCTCGAAGTCAACAAGGAACGGATCTAAAGATACATGTGGTGTTGACTACGGGTGTAGGTTTACTTTGCTCTACTGGACCAGACACTGCAGGATATGTACAATACCTATGTGGAATATAAAATCTCTAAAGAACCCACAGAAAAAAATTATTAAGCAATTAATGTTACCTGTCAATAATATAGGAAGTTATGATTATAAATTTTAAAATAATTCTTGTTTTCTTTTTATATTTTATTTTCCCTTGGAAAAACATTTATTAGGCAGTCTTTAATGTCTCCTGTACATAAAATATATATTTATAGTTGCTCCTGGTATTGACAAACCATAAACATGTGTGCGTTCCTGGAAAGAGTTTGCTTAGACACCATCTTAGGAACTGGAGTTCAAATACACCTACAACTTATTGGAAAATGATTATCCACCATTTGGGTTTTTACAGGGTTTGATCACAAATACATACTCCATACTTGCCTGCTCTCCCGGAATTTCGGGGAGTCCTCCCGGAAGAGTAGGCAAACCTCCCGGACCCTGTAAAATGCCGAAATTCATGGCTGTCACGGGCACTAGGAGTTGCTTACCCGAGTTTCACCAGATGGAACTCTGTTAGAGAGGCGGGGTTATGGCACGCACCTCAAAGCAGGCAGGTGAATGATTGGAGCGACACAACAGCAGGAGAGTAGAAATAGTCTGAGGAAGTCAGCGACTTGCAGCTATGGTTAGAGGAAAGTTAACGACTTGGAGCAGTAAACTGGAGGCTGAAGATAATGTAGACACGAGGAGTGGACGTGGATAGGTGATGGTAGGTAGAGGAGGAGTCAGTGGTCTGCGTACAGCAAGTTGTACCACTGCAGTGATGGGAAGAAGAGTACTGGTGCAGGTAGGAAGCAGGGTAGTCGGTGGTCTGCGTTCAGCAAGTTGTATCACCGCTATGGTGAGGAGTCTGGTCCAGGTGTAGGTAGGTAATAGGAGAGTCAGTGGTCTGCGTATAGCAAGTTGTACCACCGCTGTGATAGGAGGACTTGTCCTGGTGCGGGTAGGTAGCAGGGAAGTCAGTGGTCTGCGTGCAGCAAGTTGTACCACTGCTGTGAGAAGGAATGAGGACTTGTCCAGGTGCAGGAGAGTGAAGTTGAAAGGCAAACTGTGGCTGTATGGAAACAGCGCGAGTAGAGCAATGTCTTGTGAGGCAGAGATGAAAGGTACAATGAATAGTCTGTATGGAGTAGATGCCTTGCAGGGAGGAGACGCTGGTCACAGCAGATATGCACAATAACGCTAAGTAGTAGCGTGAGGAGATATCGTAGCTTGAGTGAAAGCTTGTCCTAAATGAAGCAATGCAGTAACACAGTCTATATGGGTACTTGTACCCTGTGCAGTAAACAACAATGGATACAACTGGTATGCGAGCAATAGGCAATAGTCAGTAGAGCATACCCAGTTGTGTAGATCCGGAATCAGCTGAGAAGTGAAGCGTTGTAGCGGTATGGGAACCGCCGCTGAGTTGAGCAGGGAGCAGCGTGGAAGCTGAAGCACGAGTAGAGCTGGAAGCAGTTTGGAAACTGCACACAGGAGTAGAGCTGGAAGCAGTTTGGAAACTGCACACAGGAGTAGAGCTGGAAGCAGTTTGGAAACTGCACACAGGAGTAGAGCTGGAAGCAGTTTGGAAACTGAACACAGGAGTAGAGCTGGAAGCAGTTTGGAAACTGCACACAGGAGTAGAGCTGGAAGCAGTTTGGAAACTGCACACAGGAGTAGAGCTGGAAGCAGTTTGGAAACTGCACACACCTATAGAAGTTCACTGGGAGTGAGACTTCAAGATCAGGCCACTACCTAAGGCTGCAGGTGCCTTAACTAGGGAGGGGTGATTGATCCATCAATCACATTAGTGGTCAGTTGTAGTTGTTAAAGGGACCTGCGCATGCCCAGTGCGACAGGATGGCGGACGGCCGCGGTTCCACACAGGTGTGAGCGGGAAAGATGGAGAACCACGTACCAGAGTGGAGGCACTCACACTCTGGTGAGTGACGATGGCATTGATTAGCGGGCGAGGGGGGGGGGCTTAATCGCCCCACTATTCAATGTCGTGAATTTTTGTATTTTATGGTAGGGGTTGGGCTATAGTATAGTGACGTAATGACGTTGGCGAGCCCCCTCCTACCCTCTGTCACATGATCTGTACTCCGATCTCCCGGAGTACAGATTTAAAAAGTAGGCAAGTATGACATACTCCTAATTGAGGGAGAAATTTGCCACAATGTCCATCCCTACACTAGAAAACTAGTGTTAAAGTTGAATCAAACCTGTTCATGTAAGAGGCATTCGTCTATACCTGTAAGATTCACAATTTGCTGATTGAGAGACAGAGATGGAGCATCTTTCATTATTTTGGTTCTAAAAAAAATGGGTAACTTAACTTTATTACAGTGTGCCTCTATTACTGAGTTATATCCGGTCATTCCACATAAAATCAACAAAGGGTTTCACACTGAGTCAGATTGTAATGAAATTTGGTATAATAAATGCTGCCATGGGTGTAAAGAAAACCCCCAAATCTTAGGCTGATATGTACACTGGTTTTGATGTTATATGCCTTTTAAAGCAGCAACTTTGTTATGATAATTTAGCTTTTAATGATTTTTTTCAAATTGCATTTGTAGCTACCCTCATTGAACTAGAGGGTTGGGCAATGTCTCATTTTAAATCTATTTTTATAGGATTTCATATGATATATAACATAGCAATATGTTTTTTAATAAAAAAATAAATTTAAATTTTCAAAATAAAAATGTTTGATTTCCTCAAAAAGCCATATTTTTGAATGCCTCGCCGTGACCATTAAAATAGATGGGGGACTGAATACTAATTTATGAAGGGAGATAGAAGCTTTATGTAGGATTTGCCATCCTGTAATGCGAACTCAATATTGCTTCATTGCCAAGTAGCTCAGTTAGACAGAGAACTTGTAATTATTATATTCAAACCATCTCTTATACTCCTAGCATTAGCAATGTCTCTTTTGGCTCGTATACTCTCCCAAGTGAATTTCAGCCTAAACCCTATGTATTACCACCAGTCAAAAAATACAGTTGATGTTTTGAATTTAACAACAATCTTGGACTAATTAGGTGGTTTAGACATCTCTATTTGTGTTAATATGTCGGTCATAGCCTAAGGACTTTACAGATATATATTAAGAAGCTACATATTGTTTATTATACAAAATAATATATTGACCAATCATGAACACAGCGCGGCTTGGTGGTATATCTTCCATGTTATGCCTATTCTTTTATCAGTCTATCTCTTTTTAACACTTATTTTTAATATTTCACTACAAGTTATAATCGGGCTAATTCTTGGGAACATTACACTTATAATTATTTTAATTGATTTAATAAAGTTTATGTTTTAATATGAAACTAACTATTATCAATCACAGAGTGCCCCAATAAAACATGCTCTTCTTTCTCTGCACTTTTTGTTGTTCATACTAATTATACATGCATTGGGTGCACCACCCGAGATCTGATACTACTATATGATGAGTAGATAAAATTTAGATCAGTAATGTGAATACCTTGTTTGTGGTAATTATTTTCAGTATTCATTTGAGTAACCAACATGTCCTTTTTATTCTAAATGCACAGGAGGTCATTACTGTTCTTTCTGAGTGGCCTTTTGTCCACTGTTTGAACATTGTAAACTAGCACTAGTAAATGACGCAACTCTCTTTTTGCTGCTGTTAATGGGGTAGCTGGCGGCAGCTGTACAATATACATGCATTTGTCAAACAATATTTTACATCCGCCACCTGCTTCTATTAACCCCTTAACAACAGCAATAAGAGAGTAGCGTCACAGAGTGACGTAATTTCCTCGTGCCGGGATCTTCACTGATCGCAATACTTTCATGTCAGTTTGGCAAACAGTAGGAATTCTGAGTAGGAAATGACAGCATCACCTTCAAGTAGTCAGGGTAAGTCTTGTCAAGTGTTCCGGTCATCGGGAAAGGGTACCCAACCCTTTACCCCCTGCTAGGCTGTGTCCAAAACTGTATAAAACAGCACTAGATGGTACTGAAATGTATCATTATTGATCCATTTGACTTTCTGATCACTGGTACCTTCAACTAGTGTGAACTGCCCTTGTCAGGACAATGGAGCTAATACACATCACTTGCTTCAAGATCCTGCATTAACAACTTATTCCCTGCTGTATTACCTGTGACCTACAGATTAGACCCAAATCTAATGCATTTCGCTCTGTTTTGAGGTTTGCACTCAGCTTTCCAGTACCATCGCTCTGCCCGCTACCCATCAGCTCTGGCCAGTGTGATAGGCCAGTGGGGATCCATCCACAGCAGTCCTGATCTATAGAAAGAGGTCAGGGATACCAGCCTAAGTGCACCAACAAGGGGGTACACTAGCAGCGACAGTTACCCAGAGGGAATGCGGTTCTGGATTCCGTTAAGGAGTCCAGTGATGGCAGCATTGTAAGCCTCTCCTGCTACGGAGAGGACGCAATTGGAATTAATAAAGGGAACAGTGGCAAAGTAAGCCCAGCCGGTTCCCAGCAACAACAGACAGGGTGGCATAGGTGGTCCATCCTGTCACACACATCAATTGTGTTGGATAGGCCCGTCTTTTTACATTTCCCTGGATCACTACAAGTGGTCAGGTTAAGTTTGGGTGGTGTGACTGGATCACATATAAACAACTTATGGTATAAATTTATTTAAAGTAAATAGCGCAGGGCGCATATTTATATAAATTGCCAATGCGCTTATTTTTAATATTGTGTATATTTTGTGTAAGGGAAATCTTTAATTTCTGAGACTATGGTAGAAAATTAGTTTTTTCTCTTTAACCTTTCTAAAGCAAATGCCTTTTCTGATGTATATATCTGATACAATGAGTATTTATTTACGAAGCCTTTGTGTATTGTGATGTGAGGAAATGGCTTGTTTTGAAGTTTGTACTTTTTCTTTTGGAATGAGTATTCGGCAGCTGTCTGAAGTATTCATGCCAGTTAGACCTTTTGACTTGCTATTGGGTCTCCTGCCTCTGAAATAAGATGCAGGATATCACAGCAAGGTTTTTAAGAATTTCATACAAGTGTAAATATTATTGGCTTTGCAATGCATGTAAATCCATGTTTGGTTAAACAGGTTATAGCCTGATGCTAAAAACTGTATAAAAGGCACTAGCTTGTATTGGAAACTTATTATTCAAATAAACATCTTGCTTCAAAGACCTGCTTGGAAACATCTTCAATATTGCTGTATTCCTGCGACCTGCAGATTAGACCCTAAATCTAATCCGTTCTCCGGCTGTTTCTGAGGTTGGACCCAGCTTTTCCGATACCACCGCTCTGCCTGCTACCCTACAGCTCTGGTCAGTGTGATAGGCCAGGGGGGATCCATCCACAGCTTCCCTGATCCATAGTAAGAGATCAGGAGTACCAGCCCATGAACACCAGTAACGGGGTACACTCGCAGCGTCATTTACCCAGAAGAAACCCGGTACTGGCTGCTGGTAAGAAGTCCAGTGGTGGCAGCACGTGTAAGCCTCTCCTACTGCGGCAAAAGGGCGCATTTGGTATAATGAAAGGGAATGGTGGCAAAGTTAGCCCAGCCGGTTCCCAGCAACAATAGACAGGGTGGCATAGGTGGTCCACCCTGTCACATGTGGCCTTTAATTAGTGAAGAAAAGCCACTTGGTCACTAATTTAAGCCCACCCAAATCTAACCTGACCCTGGACCATTTATGTTACATTTGAAAAAGTGATGTGTTTAATTATAGTGGAGTATCATACTGGGAGAATGTGTGCTGGGAGTAGGGAGGAATAGCAACTTGGTGAAGGGCTGCTGGGAGGGAGAGACACAACAGACTCGGAGCAATACTGTACTCACAAAAGGAAGCCTCAGTCACCCAACCAGGCAGAGAAGAGAAGGCACAGCCCATGAGGCTGCTGCTGATCTCCACGGATCGGAGGAGCTCGTCCAATCAGAGCTCAGCACATGCTCCTCTCATCCCTCAGCAGAGGCTTATGGGAATTATTTATCCAACTATGTGGCAGCCTAGTCCAAGCCTAGTTTGTTGTTTAAATTGGTTTTAAGCAGTGTTTGCACTTGTTTGTGTTTAAATAGGTTTAGAGAAGTAAAGAAGAATAAAGATGGAGTAAAGTGATGGGTACCTCAAGTTGCATTGTTTCAATCCATTTAAAAAGGCTACTCATACTTCTAATACGAAGGGGTTGAGAACTGTTTCAGAATAGATGCGTAAATTATTTTCTGAAATGCCAAAAGTTGTAAAAGTTTGTGCCAGCTGAAGAAAACAACTTGTGACTTTTCGATAAGAGCAATAGGGTCATTGTTCAGTTTCTCAAGATAATGTACTATCAGCTCCCACTTGCTGACATCAGAGGACATGTAACTGCTGTCGATGAAAACAAGTGGTGGCTCGCATTTATTCTGGAGAAAGATGAAAACATTGATGAAGTGAAAGTGACATTCCTCCATCCAGCTGGTCCATCCTCATCTTTTTCATACCCAAGGAAGCCAAAGATAATCTAACCACTTTGTCTGGTACCAACAATCATTCCACGGTCAAAGTCACATTGATCACATTTCTTTCCCTTCCGGTGTTTGATCTGAACAACAACTGAACCTCTTCACCATGTCTGTATTGTATTGAGTTGCTGGCACATGATTGGCTGACTAGATATTTGCATTAATTATTTACATTATTTATTTCTGTGGCACCAGATACAGAAGCAAGTAACAAATTGATGAGGTAATACGCATAAGTAGCACTGATGAGTGTGCGTAATGCTATGGGGACTTACACAGAATGCAGCAAAAGACATGACAGAACATATGAGGGAGTCAAACAGTAGACTGACATGGGACAATAGGTGGAGAGGACCCTGCCCATAAGTTATTACACTCTAGACAGGGGGGGGGGGGTGGTGGTAAGAAATAGTAGTACAGAATGGAAGAAAATGGAGATGACAGGCAAAGGAAGAGGAGGTGATGGATAAGATGGTCAGGAGGTAGTAGCATAGGCAAGCACAAAAATGAGAGTTTTGAGTGAGTGTTTGAAGGATTGAATGATGGGGGAGTCGAGTGAGGCGGGGTATGAGTACCAAAGATTGGGGGCAGCATGGCAGATGTCTGGAGGTAGGCATGGAGGAGGTAGTGAGAGGTAAATTGAGGCAGAGCTCAGAGGCTGAGCGGAGTGGCTGGGTAGGTATGTACTTCGAGGCAAGGTCAGAGTTGTAAGGGGGAGAAGTGTGAAATGGCTAGTGAGACAATGAAGGGATTTACGCAGGAGTAGCAGAAGAGGAGTGACGGGAGAGTAAGATCAGCCTAACTGCTGCTTTCTGGATGGATTGAAGGTCAGAAAAGTGAGAGACAGGAAGACCAGTGAGAAGTAGGTTGCAATAGTCGAGACAAGAAATGATGAGTGAATGGGCCAGGATTTTGGTTGCTTTCTGAGAGAGGAAGGGACAGATTTTCGTGCTGTTACGGAGGAGGAAGTGGCAGGATTTGGTGAGAGACTGGATATGATGGGTTGAGCTGAGGGCAGAGTTGAGGGTGAGTCCAAGGCAGGAAAGAGAGTTATGTTTTCAACCAAAAGCATAGGGCATAGCAGGAAAGATAGAATTGCGTGTCATCAGCATAGAGATGGTATTGAAGAACAAACGATTGAATAAGTTCACAGAGAGAGGTGGTGTAGAGAAAGAAGAGCAGAGGGCCAAGGACAGAGCCTTGTGGGACTCCAATAGAAAGAGAATAAGCAGGTGTGCAAGTGTACCTAATAAATAATATGCCTTGAAGTTTTTAACTAATCAAGTTGTGCTCCCACTTATTATAATTCATTAATAATTGCAGACGCCATACCATTGTGGATTTTAACGGCAGCTGCACCAATTATTTATTAGATTTGGCTTTATTAACAACTATTTTTACTAACTAGAAGTAGTTAATATAGGAGTTTTTTTGTAATTGCACCAAGATTTTTATATTGTGTGACAATAATGGTGTGTGTGTGTGTTTGTGTTGTGTGTGTATATATGTGCAACTCAATGCACCTCTTTTATGTTAAAATTAAAATAAGACATAGCTTAATGTGCACATCTGAAAATAGCATAAATAATCAATACACTGTGTGGGCGCTATTTTGTGTTTAGGAATAAAAAGTACTTTTTGGAGGCAGTTGATGGGTTTTTGCATATTATCATCAACACTTATTTATATAGTGCCAGAAAATTCCATTATGCTTTCCAATTGAGATCAAACACAGTAATACAACAATACTGGGTAATGCAGACAGACAGAGCGGTAAGGAGTCCTTGCTCCCAAGCTTACAATCTATCGGGCTATCTATAGGATACTAAAGTGGGACAGTATGGAAGGAATGTGGAGAGCAGATTTTTGGTCCAAAAGAATGACTGTATGTAAATGTGTGTGTTTATTTTTTTATTTTTTTTTCAATTTTTGTAAGTTTTACTTGATACTATTTATGTTATAATACTTGCATTGCTTATTTATATCTACATTTTCAGCAGTGTTCTTGAAGTATTAAAACATGATTTCATGTGACATATTTTTATATTCTGTTATCCTCTGTGCTATAATGATGTGAAATATATTTGTTTCTAGAAATAATACTTATGATGTCCTTGTATATCCAACATTTTTATCTAATAAACTGGATAACACAAACCTCTACCTGTTATCTTTACCACTCCATCTCTATGTTCCCTAATGTGTTTTATGCTGTGGTTTACTTTTTGGCCAGACATGATAAAGCTGTGAGAAAAGTCTAATGATGTGAGTCATTTAGAAAGTACAAATCAAGGTTTTAATATTTTTGTTTCCAACAGGTAGCCATGCAGAGTTCACTTGGCACCCCATCCCATCAGGGTGGGGGAAGTAACGGTGACCTCGCACTCACAGGCTCTCAAGTCTCGGTGACCAGACGTCCAAGCAGTGCAGGTAGCACCAAACACATTTCACGTTCCATCTCTGTTATCACTGATACCAGGAGCAAAGGAAACTCAATGGTGAGATTAGAAAGCACCCAATGTTCTGTCACTTTACAGTGTGTTGTGCCCTTCTACCACCTTGCTCTTTACTCTGCAATTTCTATTCTTCTGACCTTCATCAACCAATTCCTGTATGTTATGTCTCTTGAACAGAGGGACTCACCCCGAGCTATCAATAACCTTCGTAGGTCCAACAGTACAACTCAAGTGACTACAGGGAACAGCTCGACGCTCAGGTAATGCAATAAGACTAGTACACTATGACAGAAAAATGACATTACTTTGTGCTGCCTGAATGTGTTGCATATGTTGCCAAATAAGGATATTGGACAATAATGAAAACTTCATGCTGCAGGGCCAAACTGCCTTTTCCTGATATGAGCGATGGCTATGTAACCTTGTAGTAAAATGTTACTGCTATGATTTGAAACTGAGAAATCTCTGGCAGTCTTTTCATATTCTGACCTTTATGACTCCAGCTGCTGCTTCCTGGAGGGATAAAATACAAGAACAGGGGGTGGGGGCTCCACTGGAATGCGGCAGATGTTCCACAGGGTGGAGGGGAAGTCATGCTGCTCTTTATCAGACCCTGTGGATAATCCCTTTTCACTCTTTACATTGAAGGGTTCTTCTTCCACTGTGTTACAAAAAGATGAGGAGATGTGAAGGTTGTACCTCTGATCTTGGCATCTCAAAAGGATTTAGGGAGAAGGGGAGCTAAGTTGGTATCAAAAATGGAGAAGAGACACAGTAGATTCTTAGAGCTGGTTCAGGCAACCTGTGGCTTTTCAGCTTTTGTGGAACTACGGGTTCCAGCATGCCCTGCTAGCATTTAAATAGCAGGGTATGCTGAAACTTGTAGTTCAACAGCAGCTGGACAACCATAGGTTAACTAAGTCTGCCATAGACTCCTAGATTTAACTGATATTTAAAAGTCCAGAATTTATCTTGTGCAAAACTGGTCCTCACTTTTGGATACTGTCAAGTGGTGTTAACACTTTGAGAATTCCTTATTTATAAAACAAACATGAACTCTGTTAGTAAACCGTAATTTTTGTTCTAGTTACCTGCATTGTTTTCCATTAGTTAATATTATCAATTACCTCTACTGATAAGAACAATACAGTAATACAAAGTTACTCCAGAAAAAAGGGTGTTAGAGGCACCCAGGAATGATAAATTTAAATATTAAATAATTTTAATCATTCATTAATATGTAAATATATCCAATTAAAATGATACAATGTAATTCTTAACTGTATAACCCACCCTAATAACCCCTGTAACTAAAACAAAAATCAATGTGAACTTCTCTGCATATAAATAATTTGCTGTAAATAAAGAACGGCACTTCATTTTTCACCATTCCCATAAGTTGGGCAAATTCTTTTCTATTTCAGTTTTTAACCCATTTTAGCAGCTGTTTTAGTGATCAATTACTGGCTGCTGAAATTGTTTTTAATGAAGGGGAAGAACACATTCAATCACACATTACTCTGAAGTTAATTTGTTTAATTGTATTTCCATGTTTCGTATATGAGATTTTCACTTCCTGGAGTTTGGTGTCTTTAATGAGAACCCATTACATGCAGTCAGGGCTGCCAACAGGAATTCAGGGCCCTGGTACAACAACTTCATGGGGCCCCCCTTATAGTTGAGCATGTAAAAAACAATTTGTGCCACCACGCAAAAGTAGTAGTGTGTGTGTTCATACAATTGGGGGCTTGGCTATGCATCATTGGGGCATAGCTAGCAGGTGAAAAGCGGTAAGCTACGCTCCTACAGGAAAAAAACCCCCTGCATTGTTGTGTACACCATCGCCACAAGGGTGCAGTGATCGACATATGTCACAGCACTCCTGACTTTCAGGACATCTAGTACCATAGTGTAGTACATAAAAAGCTCACAGTCTTGGCCTGCCCCTTACATTGGGCAGAACACTCATCAAAAATTGGGATTTTCCCACTAGAATCACAACATTTCACAGACTATCCTGCTCTCTCCTACCTGTTCTTGTCACTTTCACCACCTGTGACTGCTGGTTTCGTTAGTTGTGGCTTGTCTGGATCCTGGAATGTTGGGAGCCCTATTTGGAAAACAAAATGGGTACATTTAGAAAATTCCAACCAGCCCCGGCGTTAAATGAATAAAACCCACGAGTAATAATTAGGCCTTCCTCTAGCCCCAACGTTAAAATAGGTTTATTTATTAAATGGGAATACTATCTCCCTCACTGCAAACAGCCCCAGCAATAAATTAAAAGTGTTTACTTTTCATGCAACCATCACTTCCATTGAATACTTCATAGTCACATTTAATAAGGAGACCTCATTCTCCCCCAAACCACCCCATCTTAAATTAATAGTTCCCACTATTAAATTGTCCCACCATCACCCCACAATCAAAATTGCACCCATTAATTAGCCACCACCTACCTCACACTACATTGCCACAAGCCCCCTGTGCCATCACACACACATTACCACAAGCCCCCTGTGCCATCACACACATTAGCACAAGCAACCTGTGCCATCACACACACGTTACCACAAGCTCCCTGGGCCATCACACACACATTACTGTGCCCCTTCATCACCACGCTGTGCCTCCTTATGATCACACTGCGCCCTCCATGCTGCTTTTCCTCTCTTCACCTGGCCCTCCTTCATCACTCTGTGCCATGCTGCCCCCCTCCCCTTCATCACACTGTTTCATGCTGCTCCCCCCCTTCTTCACACTGTTTCATGCTGCTCCCCCCCTTCTTCACACTGTTTCATGCTGCTCCCCGCCTTCATCACACTGTTTCATGCTGCTCCCCCCTTTATCACACTATTTCATGCTGCTTCCCCCCTTCATCACACTGTTTCATGCTGCTCCCCCCCTTAAACACACTGTTTCATGCTGCTCCCCCCTTTATCACACTATTTCATGCTGCTTCCCCCTTCATCAAACTGTTGCATGCTGCCCCCCTCCCCTTCATCACTCTGTGCCATGCTGACCCCTCCCCTTCATCACATTGTGTCATGCTGCTGCCCCCATTCATCACACTGTTTCATGCTGCACCCCCCCTTCATCACACTGTTTCATGCTGCTCCCCCCCTGTCTCCTTCATCACTCGGTGCCTTTGTTTACCTCCCCTTGCCTCCATTTCTTTACTTCCCTTTGTATTGGCTTCTTTCATCTCTTCTCTTCTCTCTTCTATCTTCTGGGTCCTCTCTGCTCCTCACTGAATGTCGGGCATGATGTGATGATGGCACGCACGACATTCAGTGCAAACGGAGCAGAGAGGAGGGAAGAGGAAGAGGGAAGCCGGCGCCGCGATCATGTGAGTTTTTTTTTTCTTTAGTATCCTGCTTTCCCACCAACGAAGGGGGTGGAGTCAAAAGCCCTCCCGCCTCACAGGAAATAAACAAGAAAGAAGAAAATATCGGTTTAAAAAAACAAAAAAACAGTCGGCAATGAGGGCCCGGGGTAATTAGTACCCCCCACCCCCCGTCGGCCCCAGGCACAGTAGAGGCAGTCAACAAACAGTCATGAGAATTCAGCCTATCAATTTACCAAGATCAAGAGCCAAATGGATATTGGTCATGAAGTGTCTGAGTGAAGTTATCACTTCCTCGGGAATTGATAGGCTGCTTTCACGCAAAATCTGAGTCTGCTTCTACTTTGTATAGAAATAGGGAATATTGTGTATTATGGGAATGGTAGCAAGCTGGGCAGATTGTCACTTAAAAACATTCCAAATATTTAATTTAGCTCTATGATATACTTTCTTCAACTAGTCATATTATGAGTCTATTCCCCTTTCAAATAATGCTTTAACGTCTGTGTAAAATATTAACGTTTGAGTGCATTGTTAAATATGAGTTTGATCATTGTTATTGATGCATCATATGTTGCTAATGTTGCCCAGAATAGTACAGTTGAAGAGTTGTATGTGACATACAAGTTTAAATAGTTCCAGAAATGTTGAATTTTAACTAACAGAAATTAATTTGGATTATTTTCATATCCCTAACCCTTGTTCTATTCTCATTTTTTATCAATTAGCGGGGACCATCATGAAGATTTCTTGGCTTTTTTTGATGGCAGCTCCATTGGGCGAAAAAAGCTGCATGGTCTGGCCAAAACCCCCCCAGAGAAGAAGACCACATGGAATATTCTAGTAAGAGTTACCAGATAATTTTAGTTTCTTCAAAATCCACTGTAGAATGGGCACATATTAAACTCTGTCAGTATAATACAATTATAGGGGCTCGCGAGCCATGTTAAAAAGTCTTCTATCCCACTTCCTCTTTACCCCCCAAGTCATGTATGACATCATCATAGTGAAAGCTGCACACATCTTCCTTCCCTGCTTATTAAGGGGCAATCACCTGTTTTGTATGTTTTCTAAAATGTTGATATCTTTGCATAAGATAATTTAAATTGTGTGGGCTAGAAGTAAGATGCAGCCAATCAGAGCATTAGGACCTTTGTGAATGAGCTTTGTACAGTGCTTGCACAACTTCTATATCTGTTCATATAAATATGCTTGTAAAAATTTTCTGTATGTTTGTGTATATATGAAGCGTGTCTGTGGTTCGTATCACTTTTTAAAAGGTTTACGCGTAGACTTCTTTAACAAAGGACCTCTCTCAAATAATAAAACAGCTCAAATAAAAAATATAACACCTGGAAAATTGTCCTGTTAAATATCTACAATGAATTTGGTTAACTCCGGTCTTCAAATTTTGTTTCATTGAACCATTACCAAAGCATGTCTCAAGTACCTTTTTTTTTTTTTGTGGAAAATAGCATGAAGCAACACAGTCTGGCTTTGTAACAAGGAAACCTATAGCGTTGGGTTCCCCTGTCATAGTGTGAAACAGCCCCATTTTGGTCAGTGCGAGAATGGAGCCTACATGACCACCCTCCCAAAAACTACTTGCTTTGTGCTCTTCTAGTCACCCTTGGGCTATGGGTGCTATGGTAATTGTAAAAATAAATCTGAATCCTGGAGTTGCAACTTTTCCACCCCAATGGACCAAGTATAATCACTCCCCATTCTATTCATATATAATAAATTCAGAATTATAGCACATTCACAAGGGTTAAAACAAATTTTCTTTATATAAGGGCCCACTAAACTCACTTTTGCCACCTTGTGAAAAAGTGGTAATATTGATAGTAATTTAGAGGGACCAATGTACAAATCATATTAAATGACACAAAATGCTTGCGAGGAGCACTCTGTGCTGAATGACTAAAATGAACTGACCTGGAAAACATTCACAGCCCAGCCACAAGTGGTAGGGGAAAGCTGCTCATGATTGGCTGGACGTTCTTTGGAAATTGTGTCTGGGACCTAGGGCTAATACTAGGACCACAGGAGTCCCATACATTTTTATTACCTTGGCCCCAGGGCTGTTGGTTTTTTAGTGAAGGTGCACACTGTTGTTTGCTTCCATAGACCTGCACTGATCAGCTGTGGGCTGGTTTCTAGTGTAACTATTTTGCTGGCTGAGGAGTTTGGGGTAGCACACTCCATTATTTTTTTTAAATTATTTATGTATTTACTAATGGAGCTTCTCCTATTTATTTTAATATCCCATTCATTTGATTGTGGTTTCTACAAACTAAACCTTACCTTCACCCACCCCAAAAATCCTCAACCAACTCCAGCAACCAGCCTCACCATAAAGATTACAGCCACACTGTCCAGACTGTGTCTGATTCCTACTATGACAGAAGGATCCCATGATATAGGCTTTTATGATATAATGTAATTTGACCCAGATTGTCTGGAAACATATTATTTCCTATTGGACGAACACAAATCAGATTTTATTTTATGTTTAATAATGATAAATTGGAATTTGTGTAGTGTGGTATTTAAATTAATATTCTTTTTTAATTTGTGTGTGTGTTTATTTTCTCATTTAATATAATTGACAAGGGTCTTCCGAGCCTTGACCTACTATACTGTGGGTCATGATTTTCAAAATGTATTTTTTACATTGCCCACAGCCCAGAGGTGCAGGAAAGAGCACAAGTGGTTTTTAGCGTGGGGCTGCTAGTTTTCATTGAGGGAGGGCAGGGTGCTCATTTATTTGATTTTCACACCAATGTCCCCATCCCCTTCGAGTCCCACTGTCATCAGGCTGGGTAAAGTTCCCACTATGACAGGGATTCTGTAGCTTGATGCTGTGGCAGTCACACTGTAACAGGGAAGTTGATGATGACATTCACAATTGTTATCTTGTTTGCCTTTTCATGGTCAAAGAACTCCTTGTTGGCTTCATTATTCATGGGATTTGTTAGATAGAGAATTTTTAGCTACCATAAATACTTATTGCTGTTCCCTTCACAGGATGAACAACATCGAGCTTTTCCCTTACCCTCAAGTGCCCGCAGTGCCAGCTCCGTGCTGAGCATGAAGAAAAGAGAGATGCCTGCTCTGGCCCCCAGCTTTCCAGCCAACAACAGGTGATGTGTCTCCTACATAATGAGTAAATTAATGGATGGCTTAGAACAGATCCATTGGAACAATTCCTTGTGCTGATACAGTTTTTCTGAGATAGGCGTGTGATACTGAAATAACTACTAACTTTTTTTAAGAAAAAAAAAAAAATATATATTTTTTCCCCCTGTAGGAGCAATAAGGGAACAGTAGGCAACACTGTAACCACCATGGTGCATAATAACTATTCATCTGGAGAGCGAGGACTCAGTGCAAAAAGTTCCAACCAAAAGCCACCATCACTCAAGTAAGAGAAGTGATCATAATTCAGTAGAAAATTGTGCCAGTACTTGGGTAACATGAAATCTCTTTCAGCCTAGGTTGACCCCATTTGCCTAGGAGAAAGCATTGAACTTAGCACTTTGGGGGGATGTCACAGGGGGCACTCTGCGGAGATGTAACATCGCAGATTTCTCCTTGCATCCTATTGAGATGTGCAGCAAAATCTGCGATGTTGGGGTACCGCAGTATTCGGAAATGTGCGCACCCAGACCTTGCAGCTATATCCGGCGGCATATTGCGGACAATTGAATTTCCCCCTTAATGTACTATGTTGTTTAACCTGGCTGACTACTTCCAAACCGCACAACAGGAGAGCTGTGGAGTTCCTCTGCACAGGTCTATCACAAGTGTAATTTTTTTTAAGGAATTCTATCTGTGAGAACGGGTTGGATATTTACTGACCCAGCCAAATAGATTTAAGTCACCTGTCTGTAGTTAAGGAAATCCTGAAAGCATGTTCTGTTGGGGGGTACTTGAGGATCAGAGTTCAGAAACTATAATATAGATGAAGCTGACCTTGGAGCAAACTCTGTATCTGTAACTGCAGTATCTTGGGTGACTAGGATCATGAAGCAACACTGTTTTTTTATTTTTGTCCTTTTTTTTGAAATTATATTTTTATTGATTTTTCAAATAAAAGGAGAGGGTACAGAAGACAAAAGGTGGTGTGAATGGTTAATCAATAAAACATACTCCTCCATCAGTACATAGATGATTGTGGTTATCAATTCTAAATATTGGTCTATAAACCTGAATTCTAATCACAGTAGTGAGGAGGGAAACAAGACTGTGACCTAGGTGAGGAAATTTGGGAGAGGGAAGGAAAAGAGTAAGGATGCTCTTACCTTTATCTAAGGGGAGTAAAGGGGGGAGTAGGGGGAGGTTAAACACATAACTGGGAAGCATTAAAGATAGAAAGAAAATTGGCATATCCTGAAGACATTTTGCTTCCATATTTGTGCCCTTTACCAGTTAACCCTGTTTATTTATCATTTTGTCACTTTGTTATTTTACATTTTGCCATCCACAGGACATAATCATGTATCGAGTCCTATTGCTTATAGAGGAGAGGAGAAGTAGATAGTACCTCTGTTGTTAAAACTAACAACCATAATTTGTGTTGATTAAAAAAAGAAAAGCTAGATGGGGCTTCATTAGAGTGAAGCCATTTACCCCACACATCTATAAATATATGAGAATCTATAGGTTGGGCATATGTGAGGTGCAGGGCTGCCAAGAGGAATTCAGGGCCCCGGAACAACAACTTCATGGGGCCCCCTTATAGTTGAGAACGTAATTTTTTTTTTGCTGTGGGTGTGTTCATACAATTGGGGGCGTGGCCAGGCCACCCCTCCTACAGAAAAAAACCCTGTATTGTTGTGTTCACCATTGAACGGTCACCAAAAATTGGGATTGGCCCACTAGAATCACAACATTTCACACACTCTGCTGATCTCTCCTACCTGTTCTTCTCACTTTCACCACCTGTGGCTGCAGATTTCGTTAGTTGCGGCTTGTCTGGATCCTGGAATGTTGGAGGACCTATTTGGAAAAAAAATTGGCTACATTTAGAAAATAACAGCCAGCCCCGGTGTTAAATCAATAGCACCCACAATTAATAATTAGGCCTTCCTCCAACCCTAACATTAAAATAATAGTATTCCCATTTAATAAATAAATTTCGCTTCCTGCAAACAGGCCCAGCAATACCTATTTCCCGCAGCCATCACTGCCATTAAATAATTCATAGTCACATTTAATAAATAGACCTCATTCTCCCCAAACTCACCCTCACATTCAATAGCCCCCAAACAACCCCATCTTAAATTAATAGTCCCCACTATTAAATTGCCTCACCATTACCCCGCAAACAAAATAGCTCCCATTAATTAGCCACCATCTATCTCACACACACTACATTGCTAAAAACTCCCTTTGCCAACACACACACATTACTTTGCCCCTTCATCATCACCACGCTGTGCCTCCTTATGATCACACTGTGCCCCTTCATCACAGCCACACTATGCCCCCTTATGATCGCACTGCGCCCTCCATGCTGCTTTCCCCCCCTTCACACTCTGCCATGCTGTTTTTGCCCCTCTTCATCACCCTGTGACATGCTGCTTTCCCCCCCTTCTTCATCCCCCCGGAGGTGCAAGCAAAACTCAGTGTTACTTTTTATCGAAGTAATGGTAAAAAGTAATGCTGAGTTACTTGGGAACATCGTGGACTATTGAATCTACCCCTTATTGTCCTTGACCAAAAGTATTATTTCATGTAACATCTGCTCCCTGGAGGCACCACACCTCTAATGTTTGTGACTTACTAAAGGAAAGATGATATGAAGAGCAGTGAGGGTTCTATACCACCTATAAAACAATTTGTAATTGGTTTCTTAAATTCAGATTGATTCTAGAAGATTTATGCAAATTCTTTATAATTTCATTCCAGTGATCAGGTGATTTGGAGAATCCCAATTATTTTTGCTAACTGCTTGATATTAACTGTACATATAAGTGAGATTGCAAGTGAGTTCTGGCTATCTCTTCTTCTACTATTTCTTTCAAAGTGAGAATAGACTCTTTTCAATAAATGGCTGTTTATAACATGGCACACTGGAAATATTTTCAATATTCTGTAACTGTGTTGCCGTTGGGAAAGGGGCAATAAGTGATTTGCGTACTAAGCGGGCCACCTGGTTTGTTTCAAATGGGATAGGGTTGTCTTCATAAACCTGACTGAAAATATGGACTTTATAATAAATATAAGAGTTAGAAGCCTATTCACCTTCTTATGAGAACTTATAATGGGTTATGGTCTTGTCCCTTTTATAACTGATACCAGTTTCTCTAAGAGGGAAAGGGTCGAGTACAACATTTGCGGCACCATCAGAGTCAGATTGTGGGTGGGAGAGTGTGTCTATGAATAGCTTCTTATTGGTCCAAATGGTCAAACCCCTGTAGGCTGCGCGCGCAGCTCATGCTTTTGATAAAACTGCACATAGGTCAGAACACTCACGTCTTCTATGCTGCCCGTGCCGTCTGAGGGGAAGGCCATAAGAGGCAGGCGCATCGGCTGCTACAGATACTTTATTTGCGCCCTTGCCTTTAATGTCCACCTATCTTTTGAGACTCCAGCTTGATTGTTAATCACAGAGCCTTGCTATCAAATATACTGCAATATGAAAAAATTTCCGGCACTCCAAGACCCTCTTTATTGCAGGAAGTGCACAGTGCTGTCTTTTTAATGTTGAGGGCATTATTCAATCACATCAATGTCATAAAAATAGTTTAAATGCGCTACAGATTTTTCATGGAAAAATAGATATTTCAATTAGATTAATATTCCCTACCCCTGAAATAAATGGTGCACTATTTTGTAGGTCTTTTGTGACTTGAATTAACAGAGGGAGGGAACAATCTAGAGAGCATAATCATTATCAGTGTTTTTTATATAGGACCCCACAGATTGCTTATATATAGGGCCCCTAGAATGCTTAATGCCAGGCAATCATCATATTGACATGACACACGTGAGTACAAGCTAACAATTATAGCTAGCATGGATAGTAGTATGAATTCCAGGTGTGTGAGTAAACAAACAGCAATCACTTCAGCATAAGACATGACATCAGGGATTTACGTAGAGCATGACACTTAGGGGGCAATTCAATTGACCGCAGGTCATTTCTTCATGGAGAAATTTTACACAGTCACATTTTATTTCTGGCTGCAATAAAGCGTGTAGGAAAAATTCTATGTCAATTATATAGTAAGTCTATATTTAATCCTTGTCGGGCTGATACTATTCAGAATATTTATGTCGGCCTAACTATTGTCGGGGTTATTGCAGCCGAAAAAATGTACCCCACCCACTGTGTAATCATTGTGGTGTGAGATGGTAGACAAAGCATTTTGTGAGTTATGCCCTTTTGATTTCCCCTGTTCATGGTTAGGGTTCAGGAGTATTTAGCCCCTTATCTTGCATCTGGCATCGGTGGCATAAATGTTGTTAGGTAAGTTCTCTCCACAGAGCTTCACTCCTATGCGGCCATTTTTTGAACCAGTGGGACATTCTAATATCACTACAGATAAGAGGGGAATTTTTCTGGATGCTAGGACGTGCTTCTGAACTATGTAAGGGTCACCTTTCATTTTTTTTTTTTTTTTTTTTATGAAATTATTCAGAAAAGTAAAATAAATCCTGGTAAATCATGGACGTTTTAGCTATTCATTTTAACAGTTTTACTTTAATATGCTTTGAAGCTTATCCACTCTCTACAGTAACCAGAGAACCCCCAGTGGTGAAGAATCCGGGAACAGTTTCCAGAAATCGCAGAAGAATCTATCAAGCACTAACAACCTAGGGCGCAGTAATACAGAAGGGAGCACACCACCAAAGAAGAAAGAGGTTACTGCTGAGGAGGCAGAACGGTCAGTACCAACTTGGGGCTCATGCACATGAAAATAACTGGTACTTGGGGACAGATTCAATTCTTAAAATATCTTGCCTCCGGAACGCCCGCGAGACACCTAGCGCGGATATTTTTTACACACGTTTTTGCTTGCGCCCCCAAAGTGGTGTAAGCAGAAATGAATGTTACTTTTTACCGTAATATAAGTAACAATTGAATCTGTCCCTTAGTGTCCTCACTTTAACAAAGCATTTGATTTTCCTTCGTTACCGCGTCACAAATCCTCCATGCAGCTTTATTTAACCGTGTATTAACTCATTACTTAGTGAGTAATCCCATGAAGTGCCACCAAGCAGATAATGTTGAAATTGAACCAAAGTGAAAACTGTTGCTAAAAAGTGTGTGTACACGCTTACATTATCTTTTGGGCAATCGGCATCAAAATGCATTTAGTAAGCTTTGATAATGTGCATTGAATGCTTTAAAATAACGTCTGTATGCATCTACATCGAGAACGTTTCACAATGTTAGAGGGCATCTGCCACCATACTATTCTTTTTTCCAATGTTGTACACTTGCAGTGTTTATATTTACAGTGTTTATATTGTATGTTGCATGAAAAAGTCCTCCCTAATAAGTTATTCACCTTTAAGTACTTCCATTTTTAGTTCTGGCACTTACATTGCCAGGCTTTGCTGATCCTGGTAAACAACACTTTGGTATGTAACATCCTATGAAAGTTATTGTTGGTTACAGGAGTTGTGGGCTAAATAGTTACAAATATTTCACCTACAAAACCTTTTCAAATACTGTAAGCAAATAAATGATTTTTATCCCATTAATGTCCACCCAGCATCCTTTGTCGTTGCTTGGTCTTAAACCAAAAAATGTCCCATAAGAATGGTGTCTGCACACCTGTCAATGACAGCCCAGAACGCCAGGGAGTCCGCATACGTTATGAATGGTTGCTGACCGCTCTTCTGCACAGCATTCATTAGAACACTATGCAGTATATATAGGCTTTCTTAATCCTGCATCTTGTATCCCTTCTACGGTGATCACTGGGGTGCTCTTTTGCAGGAGAGGGAGCTTCTTGGTCTCGGATCACTCAGATTAGTGGTTACACAATAACAGTTACAGGAGAAAAGGGCACATTTTGCAGGAAGCTAAATCTTGTCAAAATTAATAGAAACTCTTTGTGTTCTGTATGAAAAATACTTTAATGATGGGATCATTAAACTGACGCTGAGCATATCTTATCTGTACAGATTTATTTTGCAAGTAAACAACGCAGCAGTCACCATTCAGCGCTGGTATAGGCGCCAGCGTCAGAAGCGTCGATCAGGGGAAATGGCTGTACGACACATGCTGGCTTCTAAAAAGGAGGTAAACACTACCAATTATTATTCTTTAAAGAGCAACATTCACATTTGGTCAACCCATATCCTGTACCAGATGTACACAACACTGACTTAAATTTATCTTACTGTATGGGCAGCCTTCAGAAATCATCTCATCATCATCACTTTAACTACAATGCCTATTGATTACTTTGAGATATGCAAAGTTTCTGCTTGTTTAAGGTGAGGCAGCAACAAGCAGATGTAGACGGTTTCTTGAATTTCCAGGAAGCAAAGGAGGGTCAACGTCGGAGAATCCGGGAAGAGAAAGCGCGGCAAGCACGGCGGGCTGCTATCCAGGTGGGCAAGTGTATCTTTATTAGTTTAGGGGGTATTTTTCAGTTAAGTTAATTACTATACCTAATTTGTTAGCACAAAAAATGAAAATGATTTAATAGTTCAACATTAGCTGTGGTGCTTGGGTTAATAGATTACATATTATAGATTGATCAAATTGTTTCTTTTAGTGGACTTTTCTGCTAGTTTGCAAGAGCATTATAATGCAGACTTTAATATACCTCTTGATCTGTCATTTAGACTTGGCTCACTGACATCTGCAAGCATTTTCTGGGGCATCCCACTTTGGAGCAACCCTTGCACTATCTTTATGTATGCTACTAGGTGTTCTATATGGCTCTGCATTTGCTAAAATGGAGCTTGGCATTTTGCTAGCATGAACAGGTTTTTTTTGTTTCATGCCAGCTCAGTTGCATATAAGGCCATGCACCCAGATGTATATATATTCTGTGTTTAGTTCACAGAAGAAAGGACTGGAACAGACTTTACCAAAATAGCTAAACTGGCCTTGTGCAAAAAGGTACAAGCAGCAAGTTACAAAGATTACAATCCTGAAATACTAGCACCAAGAAATAATGGCACAAGAAGGGTGTATAGGAACATGATTTTTTTTAAATCAAATATTTTTATTTACATTTCGGAACAATGTAATAAATCAAAACAAATTACCATACATTTCCAAAGGTACATGTAAATCGACAAACAGAAGAGAAACGCACAGTACATAGGTATATACAGGGTAGTGTGTTGTCCAGTTTGATAGGCAGGCTCAGCACTTCTCCCATTCCCACCAAATATGGTAACCTCTACAACCATCATCCAGAACAGGTTGAAAAAAATGGGCGGAAGGGAGACTTTGAGGGTGGATCAAAATCTCTCCGCTAGAGATGTTACTGCATATCCGGACTACGCCCATCGAGAACAAACTTTATAGTATTTGGGCATTGTGTTTCTGGATTGATAGGTAAACTGTTCGTGGCCTATTGCTTCATTCACCAGCACCACCCAGGCAGCGAAATTGGCCCCATCCCGAGTCATCCACGTCTGAGCTTTAATGAACTTAGCCAGTGCAAGTAGATTAATGAAATATCTGGTCGCATTCGTGCCAAGTAGTAGGTCCACTCCCAGACCAAACACACACGTTCTAGGGGAACCTTGATACCCGTATCTTGTATTCCACCACCTCCAGCCAGAAGTCCCCAACCACAGGGCAGCCCTAGAGGAGATGTCAGAAGTTAGCAGGGCTCCTCCACATTTTGGGCAATTGGAATCAGTTCTGACACCCATCTGGTGCAGCCTGTGTGGGGAGTAATAAACTGTTATGTCAGGACCGGACTGGGACTAAAAATCAGCCCTGGCATTTGAAGCATACAGGCCCACCTCTGTTGAGGAGGAAAAAACTGTGTGCTGCTGCGCAGCGGTGGCACCGCCAAGGACGTGGCCACATTTTGTTGGGGGTATGGTCAACATGGGGCAATGATACATACATTATAATAAAACATTACATTTATCAGGCCCTCCCCATCCACATCACACCACTCCTATCCCAGAAACACATTACAACACCCCAGTCTACTGTACTTATCTATGCTTCTGATGCTGCTGACATCCATCAGGGTGGGAATTTCCTGTAGAGTGACCAGGGAAGCTCTTAGTCTCATAAGATTAATAAATCTCATGAGACTTAGAGCTCCTCGGCTTGCTCTGCAGGCTGTGTCCTGTCCGGGGACTGGGAGCAACTATCAGATGCCTCCTGCTAACCAGAGCTTGATTAAGGCTCGGGGGGCCCTAGGCACTTAAGACAGGGGGGCTCATATGATGTAATTTGGTTATTAGACACATTTTAGACAAATACACAGGCAATACTGTGAGCACTACTGTTAGGTGCACACAGTTCTGCCTTCACAAGCAGTACAATGTGAAGTAGGACATACCTCCCAACTGTCCTTGCAGTCAGACCAAATCCTGACTAAGCGGGACAGTCACCCACCAAATTCAGGACAGACTGTCCTGCTTTCTCCTACCTGTCTTGTCATTGTCACCACTTGTGGCTGCTGATGTCTTTAGATCAGTTGCTACTTGTCTGGATCCTGGAATGTTGGGGGCCCTATTTGAAAAAAAAATAATGGGTACATGAAATTCAGAAAACTCCAAAAAGCACCGCTAAATCAATATAGCACCCACGTTTTAAAATTAGGCCTCACTCCAGCCCCAACATTAAAATAATCGTATTCCCATTTAATAAATAAACCTATTTCCCTCCCTACATACAGCCCCAGCAATAAATTAATAGTATTTACATTTCATAAATATAACTATTTCCTGCAACCATCACTGCCATTAAATTCATAATCACATTTAATAAAGAGACCTCATTCTCCCCAAACTCACCCCTACATTCAATAGCCCCCAAATCACCCCATCTTAAATTAATAGTCCCCACTATTACATTGCCCCACCATTACCCCGCAAACAAAATAGATCCAATTAATTAGCCACCATCTATCTCACACACACTACATTGCTAAAAACTCCCTTTGCCATCACACACACATTACTTTGCCCCTTCATCATCACCAGGCTGTGCCTCCTTATGATCACACTGTGCCCCTTATCACAGCCACACTATGCCCCCTTATGATCGCACTGCGCCCTCCATGCTGCTTCCCCCCCCTTCACACTCTGCCATGCTGTTTTTGCCCCTCTTCATCACCCTGTGACATGCTGCCTTCCCCCCCTTCTTCACCCCCCCGGTGTTTTTTATCTTCCCCCCCCCCCCTTTTCTTCATCCCCCTGAGCCTTTTATTCCCTCCCCCCCAAGTGCCGTAACTAGACATTTTAGTGCTTGGGCGAGACACGGCACCGGTGCCCCCCATCTAAGTGGGAGTGGCATTTGCTAGGTGGGTGTGGCCAACCTAATGTGGGGGTGTGGCTAGCACTTTGCTGAAACAATTCTGTTACATGTCTGCGGACCCCAAACATGAGCACAAAAGCATGGAGGAGAAGAAGAAAATCCTCTGTAAGGTGAGGTGCAAGGGGTCTCACAGGCGACCACCGCCTCATTCACCTCCAGCTATTAGCTATTATCTGCTGTCGGTATCACTGATTTACATCTCTTCACTGGGGAAATGTCAGATAACATGTAAACTTGTGTTATCCATCTCTGATATTAGTTATTGCTGCCACTACCTGTAGTTTGTATAGCTTGTTCCATCATATACTCGGTTGGATAGAGATCTGGCTTATGTTGGACACATGTTTGAAGTTGCCATGCATGAAATCCCCAACAGTGTTTTGATTCCTTATGCACTCTTGAGTACACTTTAATGTCTTGTTAAAGTCATTTAAATCTAATGTCTTAACTATGCTCCCTCTGAATCACACACATATAATACATTGATATCTCTCTACCTATTTTAGATAGCATTGTTGATGATGTTGCCATTAATGAGCACTCATTAACATGGACAGGATAGGGGCACTTAATGAAGTAGCTACTTGATAAGAGTCTTCCTGAATTTAATAAGAAAAAAAGTTAGTGGGGGATAAGTAGGATGACTGTTGCATTCTTTATTTGTTACAGGGACTTGTTATAATTGCTATAACACAAATGCAGTCCTGGATTTAATTGCTATAACACAAATGCAGTCCTGGATTTAAGGTGTCAATACAGGCTGCAATTTAGCTGGACAATTAGCTAATTTTAGACCTGATTGGTCACAGATTGCAGCATACATAGTAAGACCAAAAAAACTGTCAATACATCATTCAGATATCGACCAAGATATCTAGAAAATTTGGTCAGATGGTGACTGCATTTGACAGCATAGATTCGTCCTCTAGCGTTTGCACCAAGTGACCTGTTTGGCCTGCTTATTCTGACCAGATTGCTCACAACCTTCAGCTCCGTAACAGAGAGCATCTCGGCCGACCGGCTGTCATGTGACTCCTCCAGGTCCTTCGCTAAACATTGCCTTTATTTGTCGAAGTGAACCTCATCTTGCAGCTGTGACACCTTCAGCTTTTAACTTCCACAGTGGAACACATGTGCATTCCACTAACAGGAAATTCGGCATTTGGATGCCGAACATGTGTTCCACTGCGGAAGTTAAAGGCTATAGATACAGAGCCAGGCAGCGGGCGGCTGCTGCGCCCCCTTGGGCTTGCGCTCTGGGCAACGGCACCGCCCGCACATGCCTAGTTACGGCTCTGCCGCCCCCCCCCTTCTTCATCCCCCTGTGCCATGCTGCTCCCCCCTTCTTCATCCCCCTGTGCCTTTTATTCCCCCTTCTTCATCCCCCTGTGCATTTTATCTCTCCCCCCCCCTTTCTTCATCCCCCTGTGCATTTTATCTCTCCCTCCCTTTCTTCATCCCCCTGTGCCTTTCATGTCCTCCCCCCCTTTCTTCATCCCCCTGTGCCTTTCATCTCCCCCCCCTTGTCTTCATCCCCCTGTGCCTTTTACCCCCCCTTTTTTCATCACCATGTGCCTTTAATCCCCCCTTTCTTCATCACCCTGTGCCTTGCATCTCTCCCCCTTCATCACCCTGTGCCTTTCATCTCTCCCCCCCTTTCTTCATCACCCTGTGCCTTTCATCTCTCCCCCCCTTTCTTCATCACCCTGTGCCTTTTATGTCTCTCCCCTTCTTCATCCCCCTGTGCCTTCCCCCCCCCTTTCTTCATCCCCCTGTGCCTTTTATCCCCCCCTTTTTTTCATCACCCTGAGCCTTGTTACTCCCCCCCCCCTTTCTTCATCCCCCCCGTGCCTTGCCCACCCCCCCTTTCTTCATAACCCTGTGCCTTGTTTCTCTCCCTCCGTGCCTTGTATCTCTCCCCTCCCCTTTCTTCATCCCCTCTCTGCGTTCCTCCACTCTTCTACTTACCTCTGTATTTCCTTCTTTCATCTTTATTTTCTTTTCTTATCTTCTCTTTTTTGTATTCTCTCTTCCGTGCGCCGCTCCTCACTGAATGTCGATCATGTGAATATTTGTATACTCACATGATCGCAGCGCTGAAGTGCCCCCCCCCCCAGCTGCGCAAAGACAAAAAAAAAAAGGATTAAAAAAAAGCTGTAAAGAATTTTTTTTAAAAAAATAATCAGAGTATGAGGGCGGGGGTCTCCCGCGCCGCGATCATGTGAGTATACAAATACTCACATGATCGCTGCGCAGGGTACCGGACCGGCCCATACAGCCATCGGCCTTTCTGGCAAATACCAGAAGTGCCAGATTGCCAATCCGGCTCTGCTCTATGTAATATGTATAATTGCACTTGTCTAAACCTTGTATAGAAGGTGGCCTCCCTGGCACTGTCAAGCATGAAACTCCAGTCATCGTCATCCAAGGGGCCCAAGTCATAGAACACTATTTTACTTTACTTTCAAAATATAAGTTGGTCAAAAATAAATGATTTAGGTTGCGGAGACCCTTTTTAGGGTGTTTACCTTGGATGTCTGTGCTTGACTTGTGTATTTTGAGGGTTGTTGCTGCCGTTATGGATGATCCGGGCGTTGTTTCTGCCGAGGCGCAACCTGGGGTGGAGAGAAGAGGGGTGTGGGAGAGGGAGAAGATTAGGGGAGTGGGGTGTAGCAATATATGCGGTACAGAAAATATACTTCAGTGCTAGTGAATTTAGCAGATGATTATAGGTTTTTTTGCAGTTTTGGATGTTATAGCTCTTTTGCTTTATGTTTATAGCTCAGATGCAGTGTGCGTGGTTTTGTGTACTGCTGATTTCTAATATCACTAGTTTATGGCCCTGGGGATTATATGGTGGTATTGTTAACGTTTATAGCTCTGTGCTAATAGCCTTGTAATTGAGGTAATTACAAGAATGCTTCAGTTTATTGCTCTGAGAGTATATGGTATTGGTGGTTCCGTATGTAGCTCTGTTATTATAGACCCTCTTAGGGTTATGCCATATAATTAAAGTCTGAAGGGGTTGGATGTCTTGGGGACTGTGTAGTGAAAATGCCTATATTTGATTTTAATTATGGTGTAATATCTTGTTTATAGCTCTGGGCAAAATAAGAGGATAAATAGATCTCCTCTTTTTGATTGTGTTGTCAATGCTTTCTGTTATTGTGGGTGTCTGATATTGGGCAAAAATATATGTGTAATATCTAGCTTTTACACGGACGAAACGCGTTGGCAAGGAAACAGCAGTGACCGGATTAGAGAACCAAAGACTCCACAAGCTGCCACCCACCCTACACCGACCCTCTCATCAGACCAAAGCCACCGATAAAAAGCAGGAGACATAGTGGCGATTAGATCCAGCAGTGGAACGCAACTGCGCCGGTGCGTTCCACTCGAAAACCGGAAGTTCGGCATTTGGAACGCAGAGTGCGTTCCAACTGCAGAACCAGGAAACCACTCGGCCAAGCTACCGCGTCCCCTCCCTACCTCTCGGAAACAGACAGAGGGCATAATCCAGCTATAAACATAAAGCAAAAGAGCTATAACATCCAAAACTGCAAAAAAACCTATAATCATCTGCTAAATTCACTAGCACTAAAGTATATTTTCTGTACCACATATATTGCTACTCCCGAATCCCCTACTCTTCTCCCTCTCCCACACCCCTCTTCTCTCCACCCCAGGTTGCGCCACGGCAGAAACAACGAAACAACAAATAAATGTTCTCCAGATTGATTCATGAGGGATCTTGTTCCAACCCTGCTGCCCATCAGATTTGGATCATGCGTCATAGAGTCTTCATGGAGGAGAAAGTGGCACAATGTTTCTTTTCCACAGGGATATCCAAATTAATTCTCCTCTCTATTTATAGCCTTTTCAGTCTGGACTAGTGTTGACTAAAGCAATACTAATTTTGGACAATAGATGGCAGTAGTACATATATCTATAATATAAATGCCTAGTGGCGTGTGTTAGTCTGTTTGTGTGTGTGTAGAAAAAATAAAACCAAGCTGCAGCGCCACCTGCTGGGCGGAGTTATACACTGACCTACTAAATTCTTAGTGTGTGTGTGTGGGAAAAAAAACTCAGAAAGGGCTGAAATTTGGTATACTAAGATGTTTTTAATTTGTTAATTTAATTTGTTAATTGTTAAAAGTGTTTATAAAGATTTAAAAAAAAATAAATATATATTTCTTGAAGGAAAAGTGACAGTTGGGAGTGGTTGGTGGTTGCCGCGGGTGACAGTGGGGAGTGGTTGGTGGTTGCCGGGGGTGACAGAGCGAGAGGAGTGTGATACTCAGGACCGCTGAGAGAGATCCCTGTGTCTGGATAGACATCCGGATAGATGTGGCGATAAAGATGAAGGATGAGGTGATAGAGAAAAATGATGAGGTGGTGACATGTGGCAAAACCACGTTAAAAAAGGCGCTTGCGTCGGGAAGTAACGCTCTTCCCCTGAGGAGGCCTGGGCTAGGGCCCAAATGCATGACAAGAACCTTTTTAACACCTTAAGTAGCTTGATTTGACTAGAATGTATGAGTATCATGCACGGGTTAACTTGTATGTATGTATGTATGTATGTGTATGTACATATATATATATATATATATATATATATATATATATATATATATATATATATATATATATATATATATATATATATATATATATATATATAATGTAATATATATGGATTATATTGATGGAATTATAGTTACTTCTTCTGAAAAGAGGAAAGACCATGCTAGCCTATTTCAGTCCGTTCCAGAATGGTCATATATAATTTTTAATCTTTTCTAATGCTTAACATCATGGCCTGAGAATGTGAAATGTTGCCTCTATTGTCTGGTCTTAACAATCAACAAAGATGCTCACATACACTATACTATATATGCAGTGCCAATATATTAAAGTATACATACAATGTTCAAAAGACGTGCGTATGTGTGTTTTACTGAGGGCTTCAATGAGGGCATACAGTTTTATGCAAACCTGTATAATGAATTAATTTTTTTCAATGCAAGTGGGGTATAGACTACTATAGCCAATCCAGTATAGTAGTATACAATGGTAATTAGTTTAGTCAATTCAGCCACTAATTGTATTAGTTATAATAGAACATTTACAAACATCTTAAACAGTATCCTGATCATAGGAACTGCAGTTGAAGCGGGCACAAAAAGTGCTGGAGACCCAGAAAGTGGCAGAGGAGGAACTGGCTCTGCTGGCACAGAGCGGGAAGGTGGGAAAGAAGAAGGTTAGCAGGAATCTGGCCAATTCTCCAGTGGGGAAAAGCAACAAATCCAATAATAACACAGGTAAGATACATTACATGGCTCCAGAGCATTGCGGTTCGATGTAACATATTGAAATGTTGATGTTCCCATGTAAAGTAAAATGATCAAACTAAATGTTTCAGGTTTTTTTTATGTATTTTACATAAACTTCTATAATACTTAAGCACAAAAAAAAATTGCTGTTCCTTTTCATGCCTTTGCTCTGTGATATAAATAAATGATTGCTCCCTTCTGTTAACCAATGGATGCCATCTAGCATTTGTACTTATATGCTATTCTCCTACACATGGTGGAGGCAGGCTTTTTTTTTTTTTTTTTTTTTTTGCAGTGAACCACTACTATTGGCATGACAGCCCCACTAGAAGCAAGTGATCTCACTAAAGGGCACAAAACAATTGCCATAGTGATAGGCTGTATTCTCTTAAATGTTGGTTCATCCCACAAAATGGCGACCCCCACTGTATGCATGCAACAAGTCCATTTTAAAGTCTGCAACTGTCACTTTTGTTTCCATGAAGTCTGTCACCTCAGTTGAAAATCCTAAAACGCAACATAAAAATAATAAAAATAAAAATAATGTTTGTATCTACACCTATGCATTTTATCTCCGAAAATAACAAAATAAACTTATAGGTACATGTTGTATCTTGGTCATAGTTTTGTTTAATCTTTTTTTTTTTTTTTTTTAAGTGACTAGGCTGTAGATACAATTCAAAGCAGGAAAACAAAGGTATTCTCTGTATATTTGACAGTTTGTACACAAGTTGTGCTTCATTTGTTCTGTTCAGGTTCCAGAGTGCAGGAAATATTGATAAATGACAATTCTGTGGTTCCGCTCTTCAGGCCAGCGCCAGACTGCAGTGAGAAAAGTGTACAGGTGTGTGTCTAAAGTGAAACTGCTGGTTTATTGTTTGTTTGTTTTTTTTGTAAATTTCCTTTTTAACATGCTTGCCCATTGTTTAGGTACTCTCTCCTCCAGACCAAATATTGGGGAGTGGGCATGTTGCTATCTCTGCACAGTCTAAAACCACCTTAACAGATCTGCTGGACACACTGAAACAGCTGGAAGAGCCTGAACCTTTGCTTGAGATTAAAACAGAGAGCAAGGATAAATTTAATTGGATTGATGGGGTAAGAAAGAGCATTGTCTGGGAATTAATGGAAGGGCCTATGTCTGTTTATTTGTAATTTTATGTTTCGTTGTTAACTGTCTTCTCTTCTCTTTCAGGATGCTGAAACATCCCTTACTGCTGATAACATTGAGCGCCTTAGTCAAATGATGCGCAGTGAACAGGGTGAGCAGAAGGAGATCCAGGACAGGGCTTTACTTTCTGAGGCCAAGTTGCAGAACATCATTAGCTTTCTGGATGAGATGGAAAGGGCCGAACAGGAAAGGCCACGGTCTTCTGCTTCCAACACTCATAGAGGGGTAAATACATATCCATTATTGTATAGTTACTTTCAAGATTTATCTATTTACATTTATTTAAATCCAGGATGAATAAAATGTTATGAGCTAGCTTTTGAACGAATCAGGGACCACATGTTAGTCCCCCTAAAATCTAGTAGTTTCCCCACCACTGAACTGGCCTTTTTAGAAGAGGTTCCATATGGGCAGTTCCACATGCTCCGCTTCAGGGTGATATACTGCACTCATGGAACAGGTCATTGAAACACTTTCTGATCTTGGTCGTAGAGACCCTTGTCAGTCCGTTAGGCAGATGGTCACCACAGATGCCAGCCTTTATCTAATGGAGTGGTATACCTTTACCAATATGTCCAAGGGACATATTCC
The DNA here is from genome assembly GCF_038048845.1 of Mixophyes fleayi. Taxonomy (NCBI): domain Eukaryota; kingdom Metazoa; phylum Chordata; class Amphibia; order Anura; family Limnodynastidae; genus Mixophyes; species Mixophyes fleayi. The sequence goes on from NC_134407.1 coordinate 77,283,141, forward strand.
ACTCAGAAGTCCTCCCTACTGCTCTACATCTTTGATCTTATGACCATTTATCTTCCTTTGAATGCCTGGACATTGCTCCACAAGGACCAAGCAATCTGGTTTAAGACATACAGTGCGATTGTGGTGGCTTACCTGAACCATCAGGAAGATGGGGCACCCACAGCATCTGAAAACCTGCTATGAGCAGAGTGGTTTCCAGCCATCTCGACCCTTAGTAAATTTGGCGGTGGATTTTTGGATTCATTGTAGATTCAGGCAAGTGGTCTGTCATGGGTGTTTAGGGTCTCTAAAGTTCTGGTTGACCAGTCATAGTGTCTCCCTCATCAGTCAGACCCTCTTTCCCAAGGCACCTTTTTTTTTCATCAGAACTGAAAGGAGCTAGCTTTAATGGTGTGGCTGTTGAAGCCATAGTACTTTAAAGTAAGGGCTTCACCAATTTGGGATTCAGACAATGCTCAAGGTATGAAAACCTTCCTCTTACCCTGTCTTCCACAGGGTTTGGAAAACCTGTATTGTCTGGTGCAAGAAACACGGGTTCATAATCTTTTGGTGGGAATCTATCTGCTCCTATTCCTCCACGGCAGTCCCTAGTCAAAATTGACCTTGAGCACCCCCAAAATGCAGATTTCTGAGCTTCTTTAGCATTTGTTAACTTTCATTCCATGGTTATAGGCATCCTTGCAAGAGACTAGCTATTTCTCTTTCCAGAGCAACTGGCCAGTTGCTCCACCACATATTCTATTTCAGTTGCTCTGTTGGACCATAATTTTAATTATAAAGGTCCTACAGAATATTCACTTTTTCCCCTCACGCTTTATAATCTTTCTCCTAACTATTGTTTCTCTTTCATCCTATCTGGGGGCCACTGCTACCATGGGTTATATGAGGGGAGCAAGGAGTTCACACTCAAACATTTAGTTGTTTTACCTACAGACAGACTCCTTCCCTCTGCAACCCCCTGCATCCTCAGTGTAATTTGAGTGCCCAAGGAGCTGGGCTGACTCTGTGCTGCTCTTGCAGCATTTTCTTACAGACTTAAAATAAATGAAAATAATAGAAATTTCTTTATCTTTCTTTACCTAAGATTAGGTGCAGGTGCAGCAGCTGCTACTTACTAGGACTGTGTTGGAGACACATTTCCTCACAGGACCTGGGCTGCTGCATTGCCAGAGCTCAGATGGCTCTGGTACTACAGATCATTATAAGAAGTGACAGGAGGGTGACCGGCGCTGCTACTCAGCGTGTTTTGTCTTCGTGTAAAATCAGGAAAGGCGAAGTAGAGCAGAGCGCTGCTAATTCCAATACTCTACGAAGTGACGAGATAGCTAAGAGGAATACCGTCTTCCAAGTGAGATGGCACAAATCCACCGAATCTAGAGGTTCAAACGACGGGGAGATCCGATGCCAGTCTCAGAATGTCTGAAAACCATGCCCTGCGTGGCCAATGAGGGGCTACCAGAATTGCGGAAACCCGCTCTCTCTTTAACTTTTTTAGTACTCGCGAGAGCATGGGAATCAGTGGAAACGGGTACACTAGCTGGAAGTGCCATGGAACTGTCATGGCATCCGTGAAATGTGCTTGAGGATCTCGAGACTTTAAGCAGCACAGGGGGACTTGATGGTTTAGTCTGGATGCCATGAGATCGATCTCCGGCATACCCCAGCCCTCTACTAGGAGAGAAAAGACCTGCTTGTTGAGAGCCCAAACTCCTAGTCCCACTACTATACCCCAATATCTCGCAGTGTTCCCCAATGGAGTAAGAGAAATCGATTTTACGGTGAGTAAAAGTCTTCTTTTCTTGGTAAAATCATGGGAGTACCAAGGGAGACTCGGGAGACTCTCGCTCTCCCGCCCACCTCCCCCAAAAGAAACCCTCCCCCCCAAAAAAACCAGAATGGCGCTGCGACTTAACAAATGGAAGCAAGCGCATCCATCCGTGAAGTGAGGACATGACAAGCGGCTTGCTAATGCAGACAAGCATGCCATTTGCCAGTTCTCCAGACTGAAGCTGATGTGTTGGATGACTTACAGAGATGCCACCCCTACAGATATGGCGGTCAGTGGTATCTCCCAGGAGTCTGAAAAACGGCAGATACACGTGTAGCAGAGACCTGAGACAAGCTGTAAATTCCACAGGCTGCATACGTCTTCCTCAGACTGTATCAGAGGGTCTAGGGCCTAGGAAGCTGGCTTGTGCCTGCATTTATCACCGAGTGCAGTGTATCTACATTAGGTGGTGCGAGCATCGCTCTTGCCACGCGGGGGCTTTTGACTTTCTAGTCTCTTGGCCTTTCTCCAAGATGGTTTGTCCCCAGGTCTTAGACAGCTCTCTCTGAGAGTCCATGTATCTGCCCTCTCTGTCTATTTCCAGAAGAAAATTACGGAGCTGCCGGAAGTGAGGATCTTTCTTCAGGGGGTCTTGCATATCCAGCCGCCTTACATTCCACCCACAGCTCCCTGTCATCAGGACCTAGTGCTAACTATGCTTCAGAGTACACTCTTTGAACCATTGAGCACGGTCGAGTTCAGGTTGCTCACGTGGAAGGTGGATTTATCTTGGCCATAGCATCTGCACAGAGAGTTTCAGAACTTAGAGCCCTTTCAGGCTGCTTGCCCACGATAGGGTTACACCTGAATCAGGAGATCGTAGTCCCGACTTTCCGGGTGCGGGATGGATCTTTGGGCTTACGATCTGAGGAATCCTTGGATGTTGTTCGTACCCTTCGCATATATGTTAGACAAACTTAGGACATTTGCAAAACCGATTCCCTCTTTGTGCTGTTTCAGCTTAGAAGAGGGGGTGGCCGGCTACTAAGCAGACCATCGCCAGGTGGATCACATCCACTCACTCAGTGGGTGCTTCTTGGGCTGCACAAAATGGAGTTTTAGCGGATCAGCTTTGCGGAGCGGCTACCTGATCCTCTGTACATACATTTACTAAGTTTAAGGTTTTTGCGTCCTCGAATGCCAGTTTTGGGCGCGGTGTTTTGCGTGCCGGGATATCGGAGCCCTTAGGGGGTTGCTTTAGAACATCCCCATGGTAGCAGTGTCCCCCAGATAGGATGAAAGAGTGAGGATTTTTTATACTTGTGATAAATCCTTTTCTCTGAGTCCATCTGGGGGACACTGCGTTCCCTCCCTTCTTCTCTTCTGCCTTCTGCTCTTTTCTCGGTTGTCTTACCCTTCCTTGGGGCCTTATAAATACACTGAGAATGCAGGGGTTTGCAGAGGGGAGGAGTCTGTCTGTAGGTTAAACAAATAATTGGCTGTTTGAGTGCCAACTCCTAGCTTCCCTCATACAACCCATGGTAGCAGTTTCCCCCAGATGGACTCAGTATAAAAATCCACCTTTTGTATTGAGTGTCACAAAGCAGTCAACACTTTCCAACCAGTCTCTGTACCTTGTGTTCCAAAAGGAAAGGCTGTCCTACAGAAGGTCACTTCCATTTAACCAGGGTTGATTTGCGGCTTCTAAGTCAACTGTGAATTGCTGGTGACATCTTTGTGTTGCTATCATTGAAGGCACAAAGGAAACTTCTCTTCTCTTTTTTTTTTCCAGGATGGCGGAGTTCTGTTACTTGGACTTTTTGTTGGCTGACTCTGATGGCCACAAAAAAGGGTTCAGCACCTCCACACTGTCCATATTACCATTTGCCAACATTACTCTGTGGCGAGTGTACTGTTAGCTTCTGGTGCATCCGACCAAGGCACGTTGTCTAAAAGACTTTGGTGGACCAGTTTTACAGAGAGGCCATCTGGTTGACCATGCATTTTTTTTCCAAGTTCTATAAGGTGAACCTTACCACCTGTGTAGAAAGTTCTCCAGGTGGCTTTTACTTCTCAGACATTCCTTCCCCTCCCGTTGATCATGGTACTGTTGCATCCTTTTCTCCAGTGCTATAGGGGAGCTGAGCCCTGTCTCCTCCAGGTATATGGACACATTATCCTTGCAGCTGCTCCTGTTTTGATTTTTTTCTCATTGCTGTGCTAGTGGTTAACTGGAGAGGAGCAGGGGGCAAGGTTTATAAACGAGGTGGGGTCAGTTGTTTTGTACAGTGTCCTGCCCTCTAGAGCGTGGAATAGAAGACTTCTTCCTAAAGCATTGGAGAACAGGAATATCATGGAAAATACTGCAGATGTCACTAGGCTATCATTATGAAATCAAAAGTTTTCCCAGACATGGGACTATTCTTGTTTAATTCCGTAAAACAAGCTCTACAAAATATATTTTTAACAAGTAATATTTCAATGCTATGTTCATATTTAATATAATTTTTATCTTTGCCTTGGTCACAAGGCTTTGCTCTCTGAGGATGAGTTGACACATCTAGAACAGGCATCGGCTGTTGCTACAGAGGTGACAAGTTCCATGCTGAAGATGCGATTGGAACTGGAGGAGAAAAGGAAAGCAACGAGTCTCCTGCAGACCGCTTTAGTGGGTATCTCTTAACAGTCCTCTTCCATGAAGCTGCTTGCTTTGTTTACTGTGGACTGTAAGCGCTGCATAGCTGTTACACAGAACTTTGAGAGTGTATCTGATTTTACACATACATATAATGCAGATCATGTAGTCTATAAGGAATGAGATTCTTAATAGATTTCCCCACATTCTCTGTTCACAGGCCCAGCAGCGTGAGCTAACTGTACGACATGTAAAGCAAACAGAAAAAGAGCTGGGATATCAACTGAAACAGCAGAGTGAGCAATATGAAGCCACCATACAGAGACACCTGACATTCATAGACCAGGTAAACAGGTTTTAGGTTGTAAATAGCGGACCAGGTCACAGGAAAGTATTTAGTGCCTTACACTCACCCCACTTACTCTACCCACCTTTACCTACACTCCCCAATCCACACTTTAATCCTTCTCTCCAGTAACTGCAGACGAAGTCTCTGCACTCATCTTATCATCTCACCCTACAACCTGTGCACTCAACGCTATTCCCTCCCAACTTCTCCGCTCTCTCCTCCACTACATGCCCACTTCTAACTTGCCTCTTAATCCTCTCTTTCCACTGGCAGATTTCCATCCTCCTTTACACATGTGCTCATTTCACCTATTCTAAAGAAACCATCTCTCTATCCAACTACCGCACTATTTCTCTCCTCCCCTTTGCCTCCAAACTACTTGAGCGATTAGTGTACAAACATCTGTCTCACTTTCTCTCCTCTTATTTAATTCTTGACTTTCTGCAATCGGTCTTCCGCCCACCACATTCCACTGAAGGTGCTCTCACAAAAGTGACTAATGATCTACTTACTGCAAAATCTAATTTCTCCATACTTAATCTCCTGGACCTATCTCCTGCTTTTTATACTGTTGATCACCCTCTTCTCCTACACACACCCTTCACTCCATTGGTCTTCGTGACAGTTATTTCTTTTTCCTACTCCATGGCAGCCCTTACAATGGGTTAATCCCTGATCAGCTAGTGTAGACAGGAAGAAATTTGTCACATCTGGCCCTTATATAAGGCAGCTCCTCCTCTTCCTCAGTGTCTTTTCTTCCTGTCTCAGCAGTGTTAGGACAGGATAGTGTAGTGAGCATTTGTTATTTTTGTTTGTTATTCGAGAGGGCTGACCTGAGGTTATGTCTTTTTGCTCTGGGCTGGCTGCAGGGCAGTTTCAGCTGGGCACGGGTGTTCTCTTTGATTGAATCTTATGAGACTCCCGGGGTTGTGCACACAGGAGGGAGGACAAGGCGCACAGAGGACAGTGCACGCGCTATACGTTGCCAGCGGTGCTGATTCTCTGGCAGACTCATCTGTGGAAAGAATCAGGTGATAAGTATGCTAAGACTCACTATGATGATGCCGAGAGCAGGCACTATATTAAGCAGCTGTAGCCCATTATCAATGAGGTTCAGTCTTTGCTTCGTGTTGGAAGCTGCAGGACTTGGCAGCTATTAGTGCACTATGGACCAAGAACTCGCCCCAAAAAAGCCGAAGGACACCCCAAGGTAAGCCCTTAGTAAGGGGTCCTTTTTATTCCTAAGGATAGGTTACTTAGTTTCTTTTCTATGTGTTTACAGTACCTCTGTGGAGCTTGTGCAGGGAAAAAGGAAATGGAAAGTGAACAATCGTGTGTGTGCAGCCTGTGATGGCAGGTTGCCGAAGGATTGTACTGACCCATTATGTGTATCATGCACCCCGGAAACTAAAGAGGAGCCTGCCCCCCCCTGAACAATCCAGGCAGTTCTTTTCATGGATGGCTAAAGCAATGCAGGAGTTTCAGGCCCCAGAACAAAGAGCTACAAGGGCCAGGGTCCCTACAATGGAAGATATGGAGGAAATAAGGCCAGAGCCGTCCTCCAAAACATTCAGCTCTACTCATTAATGGGACTCAGATAGTAAGATTGAGGTGAAAGAGGAGCCCAGAATGTTTAATTTGGATACTGTAAATATTATACTATTATACTGAAGCATTTTAACAAATCATTAGGTATTGAAGTGCCAGCAGTACCAATCAAACCGCAGGATGCATTCTTTGCAGAGCACCAAGTGAAGTCTAGAGTGTTACATACGCATAAAGTAGTTAAATTTTTGATTACTAATGAACGTCAGGCTCTAGACAAAAGTAATCCTAACATGGGGAGGCTAAATCGCATGTACCCTTTTCAGGATAAAGTTGCTGAAATGGTGTTCAGTGTCTAAAGTGGTTTCAGCTATAGCTGGCCTATCCTCAAGGACCACTCTCCCATGGGATGATGGGGGTCCATTGAAAGATGCTATGGATATGAAAATGGAGACTTCCTTCAGGAAATTATCTCCTCAGGCATAACCCTAAAATCTGGGGTAGCCATGGCTTCGGTAGATAGAGCCCTGAGACTATGGGCCAATACTCTATATACGGATATCGAGGATGAGATAAATAGAGTGTATCTTCTCGTATCCCTAGAGATTATGCAAAAAAGTATTGATTTCTTGTGTGAAGCTGCGTTGGATACGATTGTGTTTTCTTCCAGGAGCATGACTTCAGCAGTAGTAGCGAGAAGGGCGCTCTGGATACGTCCGTGGGCGGCAGATCACCAATCTAAAAGTCGTCTGACAACTCTTCCATATCAAGGCAGTTTTCTGTTTGGCGAAAAACTGGACAACCTTATGCAGAGCAATTTAAGGAAGCCCGTACCTACAGGCCAGGGAGACGATATTCTAGACAACAGGATAGTATGGCAAGACAGTCCTTTCGGCCCTTCAGACCAAGAAGGGGGATGCAATGACTATCTACGAATCCAGTCCCCACTAACTCCAGTGGGTGGCAGGATATCACGCTTTGCAAAAGTTTGGATTCAGACCACACAAGACAAATGGTCCAGGAGATAGTCACCAAGAGATATGCTATAGAATTCCATACATACCCTGTAGACAACAAATTCATTCAATCAAGAAGTCCCTCGTCTAACCTAGAACGGCAGGCATTGGAGGAAAGTCTCAGAGGCCTGGTGAGAACAAGAGCTATTGTATCAGTACCGTCAGCACGAGAAAGAAAAGGGTTCTACTCCAGACTTTTCCTTGTCCAGAAAGCATCAGGGGCCTTCAGGACAGTGCTAGATTTAAGGGCTCTCCGCTGCTATGTGCGAGCAAAACATTTCAGGATGGAATCTGTCAACACAATTCTCAAAGCACTAGAAACAGAAGACTTTCTAACGCAATAGACTTAAAAGATGCATATTTCCATATTCTGGTCACATCCCATCACCAACAGTTTCTAAGGTTTTGCATTCTAGGGCATCACTTCCAGTTCACTTGTCTTCCGTTTGGCCTTTCCACGTCTCCAAGAACATTCACCAAAGTCCTTGTAGTGCTAATGGCGGTGCTCAGGGAAAGAGGAGTGACCTTGTGGCCATATCTGGAATATATTCTAGTTTCGGCAAAATCAGAAGAAACAGCCTGGAAAACTACATCTCAAGTGATCCAGTTTCTGCAACAACATGGTTGGTTAGTCAATATAGAAAAAAGCCAGTTGATACCATCACAACAGCTTGTATTTCTAGGAGTGCAAATAAATACATGTATGGACAAAGTCTGCCTCTCTCAAGAAAGGGCCGGCAAGATCCAGTTGTTAGCACACCTGATTTAAATCCAACTTCGTGTGTCAGCGAGAACATATCTACGCCTCCTAGGAATGTTTTCCTCAACTATAGGAATACTACCATGGGCGAAGTGGCATATGAGAGTACTTCAAGCAAACCTCTTTGCGCAGAGGGATCATACAGTGGGGTCCATAGCTCCAAAATCAATCTCTCAAGGTCAGCCAGACAGTCCTTACATTGGTGGTAGCTCCCAGGCCTGAGAAAACAAGGTGTGACCCTTTCGGTACCAGACTGGTATATCCTTACCACAGATGCCAGTGCACTAGGTTGGGGTGCTCACATGCAAGGTATGGTCACGCAGGGCACTTGGCGAGACAAAGAGATAATTCTTCAGGAGAACATCTTGGAGATGAGAGCAGTCTGGCGGGCGGTCCAATAATTCCAGTCCTATCAAAGAGACAAGCATCTATGAGTCTTCTCCGACAACAGGACTGTGGTTGCCTTCATAAACAAGCAAGGTGGTACCAAGAGCAGAACAATGTTGGCAGAAATAACCGCTCTGATGGAGTGGGCAGAGGCGAATCTGAGATCTCTCACAGCCCTTCACGTAGCAGCCAAAGACAACGTAGTGGCGGATTACTTGAGCAGACACCAAGTTCACCCAGGGCAGTAGGAGCTGCACAAAGCAGTCTTTCAGCTGGTACAATGTAGATTTGGAACACCAGAAATAGACCTTATGACCACAGAAAGCAATACCAAGGTACCCCTCTTCTACTCCCGTCACAGAGACATCAGAGCCCTAGGGATGGATGCCCTATCAATACAGTGGAACTTCAAATTGGGGTACGTGTTTCCTCCCTTTCCACTCATCCCTCAGATACTCCGAAAAATAAGGATAGAGAAAGTGGAGGTGATAGCGATCCTCCCAGCGGGACCAAGGTGTCCCTGGTTCGCTGTAGCACAGAGAATGTTGCTGGAACATCCATGGCCGGTACCGATCAGGCCAGACCTCATACATCAGGGTCCAGTTTTACATCCAAATCCAAACTCCCTGAGTTTGATGGCATGGAGACTGAGAGGCAATTTCTAAAATCCAAAGGGGTCTCGGATGAAGTAATAGACATTCTAATTCACGCCAGGAAGAAAATCTCCTCTGTGATTTATTACAGAATCTGGAAAAAATTTATCTGTTGGGCAGGAGACATGGCGAAGGATCCCATATCTGCCAGTGTGCCCGGTGTGTTAGAATTTCTCAAAGATGGTTTTGTTAAAGGAATAGCACCTGCTACGCTGAAGGTACAAGTATCGGCCCTTCGCATCCTTCTTGATATCAAACTGGCGTCTCAGGGTCTTATCTTCCAGTTTTTTCAAGCACTAAAGAGGTTACGCCCAAGACGGAAACCATTCTTAGCCCCTTGGGACCTTAATATTGTTTTGGATGCCTTAACAGCCGATTCGTTTGAACCGTTACAAGACCTATCTCTTGGATGCCTCACGCTAAAGGTACTCTTTTTGGTGGCTATCTCTTCGGCTCGTCGAATAGGGGACATGCATGCTTTATGGTGTGAAGAACCCTTTCTGAATATCTATGAAGACAGAGTGGTTCTGAAGACGAATCTGGATTATTTACCCAAGGTGGTATCTTCATTCCACATCAATCAGGAGCTGATTCTGCCATCTCTTTGTCCTCATCCCGCTAACAGTGACGAAACACGTCTCCACACTCTAGACCTAGTGAGGGCTATATCTACGTACATCATCAGAACAAAAAATCTGAGGAAGACAAAGCAACTATTGTGCTTTCGGAAGGTCCTCGCAAAGGACAGGCCCCATCCAAACCCACATTGGCAAAGAGGATCAGATAAGGGATTGCACAGGTCTACAGGCGGAAATGGCAGGAGGTACCTAGAATAATGAAAGCACATTTAGCTATGGTGGTAGCAACCTCCTGGGCACATAGAACACATGCATCGGCAACTGACATCTGCATGGTAGCCGGATGGTCGTCGGTGCACACTTTTTCTAGCTATTATCTTCTTGACGTTTCAGTCTCTAAAGAAAGACAGTTTGGGAGAAAGAGTCTCCAACAAGCACTGTAAATAAATTTTCTGTTTGACTTTATTAAGGTGTTGGTTTTATTGCCCTCCCAATTTTTGTACTGCTTTGGTATATCCCATTGTAAGGGCTGCCATGGAGTAGGAAAAGGAAAATTAAGAATTATACTCACCGTTAATTTCCTTTCCTTGAAATACTCCATGGCAGCCCTATATTTACCCACCCTTGTTCTGTAGTTATGTATAGGACAGCTTGGGAAGTTATGAAAGACACTGAGGAAGAGGAGGAGCTGCCTTATATAGGGGCCAGATGGGACAAATTTCTTCCTGTCTACACTAGCTGATCAGGGATTAACCCATTGTAAGGGCTGCCATGGAGTATTTCAAGGAAAGGAAATTAACGGTGAGTATAATTCTTAATTTTCCTGGGTCACTTCCTACTTATCGAACCGTTCCTTTAGTGTTTTTAACTATGGCATATCCTCCCTTCCACTCCGACTATCTGTTGGGGTCCCACAAGGCTCTGTTCTTGGCCCTTTACTTTTTTCATTGTACACCTCTTCTTTTGGGGCACTAATTCGCTCATTATAATTATTATCGCCTCCAATACCACCTCTACGTTGATGATACCCAAATCTCTATATCTTCCCCTGACCTCTCCTTCTGTACTATCTCATGTTACCAAATGTCTTTCTGCTATCTCCACATGGATGTCCCAATGCTACCTAAAGCTCAACATGTCCAAAACGGAGCTTATTATCTTCCCTACTGCCAGACTCACCACCTGTTCTCAAATCTCCCTCTCTGTTAATAACACCACAGTTTTTTCAGTCTCCCAAGCCCACTGCCTTGTCACACTTGACTCCGCCCTCTAATTCATTCCTCACATCCAGACTCTCTCTCAGTCCCGTCGACTCCACCTAAAAAACATTGCCAGAATGCGCCCTTATTTTACTCAACATGCTACCAAAACTTATCCATTCTATCATCATCTCCCGTCTTGACTATTGCAACCTCCTGCTATCTGGCATTTCTGACACCCATATAGCCACAATCCATCCTAAATGCTGCTGCAAGACTGATCTTTCTCTCTCACTGCTCCACATCTGCTGCACCACTTTGCAAATCCGTGCACTGGCTCCCTATGTCCTCCAGAATCAAATTCAAATTACTCACCCTTACCTACAAAGCCCTCAACAACACTAACTCTGCATGCATCTCAAATCTCATATCAAAATACTCTCCCTCTCACCTTCTTAGATCTACCTCTGACCTGCGCCTTGTCTCGTCTTTGGTAACCACCTCTCACTCCCGCCTACAAGACTTCTCCCATGCTGCTCCCCACTTATGGAATTCCCTGCCACGCTCAATCAGACTTTCCCACAGCCTTTAAATCTTTAGATGCTCTTTGAAAACCCATCTCTTTTTTTAGAGGGGATCTTATCCTCGATAACACTATTCACGCTAATGCACCCTCACAGCTATCCCAATCTCCACTCTGAGACACATTTACTCCTCTTGGTTCAGCTATGCCGTCTTCCACTTAGAATGTAAGCCCTCTAATGAGCAGATTCCTTCATACCCTTTGTTTTCATGTCTGCGTTTGTTTTGTCTGCTTTGTATGTCCCTGTTTTATCTATGTACTGTTTTCGCTACTGTACGGCGCTGTGGAGTACTGTGGCGCCTTTCAAATCTACGATAAATCTACGATAATAACAATAATATTGCCTGATGAGGAGAGAATGCTTTTCAAAAATTGCAGTGGATGTGGAATCCTTTCTGAAATGAACGAGCCATGAGGAGTATCCTCACTGTTCACTGAAGAGCTCCCTTTTTTAAAAAGAAACGAAAAAATCTTGACACTTTTATGTAAACTTTGCTTAGTCTCTTCAGCCACCTAATGTACCTTTGGCATTTTCCATCTAAATTAGAGGAGTAAAGTTATCAGTGTCCTATCCCCTGCCCCTTACGCTAGGTTAGTACACTGGTGAAGGTCCCTCCCTTTGCATATTTAGCAGTTTAATGCAACAATGGTTGAGGTAACAGGCACCTGCATGTCTTTCACCCAATATTTAAGACCTGAAAACCTTCAGATAGTGGACTCAATAGAAGAAATTTTATAATCACGCTATTTGGGGGATATCAGGAGAGAAACCACAGCTGGTGGATTAGAGGGGAGTTGTGATGAACCCTCTCATCCCAAATGTTGAAAATCCTCTTTAATGAAGGTTCCTATGGCAAGTGGACCCCTTGTATAATGTGGCACCCCTGTTTGTGAAAGTGCATTCTATTGATTGTGAATGAATGACCTCACTGTGGCAGCCATTGATTGGGGTTCATTCTTCTGAATAACAAGCTTCTACTATCATGTCTTCCATATCTCTTCTAATAATGGAGAGTTTTCACAGAGTTGTACATGTTCTATAAGCCAAGCAATAGAGAAGATTTTCTAGAGATTTACTCATTGTGGTGACGGTCATCTTCTATCAGCCTAAGTACCCAATATGCTTCATTTTTCCACAGCTCATTGATGACAAGAAAGCCCTGAGTGAGAGGTGTGAGTCGCTAGTAAATGAGTTGAAGCAAGTGGATCAGAAGTATGCCACCAAGATCACCCAGATGCAGGATCAGCATGAAATGGTGAGAGACACCGCTGAACAACTCTCGTGGTATTGTCAAGAGATTGATGTCCATTACATAGTTTGCATTATGTTGGAGGTAACAGGTCACATTGGTATTCTTGTGTAGGCCTCCACCATTGTCTCTTGCTAATGTTGTGTTGTACTCCTCTAGGCAACTTAAAGGGACATATTCAGTTTAGTGCAGGGTGTTGCAGTGTGTCTCCGTAACAGTCCGCAGAGACGCATCGCCTTGATGTTCTGACTGAAATCTATGCTCGTTTTCCCTTGCGTCCCATAGAAGTGCACAAAAAAATAATGGAGACTCCTTACAGGGATATTTGGAAATATGCGCATCCGAACATTGAGGCGATGTATGGCGGCACCTTGCGCTGAATTGAATCTGCCCCTTAGAATATTGTTGCTTATTATTTCCGTATTTTAGCAATGAAGATTTAGAATGACATTTTCTTGTAAAACTGGGACATGAATGTGGATTTGTTAAAAAGTAAACTACACATTGTGCAGCCTAAACACAATGGCTAATGAGCTGCTGAGTTGATTGAAATGGCAAAGAATTGTATATACCTTCAAGTGTGCAGTGACAACTCAGGTTGTGCCCCTGTGATTGAAGCCAGAAGTCTGTGGAGAGCATTTCTATTACCTAGGAGACTACAAGACAATCTCTCACATAATTTAAGTCCATGTCTCCTGTACACAGCCTCATTTACCCTGCACATTGCAGAATGATGCCAAATAAAGTTTCAAGTTCTATATAGTCAGCTATATTTAACAATTTTCTTTGACATTTTGTGGGTATGAAATGTTATAAGGAGTAATAGCTGCATCTTTTATTAGAGCTCCTGAAGAAACTGTCATACAGCATTTTTATCTTGTGCGCTTTTTTGTGGGCTTGTACAGTGCCAATTTACATATTTTACACTAAGCAAACAGACCTCTGACTTCCAACTCTGCATCAGTCCCTTTATGCCCAGAAAATGGCTTCCACCACTGGGTGAAGGCTACATGTTGGCTTCAAATGAAATGATTCAACTGTCCTTCTGTGTTTATAGAAAGACTGCAGTGCCTTGCCCTAAGTATATGTTGCCAAAATCCTTTTCACAACTTCTACTGGAGTCATTTCCTTTGTTACTTACTATATGGGTTTGTTGATTTGTTACCTCTTTCCCCCTTTCTTCTTCTCTCTCTTTTTCCCCAGGTTTGGCAAACTCTGGGCCCCCTGTGTGAGGTAATAGTGTGAGCTAAATGCACACTGCAAATTGTTTGCGCATCCCTCTTTCCTCTAACGCCTCCATCCACCTTCTGACAGGAATCCCTGTTCATTGCACCCGTGATTATACAGATGCTGTATACCCTTCTGTGTGTGTGTGTGTATGTTAACGCCCTAAGAAATTAATGAAGAATTTCACCCAGTTTATGTGTGTCCCAGCATGTTTCCATAACACTGTGCTAACTCAATTAGTTCTACTTGATATCTGTTTCCTCAGTCCCTCTATCACTTTGACTTTCTTATGTTCTATAGCCTAGAAGCGGCATGTCATTTTAGAGAAGAATAAATACAACTCCCAACTTTTTTGAAGGCAGCATTGGGACGGTGGCAAGGCCACGTCATGCTGGGGGCTTGGTCACACCCAATGGGGGTGTGCCTAGCGCTTTTTGAATCACCATCCTTCCCCGTTCTTCCCTCTAAACCCCTTCATTGCTGTGTGCGCTGCACCCATTCACTGTTCCTCTGCCATGCAGAGCAGCGGTGAACAAATTACCTCCCATCTTTCCCACCGATTAGGATGGCGGGACAGAACCATAATTCGGGACAGTTGGGAGGTATGCAATGTGTATATTGGCCTCCCTGAACAATAATTTATTGCAAGGATGATTGCCAGGGGTAATAATGAAGGATTGTCAACTAATCACTAATTTCTGAAAATGGCCAAATGAATATTCAAAGTTAATTGTTTTAAATAATCATTTTTGAAGTCACCCAGTGCATTTTATAGAATGAAATTTACTCATAGGTTAAGGTTTTGATGTTATCCCTGCTTATCTGCCCTAATAAACATCAGTAAATTTAAAGTTGAGTTTGTTTTGTCTCCAGTGTAGGTTTTTTACAAAACCCAAAATGACCAAAGCTCAGTGCAAAATCAGATTTATTCCCACTATGAGCCTCTGTTTGCGTGCGTGCTCCTAGATTTCCGTCAAAGTGCATATATACTAAGATTGTGACGTTTGCAAAGGAGCAGACGTCTGCACAGGCTGGGGGAGGAATTGGGCAAGTGATTTCATTTTGGGAGAAAAGCATAAAAGTATTTTTAATGAAAGGGTCGTTCTAAATGGGTCAGCGGTTAGACTTTACATTTTTGCACAGTGTGCCTCTTCTGCTAGTTAGAAGTGCACCTCTGTGAGAAACACAAAAATCTGGAACATGTCCAGAGAGCGGTGAGTAGCCGTGCACAGAAGAAGACTCTGCATTTCCTCTCTGAAGCCATGCCAATTTTCACTGTGGTTTTGTAGCCTGTGGTGACCATTCGTTGTCGCAACCTCTCCCCCCAAAGTCTATGCATAAAAAAATGCCTTCACACATGCCCAATCTCACTTCCTTCCTTCACACACTTCCCTTTCTCTCGTAGCCCTGCCCAACAGCCTATCTACAATCACCATCAGCAGAAGCAGCTCAGATGAAGGGTGTAGGACAGACAAATCATTGATATTTGATATGTCAGCCACTATTTTTCCTTATACTGCTTTCCCACTTTCAGTTTTTAACTTTTCATTTAGAAAAACATACATTTTAAATCAGGCAGCACTATACAATCATATAGGATCCAGGAGTGTACAAAAATAGTCAAATATAAACTTAAGAAGTTTTAAGATTAGGAAACGGGCATTTAGGATTTTTTTATTTAGTTTTTGTTTAGGCGGGTGTGAGGGATGTTTAACGGGGTTTGGTTGTCACCTATGTGTATTATAACATAAGGAAAATATTTAGAGATTAGGTAGTAAAAGGGGCCTAAATCCTTTGAGCAAATGAGAGCGTGATATGGGGTAGTGCAGAAGTAGTATGGTTAATGGGAGTTGGGTGGATGGGAAGTGAAGGATAAGAGGGTAAAGTGTATGGGTCCAGGGACAGACATGAGAGTTAGTCTTGTAGGTAGAGCCGAGGGGCCCAAATCTGGTGGAATATATAGTCTGTCATGCAAGTGGTAGGTCATTTTTCTTAATGCGAGCCAAATATAGGACTTCTAGGGAAAAACATGTAGGGGGGGGGGGATCGCTTTGCTTCCAAGTCCTAGCAATTAAGCAGAGGAGGAACGACCATTGGAGGAGAGTGGAGAGAAGATATCTCTCCCCATCCCAGAAGGAGGAAATCTTGGGGCAAAACCATCAATTATGTAGGAATGTACCCAGTTGCCCACATTCACGCCAACAATCGGTGGTGGTGGTGGTGGTGGTAGTGGGATACATTTTAGCGAGTTTGTTGGGGGTGAGATACCATCTGAAGTTAACCCATTTCCTGTGGGTTTTTTTTTTTTTTTAATCTACTTCAACCCCTAGTTTTTTTTCCTTTCTTCTTGTCCTTTCCTTGATTTAACACAGTCTTGGCTGCCATTTTGTTGTGCATGATATAACGAATGGATAACTTTCCTTTATAGCGTCATTAAAATTGCTTGCAATCACAGTTATGCATGTAAAATGAAATGGTCGGTCTTTTACAATGATACAATTGTAATAATGCAAGTTAGACCAGAGGAGCCCAAGGCTGCTCAGAGCAGGAGGTCACGGAGCAGGAGGTCACGGAGCTGTAATTTGAAGCTTTTTTTATGAATACAGTTTTATATTTTTAAAGCAAAGGCTTGTCATTATTAAATATTCAAATGCTGTTTTCTTTTTTGTTTTGTTTTCTGCTCAATATTCTATCTTTAGAACTGGGTGGAGGACTCTGTATTGATAACACACATATCATCTCCCTCAAAAGTTAAGCGCATTAGTGCATTTACCTGTTCCTTATAAAACATCTCTGATATTATTTTCTGAACCCAAAAATGTTTAGGTTCAAATATAATAACCTAAAGTAGCATAAAACGGAAAGCCAACTCACCAGCCCTAATATTTAGATCTCTACCTTGCACGATTCCCCCGAGCGGTATCAATTGATATTGTCACAGGACAACATAAGGTGTTATAGAAGACTATAATTATATAATGTCACATCACATGAGGAACCACTACATGCGCTGACTCTTCCTGAGCTCGATGGGATCTGATAACAGTTTATCAGCCGAATAAGCCTAATAAAGGCTCAAAAACAGGTATGGCTCCACAGTCAAATACAGTAATAGATCTGGCTTACCGCTTCTCTGCCTTTTGATTAAGATCAAGTGTAGATACCCATGTAAATACCCATGTAAGCATTGGGGCTTAAAGGTGCCCCCTATTGGTGATGGGCTGTCACCTGAAACACTGGGCAAGAGGTGGGGGTGTCTGAAAATGCACTAGGGGATGGGAACACCTTTGCACTAGCACGTAACTTACTATTGCCCTTTTTTTTTTTCTGCCAACACATTTATGTCTTTGCCCTGGCCTTATGGCTGGGCAGGAAACAAATGTGTGTATATATATATATATATATATATATATATATATATATATATATATATATATATATATATATATATATATATATATATATATATATATATACCAGCGATAAGCCTGGCGCACTTTTTTACTTTCTGTCTTTTTTCTTTGTATTTAACTCATTGACACCAGCACTTTTTTTCACTATGTGCTCTTCTATGTTTTATGTGTGTGTGTGTCTCACCTTTTCTTTTGTGGAGTTTGGGCAAGACCCTTATGAGTAGTCCTCTCTGCATGTTCTAGGAAGCTTCTTATTTTGGGTGGAGCTGAAGACCCAGTTCCTTGAGTGAAGCTTCGGTTGACCTTGGGGAAAAGTGTCAAATCCAAGACTTGCGGCAGTGTGGTGCTGAAGACTCTTGCCCCCTAAAGGACCTTATTGATGGGGAGGAACAGGGCACTTTCCTGTTAAGGAAGGTTCCAAAGATCCAAGCCCCTAGTACAGTCACGGCACTGTGATTGGAGTAATCACATTGGACTTAAAATAAAATACAGTAATAGATCTGACTTGCAGACATGATGCATGCAAATTTTTAAAAAGTAAAAATCACACACCATATGACTCCCGGTTTAATAATCAAAGATACAATTCAGATTGAATTTCATTATCAAAGTGAGTGTACAGGAAACTTAAACCATGGCAAGAGATTCCAGATGAAAACTAAATGGGAGATTCCTGGTGGCTGCAAATGGCTGTTAGAAGCCTGATAAGCTACCTTGATTCTGGTTTTCAGGTATGCATTGGTTTAAAATGGCTATTCTGTCAGAAGATTACAATTACTCATATTTTACATTAGGTAATTTTTCTTAATAATAGGTTTTCTATTAACAAGAAAATTGTCGTTTTAGGCAGTATTAAGTCTGTTGTTGGCCATAATACCACCTGAAACGGCCAGTGTTGCCGCCTTCCTGTCTCCACCCCATCACAAAGTAAATTATGGGTTTTTTTTTTGTTTTTTTTTACAAGATTAGTGTGGAGTGTGGCATGAAGCTTATCTCTTCTCTGTGCCCCGTAACTTCCAATTACATAATCCTCAAGATGCCAGTGCTTAGCAAGAGGAAACTCAGAGGGGGTAGGAGTGCTGGCTCCACTTGGTTGAAGGTGGTTTCTTATAAAAGTGACCCAGACAAGAAGTAAAATAAACTTTTTTTTTTGGGTGTTTATTCACATCGCTCCTTGACGCCACCTTCATTCTGTTGTCCTTCACTCTCATGGAAGACTTTCTCATAATCAGTCTTTTAGACAGACAGAAGGATCATAGGATAGCAGAAATGGTGATTCTTATCTATAGCATAGTGTACCTAATACACCAAAGACCATGCTTCCATAAGTTGTAATAGAACAAATAAGAATAAACCAAGTAAACTATTTTATAAGATTCCTTTTATACTTGTCTTCCAGGAGATGAAGAAGCTACAGGAACTTATGAGTGCTACAGAAAAAGTGCGTAGGGAGAAATGGATTGATGAAAAAACTAAGAAAATTAAAGAGATCACAGTGAAAGGTAAATTTGGGCTTTTTCTTCCTGTATACATTTTAGCTTCAAAGGCCTAATATTAGAAATTCTTCTGGTCAGCTAGGCTCACATCTCTGAGAGCTACTTAGTTCTAATGTTAATCGCTTATCCAGATATTTGACCATGTTATGTCAAAGTGCTTGCTGGTGATGATGCTGATATTAATATTTTCAACCTTTTAGGCATCCTGGCTCTTAGGTATACCCCCATCCCCGTCCCTGAGTTCTTTTTAGAAATGTTTTTATGAATTGAGGGTTTCCAATGAAAAAATGTCCTTCACGTTTCTGGAGGGATCAAACGAGCAGGGTCAGAGCCGCTTTTTATCACTTTTCAGACCAAGGACTCTCTTCTCCTTCTATGCAGTCTAGCCAATTTAAAGTCCCAGAACAAATTCTTTACTGCACTGGACCTAGGCCCAGATTTAAGTTCATTAAGCGTGCACCTCGGGGTAGAATTAAATGATGATGATGATGATGGGGTGACAGGGCTTGAGGTATGGCCCTATGACCACCTGCATCAATCATTCCTCTGTGATCTCCTTTCAGCACTGACTTTATATGCAGTTGGGAGATGGTGGATTATTCCTGCATCTGCACTCACCCTTTTCAGTTATAGTTACCACCAGGCAGAAGACACAGTGGTGTGTAAGGCAGCACTGTTTTACTGGCATGGAACCGGCATGTCAGCTGACTATGCGGAGGTGTTCTAGACATCTACTAGGAACACCTCCTTTTCTTTGTAATACACGTGTATATTATACAGCAGAGAGGCTTTGATGGTAGTAGTTGTCTCCATTTCCTTCGCATAGTTACCTGATAAGCCCAGGATTCATCAGATTGGGCATCAGGTAAGGCTCTACATATTTGCATGGCACCAGATTTGGCTGCCTATTAGGCTTTTTAGCTGTTATGGCTCTGTATGTTAGGCAGGGCACCTGTTATGGCTCTGCATGTTAGTCTGGGGATCAGATATGACTCTGAATATGGTACTGGGCATCAGATAAATGGAACTGAACCCTGAAGCTACCAATTAAGTAGGGAGGATTTTGTAATTCATCTAGTATAAATAATATTTACTCTAGGCTTTTAATTTGCATAGTGATGGGCTGTTTGGTGTCTTTGTTTAGTAACCCTTTTATATCCATTATTTTATTCACTGATTTGAACATTACATATGGAGATGAAAAACAGCGGTAGATGTTTTGTGGCTCCAGGGAAGTAAAAACCTGATGTCCTGGTCATCTCTCATTATGTTGAGGGATGGAATTATTTCCTATTTATTTCCTATTATTTCCTATTTTCTTGGGTTCTCTGGTTAATAACTGAAACATTTTAAGATTCTTAATGCAAAAAACCTTAAAAGGTCATGGGGAAGGACCTTGGGGTAGGTTTGGGGGGTGGAATTGCTGACAGTAAACACTTCCTTTCATTTTACCTTAATCATTTAAACAATATGGCAGCTCTCATGCAGATTTATAGATACAAATTAAGCAGATTAGCTTTGGTCTGTATGTTTTACTGAACTTGCCAGTGTGTCTGTCTTATTGTTATTAACACAAAAAGAAAAAAAGATTGTGTTATGCATGTATTCATTATTGTAAACTCACACAGACCAGAAAAGGGAATGTTGTCTACCAGTGGATAATACATGAAAACACCTGAGCTTGCATCAGTTTAATGGGAATAACTGTGTTGCAATAAAAAATTGCACTGACAACTTTACTCTCGGTGGGCATAATGTTTAAGACTTATTAAGGTTTATTGCAACAGTTTCAAGCTGTACAACCTTGGAAAAATATAAGCATAGAGACCTCAACAAATTTTTAGATGCAAGTTATTATTTTTTTATTTTTTTTGTGCACAGCAATGCGGTTTTTCATGTGGCCAAAGTTGTATAAAAAGCTGCCCTCTCTGCTTTTGCCACTAGATGTCCCTGTGGTTTTTTTTTGCCAAATGAGGTTGTTGGGTTTATAGGACTGTACCCAGTGAATAATGTGCTTCAAATATTGGAAAATAGAAAATATGCTGGATTAGCACATTATTTAACCTCAAAATGGTGAGTCTCGCAATAAGTCACCTTATTTAGAGTGTGAGCTTTTTAAGCAGGATTCTTATTACTATTGCATCGTTTTTGTGTAAATGTTTAAATCATGTAACTGTTATGATGGTCTGTGTATGTTACTTGCTACAATGTCGGTGCTTTATAAACTTACGCCTGAAGCGTGTCATTTTTTAGGCTATATAAATGATGTGTCGACATTACTTATAATCAAGTGGTTATTCTAGTCTGTATTTTTCACCGTTCTAAAAAGTATGTATGTAAAGCAGCCACTGGCAATACTGAAACGTGGTATTCTGAGCTGAATTGTGAAGCACCTGCCATGCAGGTGTAAATAACGCCTTTGTTTGGTGTTGGAATCTCAACATGAGGCTACAAATGAGGATCGGGGGAGAGAAGGGGAAGAAGGTATTTTGCAGACACATGATCAACTAAATAATGTCAGAGTTAATTTAATCCAATCACAGAGGTTAGGTGCTTTAGGAAGCAACATGGTTTTTACTTCCCTGATTGAAAAGGTGTGTCTCCATAAAAGATATTTTTACAGTTATCCAAAAGGAACTAAAATAGAGACTGTAAATGTGTCAAGGATACAATATTTTTACTTTGTATAATATACGACGCATGCAATCAAATACTTGAGAACATGAATAAATGTGTTTTTTTTCGGCTTTTGAAAGTGATAAATGGTTAATGTTTATTAACTTAAAGTTTGTTTAAACTCCAAAATTTTAATTTTTCATATATGAATCCTGAAGGTAAATTATATTGTTCAGTTTTATCATAACATTCCATTTGTGGCTCTGTTAAAATGTGAAGCATTACCCACTCCATTACAGACAGCTGATGATTCCCCTACATTGATAGAACAATGTCTTCGTGGGATCTCATGCAGATCAAAAAGCTGCTTCTGCAGAAATTTTATTAAATGTGATATCACTGGCCCTCCCCTTGTGTATGAATCAACCAATCCACACTGTGAATTTATGCATAGCAAATCTTAAAAGCCCCTTCCTCAATACACATGCTGCTGAGATCCTTTTTCACAGCCTATCTCTCAGGCCCCCTCTATGGCTCCATTGTGTACCCCCTTTGGTGGCAGTCCATTGTAGCACACCATTAGAGATAATCTAAGTATATAGATCACAGCACATCTTTCTTATTCAATATTTTTCTTTCATTTGCCCTTAGATTGGCCTAGCTGTGATAATTGTTTACTGCATGATTGTTTACTGCATAACCTACATTTAGGCAGTACATTGCCAGTTTGAAGGGACTGTTTTGCTGTCCCAACAGCCGGTAAGTTGCAAGGTATGTCCCAGCTCACCAATGGTGGGTGCACGCAACTAAACGTTTTTTTGGTTTTTTTTTTTTAGTGTAGTGGTATGTTGTAGCCTAGCACTTTAGAAGTTCCTTGTATCCCCACAGGAACATGGCTGGTCCCCATGTGGAAAGACCATGCCACCAATCTTCAGCTGTCCTGTTTGATGAGCATGTGCCCACTATAGCCTCAGTTTCCTGTTGTTAGCTGGCAAGATTGGAATTTGGTGTGGTCTTCTGCTGCTGTAGCCCATAAACTTCAAGGTTCAACATGTTTTGCTTTCAGAGATGTCTTTTGCATACTATTGTTTAATGCATGGTTATTTGAGATACTGTGACCTTCCTGACAGCTTGAAAAACTGTCTATTCTCCTCTGATCTTTCTCATTTGCAAGGTGTTTTCACACACAGAACTGACACTAATTGGATGTTTTTTGTTTTGTGCACAATTCTCTCTAAATGCAAGAGAATGTTGTGCATGAAAATCGCAGAAAATCAGCAGTTTCTGAGGTATTCAAACCACCTTGACTACCACCAACAATCATTCCACAGTCAAAGTCACTTAGATTACATTTCTTCCCCATTCTAGTGTTTGGTTTGAACAACAACTGAATCTCTTCACCATGTCCGAGTGTTTTTTTTATGTATTGAGTTGGTTGCTGTATTCGGGCGCTTGACCATTACACCAACAGGTCCAGTAATGACCTTGTATTCAAATACATATACTTTAATATGGAATGGTTCCCCTTTTGCAGGGAAAACAGCTTCCACTCTTTTTGGAAGGTTCTCCACAAGTTGTTGGAGTGTTCCTGTGGGAATATGTGCCCATTCATTCTGTAGAGCATTTATGAGGTCAGGCACTGATGTTTTCTGAGAAAGCCTGGCTCACAATCTCCGTTCTAGTTCATCCCAAAGGTGTTCGATAGAGTTGAGGTCAGGGCTCTGTGCGGGACAGTCAAGTTCTTTCACACCCAACTCATCAAACCATGTCTTTGTAGTCCTTGCTTTGTGCACTGGGGTACAGTCATGTTGGAATAAAAAAGGGCCTTTCCCAAACTGTTTCCACAAAGTTGGAAGCATAGCATTGTCCAAAATGACTTGATATTCTGAAGCATTAAGATTGCCCTTTACTGGAGATAAGGGGCCTAGCCCAAACTCTGAAAAACAGCCCCATACCATTATCCCTCCTTCACCAAACTTCACAGTTGGCATAATGCAGTCAGGCAGGTAACGTTCTCCTGACATCCGCCAAACCCAGACTCGCCCATCTGACTGCCAAACAGCGAAGCGTGATTCTTCACTCCACAAAACACGTTTCCAATGCTTCACAGTCCAGTGTCTGTGTGCTTTACACCACTACGTCCCACGCTTGGCATTGGTCTTGGTGATGTGAGGCTTGCATGCAGCTGCTCGGTGTCACGGTAGAACTGCAGGAGGTGCTACCAACGGGTATTGACACAACTGAGCAAGGAGGCGCCGAGTCTAGCGTGCCCCCATTATTCACCAGGGACCCCCGCAAGGAGCTATGGACTTGGCTGCGCGGGGTGCGCAGGTCGCTGTTCTCCAAGTTAGTCATCAGTCCGGTAGTGTGGAACAGGAATAGTCGAACTGTCTGGGTCAGAAGCCAAACAGGAGCGATGTACCCAAGGATAATGAAGAGAATGATCAGAGGGAAGCCCAAAGGTCAGAGCCAGAACAAAAGGCTGGAGCTGGTGATCCAACACTCTGGCGCCAGATACAGCCACAAGGAGGTTTAAATAGAAGTAAGTACTCCTTGATTGGTGCTGCGTTTTTTTTCGGTCAGAACGCAACAAACCGCAAAGCAGGTAAAGAGAGTCTCTAGTTGCTATGCGATGGAATGCAAAGCTCTGCGCATGCATGCGCAGCATGGTTATCTGGAACCAGGAAAAGCGTCCTGTTGCTAGGCAGCGAGGCGCCATTAGTGAGAACTGACAGGTGTCCGCCCCTGACACCTAGGAGAAGAGCGGGGACGGCGCCTGACACTTGGCCATGGAAATCTATTCGATTAAGCTCCCACCGCACAGTTTTTGTGCTTAAATTAATGCCAGTGCAGGTTCGAAACTCTTCAGCTATGGAATCGGCAGAGCTTTGGCAATATATACACACCATGCACCTTAGCAGTCATTGACCCCGCTCTGTGATTTTACACGGTCTTCCACTTTGTGACTGAATTGCTATTGCTCCTAAATGCTTCCTCTTTCTAATAATATCACTTACAGTTGACCGTGGAAAATCCAGCAGGGATGATCATTCACAAACCATCTTATTGCAAAGGGGGCATCCTATCACAGTGCCACGCTTGAAGTCACTGAGCTCTTCAGAGAGACCCATTTTGTATCACAAATGTTTGCAAATGGAGACTGCATGGCTAGGTGCTTGATTTTATACACCTTTGGCAACAGGTCTGATTGAAACAACTCAATTCAATAATTAACAGGTGTGGACAAATACTTTTGTCCATAAACTGTATTATATAGTCCAATCGTGGTGCCACTGAAGGATTTTCTCAAATGGAAAAAAAGCTATATTAGGCGCCAGAGGATCTAATAGTTATTAATTATAAAAACAGATGACTGCTGCTCCTTGCGGGCAGATATCTGAATCTGTCTAAATGGTATGAATTATATATATAATATATATATATATATATATATATATATATATATATATATATATATATATATATATATATATATATATATATATATATATATTATAAAAATAGGGAAGCGCTAATTTACCTGTAGTATTTATTTAAAAAACAATATTACAACACACATATATGTGTAAGCTTACACAGCTGACTAAAACCTCCTGAGACAATAGGATTTCTTAAACACAAGACATAGTGTGTCTAATTGTAGTGAAACACCAATTATTTAAACCACATAGATATAATCTTATAATATGCATAAACAATTGCATTAATGTAACAATTAACCATTACTATTGATTCATACGTGTGTTACACTGTTACGTTTACAGTGGTCCGGACCACCCCATAATATCAGATTCAATAGATATACATAGTAATCATGGTAATTATACTAAATTCCAATTAAAACAGCCACATTCCAGCAGTGGTCAGTAATTGTAGTTAGTTAAAAACCAACTACAGGATCTCCTAATTTTCAGTGTCCATTTAGCGCATAGATAATGGATCCCAAAATGGAAATCCCATTTGTGTTTCAAATATCAGTGCCAGCGTATTCAGCGTTAATTGGTATATCAACCTGAAGTTACAATCCTCAGAATAGAGACATCCGTTAGACTCAATGGCTCATAAAGTGCAACAGTTAGTTCTCGAACATCAGTTTTGGCATGCAAAAATCTGCAGCAACAATCGAAAT
The DNA here is from genome assembly GCF_038048845.1 of Mixophyes fleayi. NCBI lineage: Eukaryota > Metazoa > Chordata > Amphibia > Anura > Limnodynastidae > Mixophyes > Mixophyes fleayi. The sequence goes on from NC_134407.1 coordinate 77,308,766, forward strand.
TAGTAGCTAGATTACTTAGCTCAGTCTGTGATCGATTTGCACTTAGCTCGTTCAGCAGCCAATTCGTAAGGATAGAAAAAAGCTGGATGCCACAAGGAGATCCTCCAGAGAAATAATCATGCAATACCCCGGGGTTTGAAGGAGCAGAGCCTGTTAGTCAGCTGGATAAGTGACAGCCAATTCTGACGCGTTTCCCTGTTACAAAAGGCTTCATCAGAGGAATGGTAACTTGTCAAAGGACGTGTTTATTTATGGCCATAAAGAGAGTCACATGACCAACATTATCCAGTCAAAGTCTGATCCAGATTGTTCATTCATAATAGGTACAGCTGTTTTAGTGTAATTGGAAGCACTTTCATGGAGTAAATAATTATACATAAAGGGGCATATTTAATTAGCTTTTGGATTCGCGGTAACGCGCCGGAACAGCCGCGAAACGTAATACACGGTACCGCAATAACGTGGATTTTCGTTCGCAGCCCATAGGGTTGCGAACGAAAATCCGCGTTAATGCGGTACCGTAATACCCGCAAGAACGCGCACTTTTCACGGCAACGCGCGTTACCGCGAATCCAAAAGCTAATTGAATATGCCCCAAAGAGTTTATGTATAATAACGTGACATGTGAGGTTAAAATGTCAGTGTGGTTTGGATTCTCTTACTTACTCCATGAAAGTGCTTCCAATTACACTAAAACAGCTGTACCTATTATGAATGAACAATCTGGATCAGAGTTTAAAAAACAAACAAACCAAAAACAGATTTCATTTCTGATCTGTTAAACATTCTTTTTTATGCCAAATGGTAGATTGATTTGTTCAGAAATCCCAAGAGCTTCCTACCTGGGAGAGAGTTGGCAACCCTCATACAAATTGTCCATACAGGTTTGTAAAGATCTTGACAATTTAGACTGATTCCCCCAATATCGGTTGTCTGTTTCCAAAATCACAGATTGAAGAGGGGGACTCACTAGACGATATAGGTTTCAAGGTGTGTGTGTGTGTGTGTGTGTGTGTGTGTGTATAGTATGTAATTGGTTTGTTTCATTGTTACATGTTATTTTATGTTATTTTCTTTTCTATTGAAGCCTAAAAAAAAATCCCTTTTTGTATAATTCAACAACTAATTAAAAATATAATTTGCTTATCCAAATATGTGTTGCCTAATGTGTGAACACCTTCCAGAGAGAGTACATTTCTGAGATATTTCTCTACATGTTAATATTACTTTGTCACTTTTATAATAATAATGTACAAATATATCAATCTACAAAACTGTTCTGTTTGAACAAAAGCTCTGCATGCAGTAATCTTATTCTCTGTGAATTACAAATAGTTTGAAGTTGGTGGTATTTGTACAGTGCACTTATATATATTTTAAAGGTTATTAATGTCTTGTGTATCCATGCCTTTATACAAAGGCAAAGTGGAAATTCCTAGAACCTCCCACCATAAAAATCCTGTATTTGCCTGTGACTATTGTGTACATATTCAGGTGGACTGCTGCTATCTACAAGCATATAGACTCTTTTTTTTGCAAACACAGAACATTTTGTTACTAATCATTCAAGTGTGACAAAACATCACCTCGCCTACTGATCTTTTTTTCCTGTGCACATTTACATCATCTTCTCTTTACCATGCCACTTGCTGGAGTCATTTGCACCATGCCACAGCCTCTTTTGCTACATTGTCTTTTTTTGTTCTCACGGTGTCTATTCTGACATGATTTTTTCCTTGCTACATCATGCTCCATTCTAAGTCAAGGCACACTGTATGCCACGTCACATTCTCTGTGCCATATCACTCTGTATTGTTGTGCCTGCCATGTCAGTGTCTCTTCTGTACTGTGTCTTTCTCTTCTTTATGCTGTACACATAGTAAGATATAATAGAAATAAAGCAAAGCAGGGGGTGCGTCTATGGAGCAGGACTTTTCACTTTTTGTGGAATAAAACTTTAAAATGCACGTGAACCACAATTAGACAAAATTTAAGTATGTCACAGCAACACAGACTGTGCATTATAACAGCCTCCCCCTTAAAGACTCAAACAAGGCAGGAACAGCAGGCTTCCATACAAAGACCAGCTCCAAGCCAAGCCTCAACACATTTCGCCATAGAGCTAAATAAATAGGTGTTGGTTAATTGAACATTCGTATGCAATGCAACCAGGATATTAGAAGTGTGTCATTCAAAATAAAAAAAATATTTAAAACAAATTCATAGTCATTCATCATTCACACATGAGACATAACCCACACAATTTTTTTATAAACAAAAGTGACTAAACAGAGTTCGCATGTTATAAAATGCTAAATTGAATTTATATCAATGCTACAATCTAACGTATTTTTATGTGAACATCAAATTGTTGCATTAGTGGAGTTTTATAATATGTATGTTCAAATCAAATAGGTTTTTTACCATTCCACGGTCAGTGTATAAAACTTGTCACAGTTCAAACATATCATAGTGCTTATAATGGCTAATTGATTCATTACAGTTGCAAATACTATATAACACCAGAAAAATTGATACAACCAATTCTGGCACTATCTTATAATAATATATATATTTAATCATCGTGCCTTTAATCCCTGCCGCTCTCAAACAAATAGTACTGGAGCCCTTCAAAACTCATTGTCATAGAAATATTATCGGTAATCAGTCTTGTGTTATACTGACACCAGTGGCGGAACTACCATTAGTGCAGCAGGTGCAGTGCATTGGGGCCCATGGAGATAATGTGGCCCTCTGCATGACAGATGCAGAGGGTCGGGGGCCTCGGTTCCCTCTTCCTCGCCTACCTGCACCAGGGCCCACAGTTCGCTAGTTCCGCCCCTGACTACTGCGTTTCTCTGCCTTGCTTCTCTGTAGCGGTTTCATCAGGAGAAGGTGGAGAAATACATCAGGATATCACATAACTGATTGCTGACACGAAAGGGAAGACCTTGAGTAAGACAGTGCATGTCCAGATCGGAGTGCATATTGTATGTAACGGCTCGCAAGTGGGGAAATAACATTACATATGGACCAGACAGATCCACAGACCAAAAGTACTGCTGATAAGAAGCATAGGTGTGCAATATTCAGTACAGCTTTCTTACATCTCACATCTCACATCAGTGAGACCTCAGTTTTTAGCTAAGTGTAAGTGGAACAAATAATTAAGAACAATCGCTGGTATGTAATAAAGACAATCTAGAGTAATTTTCTCAACAAACTGAGTTCTTTCATTACTTATGGACTCCATTGTACATGTGGAGGGTCTGTTTAACCAACTTAATACTCATTTGAAACAAAATTATGCATGCTTCAAAGTTTGTGAAGTATCCTCACAATATGAATAAATTACCAAGTTACTTATGAAACATATTATAACATTGGGAATTGTTGTTCCCTAACTTTGACAGCAACAGCTTATTATATGAATATTGTGTTTTCTATATTTATACAGATTGTGGGTTATGTTCACATATTCTTATTGAGGTATATTATTATTGTTTTTAATAAATATTGGTTTATTGTATCTTAATGCTTTCAATTTGATAAATACTATATACGTATCAGTCATCTGACATAAGCCATATATTATTATTTTATATCTAATATTTATAATATATAATATGTTTGTAAATATGCAGTTTAATATATATTTTAAATTTGAAGTGAATTATTCCTCACAGGACTAGAGCCCGAAATCCAGAGACTTATTTCCAAACACAAACAAGAGATCCGCAAGTTAAAGGCTCTGCATGAGGCTGAGCTTTTGCAGTCTGATGAGCGAGCAGCGCTACGATATGTGCGCCAAGCGGAAGAGCTGCGTCAGAACCTGGAGCGTGAGAAGGAAGACGTGAGCCAGAGAGAGCGGGAGATGGCAAAGCAGAGGTAATCTTCAGAATGCCACAATTCAATAATGACCCTAATATTAAAGTAACAACAAGCACTAAAGATTATTTTCTTCATTATTTATTTTTTAAGACTCAATACTCTGTTTTAATATTTAATTAAGGCTTAAATCCATTTTTGTAATGTTCACAAGAAAATTGCTATTACTTTGTTAGAATTTGTATATTGTACTTACATATTCCATAGTGCTGTACAGAGACCTTTATTCAGGCACATCAGCCACTACTCAGTGAAGCTTACAATCTAGTTTCACTACCACAGACACATAAGCATACACATTAGGGCCAATTTAGACAGATACGTACTAGCCAACCAGTACGACTTTGGACTGTGGGAGGAAACCCATGTGAACATGGGGTTAAAGTACAAAGCACTATGCTCAGGATCAAGGCCCATCAAAGATGTAATATTGATCTACAATGTTTAAAACTAAAAAATTCAACTTTATTTAAACATAACGTAGTCAGAGCTGTGACAAGTTGTTCAGAGAGGCCAAACAAGAATGGTGAGGTATTCAGGATTAATTGCTGTGGTCAAAACATTACATTACTGGCTCTCATTCTGGCTACATTGTTCATTACTCTGCTCTGATAATGGCAGAAGTCCATGTCTGCCCATGTGCTTCCTTGCATTTCCATGTTCGATCCACCCAGGGCTGCTCACAGGGCCATGCGGCTATTACTGTAACTGTTATCGTTTGGTGCCGTGTGTTAAGACCATGTCATAGTGCCGGTCATGTGACAAATGGGCTGCTAGCGTGTCATGCAGTCTTGTCATTCTCAAGTGACAAGATCACTGCATCACCCCACCACTGATATACAGTTCTGCTACTTAATATACATCCTATATATTTGTTTTTTTTCAGTACAGTAGACATTACAGTACCATCTACAGTCTACTAGTAATCTTCTGACCTGCAGTAACTGGGAATACCCAGTTCCAAGCCTTCTACCCATCTGTTAGAAAACCACCATATGTGTATTGATTTCCTATAGAAAGTTCTCAATCTTCCCGCAGTAATTGTAAAGTGACTGAAAGGAAAAATACCCAGTGGCACAAATTTCATATCCGATTAGAGAGTCTAGTGGACAGAGCCAATGGAATCTTTTATATTAAACATCGAAGCCTGCATGGATTCATAGAGATATACGGTACATACCATTGCACCTTGGTTTGAAGTTTTGGAAGTAAATAAATTCATCTCAGAAGGAGAGGTGGACCCAGGATCAGAAATTGTCAGAAGACAGCACGGTGGCTTAGTGGTTAGCACTTCTGCCTCTCAGCACTGGGGTCATGAGTTCGATTCCTGATGACCATGGCCTTATCTGTGTGGAGTTTGTATGTTCTCCTCATGTTTGCGTGGGTTTCCTCCGGGTGCTCTGGTTTCCTCTCACACTCTAAAAAAAAACCCAAAACATACTGGTAGGTTAATTGGCTGTTATTAAAATTGACCCTAGCCTAGTCTGTGTTTGTCTGTCTGTGTGTGCGTATTAGAGAATTTAGACTGTAAGCTCCATTGGGGCAGGGACTGATGTGAGTGTGTTCTCTGTACAGTGCTGCGGAATTAGTGGCACCATATAAATAAATGATGATGATGATGAAGGCCCATAATTCTTCTGAGCAGCCCTGGGTCCACCTTCAGGCAGCTTTAAATCATGGGTTTGTACATATACAACTGCATCATTTACTGAATACTTTATTTTTATGGCTTTTTTTTCTGTGCTTTTTACCCAAGACTTTATATAAAGTCGACAGATTTTTATTATTTTTGCTTTTAGATATGACACAGAACTGCTTTGCAGGTGAACTATATCCAATACACAAAGCAGAAATGAGATATAGAGATTTAAAGGTCTTGGGAAAAGCACAGAAAAGAGATTGAAATATAAAGCAATGTTTTTAGTAAAAAGTGTTATAAGTGCATATAGAAGCCAATAAGTAAAAGTTATTGCAGGTGAAAGCCCCCTTTAGTGTTTTTTTTATGTTTTGGTTACTGTGGTACTATTAAATGTTAACATGAAAAGAATAGCTGATTAGACCATATGGATGCCTATTGCTCCATCTATGTTAATTCAGTTGTTATAGTCACTGATTGTAAATTGCAATATACCTACATAGGTATTGAAACTCTGTGTGTGTGCAGGTATGAAAATCAGCTAGTGCAAGAGGAGCAGTCGCTACAGGAACAGCGCAGGCGTCTGTACAGCGAGGTATCCGAGGAAAAGGAGCGTTTAAACCAGCAAGCAGCCAGGTGAGATATTCTGGAACCATTGACTGTAGCACATAGCGGTGTCCACACACACTGCCTATTTATTTACTTTGCAGAAGCAAAATGATTTTATTTCTCTCAGTGAAGATAAATGTATATTTTCTTTTGGAAAGAGTTGAAGAGGAAATAGCAGTTACAAGAGAAGATACATAGTAGATATTGGAGGAAATTAATATTTACAGTATATTTTCTTTGTTTCTTTATTCATTTTATTGGACATAGGTATCAAATTCTCAGCTGTAACCTAGAACATATCTTCGTTTAAGGTGATACACTGTGCATTTAACATGGAATAAAAAAACCACACAAGTATAGCAAGAAGTTTCCTTCTCTCCCACATCAACATCACAATCTTATTTTATTTATATGGAGCCACAGAATCCACAGCACCACATCTCCAAAAAATCACCATAACAAAATATTGATAAGTAAGGGGAAAGAGAGAGAAACAATAGAATTTGTAAAAATCAATATAAGAGACTATAGAGAAAGCAACTACCTAAGACGACACAACTAGAACAATGATGAGGAGATAGGCAGTAGAGAGGTTCCAAACCTGTGATAGTTAATATTCACAAACAGAGATGATAGTGGTTGAGAGAAGTGAAAAGATGACACAGGTGGCGCTAGAGGAGGGGTGCAAATGGAGATAATAGGGGTTGAGCGGAAAGGAGTAGAAGGGGCAGATGGACCTAGGAGGGAATTGTTTTATGATGCGGTAGGCCACATTTGTATATCCAATTTAAAGATAGAATAAAAGGTACATTTTAGGATATGGAACAAGTCATTGATAATAGTTTGTTAGATACCGAAGACCGCCTCCCAACAAAGGTATATCAGAAGAACTTCATAGTCTCTTCACAGCTTTTATTACAAGATAAGGCACAACAAAGCAAATGAGAATGCAGTTTAGTCGTACTGGCCACTCACACATCTTTCAAGATGTTACCTGATGTTTCTATGTATGATGTTAGTGCTCAGCTCCTGGAAGCTGGTATATTTTTACCTTAAATATTAACTGTGTGTATCTTCTTTTGCTTAACATTAACTTGTGGAATGTTCAATATCCCATCTGCTAATCAAAGGAACTTAAAGGGATTGTCCTTTTTTAATGAGCTTTTCCCAGGGACTGTCACAGTTACATTGAAAGAACATATGGGTTTAACTGTACAGTAAGACACTCACACCTGCTAGGGACAGATGTGTCTCAGTGCATCATTTGACTGAAGAAGGCTTTATCCAATCAGAATCTGTGCTGAAACACACCTCTCATGCATCACCTTACACTATAAATGACACCTAGCTTTCACAATACCAATATTTTTCAGCCTGTATATGAGTTGAGTTCCCTATTTTCGTCTTTTGAAACATTTTTTTTCTTTCTAACAAGTTTAGAATGACCTGAATAATTTGTCAGTACATTTTATTTTACCCATCAGTATATTTTTTTTATAAAATTGACAGTAAAAATATTTCAATGGTTATCATTCCTGGCATGTGTGTCTTATTCCACTGTGTTAACCCATGGGATCATTGAAGTTTATGGGGGGATGGGTAGGAACATCCTCCTAAATTCTTAAACTTGGATAAAAGCTCACTAAATCTGTATCTCTAAAATGATGATGTGTCCAAGAAATGACTGTATCAAAGGATTTAAGTAAGGGCTGTATTGTCTTGTCAACTTTTGCATCCTGCACTATATGATGTTTATTCCTGTGTTTGTCTCACAGACAAAGAGCAGAACTAAATGAATTAAGAAAACAGCTGGAGGATAACTGTGCACTGTCCACCAGAGTGCTGAAAGAAGAGTATGAGAAGAGCAAAGAGGAACAAGAAAGGAGGCACCAGGTTATAAAAAAATTCTACGTACTCATACACTAATAACTGATGATACACATTACCCATAAACCATTAAAGACTAGACATGGGTAGTGTAAGCAGCAGTGATCGGGGTGCAGACACTTCCCTTGTTAGATAGACTCCAGTTATGTTTTAGCACACTAGTATGACGCTGAATCCAGCTCTGTCCATACTCTCTTATTTGAAGTCACATTTTTAATGTAATGAAATGGTCCCAAAAAATTGTTCTTAGCTGACAGGAAAAAAAGCTGCAACACTTTTTTTTCTTTGTGCTTGATTGCAGGTAGAAGTCAAGGCTATCAAAGAACGTTTAGAGATTGAGAAGGAGGCATGGGAACAGAACTATAGAAAGAAGGAGGTAAATGCACCTATACTCTGGACATCTGCTTCTTAAAAGGGTCATCATGTTTTATCAAAATGTGGCCCACAGGGATTGTTTGTAATAAAATAGCCTGATGTCTTCTGGTTTATGTTGCGCCTTGGTTTCTATGCCGGAGCACAGAAAGCATAGTTCGTATTGAGTTGAATTTACAGATTTTTGGACTAGTAAAGCTTGACAGACAGATGTATCTTGTTGGCATTATTACTGGAAAATCATCACTTGACCAGTCACCTAATTTACTGAAGTAATTCTATTTTAGTCCACCTATCCTGGATAAAAATCGTAATGAGGCAAAAGTCCACTCTGTAGCAGCAGAAGAGACCAAAAGGCTTTGGCTGACTATATTACATGCATTTATTTTCAGACATAGTCTGTATGTGTTTATGCGTACAGGATTAATGTGGTTAATTTACGCTGCCCTTCTGCACTGTGAGGTGCTGTATGTGTCCTACTGTCTCCTGCTTACACCTTCAGTGTTATTCCCCCTGAGCCTTCCCTCTCCTTCTCGTCCTTTGAAGTTCACTCCATCCGCCTCTTCTCTCCTCTTCACGTCGTGTTGCTCTTATCTATCACCCACCCTGGCCATTCCTCCCATTTTCTTGATAACTTTGTCGCATGGCTTTCCCATTTCCTTTCTTCTAATCTTCCCACTATTATTATTGAGGATTTTAACATCCTTACTGACTCTCCTATTACTACTGCTGCCTCTAAACTCTTAACTCTCACTTCCTATTATAACTTCTCCCAATGGACAACTTCCGACACCCACCATGATGGTCACTCCCTGGACTTAGTGTTCTCCCATCTCTGTGACATCTCCAACGTCTCCAATTCTGTCTTCCCCCTCTCTAAACGCAATCTACTTTCTTTTACCCTCACCTTACCCCCTGACTCCCCTGTCCAAAGTTGCTTGCACACTGTGTCCCATCAATAGCATTGACCCCATCATCTTTGCGTTCTCCCTCGAACCCTTACTCATTGCCATTTCTTCCCTATCATGTCCCAACGCTGTTGTCTCTCTTTATAAGTCCATGTTCTCTGTTGCCCTTGATACTGCAGCCCCCGCCACCCCCTCCATCCACGTCAATCTAAACCCCAACCCTGGCACTCCCCTCTTACTCGTCTCCTCCAAAAGTGCTCCCGCTCCTCTGAACGCCAATGGAGGAAATCCCTGCCTTCTCTCTTGCCAAACAAACCTATTTCACATCCCTCATCTCCTCCTTGTCCAATAAACCCCAACACCTCCTTGCTACCAATAATTCTCTACTGTATCTTCTCTTCTACTCACCACCCTTCACTCCCTAGGTCTTCACCATCTTTATACTGATGACACGCAAATCTATCTTTCCTCCTCTCTATTCTCTCTCCTGCCTTTCTAACCCAGGTATCTAGCTGTCTCTCCGCTGTAACTACCTGGATGTCACAGCACTTCCTGAAACTCAACATCTCCAAATCTGAGCTCATCATCTTTCCTCCTGCCAATATTGCTATCCCTTCCAATCTCTCTCTTGGTTGCCAACATCACTCTCTCCCCTGTCACCAAAGCCCGCTGCCTTGGAGTCACCCTTTACTCAGCCCTCAGCTTTACCCCCCCATAGCCAGTTCCTCACCAAATCCTGCCACTTCCTCCTCCATAACATAACAAAACTCCATCCCTTCCTCTCTCTTGAGGTAACCAAAATCCTGGTCCATTCACTCATCATTTCTCATCTCGACTATTGCAACCTCCTTCTCACTGGCCTTCCTGTCTCTCACATTTCTGACCTTCAATCCATACAGAACTCCTCTCCTGCTACACCTCATCCACTACTCCTCTATGTAAATCCCATTATTGGCTCCCTATCCTTTTTAGAATTCAGTTCAAGCGCCTTACCCTCACGTACAAAGCCCTTACCATCGCGTCTCCCCCTTACAACCTCTAACCTTTTCTCGAGGTGCATACCTACACGGCCACGCTGCTCTGTCTCTGACCTTCGCCTCAATTCACATCTCATTACCTCCTCCCATGCTCTCCCTTAAGACTTCTGATGTGCTGCCCCCATTCTTTGAACTCCCTACCTCATAACACTCGACTCTCTCCCCCAATCTTCAGTCCTTCAAACGCTCACTCAAAACTCACCTTTTCAAGCTCGCCTATCCTATCAGCTTGTAATCATTCTATCCATCACCTGCTTTCTTCGCCTGCCATCCCCTTTTTCTTCCAGTCGGTCCTATTTTTTTTCACCACCACTCCCTCTCGAATGTAATCTCTCATGGGCAGGGTCCTCTCTACCTATTGCCCCATGTCTGTCCGCTGTCTAAATCCCTTGTATGTCCTGTCCTATATTTTGCTGCACTCCATGTCAGTCACTATAGCATTACTCGCACTCATCTGTGCTATTTATGTGTATTACCTCATCACTTTGTCACCTGCCTCTGTATCCGGCGCTACGGAATCTGTGGCTCCTTATAAATAAATAAGTAATAATAATTATAATAACTTAGATCCTGTGTTTTCAGTGTTTCTTTAGTGTAATTAAGTTTTGTGGGATGGCTTATGGTTTGCGCACATGAATATTAGTTAATTCCATGACTCTTCAATTTTGTTTTAACAGGTAAATGTTGAAGATGTGCAATCTCGCAGAGATTATAGGTTTCTATGGACAGACACAGGTGCAGTCCTAAAATTGAAAATGACAGAGCAGGGACAGGGTGAAAGTAGAAAATGTTCTATGTCCCTATCTGTGTTCCATCAATACAGTTTGGGAACATGGTTGTGTGCACTGGACTTGCGTCTCCCCATAGGTATTAATGATCTCTTTGAGGTCCAGTTTCTACTCCATTCACATGTTAAAAATATGGGTGAGAGATGGAATAAGTTCATGCCCTTATATGCATATCTTCCAATTTTAACCTGTGAGCTCTTTAATAATGTTTTTTTGTCTGTTTGGTATTAACTATGACATTCTTAAAATACTAATGGCTCTAGTGACTACTTTCTCTTTCCTGCCATTGGAGGAAACTGCTACATTGGGGTATAGTAGGTGGATCTGGATCAAAGGCACTTTAACACCATTAAACATTTTGAGTGTCTATCTCCTCCCTTACAATGCCCCTACCATGGGAGCCATCTTCGGTTTTAGTAAAGTGCCCCCTCAAGTAGGGATTATTTTCAATGGGCTCTTGCCTGTGTTTTTATTTTGTTTTTACTTTTCTTTTTTTCTACCAACAGGTGCCTAATTGGGGATGCCTCCCAGGGGGTGAAGTGCCTGCCAGCTGCCTTCACCATGGGTCCCTGATCAGGGGAGAGTAGCCTTTAGGCTTCCCTCTCCCTGACAACCTGCCAGCTCCTTTTCTTATTGAGCAGTGCTTGCTAACTACTAGCTGCCGCACTGCTCCCACGGAGCTCCAGCGGCTGTCAGTGTGTGACCTAGCAACAAGCATAGTCTCTCGTCACCAAAGCAGATCTACTTAGTAGAAAGTACAGCTTCGGCGATTGCAAGGAGGCTGGCACAGACAAGCTGTACAGCTCGTGCTGCACAACAGCCTTGGACATTGCAACCGACACAGGTCTAGGAAGATGCCAGGAAGCCGTCCAGGGGAGGGCGGTGTTTCATAAGGGGCCACTGTTGGCCTTATGTGCTCAGCCTAGAAATGAGATTTGCCACTGTTGGCCTACCGTGGTCAGCTTTGGAATGAGATTCTCGCGTGGGGGTGTGGCCTATTTACATTGGCTATTCTCAGCAGGGCCCGACATTTTTATTGTAGTCCCTCTGACGTTCTCCTTTGTGTTAGCATGTTTGGTGTGCCCCTTTTATTGTCTTTTCAGCAGTATCTGGGTTAACATTTTGGTGTATAGGGTTTATGACCTATATTTAACTTAACACCTTATTATACCTTACTAGAGTTATAACACTATTCTCTGGTTTGTATTTATATTTTCTGTCACCATGTCGGAAAAAGTTCCTTCCAAGACTAAAGGGACCGCTGGAAATATGTGCAACACTAAACTTGTGCCAAATGTAATACTAAATTATCTTGTGGACAGTCTGACACGGATGAACGGTGTGTAGTGTGTGAGGCGGAGTTCCATGAACAGCATTTGCCCGCAACCTGCACTGGCATCCTTGGAGGAACCCGCTTGGGCTAATTCACTGGCATCACCCATAGCCGAACTCGCTTTGTTAATATCTCAGATGCAGATGACCCTTCTTATTCTCTAAATGCACCACACATTCCGTCTTCACAGCCTGTTCCACCCAGTAGTGGGGCTTCAGAGGCCGAGTCTGCCCACGGTCTGGCAAAGGCTGCTTTCTCATTAGAATACCTTATTAGTGCCTTGTGGCTAAGAAAATGACTTTCAAGGCTACAGGGCCTGCAGGAAAGTCTGTGCAACATTATACTAAATGTAATGTGAAATGACGTTGTGGACAGTCTGACCTGGGCGCCCTGTCAGCAGTGTACGAGACGGAGTTCCATGATCAGCCTGTGCCCGCTCCTGCATTGCCGGCCCTGGAGGAACCAGCTTGGGCTAGGTCACTGGTGACATCCATAGCTGAACTCACAAGGGTGATGTCTCGGTGATCCATAGCTATGTTCACTCCTAGTGGGGTATTATCTCTCCCCACCGAGCTGGCACAGCAGTCACATCAGTGCGCATTGACTGTTCTCTCCTGTTCATTTCCAGGGAGGTGTCGATGGGGCAGGGACAGTGTCGGGTGAGTGGAGGCGATACCCAGAGTGAAGGTAGCCCACAGGCTATTCACTCACTGGGTCTTAAAAGGGGGGTCCTTGTGCTGACACACAAAATTGGAGAGAAAAACATGATCTGAAAAGATACATAGGTAGGAGCCCATGCAGACATGCCCTACTAACTAGCACGTTAACTAAAACTGAGGTTGCTCCCAAATAGAAGCTAAGGAGTGTTTTCTAAAAGAGTTATGTTTAAAGTAACTAAACTCCTAGTCCACCTACTATACCCCGATGTCTCACAGTGTTCCCTGGTGGCAGGAAAGAGAAGTTAGTTGTTTTTTATAGGTTTATTTTTAGATCTGTATTCGCAATTTTTACAAAATAAGTTAGCAGAGACACCCTTGTATGTAAGGAGCTTATTACACGTGAGCATGGCTATTGTGGTAAAAGACCAGACAAGATCTCACCATGTGAAGCAAGTTATAAGATCCTATCATCTCCATTCACAATATTGCTAGAATACACCTTTTTCTTACTCAAGGTGCAACTAAAACACTCTCTAAAACATTCTCTCATCTTCTCCCACCTCGAATATTGCAGCCTCCTTCCATCTGTCATTTCCCTCACCATCTATCGCCGCTACAATCTCACTTAAATGTCGTGGCAAAACTGATCGTCCTCTCTCACTGCACAGCACTGTAGTCCATTGCAAATCAATGACAATAATTAGAATATTAACACTTTTCCTGGTAATCTTGTTGTATCTGGAGCCTGAATTCCAATTGGCATAGAGTAGGACTATGCTGGTACACATTAAAGCACTAAGCATAGGAGGTATTAAAATTCTATTTATCCCAAACACACTGGTTGAAAATCACGGCTCTGACACTGCCCCTCTACAGCTTTTCCCAGTGTTTCAATATTGCTTCCAGTTCTTGCAAAGTAGACACCTATGTAACTCAATCACATCGCTCAGATGACCATCTCACTTAACCCCTTTAGAGACGTTTTATAAATGTAAATCAAACCCAGTGGCCTGATATCTTCATTTTATCAGCTCTTAATTGCTCACAACCAGCTAGAAAAAGATAGATATGATGTTAAATAGGAGGGCGACATAGGGGAGACCTTAGAGTTACAGGAATAGTCCACAATTAAGGAATGAATTGCCAAGAGAGCCATATGTATTAAGATTAAGGAAAATGCTTAAAAACTACTCTACAGATGGTACTTGATCCACAGACGTTTTATCACGCTTTTTCGAAATCTTGCTGGTTTACCCATGGACAGATCTTTCATTCACATATGATGGACCTGCCCTAAAGTTTCTGGTGAAGCATCCATGACCTAATACAGAATATCACAAATCTGACACTTCCAGACTGCCCCTCTTATACTCTCTTGCACCGTTCCCTTGCAGGCACCGATAAATATACAACTTCCCTGATTGGCCATATTCTTAATGCGGCAAAATGTGGAGTGGCTGTTAGTTGGAAGAAAAGCAAACTTCCTGCCATTACTGCAGTAATTAATAGAATATGGCAGATTTATCATTTTTAATTTATAACTAGCATAATCCATGATCGGCCTCTCAAATTTCAAACTATCTGGGCCCCTGGCTTAATTTAATTTAATTAATTGAGTTGCTAGTTAACGATCTGGATCTCCCCACCCCAACACGTGCTTACCCATGCTAACATTCCCCCCCATACTCTTTCCCGCTTCTTCACACACATTTTTCACAGCTTTTCTGGGTTCTTACGAAATTTGATTCTACTTCCTGTTACACATGTATCTATGATAGATCGCAAAATTTTGGAACATGACACTATGTTCTGGAATGTATTACACTATTGGATTGAAATGTGTTCCCCTCCTTCACTCTTTCATCACTTGCTTTTTTTCTGTACCCCTGCAAGTTTATTTAAAAAAATATATATATCACAGCTCCTTCATGCATCAGTTGAAATAATTACTTTTATAATAACAGTATATCTTATTTGTGTCTGCGTTCGTTTTATGCAAGTCCAGGTACACCTGGTCTGAAGGGAAATATAAGACAAGGTTTCCCATATACTTAAAAGAACCAGGTTACATGTATCTTCCTGAGATTATGGGCTTGCTGAATGCAAGCCCATAATCTCCTCTAGCTGCTAATTTAAATTAAACAACTTGTTTGCTATCTGTGACTAACTACTTTGCGGTTTTGGTGCCAAGAGTACTGCAAGCATTGTGAGATTAAACAATAGGGCTTTTTTATCTTTCATCCAGTCTGGGGGACACTGCTTACCATGGGTTGTGGAGGGAGCTTGGGGAGTTGGCACCTAACTAGTTAACTTTTAGTACTGCCGACAGACCCCTCCCCTCTACAATCCCCCTGCCACTTCCTCTTCCTGTCAGTTTTTTTCAGGTGCCCATGGAGTTGGGCAGTGTTTTTAGTGCTTAGTGTAATTTTATTACTTTTATTTTATACTTTTAATTTTTACTTCATTTTTTCCCAGTAGCAGGCTGGAGTGTGTTCTAATATAGAGGAAACACTCACAGCAGCGCAGACGCTCCCCTGTCAGATGAGAGCCAGCAGTTCTCACTGACAGGGACAGGAAAGGAGGATGGAGGAAAGGGTGTCTAAAATTGAGAGTGACAAGCGGTCTCACGAACCGCTGTCACTTCTGAGCCTCCCCGATAACCGGCGCTGCCATTGCAGGCATAGAGTGCCGGTTATCGGATATGTCAGTTGATGGCGGCCATTTTGGATTTTGGGAAGGAGATCCTAGGAAGAAGGGGGCTATACCTGGATCCCCCCTCATGCATAGGAGGGGGCATCAGGTATTATCCGCTGCAGAGACCTCCTCTGGAGGTCTCCATTACTCTGCTACAGAAAATAAATTTTTATTTTTTAAACGCTGCAGAAGCAGCACTACTGAAGGGGGGGAGTTAACACATAGAGCTCCCCCTCCTTCCTGAGAGAGAGATGGTCTGTCCCAGTCTTCTGGCACCAAGGAGAAGCCCGGGAACAGAGAACAGATCTGAGGGAGCAGGCACCAGGATACTGCTGTTGGACTTCTCCCCGGTTTGGCCTATGGCTAAGTATCTGATTTATTTAAACACATGTGCTGTATTGCTGTGTACAAGAGGGCTAGTAGGAGTTATATTATAGTTCTCCTACCTGCTTAAATATTATTGTGTGTTTAAAATATTACAAGTACAACCTTTTATCTAGATTAGTTGATTCTTGTAGTTACACTTTCCTCTATACATATTATATCTCTCTCTCTCTACTCAGCTAAAATTTTTCAATTTAAGTCTGTGTGTTTGGTGTGCCTTCCTTTATTCAGAAATGTCAAATAAGTGAAAGGGCCCTAAATCAATATTTTTTACATGTTCTAAATGTCATGTAAAATTAACTTGTGGGCAGAAGGACCCGTTGGCGCTCTGTTTGTGAAGCAGGGGTCCCCCTGCGCAAACCCAACAGGTTTCAGCCCCTCCATCGTAGGAACCGGCCTGGGTGGCCTCCCTGACACAGTCGGTTTCCTCCTTAGCACAGATTGTTTCTCAATCCAATCAATTGTGGTCTAGTGGGGCAACTTCGGTGTCTAATAATCTAAATACACCATTGGGCCTCCCTGCTTCCTTTGGTTCCAGTGGAACGTCTATACCAGGAACTTCCTAACTACAGACTGACCAAGCCCCTGTTCCCACAGAGCCGCCATGGTCCGCAGCTTTTATAAAGGGTTTGGATAAACTGAACCAGTTACTCGAATCCCCAAATATTCCGCCTGCTAGAAGGAAGCAGCCTAGATCTGATAATACCCTTATGGTCCTTTCAGACTCTGAGGAGTTTTCAGAGG
This sequence comes from Mixophyes fleayi, assembly GCF_038048845.1. NCBI lineage: Eukaryota > Metazoa > Chordata > Amphibia > Anura > Limnodynastidae > Mixophyes > Mixophyes fleayi. The sequence goes on from NC_134407.1 coordinate 77,325,705, forward strand.
AAGAGGGGAATATTAATTCTGATCCTGACCAGGTTCTACCGTTGGGACAGGAAGAAAGCTCTAAAAGCCAATTTATTAACGATTTGGTTTTAACAGTAAGACAAGCGTTGGATCTCCCAGAACCGGAAGATCCGACTCCCAGAGACAGAAATCTTTTTAAGAAAGCCAAAAGAAGGGCTAGCCGTTTTCCCCCTTCTGTAGAACTTAGAGATATCCCAGAAGGAGCCTGGAAACAGCCGGAGAAAAGGTTCTCTGTTCCCAAAGGTTCTCTTCCCTGTATCCATTGCAGGAAGAGGATGTGGTTCGCTGGGAGAGCATTCCAAAAGTGGATATTCCTATAGCCCGATTGGCCAAGCACGCTTTACTCCCAGACCCAGGTTCTGCATCCCTACAGGATGTCAGTGACCGCAGAGTGGAATCCCAGCTAAAATCTATATTTGCGGCTGCGGGTTCTTCCTCTAGGCCCACATTTGCGTCAGCTTGGGTTGCTAGAGCCATGGAAGCATGGGCAGACCAGCTGGCAGAGGCATTACAGGATTCTGATTTACTTCCCCTGGCTTTGCATTTGAAGGAGGCATCGGGGTACCTGTATAAGGCGGCCCAGAATACAGCGGCTGTATCATCTTCTATTCAGGCTGCATCTATCTCGGCAAGAAGAAGTTATGGCTGAAATCGTGGGAAGGAGATGCGGAATCAAAAAAGTCCGTGAAAACCATTCCTTTTTCAGCGGCAGGTTTGTTCGGCCCAGAATTGGATACCCTGATCTCTCAGGCAACCGGGGGCAAAAGCACTTCCTTGCCAGTATTCCCTAGCAGGAGCCGGAACCCTCGGGTCAGCTCTTTTTCATCAGCCCTTTCGGGGGTCCTCCTTTCCTAAAGGACAGTCCTTTAGAGGCAGACAGCCCAATTCTCGAGGCTCCTCTGCTAGGGGGAGATCCTCGTTTGCAGCTAGGCGCCAGGCCTCTATGTCCCAGCAGAAGCCTGCGTCATGACGACCACTCTGTTCTGCAGGGGGCGCCAGTGGGGGGACGTCTGTCTTTGTTTCAGGAACAGTGGGCAGCGTCCTCCCAAGATTCTTGGATTCGGGGTATTATATCAGAGGGGTACAGGATAGACCTGTTGGGCCCCGCTCCACATCGTTTCTTCCAAACTCCGCTAACCCGAGATCCATCAAGAAGGCAGGCTATACAGGATTGGGTCGCCTCTCTTCTCTTTCAAAAAAGTTATCTGCAGGGTTCCAGATTACCAGAAAGGGCAGGGGTTTTATTCAAACCTGTTTCTGGTCAAGAAGCCGGACGGCTCCTTTCGCCCCATCCTAAATTTAAAGGGCCTCAATGTGCACTTAAAGTGGACAAATTTCGTATGGAATCCCTGAGGTCGGTGATAAACGGCTTAGAGAAGGATCAGTTTATGGCGTCCATAGACATAAAGGAAGCATACCTCCATATTCCCATATGGATTCACCATCAGTCTCTTCTAAGATTCTCGGTGGGATCCTTCCACTATCAGTTTCTGGCCCTCCCCTTCGGCCTCTCAACAGCGCCGAGGGTTTTCACGAAGGTCATGTCAGTTATGGCAGCATGTCTTCACCTTCAGGGAGTTCAGGTCTTATTTGCACGATCTGCTCATCAAATCCTCAGTAGATTGCTTACGTCATCACTGGTCCCTCATCTTGGTGGTCCTCGAGGACCACGGATGGCTGATCAATTTAAAGAAATCCCAGATGGTTCCGTGTCAACGCATGGTTTTCCTAGGCCTCATCATGGACACCAGCCAGCAAAAGGTGTTCCTGCCTGTGGAGAAGGTTGCTTCAATTCAGAGCATAGCAACTCAGGTCTTGTCTTCCCCCAGCCCCTCAATGCACTTGTGCATGCGGCTGCTGGGAAAGATGGTGGCCTCCTTCGAGACCATCCCTTTTGGTCGAGCCCATTCTCGTTGTTTCCAGTGGGATCTGTTGACAAAATGGTCAGGATCCCACCTTCGCTTAGATCTCCAGAGGATCTCTCTATCCCCGAGGACGAGACAATCACTCCAGTGGTGGCTGATTCGGGATCACATGACGGTGGGCAGGTCCTTCGCTCCATGGTCATGGATCATAGCCACGACAGACGCCAGCCTGAAAAGTTGGGGGCGGTGATCCTACATCTCCGGCTCCAGGGCTTTTGGTTGGTTCAGGAGTCGACCCTTCTATAAACGTGCTGGAATAAAAGGCTATTCTTTTAGCCCTTCGGGGGGCCCAGTCCCTCCTCCAGGACCACCCCGTCAGTCCGACAATGCCATGGCTGTGGCATATGTCAACAGACAGGGAGGAACCAGAAGTGTAGCTGCAATGAAAATTGCAACTCAAATCTTGATTTGGGCAGAACTATATGTTCCAGCAATATCTGCAGTATTCATTCCAGGAATAAGAAATTGGGAGGCCGACTACTTAAGTCGAAATCAGATGATGCCAGGGGAGTGGTCACTCTATCCAGAAGTGTTCCAGTCTCTGGCTCAGAGGTGGGGTCTTCCGGATATAGATCTCATGGCCTCCAGACACAACAGAAAGGTTCACACATTTTGCGCAAGGGCAAGGGACCCCTTATCGGTGGCAGTGGACGTAATGACGATGTCATGGGACTTCAGGTTGGGATACCTGTTCCCTCTGATTCCCATGCTTCCTCGTGTGTTCAGACAAGTAAAACAAGGAGGTCTGCCAGTAATTCTGATAGCTCCCTCATGGCCGCGCCGAGTCTGGTACGCGGACATACTCTCTATGGCAGAAGGACCGGGTTTCGTCTTCCATCTCGAGACAACCTCCTTCTGCAGGGTCCCTTCCGTTACCAGAATTACCTCAGCTCAGTTTAACGGCATGGCTGTTGAAGCCAGCCTCTGGAGGGCTAGAGGTTGTTTCCTCCAGTGTGGTAAACACTATGATGCGAGCCAGAAAGCCAGTCTCAGCTCGCATCTATCACCGGATTTGGAAAGCCTATATCAGATGGTGTGAAAATAGGACATGTCACACTTCCTCTTTTCGTCTCCCTCGTTTATTGGCTTTTCTTCAGATGGCCTGGAAGCAGGGCTTCGTTTAGGTTCCCTAAAAGTTCAGGTATCGGCACTTTCAGTCTTTTTTCACCTGAAATTAGCAGATTTGGCAGATATTAGGACTTTCCTCCAGGGAGTCTTGCATATTCAGCCTCCCTATGTTCCGCCTACAGCACCGTGGGATCTCAATCTGGTGCTGGATATGCTTAAAGGGCCTCCCTTTGAGCCTTTACTTGTGGCAGATTTGAAATGGTTGACCTGGAAGGTCCTCTTTCTTTTGGCTATTGCATCTGCACGTAGGCTTTCAGAATTAGGATCTCTGTCTTGTCGGGAACCATATCTGGTTTTCCACAAGGACAGAGCGGTATTAAGAACTCTCCCTTCTTCGTTCCTAAAGTAGTTTCGGTTTTCCATCTGAACCAAGAAATTGTAGTTCCGGTCTTCTCATCTACTTCCCATTCGGATCAACAGTCTATGGAAAAGTTAGATGTGGTTAGGGCTCTCCGCATTTATGTCAAAAGAACTTCTCAGATTAGACGTACTGATTCTCTGTTTGTTCTTTATGATGCTAATAAGAGAGGCTGGCCAGCCTCATAACAGTCCATTGCAAGATGGATTACGGCTACCATTAGGCAAGCTTACATAAGGCTAACCGTCCGGTGCCAGAGAGACCTGGTCCTCTGTTTACACCTTTACAAAATTTTACCAGTTTAATGTATTTGCATCCGCGGATGCAAATTTCACTCGTAATGCTTTGCGAGCGGGATTTTCAGTGTAGTCCCACCCTTAGGGGGCTGTCCCCATGGTAAGCAGTGTCCCCCAGACTGGAGGAAAGAGAAAAGAGGATTTATGTACTTACGTTAAATCCGTTTCTCTGATTCCGTCTGGGGGACACTGCGATCCCTCCCTTCTGTTTTTCTTCTGTGTGCTCTTGTTTGACTGCCCTTTTTTCTCCTTGGGCTTTTTAATTAGCTGACAGGAAGAGGAAGAGGCAGGGGGATTGTAGAGGGGAGGGGTCTGTCGGCAGTACTAAAAGTTAACTAGTTAGGTGCCAACTCCCCAAGCTCCCTCCACAACCCATGGTAAGCAGTGTCCCCCAGACGGAATCAGAGAAACGGATTTAACGTAAGTACATAAATCCTCTTTTATAACCATTTATTTATTTACTGGTTTTCCAGGTCTTATTCACAGTGCCAATATGTCAGCGTGTATCATGTTTGTGTATTCTATGTTTGTGCAGTCTCAGTTATTGTCTGTCCAACAGGGGACCTGAGCTTATAAACCAGCATAGGCCCATTAAAGACCAGCTGCATATACTATCAGAGTCCCTTGCTCAGGTGATGCACTGTCACTCAGGTCTGTCACTGTAGATCTCTTACTCCTTATCTATTTCCATGTGAAATGGATGGATTGCTGCAAGGTAAGATCAGGGGCAGAGGAGGCAGGCACTGACCAGGTTTTGGAACATTGTTCCTCTTAAGGTTAATGACTACCTTGTCCAGGCTGTCCTGAATACTAATGGTGAAAGAATCTTTTTTTACTTACCATTAAACCAAATGTAGTGCATTGTGTAGTGCATGCCTTTCCATTTTTTTTCAGTGGAGAGTAAGGCTGGGTACACACTCCAGGTTGTTCAGCCTATTATCGAGCCAATCACATGATAAACGGCCGTTCGACCAGATTTCGCGTTAGGGTGTACACTCCAACGATGAACGATTATGGTTACAAAGCTCATCATATAATTTCATTTGATTTTTTTAAAACTGGATTTAAAATCTTGTTCAACGATGGAACGATGTTGTTCCATTTCTGCAGTGTGTATGCACTCATGACCTGCAGCATCCATAGAGCTCTATGGAGTGTACAGAGCCACGATCTTTTCAGCCGATGGTTGACACATGAACAGCACAGATCTGAAGGTAAATCTTGTAAAACATGTGTAGTGTGTACTTTTTTTTTTTTAGTCGTTGGTAAAATTGTTAACGATAATGTATCAGGAGAAATTTTCTGTTGTGTGTACCCAGCCTTAATCTCTCGACATCTCACAGGGCTTTGAATCCGGTGGTAGTCATTTTCACAACACTAATATCCACGAAAGCAGCTATGCCTACACAAAAATCACGATGAGGAGAAATCTGATATCAATAAAACACATAACACAGTCACACACTATATCCGGTAACCTTCATATTAATAACGATGGAAGAAAACGCCGCCTGTCTGATTGACGTCACTGAAGAGCCCGACGCTGAGATTTATGCATTTTAAAGCGGCAATGCGTGGACTCAACGTCAACGTTAGGGTAAGGTTTAGGGTTACGGCTTATAGATATTAGAGGACATTGGTCCACGCATTGCCACTTTAAAGGCATAAATCTCAGTGTCGTGCTCTTCAGTAACGTGAATAAGACAGGCGCCGTTTTCTTCTGTCGTCATTAATATGAAGATTGACGGATATAGTGTGTGACTGTGTTATGGTAAGTCTGTGTTTTATAGATGTAGGATTTGTCCTAATCATGATTATTTTGTAGGCATACTTGCTGTAGTGGTTATTACAGTCAGGAAAACGTACCCAACCCCTTTGAATCTACTGTTATGTGAGCTTTATGTGAGTGGTTTTGCAAGTTATCTTTCAATCATAAGCTGCACACACTACAGTCTTCATTGAATGTCTCTATTGTCGCCTTCAATCTGTTATGGCCTATCTGGCTGTAAATGTTATACAAAGTCAATCAGAGCATTAGAACATTAACAGTGTTAGACCAACCTGTAGCCATTCAGAACATTAGAACATTCACAAGGATACACCAAACACCAACCTGTAGCTAATCAGAATATTAGAACATTCTCAGAGATAGAACAAACTGTAGCCAGTCAAACTATATAACATTCACAGGGTTAGACCAACCTTTAACCAATCAGATCATTAGAACATTCACTGAGTTAGACCATCCCATAGCCAATCTGAACATTAGAACATTCCCAATAATAGACCAACCTGTATCCAATTGCAGCATTATGACATTCACAACACAAAGGTTAACAGAACAAATTGCCACCTGCAACAGATACAGAAACAACATATATGTGAATTTATGTTCATACATCCAGCTTGTTCATGGCCAGTTTTATGTTGGTGATTGTTTTCATGACATTAAATGACAGTTCTTCTTTTACATGTTTTATGACTATAGGAGACCTGGCTTTTGACACGTGAAAGAGAGCTCAAGGAAGAGGTCCGGAAGGGAAGGGATAAAGAGATTGAGCTGGTGATTCAGCGCCTGGAGTCTGAGATGTCAACCGCTAGGGAAGAATGTGAAAGAGTTGCTGAAAACAGGTGCTTGAATAGCTGCAGGTCAAATAAAGAGGGATTGCAAAATTTATTGTAGGCTGACAAGTAACATAACTTTCAAATACATATGCAAAAATTTTTTGGGCTTTTGATTTTTTCATGGAATACATTAGCCTTTTGGCCTTTTTATACACAATATATTAAAAGAAGCTGGTTCTCTAAAACCAGGATCCCATCTTGGTACATATTAATATATACCAAATGTAAGAGAACCTACACTGATTCTTTTGTATTGTTCACAATAAATTTGTACATAAATTGTTTATACATAGAATTAGAAACATTTCTACACAACAAATTTCTTGAAACACACTGCAAATATATATCTAGTAATCAATGCTCCTATATATCCGTTTATCTTCTTGCAATATGTTTCAAATAACATATTGATTGATAAGCCCTATTTGAATACAGCATATGGAGAGGTAGCAATCAAAGTTTTCTTTTTTTTTTCTTTTTCTTTTATTCGTTATTTTATACACTGAATGACAAGGCACATCAGCAAAGCACATTGAGTCAAACATATTGAGATCCAGAGTAAATTATTTTTTTGTTTTCTGAAGAACAAAATAAATAACTGGGGAAGTGACAAACAGTTTGGGGAATACAGCAAGGAAGGAGAGAGAAAAGAAAAGTGAGAGGTAGGTCCAGGTCACTTGATGGCAGAGGAACCTGTGTCTTAAGTAAGGGAGGGAAGGGCAGGAAGAGTATATCAGAGGAGCATTCCAAAATAGTTAGGGAAATATAGTGGGTAAGGCAGATCAACTAGGAGGAGGGAGGTGTAAGTTGGCAATAGTAAGCCTCCAATTCCTTAAATTTTAGCTATTTCAACCAAGTAGCTATGAATTCTGGGGTTCGGTTAGATGCCGAAAGGATGATGTCATCCATAGAAATGTAAACGTCTATGCGTCTAAACCACTGGATCATGGTAGGGGGGAGGGTGACCTCCAGTGTACAGAGATCCGTGCTTAAGCTGCGTTAATGAGAGGTTTGAGGAGCGACTCTTTGAAGGCCTATATAGGAATATTTGAGATTGAAAGGAACCAGAAACCAGTTTGAGCCGGCACATCCGCCCCATGATAATTTTGGAGTGGTGAATTTTCTTGTTCCAATATAAGGTAATCTTGGGGCAACTCCACCAGATGTGTAGCTGAGAACCAACGTTGGCGTTACATCTCCAACAGAGGGAGGAGACCTGTGGAGAAAATTTAATTAACAACTCAGGGCAACTATACCACCCTGTTAAGATCTTGTATTGTATTTCAACTATTGAGGTGTTTAGTGAAGATGCATAAGTGGCTTTAAAGACTTTTGCTGAGGAAATAGGTCCTACTTTACTATGCAGATCCCCCTCCCAGACCTTGGTGAATTGGGGTTTGTGGATGAACCTATCTTCTAAAATAATCTTATAGATAGTGGAGGTGTTTAGGTGTGCTAGGTACTAGACGTGGCTCCATTGCTCCTGCTGGTTGTTCTCTCTCCTGCTGTAAACCTGTTGTCTGCAGAGCTAACACTTCATTATGTGCTTCGCCACTATCCTAGTGGTAACCAGTTGTCCGCAAAGCTGACATTACATCTCTCCTGCTGTAACCTGTTGTCCACAGAGCTGACACATCATTTCTCCTGCTGTAAACTTGCTGTCCACAGAGCTGACACTCGTCTTGTATTTCGCCACTATCCCAGTGGTAACCAGTTGTCCGCAGAGCTAACACGTCATCACTCCTGCTGTAACCTATTATCCGCAGAGCTGACACTCCATCATGTCATATCACCATCTACTTTATAATAAGCTTGTTGAGCCTGACGGATTCTCCTCTCTACAGTCCCCTATAGGTCTCGCCTGATACTTACAGTAAGGGCTGCGACCTGCGGTCTAGACACAGCTAAGACCAAACCACCTTGCGGAAGTCCCTGGTGAATACCTTCTGCCCGTTTAGACTCCGTGCCTTGCTGGAAGTTGTGTTAATTTTTTCAGATCTAGGATCCTAACCTACTGAACCATGACAGAAGTATGATCTTAGGCAGTAGATTCCTTTTGTGGTGAGAAGAACATAATTGTAAATATTTCGAAAGCTCAGTGGGGGAATAAGAGGACTCAAACCCAAATGCTCCAGCATCCCCCACATGAATTGCCAGCTAGGTCGTATCGAAGGCCTTCTCAATATCCGTGGAAAGAAGCACCAGGGTTTTGGTATGTGACAGAAGGCTGAGGAATGGGAGCTTTTATGCCTGGTCTCCAATGATTTGTTCTTAGAAAGAAGAGTATTCCTGAGAGCTTCACTTTAATGACCCCAGTTGGATACACTTTCCCCTAATGACACAGTTGTGGGCCTCCCAAAACTCAATCTTAAAAGTCCCAACATTATTGTTTAATGCGACATATTCATCTAATGAATCTTCTAAATGTGATTTACAATACAGGTCCTGTAACAATTATTCATTGAGTTTCCAGGTCCAATGCCTGGGAGGGGATGGGTCAAAGCCAATGTGAGGTGGATAGAAGCGTGATCAGACCCCACTATTTGCCCTATTTGTTAAATTTAGAAGAATGTTAAGGTGTCTGTGCTCAATTAAGAAGTAGTCAATCCTGGAATAACCAACTAGAATGTGGAGTGGAATGAAAGGTATAATCGCTCCCTCTAGGGTGCAAGATGCGCCAGGAATCAATCAACTGGTAATCATCGAAAATATCTCTCGGTTTTTCTGGCTTCTTGTAAAGGCAGTCTGTTTACCCTGCCTGAGGTATTAATCTGGGAATACATAGCCCAATTAAGGTCTCTATCCACCACTAGGACTACTTCTTTCTTGTCATCGATCATTTCTAATGCATGAGAAAAGAAAGTCGGCTGACCCTGGTTGGGGGCATAGAGATTGGCAAAAGTTAAAACTTTGTTAAATATTTTGTCCTTCACTTAAAGGCCCCTACCCTCCCCTATGGTGATTACCGTTGTTTCTGGCAAATGTACTCTTTGTGAAAATATGATCGCCAAAGAAAATTGGCGATTACATAGTGGACAAGCTGAGTGTCTTTTAAAGGGAGTTTCTTGGATGTTTCTATGTCAACTGTCTCTGTGTGAAGAGTATGTTACAGCGGTTAGTGTTTTTCAGGTATATTGAGACCCTTGTATTAAGAGAAGAAATGTGTAACTTATCCATTGGAGTGGAATTTGAGTGGGAGTCTATTTTGCTGAGAAACCTCTGTATCTGTCATGAGGTCTGAGGACAGTCTTCTGTATGACATGGTTACCCAAGGCCTGAAAGTGGGGGAAGAGTGAGAGAAAAAGAGGAGGGAGAGAAGGGGAGAGAAAGGAAGGCATCAAAAAACATTGCAAACAAAACATTTTGGTGGAAACAATAAAAAGATAAATCAACCTCAAAGAACATGGGGGCTTGCAGATATCCTATAAACCGTAATAACTTGTGGGTTTGAGTGTACTGGGGTATGGGGTGGTGGGGACAGCTCAGAATGGGTCGGGCCAGTGCTGCAAATTTGGAGTAAGTAATAAGAGTGAGTTGGGTGTATTGGTGAGGTGGCTACCCAGAGGAAAGTATGAACATTGTAATCTTAGAATCTAGAATAATCTGGAGTAATCTAGAAACCTAAAGATGCAGCACTGGTTTTTCGGTAGGAATATATTCTGAAACACATTAAACCTATACAATTTGGTAAATGTGTGAACTGAGGACCAGGTGGCAGCCCGACACAGCTGCTCAGTTGAGCCTTCATGCCAGGCTGACCATGAGGTCCCCACTGACCTGGTGAAGTGAGCCCCGATAACTTCTGGAAGTTTCCCTGCTCTCCTGAAAAATTCATAGATTACCGATGTACCTCTCAACCCTTCTTATGGGCCTCATACAGGAGCAAAAGACTTTTTGTCTTGTGGCTATTACGAGTCCTTTGGGCATAGGTCTTCAAAACCCTGACCACATCCAGATATTGAAAAGGGCCCTCTTCCTCTTGAGACTTACGTGGACCAAGGCCATAATCCCTATATCTTTATTATGGTGAAATCCAGAAACAACTTTAGACTAAAAGGAAGGCCTGGTCTGTATTCTCATAAAAAATAAGAGGAGGAGACTTGAAGGAACAAAGTTGCCAGCTCTGAAACTCTTTGTGCACTAGATATGGCTAAAAGGAAACCAGTCTTCCAAATCAGGAATTTTAATTCTTGTTCATACAAATGTTCAAATGGTGAATGCTGTACATCATATAATAGCAAATTTAGTTTCCATGGAGCCACAGATATAACATAGGGAGGATGTATATGCAGTACACCCTGTTTAAAATGTCTTAATATCTGTCAATAAAGTCTTCTTTATAAAAAGATAGGAAGTGCAGACACTTGAACCTTCAGGGAGCTAAGGCTCAACTCTGCATCCATCCCATCCTGTAAGAACATAAGGAGCCTGGGCAATTGAAAAGAAGAGGTGGGAAACCCCTTCATCTCACATCAGGCAATATAAAGTCTGAACTCTGTATTAATTTTGACTGCAACCAGTTTCCTCGTCTTGAGCACGGTTTAGAGCACACTATCTGGCAAACCCTTTGCTCTCAGAATCATGGTTTCAGCAGCTATACCATTAAAGCTAGACGCTGTAAACCTTGGTGCGGAAACGTCCGTTGACGTGACAAGTCTGGTATGAGAGGCAGACGCCATGACTTGATAAGGACATCTGTGTACCAGGATCTTCACGGCCAATCTGGAGCCACCAGAATGACCCAAACCCCTTCTCTCTTCACTGTCTTCAGGATCCCCAGAAACATTGCCACTGCTGGAATTAGTTAAATTAAGTGTAATTGGCAAGGGACTGACATTGCGTCTACTAAGACTGCCCTTGGATCTCTTGCCCTTGAAGAAAAACAGGTCCCCTCCGTGGTTGAACTGTGACGCCATCATATTGATGTCTGGCTGACCCCATCTGTCTACATTCTGGTGAAGACCTCTGGGTGAAGAGACCATTCCCCTGGGTGAACAGTCTGCCTTCTCAGGAAGTCTGCCTCCTAGTTGTATACTCCTGAGATGAAGACTGCCACGATGGCCTGAGCTTTTTATTCAGCCCAATGAAAAATCCTGCTGGTCTCGTGCGTGGAGGGATGACTTTTTGTCCCTCTTTGGTGATTGAAGTATGCCACAGACGTGGCACAGTCCTACTGTATCTTTACAGTTGCAGCCCGCAGCAAATGTTCTGCACTGACTAGAGCGCAGAACACTGCTTGCAATTCCAATACGTTTATTACCTGACTGTCCCAGAAGTAATTTGGCATTTACAATATGTAAAGATTTTTACGGAAGTCATTTTCACAGTCTTCACTCTGGACGAACTACCCTTGTCGGACATTGCAGCAAGGCAGAGACAATAGAATATAATAATAGAACACAATCAAACAAAGGAAAGTGAACTTGTTAGCAGACCAAAGCCTGGTAAACTAAGCTATATTTTGCTTGTAAATCACCCCCAACTACTACTCAGGACACATGGTGATATAGAAGGGGAGAGCAGGGATTGAAAAGGTCTGCTGCTTTTGGTGTGCTTCAATCACGATGAAAGAGTATGTCAAGGAGGAGGGCCTCCAGATCAATCTTGTGAAGGAAAAAAGATGGGACTTCGGCTGAGTAGCTGTGGCGGGCTGCCACCTGGTCCACACATTTACCAAATTTTATAGGTTTAATATGTTTGCATCTAAGGATGTAAATTTTGGGAGGAATATGTTCCACACTGCCTCTACTGAGTGTAAAACCCAACCGTAGGTGTAGCTTGTGGATGTTCAAGATTTTATACTTAGAATCATATTCTCTTAGTCCATTGAGCGACATCAGATGCCAACCCTCTTACGCTTTGGTACTCTTTCCGTGTTTATGTGTTCCTCCTATTCTGTCCTGTGGGGCTTAGTTAAAAAATAATTGCTCAGGCAGGTGTGGGGTATGGATTGGAAAGGGGAGGAGCTATAGTTAAATGTTGAAATTTAAAGTGCCCTAACTCCTGGCTGCACTCAATATGCCAATGTCCGGTGTCCCCAAATGGACTAAGAGAAAAAGATTTAACAGAATTATAAAATCTTGTTTTGTTAAAGTTTAACATTGTCACAGGGATTAAATTCATTACAAATTTTTACACTCCTTTTTTGTGGAATTTTGGGAGGATTCCCATATAGGATCAATAACCTCTTTAATGGGAACCTAGTCATATGATAATGCTAACATAGGTGATGTAATTTTAATGGCGACTGAGATCGTTTTACAATGTTTTTGATAGTTGGTACCATGTGTAAGTACTAGCAATGTATTTTTTATATCTATAATGACAAGTAAGATATGGAAGTAATCAGTGATGTTGGCTGAGTGGAAACAATTGTGAGGATACTTTTGACATTGGGTTTGTAAACCTATTTCCTCCTTTATGTCACAAACTTGAAATGTAAAATTCCCACAATCCTTAAATGCCTCTAGAGGGGGAAGCTCCAACATCTCATGGTTTACATCTCTTATATGGTAAGAACATGTTATAATACTGCTGTGGTTTCTGTGGCCAGTATTGGATAGAACAATACTTTCTTGATGTACTTCAGCTGAGTGATCATTGTGAGATGCAGGATCAGAAATGATAATGACATAATGAGTGTTTTGATGGCTCCAATATATTTAACACAACTTCCCCCAATATCCATAAACAGCAGTTTATATGCATGAGAAATCGCTTGTTGCATACGTGTTACACACAGATGCGATACATCATAAACTTCAGTCTAAAGAAACCGTGTCATTGACAAAACATTTAGAATCACATGTTCGGAATACAAATATTAGAAAAATGGCTAATTTAGGCACCTGTCGTTCCTTTCAGGGTTAAAAGAGTCCGTGAAAAGTACGAGTCTGAGCTGCAGGAGATGGAGCGATCTGAGCGGAAACTACAAGAACGCTGCAACCAACTGAAGGGTCGAGTTACCGAGCTGGAAGGAGAACAGATCAGACTTCAGGGACTTCTGAGGCAGAGAGAGCAGGAAGTTGAAGACATCAGGCAGGTGAGGAAGATGTTTCTAAATGGCAGCATGTGCAATACATATCAATGAATTGTAAATATGCTACAGTGTAAGCTCTTAAAAGTAAGTCACATGTTCATAATTGTGTCTTGCATAAGAAAGCATGTACTGGACATAGTTTTATATCATCCCTCTGTATAGCCCTGATCAAAGTCAGAGGATTCTGTCTACTACCCCTTTGTCTGCCATTGGTCATATTTTTGGTACTTGCTGCATCTGTCCACACCTCCCCCCCCATTATGTGATATCTTGTTTCAAATATTGTCACACACTCTTGGCAGTAGACCACACCCCAAAACTATCAAACCAGGAAGATTGAAATAACAGCTCTGGGAGACGGTAAAGTGGAAAGTTGCACATTTAAGGAACATACCTAAAAATGCACCATCCTATTTTATTTAAATAGTCTAACTCTGCAAAACAAGTTGCACTGGTTCACACATCCTGTACTTTTCAAAGAACACCCATGTTCCACTGATCACCTCTCATAGGCCTGTGCAAATCTCTACTCCTGCGTACAAGCTGCTATCTTGCTTTGCACACCCAAGCAGTTTGGTGACAAAATCTAGGTGCACAGCTGCACTAAAGAGATTTTGCAATTTTGTCCAGTTTGCTCATGTAGCGCTCACTGGAAAACCACTTCAGCCTTCCACCTTATGGCATATTCTATATCATCATCATCAATCATCATCATCATCATCATCATTTATTTATATACTCTATAGCAGTGTTATCAGTTGATGATAAATACAACACTTATTTGTGCATAAATGATTTCTGTAGCTTCAGTGAGCAGTGTCTGCTGCACAGCGATATATAGCCCAGTTGAAGCACCACCATTGTTCTTATTGTATTTTTTTACATGACCTTCTAGTACATATATTTTCTAGAACACTTCTATCTGCACCATCTTCGTAATTCATGTAGAAAGAACAACTTTATTTTTGACAAAACATTTGTTTAGATGGCAGGAAGATGAGGGGGAGCTGAAGACACATTTGAGAACCACGCATGACTGCCTGTTGTTTACAAACATACTCCCACAGAAATGTCCTTATCCAAAGGTAGAACATAAAAACAGATAGTAATTTCATATTTAGTTTCCTGCACACAGCACAAGTAATAGATAACAAAAGTTGTCCCTTCAGTTTTAATAGAGGATGACAGACTATGTTAACACTTACCCATACCCCTCTTTAATACATATAGTTTACGTATTGGCGTCACCTGTGAAGAACAGCCAGAGCGATTCGTGCTGGATGCCCATACTACAAGCTTCTGGCTCAATATGTAATTCATTAACTGTCAGATCAGAAACTGATTTTAGATATACATAATGGACAAATCTTCAGTCATCAGATAAATAATTTCTAGTCACAAGTGTGTATCATCAGCAATTTTCTAAGATTGTTGGTCGCTTTTCTAATTAATTAAGGCAGTCCCATATAAAGGTTTTGATCGCCACCCACACTTCAAAGATTTGAAGTTATTTGTTAATTATTTTTTTTTATCATTTTGGATGACTAAATCCATGGATATGTCGCCAGCCTAAGCGGTAGATAAAGAGAGATAGATGTATAGGGGGGAGACAAAAGGGGGATATTGATCAGAGCCTGATTATCCAATTGGCTGACTAGGCTGCAGCCTACGTCGCATAGCTTTTGGGGGGCGCACAATTTTTGTGGGTGCAATATAGGAGAATAGTTCTCCAAAATAAAAAGCAAACCTGAAAGAAAAATGTAGTAAGGTTTTAATCTTGAAAAAGCCAAGTAGAGCTGAGTTTCAGGGGGGTATAAAGGTAGCTGAATTTTAAATTAAGGACAAGTTTGTTTTTACCTACCATGTTTTAGGCTTGTGTGGAAGGCGAGGGGGCGCTATGAGCATATTGGCCTAGGGCGGCCTGAACCCTTAATCAGGCCCTGATATTTATGAAAGGTATCATAAAAAACATTGATGGAAAAGAAATAAGCCTGTTGATCCCAGAATGTCCAAGGCACAAGTTGCTGTAATAATAAAATAAATAAAAGCTGCAAATATAGTATACAGTATGACCTTTTGTCCTATGGAACAAGGAGGGTTGTGTAAAAATGTGTAGTAGCGGCTGCATTTTTTATAGAAATTCATATTTACTTTCTGCTTACAGATCACTGACCGGCTGACTGAGGAAAGGAGAAGTCTCTCCGATGTGATCCGTCAGGAGTTTGCAGACAGACTTGTAGTGACGGAGGAAGAAAATAAGCGTTTAAAAATTGAGGCATCTGAGGCACATGCACGACATCGTCTGGAGCTAGAAAGGGTGGCTCGTGAAAAGGAGGAGGAACTGGAGGAGGTCCATAAGCGGTCAGTATGAGATCCAATTGTTATTCTTACATATGAGGTGAAGGATTAATACTTTAAAAAGAGAACTCCATCTACATTTTTATGTTGTTTTCCTCAATTGATAAGATGACTTGCCAGAAGCTCACTAGTATAGAACAGCTCTATCATATCTGAGACAGGGTGCCTTTCGTACCGCAGTTTCTCCAGCAGTGATTTGTTGAAGTTGAGAAGATGGCTCGATACCGTAAAATCAAGAGTTTAATACAAGTGCGAATCAAGCACCTCGCCACACTCTCCCTTATTCACTTCCATTCTTCTAGCTCAAGAGTCCCCACTATGTTCTCCTCCCACCTCCACTTGTGCAACTCCTTGGATGGCTGTCCCTTGATTGATGAGAAGACAACCCTTGGAGGTTGTCCCCGAGAGCCTTCTCTGTTACCTGACAGCCTATTGGTGGATTCAGCCTCTCACAGCATTTCAACAGAGATCCATAGAGTTGTATTGCGCGCTGTGTATGGCTTCTAGTTTCCTGTTAAGTGAAATTTCTATGTTTGTTAAAAGAAGTTGCCACTTTCTTAAAGGTGTTTCAGCACTATACTACAAATCCACTGTGTCAGTTCACCCTCTTTTCAAATTAAAAACAATACGCGTCACGGTTGCTCCTTTTCACCCCCACTTTACACCCTAGACATACAACCGTTGGAAGGCAAAATCTGTAACAATGCAGACATTAATGGAATTAAAGCTGACCCCTGACATCATAAATCTAGCCCTCTATACAGACAATGTACTACTCACAATCACAGAGTTGCATATATCCTTCTCCTTCCTATGGAAAGCGATCCGCGACTATAGTCAACTCTCTCATTTTAAAATCAACACTGACAAATGGGGGCCTCACTCTTAATATGTCCTCAGAAGTGCAACAGCACCTCAAAGACAACTGCAACTTTCATTAGCAGCCCCAAAATATAAAATACCTGAGCACCTACCCGACCAGAAGCTATGATCTATGCTGATAATATCTCACAGCTAATTGTTTCAGTAACAGAATTTGAGGGACTGGAACTCGCACTATATTTTATGGCCATACGTACTATACTTATTTTAAACTATCTCAATTAGACTTCATTCAGAGGTTGCAACAATGCATGTTTAGATTCAACAGGTCAGGTAGAGGAGGCCTATGGATAGACATAAAGTACTGTATCGGCCTTCTAAGCATGGGGGTCTTGGCCTCCCCTGGTTAAATAAATATTACCTGGCTGCACATGTGGCACAAGTAGCCTTTAACTGCCGCAGCGCCCTAACCAGAACAAGTGTCGCCATATGCCTTATTCTGGCTGAAACCAAAAGATAAACCACGAATTGATGCGACCTCCCCCTCCCCTGAGCTTCTCATTCTCAATTTTTAACTTTTGCACAGGTGAAGATCACAGAGCATTGAGCAAATGGACAAAGAATAACATTAAATTCTTCACGAGCATGGCACCTTTACAGAATTTACTTATATCTGTGACTGTTTTAGGCAGCTGTTTTTGCCAGTACTTACAAAGCTTACAAACTATATTGTACCAGTGTCAAATTATGGTGCCCTTCCTAGCCATCTTCACGACAGGTCCTCTGTTATACGTGTTGGGTATGTTTGATTCAAGAGGCCCATAAACCTTTCTACTGAAAAAGCCATTTTGTGAGCGGCTAAATCAAACAATATTAGTGAAAATCCAGCCTACTGATTACTTGCAACCAATGGCATCACTGTGGTAATAGTTGAACTTTTAATAGCAGAATGTCTTCCATTCTTATCTGTGTTGGAAATGCATGTTAAGTACAGGTAATATGCTTCATGTATGGTTTTAGTATCCTCAAATATTTCAGTTTCCCTGAAAGTATGGCAAAAAAAAAAAAAATCAATTCAGGTAAGAATGGAAAATGGATACGTACCATTGTTCCCACCATTAAAGACTGGTTCTCAAGAATTAGAAGAACTTATGAATCAGTCTGATCAAAATAAATTATAGGATAATTCTACCCAAAACTGAAAATTAAAGTTTGGGTGGCACATTCTAAAAGAAACCACATCTGCAAATGGCTCCTGTGTGGCAGATTTTGCAAAACTTGTATTTTAGTGAGCTAAAACCGCATGTGTTGAGCATCTAGACCAGGCCTGTCCAACCTGCGGCCCTCCAGGTGTTGTGAAACTACAAGTCCCAGCATGCCCTTCCAGCTATCAACTGGTTGTTTACTGGCAAAGCATGCTGGGGCTTGTAGTTTCAGAACATCTGGAGGGCCGCAGGTTGGACAGGCCTGATCTAGACCAAGGCTTGATACATTTACCCTCAATTCCACTAAATCCACTATCCATGAATCTTATTCAAAAAGCATCAGGATCAGGATCATCAGTCGCATTTGATTTTGGCTCCAACTACAGCATTTTTTCATTGTCACAAGTGCTACAACACTGTTGTTGAGGTTTGGTGTTCCCTTTTGAATGAACTAGAAATATCACAAGGGACCAACATATTAGCCTGTTGGAGATTCTTGCCTTACAAAAACAAATATTCTATATCAGGAGTGGCCAACAGGTTAGAACCAAGAGCCAAAAAATATTTATAGAAACCACAGAGAGCCAAATTTACCGTTTATATGTGTGTGCATATATTTATACCCAGTATAAACACACGCATACATACCTTACACACATACATTGAAAATATAACACAATATACAATATCCTGCTAAACGAAAAAGAAAATATCCAACACATTACCAAAATATTCAGAATAATCATGAAATCAGCACAAATCTGCACTGCACATCTTTTACTTTGCTGCTGTGTCCAGAAGAGGAGGGCAAAGAACTACTTATAGTCTCTTCACAGTAGCTCAATCTTCTATTGCATCCACAATAACTCAGACCTCTTGATATGCCCCTCTGACCTCTTTACATACCAATCGGATCTCCCCATATACCCCTTAAATGCACATCAACCTCTCCACATGCCACTGAATCCAACCACATGCCCCAAACATGCTCGTCCGATATTCCCACATGTCCATCAGACCTCTCCAAATGCTCTTCAGACATTCCCACATGCCTCCTAGATGCCATCAGACCCCCCCCCCACATGCCCCAATCATGCCCATCAGATCACATGCCATCACACCTCCTTACATGTCCATTAGACCTCCCCACATGCCCTTTAGATCTCCTCGAATGCCATTACATCTCCTTACATGCCTATCAGGCTCTTCACATGTCATCAGATCTCACATACCTTACTTACCTCTCCCACCCTCAGCTACTGGAGCCTGCGCAGATGGAGATGAAGAGCACACTATACACTCGCCTCCTTCTTCCCTGATTTGATTGTTTGTGACACTGTGGCTGCTCTCGGTCAGTTGAGCAGCAGATCTTTTTTTACAATCTGCCCCTGCCGGCACCTGGAACACTATACTTTGTGGATGCTTCTGGCCAGAAGCCACATTTCAAAGCTCAAAGAGGCTCTAGTGCCACTGGTTAGCCACCACTGCTCTGTATGGACAAAGTATTCAGACGCTTGACCAGTACACCAACAGGGACTGTAATGACACTGTATTCAAATACATATCCTTTAATATGGAGATGGTCCCCCTTTTGCAGCGATAAGAGGTCCCACTCTTCTTGGAAAGCTTTTCACATGATGTTGGATTGTTTTTGTGGGAATTTGTGCACATTCATTCTGCAGAACATTTATGAGGTCAGGCACTGATTTTGGACGAGAAGGCCTGGCTCGCAATCTCTGTTCCAGTTTATCCCAAAGGTGTTCAATGGGGTTGAGGTCAGGGCTCAGTGCGGGCCAGTTTTTCCTCACCGAACTCATCAAACATTATCTTTGTAGTCCTTGCTTTGTGCACTGGGGTACGGTCATGTTGGAATAGAAAAGGGCCTTCCTCAAATTGTTACCACAAAGTTGGAAGCATAGCATTGTCCAAAATGACTTGGTATGCTGAAGCATTAAGATTGTCCTTCACTGGAGATAAGGGGCCTAGCCCAAACCCTGAAAAGCAGCCCCATACCATTATCCCTCCTCTACCAAACTTCACAGTTGGTATAATGTAATCAGGCAGGAAACGTTCTCCCAGCATCTGCTAAACCCAGACTCACCCATCTAGCTGCCAAACAGAGAAGCGTGATTCGTCTTTCCACAGAACACGTTTCCACTGCTCCACTGTCTAGTGTCGGTGTGCTTAACACCACTCCATCCGACGGTTGGCATTGGTCTTGGTGATGTGAGGCTTGCATGCAGTTGCTCTGCTATGGAAACCCATTCCGTTAATCTCCTGCCAAACAGTTTTTGTGCTTACATTAATGCCAGTGGAAGTTCGGAACTCTTCAGTTATGGAATCAGCAGAGCTTTGGCGTCTTTTACGCACCATGCGCCTTAGCAGTCTTTTACCCCGCTCTGTGATTTTACGTGGTCTTCTGCTTCATGGTTGAGTTACTGTTGTTCCTAAACACTTCCACTTTCTAATAATACCACTTACAGTTGACCGTGAAATATCCAGCAGGGATGAAATTTTCGAACCGTCTTATTGCAAAGGTGGAATCCTATCACAGTACCACACTTGAAGTCACTGAGCTCTTCAGAACGACCCATTTTGTATCACAAATTTTTGCAATAGGAGACTGCATGGCTAGGTGCTTGATTTTATACACCTCTGGCAACGGGTCTGATTGAAATACCTCAATTCAATAATTAACAGGTGTGGACAAATACTTTTGTCCATATAGTGTATATGATGTTCTTTATATGGGAGCCATCTAACTGGACTTAGTCTATCGTCCGAAGTTACACTTTTTCATGTTTCCTGTGCAATTCACAAAAGCTTCTAACACACACATTCATTTTACTCAGCAGTGACTTCTTGTTCAGACATACCTGAAACCACAAGCGAAAATCGATGCATATTTTATAAGTGACACTGTGTTTCTGGCTGTGAGTTAAATTGCAGGCCTAAACAAGTATTGCGGTAAGAAAACCCAGAGATGTTCTAGGGACTTTATCAATTTTAGATGTTACAAAATCTGCTTTTGTAGTAGACATGGCCACCTTTTATGGAAAGTCCACCAGATAGGATGTAGGAGAGAAGAGGATTTTTTTCTACTTATCATTAGATCTATTTCTCCAGATCCATTTCGGGGACACTATGTTCCCACCCTTTATGCTCAATGAATTAATAACTGTATTTATGGTGTTCTCTTTGTTCAGGGTAAAGTCTGCAATAGTGAAGAAAGAAGAGACCATGAACAGTCTGCGGAAGCAGTGTGAGGTTAGTACAAATCTCCTTACATAATGTGAAAAGGTCCTAATCATACAGATATTCATTGGCTTGTATATGGCCTTCCACATCTTTTATTAATATGTTTGCTTATTTGTCCAGTTTCTTCAGTGTTTTTGAGCTAGATATTTATATCATGCAGCTCCAGATTAAGACCCCATGGGGCCCTAGGCAATTATACTGTTTCAGGGTCCACCCCCAACCCCACCTGAAAGCAGGATGCAGAGCAATAGGGTGCACAGCAATGCCGTAATTGCCGGGTGATACGGCACTATTGTTCTCTTGCTTTGGATACATCACAAAACTGCTCTCTAGATATAATGTTATTTAATGCAGGAGCTGTGTTTATTTTATTTGTTGATACAACTCTGCAAAATTATATTAATATATTGCAGAAAGGACAAAAGGAAACTAGTTTTAAAAAAATCGCAATGTATTTAAAGTTACAGGAAAGTGTATACAATCCATTACATTACAGTCATCGAAAAAGGGAAAACCCATTTAAATTGAAACTAAGCAGTATTAAAAATAATCTTGTAAGGTTGCCGAAATAGCAGGAGTGAGCTGGATCTGCGTGGCAGCTGTGGTTTCTGCTGGCCATTCCTTTTGTGCTTCTCAGCCGCCAGGCACAGCCAAGCAGTGTGCAGCTGCATAGTTACTGGGTATACCCAGTAATACACTAATTGGTGGATGGAGCTGGCAATTCATGAATTATAGTAGTGGGAGGTCTCCACAAACTGATTGATGAATGACAAACTATCCAACAATCAGAGTGCAGGATGCTGTCACATGGCCTGTACAGAGCACCATGAGACAGCAAGGAATTCCAGAAGGACTAAGTAGTTTAATTCAGTCATCCCCACATATCTGTGGTCTGATTTTTACACCAATAGTGATTATGGATGGGGAGGGAGACAGGCTTCTAGACCTCCTCCCTAAAAGAAAATGCCATATCCGCTCCTGCTAAGGATTAATGATATAACTGAGACATGAGGCACAAGATAATTGTTTTGTACTGGTACTTTGTACTGATACTTTGTACCTCATGTTTCAGTTACTAACTGCAAATGAATATGCTGAATATGGGTGTAACCAGTATATGGTTGCCTGTGATGAGTGCAGTCATGGAAACATAATATTGTATTTACCTACCTTTAGTATGTCTATTTGTCTTGCAGGCGGCAGTCAAACGAGCAGATCATTTAGAAGCCCTCCTGGAACAGCAACGCAAGCAGCTTTTGGCAAAGTAGTCACTACTTCAGATGTGACCCTCACTCCCCTTTACCCAGTGTGGCCCCCTCTAACACTACTGCAGGATTTTCAGTTTGTGCTTTACTCCACTTCCAACACTTGTGCATCCTGTTTCTGACTATAAAGCAAATATCTTTTTTTTACTATTAGTCTACTGTGTTTCATTGAAATCTGTATTTTAAATAGTCGTTTGAAATGTATGAAAATAATGTTACTTTACAATGAAGAGTGTTGAAATTATCTATAGATTGAAATTCTGATATTTATGGTTTAAGATTGTACTTCTGTGTAAATTACTGGGCTGACTCCAACATTGCCTCATACAATTGCCAATGGCCTTATCTGTGAGGAGTTTGTGTTTGCGTGTGTTTCCTCCGGGTGCTCCGGTTTCCTCTCACACTCTAAAAAAAAAAACATACTGCTAGGTTAATTGGCTGCTAACAAATTGACCCTCATCTGTCTGTGTGTGTGTGTGTGTGTGTATGTTAGGGAATTTAGACTGTAAGCCCCAATGGGGCAGGGACTGATGTGAGTGAGTTCTCTGTACAGCGCTGCGGAATTAGTGGCGCTATATAAATAAATGGTAATAATAATAATACAATTCTGCCAAGATCTTATTTAATCTCCATCACAAGATTATAGCCAACACATTTATAAAAGTTCTTGCCCTGTGTTGGTAAAACAGGATGTCAGGATTAGTGCAAAATGCAGTATTTATTTGTTCTTCAGAGAATTTGTATGCTTTTAATCAACTTACAGAGTATCAATTATGCCTAATTGATTTACTGAAGAAATCCATCCCTCATACTTATCTGTGATAACATTTGCTAAAGCTGGCAAATTGGTCAATTGGTGGCCTCAAAATAATCTTCTTGCCTGAGCACGATCCTGTAATAAATGTTTTTTTGGGGACAGAAATTTTCATATCAATTTCAAACATTTGACAGATGATTGCTTTAAGACTGTTTATGCGGTATCCCCCGGACTGCAAGAGCAGCCACAGTTTGTGATCCAGTTAAGGGTGCACTATTGTGCTTGACTATTGTGACAGATTGTGTATATGTACACTGCAAACAAAGAGGTTCCTCCAGCCTTTGAACCTGGAAATATTAAACTACCAACTTGTTATATGAAATGTACTATTTTTACTACATAGGCCTCCTTCAGAAAATCACCTATGAAATTGTGGCTCTCACTCTGTTTTATACTTCTTGCAAAAATGCATTTTCTCTATTCTCCTTTGGGGGACATTGGGGTATAGAGTAGGGACAGGGCGAACTGGCACTTTAAAACTTCTGTTAACTAAGCCCTAGCTCCTCCCTCGCCATACCCCACTTCCTGTTAGCCTTAGTCTAGTTTAAGTGCCCAGCGAATGGGCTGTGTCTGGGCTGCTGCACAGCCCAATTCTGTTTTATTTTCGTTTAGTTTTATTTTAGTTTCTTTGTGGAGGCTTCTGCCTCTTGTCATGTGACAACTGGCAGCTGTCAAAACCGCGGCTGTAAATCACCGCTGACAGCGAATAGCGTGGACTCCTGTGTGCTGTCTAGAGGGGGGGAATTGGAGGTGCCTCTTCTGCCAGACCCCTCCTAGGAGCTGATTCTGCAGAGACACTGCTGCAGCCACCACTGCGTGCAGGAGGAATAGCAGCAGGTAAGTGTACCCTCTCCCTGCACAGTGGTGGGAGATTGGGGGATCATTAATCGCAGTGGGTTTCCTAAGCTAGGCTGTCTCTTACTAGGGGCAGTCATAGGGTTAATTTAAAAAAACAAACAAAACTATTTTTGCTTAGGGGACTTGGTCAGGTTAGGGTCACTAAGTGAGTGAGCCCTGCTAGGCATTGAATTGGTGAAGCAGGTTGTCCTGATGGACGCCTGCCAAACCAGTGCTGGACCCTGGGGGGAGTGTTTTTCCTCTATTGCACTTCCTCCTTGGTGGTCACTCACTCCCTTGTGTGCAGACACCAGAATAGGCAGCCGTTTTACAGCTCCAGCTTCTCCCTTTTTCTGTCCGGTGCCCTGTAAGGTAACTGGTTGGTGGTGGTTGTTTCCCAGGGTTTTGTCTTTTAGGTTGTGGGGCTGTTTGGCTGTATTGCAGGCTCACTTTATGTACTAGATTTGTGTGCCGCTTGTCTTACATACTGTGTTTTTTTCACTGTTTATTTGACTATAATCTGTGTTTTGTCTCATCTGTTAACATGTCAGATAGGGAAAAATCCATGCGGGTTAAGGCTGGGGTAACTTCTATGTTGAAGTTCACCTGTGCCGCCTGTAATGCTAAGTTTCTGTCCGGACAGTCATGTGCGCACGCCTTGTGCGCAGCCTGTCCATCTCAATATCGCATGCCGTGTGCACTATCGGGTGCTGGTTCTGACTCGGCGGAGCCCTCCTGGGCTGGGTCTCTTAAGTCCTGGGAGGCTGATGTTGAGTCTAAAAAGGTTCTTGAGACAATTCCTTTCTCTGGGGTGTTTTGTTTGGCCCTCAGCTTGACTCCATTATCAGTCAAACAACTGGAGGAAAGAGCACTTTCCTTGCTGTTAATGCTCCCAAACAAAGAATGTCCAGGTTCCAGTCCTTTCCGTCTTCAGACAGGTCTCAAGGTCAATATTCCTCAGGCCAATCCTCCAGAGGTCAGACGTCCGCCCCCAGGGGTGGTTTGCAGCGTGGGCGTCTGGTCTGGTCTGCTCGACGTGTGGCAGCTAAGCCTACAGACAAGCAGTCCGCGTGATGGGCATTTTGCCGCTCCGCAGCTGTCAGTGGTGGGAGCCTGTCTTCTCTTCGGTGGTTGTAGCCTACCATGGATGCTTTGGTATGTGGAGTTGTGGGTACAAGATAGATCTGCTCGGTCATCCTCCCAGATGATTGTTTACCACAGGGCTTCCCGCATGTCCACAAAAGTGACTGGCTTTACAAGAAGTGATCCAATCTCTCATTTCTTCTGGAGTGATTATTCCACTGCAAGATTCACAAAAAGGTTTGGAATTTTATCACAACCTTTTTCTGGTGCCAAAACCAGACAGCTCATTCAGACCCATTCTAAATCTAAAATCATTGAACACCCAGGTCAGAGTGCCCAGGTAGAGTTCATGGTGGCTTTGGACATCAAGGATGCCTATCTCCATGTTCCTCCATGGTCTCATATGCAAGTAGTGATACAGACTTCAAAAAGTCCAAGTTGATCCCATCCCAGCAGGTGATTTTTTTTGGGACTTTTATTTGACACCCGACAGCAGCAGGTGTTCTTACCTCTGGACAAGATTCTGGCCTTCCAAAAGCTTGTGAAATCTCTTGGCGGCAAAGCAGACCTCTGTGTATTTCGGCATGAGAGTTCTGGGCAAGATGGTATCTACTTTCGAGGTGGTCCAGTTTGCTCAGTTTCATGCACGGGAGTTCCAGTTGAAACTTCTGTCGAAATGGAAGAAATCTCATCTGAATCTGTTGGGCCAGGTATTCCGCCTGTCTCCGGAATACCTCCCGCGGGTTTTTGACGGCAATAGCGACCGTTTTGTGTTAGTGCAGTGGGATAACTCGTGCAATTCAATTGAAAAAGAGGGAACGCTGCCCCCGCGCGTTAAAATTTGTGTTTGCGACATTTTAGGGGAGTTTTAACGCGGTCATGTATAACACAAAAAAAAGGTTTTGCATAAATTTACATACATTAGATTGCATTACACATTGATAATATCTACATTACAGTACTTTCTTTAGCATATTTTTTAATTGAACTATTTTTTACCATACAATTATCTATACCATGTCAAAACACATTTCTACATTCATATTTGTGCCAAAAACATACCTAAATATAATTAATTTGTGATTTTATTTTATTTTTTATGTTTATTTTATTTCATTATTTTTTCACAAGAAAATCATCTTACACAAGTTAGGCATTAGTGATAAACATAAGTTTAACTTTTTTTCCACATTATTACATGATTTCAAATACTTTTCAGAGGTTTTTTATTTTTAACACACCCCAAGGAGATGCGAGATCAAACAGCATCTTTTACTGTTTTACCCGCCACGTTAAAAAACAATTGAATAGCTTTTAACGCGGATTCCTCTCGCACATCCTATAATTTCAATAGATCTTTCACTGGAGAGCGAAAAAAACCCTGTAGCGTTAAAACTGGAATTGCATTGCGGGTAAAGTTAACCCGCTCGAAAATTATAAAAAAACAGCGTTAAAATGACTCAACGCGGTCAAAAAACAACTCGCTGACAATTGAATACCCCCCCTAGAATCTGATTGCTGGCTATAGGCAACATCTCCACTTTTCAAACTCGCCGAAAAACTCTCAGCTTGATACATTTACCCCTAGATCTTTTTCCTTCTCTATTCTTTCCATTATAATGGGGTTACGCTACTCATGTGAGAGGAGTCATATAATAGGAGAGTTTGTTCAGCCTGTCCCTAAAAGAAACTTTTATGTGCTTTCAATGACGAAGTAAGTCTGTAAGTGAGACACCACAAGGGAAAGCTACAATAGTGGGATACTTCTTGGATGGTTATGCTAGATATTTCCAATACACTCTTCGAGTGGCTATGCTGAATGCTTTTACACCGATGGTGATCTTGTAAGTGTATGCACATAAGGGGACCTCCTTTCGTCTTACATTGGTGGCGGAACATTATTTATTCAATAATTTATTCACTATGGAATTATTGTGCTAATGTGATTACAATTAGGGTGGAGTGTTTTTACAATATTACACTATATTTATATTCTTTCATTTTTATGTGACTGGATTAACATATTCAACGGAGACGCAAAGTGAAGAACTGTACTACATATTAATATAGTAAATAATAGTACCCTTTTTTTATTATATGTTTTTGAAATTTATGTGTATAAGGAAAACAAGCAGCACAGGAATATACCTTACTCCATTTTATAGACTTTTATTTTGCAATTAGTGTATATTGTAACATAGTTGATGAGGTTGAAAAAAGACACCAGTCCATCAAGTTCAATAGGTTATTTCCTACAACAGTGGGTAGTGGAGCGCTTATTCAGAGATTCATATTTCTCTTTCATCCAGTCTGGGGGACACTGCTTACCATGGGTTGTGGAGGGGAGCTTGGGGAGTTGGCACCTAACTAGTTAACTTTAGTACTGCCTACAGACCCCTCCCCTCTATAATCCTCCCACCTCTTCCTCCTCAGGTTTTTTTTAGGTGCCCTTGGAGTTGGGCAGCGTTTTTAGTACTCAGTGTAATTTTTAACTTTTATTTTATTCGTTTGAATTTTTATTTCAGATGGCAGTGCTGGAGTGTGTTCTACTATAGAGAACACACTCACAGCAGAACAGCGCAGGCGCTCCCCTGTCAGATGAGAGCCAGCGGCTCTCACTGACAGGGACAGGAGAAACGGGTGCCTGAATTGGGAGTGACAAGCGGTCTCACGGACCGCTGTCACTCCTGGAGCCTCCCCGATAACCGGCGCTGCCACTGCAGGCATAAAGCGCCGGTTATCGGACATTTCAGATCACTGCGGCCATCTTGGATTTCGGGAACCAGGAGTGCTTCGGTGGCTAAGAAGAAGGGGGCTATACCTGGATCCCCCCTCATGCATAGGAGGGGGCATCAGGTATTATCCGCTGTGGTCTCCACTACTCTGCCATATAATGTCTCCTTTTTTTTGTATGGAGAATTGCTTCAGAGGCAGCATTACTGAAAGGGGGGAGCTAAGAAATAGAGTTCCCCCTCCTTCCAGAGAGAGAGATGGTCTAACCCGGTCTTCTGGCAGAAGGAGGCCAAGGAGAAGCCCGGGAAGAGAGAACTGATCTGAGGGAGCAGGCACCAGGATACTGCTGTTGGACTTCTCCCCTGTTGGGCCTATGGGCTAAGTATCAGATTTATTTAAACACATATTCTGTATTGTATACAAGTGAGCTAGTAGGGGTTATGTTATAGTTCTCCTACTTGCTTAGGTATTATTTTGTGTTTAAAATATTACAAGTACAACTTTTATATGTAGATTAGTTGATTACTTGTAGTTACACTTTTCTCTCCACACATTTATCTCTCTCTCTACTCAGCTAAATTTATCAATTTAAGTCTGCGTATTTGGTCTGCCTTCCTTTATTAAAAATGACAGATAAGGGAAAGGGCCTATTGCAAAATATTTTAAATGTTCTAAATGTAATGTAAAAATTACCTTGTGGGCAGAAGGACCCGTTGGGCTTTTCTCTGTCTGCGAGGCAGGGGTTCCCCCTGCGCAAAACCAGCATGCTTCAGCCCCACTGACGGAGGAACCGGCCTGGGTGACCTCCCTGACACAGTCGGTTTCCTCTTTAGCACAGATGGTTTTTCAATCTAATCAATTGCTATCTACTGTGGCTACTTCGGTGGCTAATAATTCTAGTACTCAGTTGGGCCTCCCTGTTACCACAGGTTCTATTGGAACGTCTATACCAGGACCTTCCTCTTCTCATACAGACCTAGCCCCTGTTTCCACAGAACCGGCATGGTCTACAGCATTTATAAAGGGTTTGGATAAAAACTAAACCAGTTACTTCAATCCCCAAACATTCCGCCTGCTAAAAGAAGGAGGCCTACATCTGATAATACCCTTATGGTCCTTTCAGACTCTGAGGAGTTTTCAGAGGAATAGGGGGAAATTATTTCTGATCCTGACCAGGTTCAACCTTTGGGACAGGAAGAAAGCTCTAAAAGCCAATTTATTAATGATTTGGTTTTAGCAGTGAGACAAGAGTTGGACCTCCCAGAACCGGAGGATACTACTCCTAGAGACAGAAGTCTCTTTAAGAAGGCCAAAAGAAAGGCTATTCGTTTTCCCCCTTCCGTGCAACTTAAGGATATTGCAGAAGGAGCCTGGAAACAGCCTGATAAGAGGTACTCTGTTCCCAAAAAGTTCTCTTCCCTGTACCCATTGCAGGAGGAAGATGTCGTTCGCTGGGAGAGTATTCCAAAAGTGGATATTCCAAAACCCGATTGGACAAGCACACTTTACTCCCAGCTCCAGGTTCTGCATCTCTGCAGGATGTCAATGACCGCAGAGTGGAATCCCAGCTGAAATCTATATTTACGGCTGCTGGTTCTTCCTTTAGGCCCACATTTGCTTCGGCTTGGGTGGCTAGAGCCATGGAAGCATGGGCAGACCAGCTGGCAGAGGCCTTGCAGGACTCTGATTTACTTCCCCTGGCTTTGCATTTGAAGGAGGCATCGGGGTCCCTTTATGAGACGACCCAGAGCACAGCGGCTGTATCCTCTTCTATTCAGGCTGCATTTATTTCAGCAAGAAGAACGTTATGGCTGAAATACTGGGAAGGAGAAGCGGAATCAAAGAAAAGTCCGTGGAAACCATTCCTTTTTCTGCAGCAGGTTTGTTCGGTCCGGAATTGGATACCCTGATCTCCCAGGCAACGGGGGGCAAAAGTACTTCCTTGCCGGTATTCCCTAGCAGGAGCCGAAACCCTCGGGTCAGCCTTTTTTGGGGGACCTCCTTCCTAGAGGACAGTCCTTTAGAGGCAGACAGCACAATTCTCGAGGCTCCTCTGCCAGGGGGAGATCCTCATTTGCAGCTAGATGCCAGGCCTCCAAGACCCAGGAAAAGCATGCGTCCTGACGACCACTCTGTTCTCCTGGAAGGGGCGCCAGTGGGGGGACGTTTGTCTTTGTTTCAGGAACAGTGGGCAGCGTCCTCCCAAGATTCTTGGATTCGGGGCATTATATCAGAGGGTTACAGGATAGACCTGCTGGGCCCGGTTCCACATCGCTTCTTCATGACCCCGCTCCCCCAAGATCCATCAAGAAGGCAGGCGATACAGGATTGTGTCGCCTCTCTTCTTTCTCAAAGAGTTATCTGCAGGGTCCTAGATTACCAGAAGTGACAGGGGTTTTTGGTCAAGAAGCCTGACGGCTCTTTTTCGTCCCATCCTAAACATGGGCCTCAATGTGCACTTAAGGGTGGACAAATTTCGGATGGAATCCCTAAAGAATCAGTTTATGGCGTCCATAGACATAAAAGATGCATACCTCCAGATTCCCATTTGGATCCAACATCAGTCTCTTCTAAGATTCTCGTTGGGATCCTTCCACTATCAGTTTCGGGCCCTTCCCTTCGGCCTCTCAACGGCACTGAGGAATTTTCACGAAAATCATGTCAGTTATGGCAGCATGTCTTCCCTTCAAGGAGTTCAGGTCGTGCCCTATTCAGACAACCTGCTCATCAAATCTTCCACGGAGAATTGCTTACATCATCACTTATCCCTCACCTTGGCGGTTCTCGAGGGCCATGGATGGCTAATAAACTTAAGGAAATCCCAGATGGTTTCGTGTCAACGCATGGTTTTCCTAGGGCTCATTATGGACACCAGCCAGCAAAGGATGTTCCTGCCTGTCGAGAAGATCAATTCTATTCAGAGTATTACTACTCAGGTCTTGTCCTCTCTCAGCCCCTCAATGCACTTGTGCATGCGGCTGCTGAAGAAAATGGTGGCCTCCTCCGAGACCATCCCCTTCGGTCGAGCCCATTCTCGATGTCTTCAGTGGGATCTGTGGACGAAATGGTCAGAATCCCACCTACGTTTGGATCTCCAGAAAATCTCTCTATCTCCAGGGTGAGAGATTCACTTCAGTGGTGGCTGATTCGGGATCACAAGACAGTGGGCAGGTGTTTCGATCCATGGTCTTGGATCATAGCCACGACGGATGCCAGCCTAAAAGGTTGGGGGGGCGGTAATCCTGCACCTCAGGCTCCAGGGACTTTGGTCGGTTCAGGAATCGGCCCTATCCATAAACGTGCTGGAGTTGAAGGCAATTCTACTGGCCCTACGGGGGGCCCAGTCCCTCCTCCAGGGCCACACTGTCAGAGTTCAGTCAGATAATGCCACGGTTGTGGCATATGTCAACAGGCAGGGAGGAACCAGGAGTGCAGCTGCAATGAATATTGCAGTTCAAATTTTGGTTTGGCCAGAACCGGGGGAGTGGTCACTCCCTCCGGAAATTTTCCAGTCCCTGGTTCAGAATGGGGTCTTCCGGACATAGATCTCGGGGCCTCCAGACACAACAGAAAGGTTCACAGGTTCTGCGCAAGGGCAAGTGACCCCTTAGCGGTGGCAGTGGACATCATGACGATGTTATGGGAGTTCAGGTTGGGATACCTGTTTCCTCCGATCCCCATGCTTCCTCGCATACTCAGACGAGTAAGGCAGGGAGGTCTGCCAGTAATTCTAATAGCTCCCTCATGGCCGCGCCGAGTCTGGTACGCGGACATAATCTCTATGGCGGAAGGACAGGGTTTACGTCTTCCATCTCGAGACGACCTTCTTCTGCTAGGCCCCTTCTGTTACCAGAATTTACCTCAGCTCAGTTTAACGGCATGGCTGTTTAAGCTAGCCTCTGGAGGGCTAGAGGTTTTTTCCTCCACCCACTATGATGCGAGCCAGAAAGCCGGTCTCAGCTCGCACCTATCTCCGGATTTGGAAGGCCTATATCAGATGGAGCGATATTATGTCATGTCACACGTCCTCCTTTCGTCTTCCTCGTTTATTGGCTTTTCTTCAAGATGGCCTGGAAGCAGGCCTTTGTTTAGGTTCCCTAGAAGTTCAGGTATCGGCACTTTCAGTCTTTTTTTCACCTGAAATTAGCGGATTTGCCAGATATTAGGACTTTCCTTCAGGGAGTCTTGCATATTCAGTCTCCCTATGTTCCGCCTACAGCACCGTGGGATCTCACCTGGTGCTGGACATGCTTAAAGGGCCTCCCTTTGAGCTATTATTTGTGGCAAATTTGAAGTGGTTGACCTGGAAGGTCCTCTTCTTTTGGCTATTGCATCTGCGCGTAGGGTTTCAGAATTAGGAGCTCTGTCTTGCCGGGAACCATAGCTGGTTTTCCTCAAGAACAGAGCAGTTAAGAACTCTTCGTTCCTAGAGTAGTTTCGGCTTCCATCTGAAACAGGAAATTGTAATTCTGCTCTTTTCTCCCACTTCCCATTCGGATTTAGAGTCTATGGAAAAGTTAGATGTGGTTAGGGCTTTCCGCGTTTATGTCAAAGGAACTTCTCTAATGAGGCGTACTGTTTCTTTGTTGTTCTTTATGATGCTAATAAGAGAGGCTAGCCAGCCTCAAAACAGTCCATTGCAAAATGGATTACGGCTACCATTAGGCAAGCTTACATAAGGCTATCCGTCCGGTGCCAGAGAGACTTACGGCCCATTCTACCAGATCGGTAGGGGCGTCTTGGACAGCGAGATATGGGGCTTCTGCAGACTAGCTTTGCAGGACAGCCACCTGGTCCTCTGTCCACACCTTTTAAAAAGTTTTCCAGTTGAATATATTTGCTTCTGCGGATGCAAATTTCGCTCGTAATGCTTTACGAGCGGGACTTTCACAGTAGTCCCACCTTTGGGGAGCTGCTTTAGAACGTCCCCATGGTAAGCAGTGTCCCCCAGACTGGATGAAAGAGAAAAGAGGATTTATGTACTTACGTTAAATCTGTTTCTCCGATTCCGTCTGGGGGACACTGCGATCCCTCCCTTCTGCCTTTCCTCTATATGCTCTTGGTTGATTGACCTATCTCCTTGGGGCTTTTTAAATAACTGAGGAGGAAGAGGCGGGGGGATTGTAGAGGGGAGGGGTCTGTAGGCAGTACTAAAGTTAACTAGTTAGGTGCCAACTCCCCAAGCTCCCCTCCACAACCCATGGTAAGCAGTGTCCCCCAGACGGAATCAGAGAAACGGATTTAACGTAAGTACATAAATCCTCTTTTTCATATCCGTAGACGTCGTGTCTGTTCCTTGGAGGTACCTCTTAGTGTACCTTTTCCCACCGGTAGCCATGTTTCCGCGAGTGTCAAAAAAGGTAAAGAGAGAGGGTGTTCAAGTCCTTCTAGTAGCGCCTGATTGGCCTCTGAGGGCCTGGTACACCGACGTGTTCTCCATGGCGGGAAGTCAATCATGGCGTCTGCTGCTATGCCCAGACCTATTAACTGAAGAACCCTTTTGTCATCTAGGTTTGGAACGCCTGACTTTAATGGCGTGGCTGATAAAGCCATGATCTTACGATCTAAAGGTCAGAGCGTATGGTGGAAACCATTCTTTGGGCTCGTAAACCAGGTTCAACAAAAATTTATCATCGAGTCTGGAAGACATATATTGCCTGCTGTGAAAAGGGGTATCCTACCTCTTCTTTTCATTTATCCAGGTTACTTATGTTTTTGCAGAATGGGCTGGACGCGGGTTTGCGCCTTAGTTCTCTTAAAGGTCAGGTGTCGGTCCTTTTGATTTTCTTTAAAAGAAGACTCGCTGTCTTGCCTGATGTGTAAACTTTCATTCATGGAGTGCTCCATGTGCAACCTCTATATATTCCTCCAGTAGCAACATGGGATTTAAATTTGGTTTTGAATGTTTTACAGAATCCGCCTTTTGAACCCTTGAATATGGTGGCATTCAGATTTCTAACCTGAGAGATGGTATTCCTTTTGTCCATCTCTTCGGCAAGAAGAGTTTTCAGGATATGCGCAAGACTGAGGATATTTTGATTCTCTATGATGCACACGAACGAGGCTGGCCAGCTTCCAAGGTGTCTATTGCGCAGTGAATTACGTCTGTAATCCGTCAGATAATCTTCTGGTGCACTCTGCAAGGTCTATAAGTGCTTCCTGGGCGGCACGCCAATGTGCCACGAGTGAACAGCTGTGTAGGGCAGCCATGTGGTCTTCTGTACACACATTCACTCGGTTTTATAAGTTTAATGTGTTTGCATCCAAGGATGCAAGTTTTGAAAGAAAGGTGCTTTGTGCCATTTCTTCTGAGCGTTCCCTCCTGTGATGCGTCTTTGGGATGTCCCCAATGTCCCCCAAAGGAGGATAGAGAAAATTGGATTTTCATACTTGCGTAAAATCCATTTCTCTTAGTCCATTGGGGGACACTAGGTGCCCACCCTTAACGTGTCAAACAGTAGGATAAACCAGAGCGTTGTTTTGTTTTTTGAGAGAATGTTGTTTTTCTCTGTTCCTGTTTTCTCTCTATCTCCGCTTTCTGTGGGCTTGGTTAAACATAGACTGAGGCTAACAAGAAGTGGAGTAGAGAGAGGGAGGAGCTAGGGCTAAGTTAACAGAAGTGCCAGTTCACCGTGTCCCTACTCTATTCCCCATTGGACTAAGAGAAACAAATTTGAAATAAGTATAAAAATCCAATTATTTAAATTAGCTGCTGGACACTAATATCATGTGATCACTTAGAGCCAATATTCTGAAAGCTGACAGTAGACTTATAGTTACAGAAAGTCTTCCAGGAGCACAGTGAGCATGCTTCTGCCTGTACATAGGCTGTTCACAATCTCATTAATACTCATGAATATTTATAGCTGCCTAAAACTTCATGCTGATGTGTGTAGAGGTGAATATATAAGAAGCCAAACGGCTGTGGCAGCACAAAGCAAATGTTACATTTGTTTATAGGTTAGATATAATTTTATTGTGAAATAAATCATGCAAAATCAGGACTAAAGAAGCTCCATCCCCAGTTCATCAAGCACCTAGTTTTTGCAGAGCTCTGTCCACTTATATGTAATATCTACCCCTCTTTAGAGGTCTGTGAATTGATACTGTTGCACTGAAATCAGAACAGTTGGGGCGCATGATGTATGGGTAGGTGAAATTCTGTAAAAGGTACTGTTAACTATTTGACAAATACCATGGGGAAATGTAAATATTAATATTAAAGAATGATTGTGTAATAATATTTTTGTTGGAGAACGTTACTTAGCTTCTACGTTGATGCTGGTTTGAGGTCACCATTTGGTTGAGTTCCATTATTTGCTTTCTCTTCGCCCTAATCCCTTAATCCCCTTTCTAAACTCTCCTGTCAATCAACAGGAGAGATAATTCTCTCATAATACAAAAGCCTAGGATCGTTTCCTAATAACAAGACTTATGTGTAGCACAAATGGTGGTGAGGTATGACATTATTGAAGAGGTGGTGCCAGGTCAGAAAATATAATACTACGCAGTTACTTTAGTCTGGCATCTCAAAGTCTGCTCAGTATAGTGAAATAATGAAATTGTCTACCATGTCTACCTATGCAATGCCCAATTAAGCACAGAAAATATTTTAGGTTAGTATCCATTTAAATGTATTAAGCAAGGTTAGTGTACCTTTACAATTATTGCTGCAAATTATTTCAATAGGTATTTAGACTCCTTAGTAGTAAGGTTTATATCCACTACAATTATGTATACTTTATAAATATGCATCTGGATATAATTTCCCTACACAGTTGTATGTATTTACACAAGTTTGTGCTATCATTGCCATTTTCCACCCAAGATTACATATCATTTAATGATTCAAATTACACAATGCCCCAGATGAAAAATTTGGGAATTCTTTACATTACAAATATTTTCATAAAATATACAGTATGTCAGACATCAGGACACCATTGTTTTACACATCAATATATAAATTAATGTTTCATTGTAATGTCCATTTAATGGCAACATATATATATATATATATATTTTAGTGATAAGTAGGGTTTAATGTTCCTGTATTTTTTCATGACTGTTCAGTAAATCCAAAGAACTGAAGTGACTGTGCACACAGAACGTAATTCTCTGAATATTTGTATACCAGCCCTGAATATATCCCTTTCTTAGCCAAACTGGTGTACCCACCCACTACTCTTCCACTACACACAAAAATAAAGATATATATATATATTTCATATGTCACAACTACTTCCCATTGCTTGCTTCTGCCCAGTGATCTCCTTCTGTACAGTTGGTTTTCAGGGTCACGGCACTCAGCGGTCACGGCCATAATTCCAGCACTGTAAATGTCGGCACTTAAGGCTAAATGCCCACAGTTCCATTGTGCTGACAGTCTCACAATGGCGCTAATGTGATTGGCACCATTGACAATGTCGCTAAAAACAATGCTGACATTAAAAGACTAATGGAGGCAGGTCTGGGGTATAGCCAGATTTGTCCAAAGTACGAACCACTGCACTGGCACCATTTGAGAAAATGAAGTTGTTTATTTTTTTAACTTAAAAGATTTTTTTATTGAATTTTAATAGAATTTTTATAGAATTAGAAATAGAATTTTAATAGAAGAACATGTGACAAACATAGCAGTAATTACTGGTTACAGTGCATAATGTAAAACTGTATGCTCAATCCACACTGCCAGCAAACAGACAATACAGAGAATAAAAGGAAAATAAAAACACATAAAACATTAAATTACATTAAGACACAAACATCAAGGGGGAGGGAAGGGAAAACAGACAAGGGTGGTAGAAGTCTGAGCCAAACCAATCAATAAAGTAAATGAAGTTTAATGGAACATGGTGTTTCTACACCCAGCACCCAACAATCGTTTCAGTACAATGGACTTTCTCCAGGGGCGCAAGGTAAGTAAATGGGACAGACATATATACAAGAATGTGTGCCAAAACATTAATTACAAGTTATGGGTAACAGATATATAACACATTAATAGAAAGAGACAGAAAACATATGGTTCATTAGTAAATTACATCACAGGCAATGCCCATTAGCTTAAAGGCAGTTCAAGTGTTGAAAAGGAATATAATCAAGCATAAATGTTATACATCAGAATAGACAACATCAATATAGCATAAAAATGCAAATAGCACAAGTCAAAAAAACCTCAGATTGCAGCAGTATAATATTCAAAGATATAACAGCAAGTGTTAAACTAGTTAATTAAAAGTCCCCTTACACAACAAGTCATGCAACCAGAGGGTTACAATTGAAACACCTGTTTCAGAGCGAAAGCTTCAGTCAGGGTAAGTATGCATAGTTCCTATAATACAGTAAATAGTATATCCACCTCAATCTACAACATCAGGAAGATGCAACTGAGAAAACTCTAATTTCAGTAGCAAAGTGATCCATTATATAAATCGTCAGACAATGGATGTAAACACTCTTATTAGGTGTCCAATCTTCTTAGTGTCTAATACTATGGAGAGAGGAACTCATGGCATGGAGTGACCATTGGAATCAGCAATTACCAAGCATCACCATGACAACAAATAAGGGGGGATATTTTAATTAAGAGAATCACTAGAAGTGTAAACATACAGTGCACATATACTAAGTGCTATAAAAGTAAATGACTGGTAATGGAGTACAGAAAGCGCAGTTCATTATAAAACTAGTCTAGGCAAAACAAATTAAATAATAAACATCTGCAAAACAAAATATAGTCAGATATTCATATTAACGAGAAGATGCATTGCAATAGCAAAGCTATAATAGAGGTTTAAGTCAAATAGCTGATAATAGTGTACATATAAATGCTGCAGTAGAGCTTGATAATAAAGCTGTAACAAATGTCAACACTAAAAATAAATTTGTGTAAGTAGGTTAACAAGTAGCAATAAGAAAATCAGGGATGTCAAAAACAGACCCATAGCATCAGTAAAGTAATCAAAGTCCTTGCTATGATGGCTTCAGGCTCCAAGTCCTCCATAACAGCCTTTACAATGAGTTAGTCACTTCTAGTTTTAGGTTAAGACAGGAAATTACAAATGCCCCAAGGTAGATTATATTGCAACGCCTCCTCTTCCTTTGTGTTTTTTCCAATCCCTAGCTGAACTTTGAGAGGGTAGGTAGCAGTTAATTAATTGTTTAGCTAGACTCTGCCAATATCAGTACTGTTGTAGAAACTGTGGAGGTAAGAAAGAAAGTCCAGCAGCATGGCGTCCTGTGGAGCCTGTGAAAACATGTTCTCTCCAGCTTATGATTGGGTCTTTTGTGCAATATGTATTTTCCAGCCCCCTGAGCAATTTAAGGAATTGATAGCCTGGATGACTAAAACATGTGCGACTAAAGACCATTTATATACTATACAGGGGATGAAAAGAACAAGGTTCCAAAAAAGTATGGGCTTCGAGGACAAGGGCTCCTAGTCAGAACCGGATTCTATAGAGGATATGGATGAAATTTCGGTAGTGAATCAGACTTTTTAAGGTGAATAATGTGGAGAGTCTACTCAGGAACATAGCTACATCTAAGGAGAAAAATAAAGCCTCATCCTCCACTTCCTTTGGGGATCGTAGTAAAAGAGAGTTTTACTGTGCACCAGGTAGTAATGGATTTAATTAATAAAGAATGGGATCAAGTGAAACAGTCTCAGTCTAACTGTAAAAGACTAAAATGTATATATCCCTTCAGTGATGAGGGTGGTCCTCTAAGACATCCTGTGTATATGAAAATGGAAAGTTGTTTATAAAAGCTTCATATTTCCTTTGAAACTACATTGAGATCAGGGGCAGCTGTAGTTTCAGTTACTAGAGCACTCAGACTGTGGGATTGGATTCTTTATACAGATGTCCAAAAACAGGAGAGCTCCATTGCTAATTGTCATTGCTGAAATAGAAATAATAGGACTATCAGTGTTCTTCAGTGTTCTTCAAAATCTGCAGTCACATTGTACTGTGTTATCCAAATGGCTTCACAGTACACAGAAGACCAGGAGCACCAAGCAGCTGCTGGCACCAGTCATGATGATAGTAATTCCTCTACGTCATCTGCTAAAGCCTATGTTAAAGTGCATAGTGTTTTTAAGTCAGGGAAGCAAAAATGTAAAAAAACACCTTTCACCTTGGTAAAGAAAAAAAGACCTGTAATTCAAGCAAAGTTAACTGCAGAAAAAAATAAAATTGCCAGCATGCCATTCTCCACACGCAGTGGCAAGGAAAAAAATCAGGCCTTCGCCTTTCTCTATGAGTGCTAGTTCTGCAACTGTCACTGAGCCATCTTCTCGTAAGGTCAGTCATTGCCAAGCAAGACCTTGTCATTCTGACTCAAAAAGTGGTGCCCAAATACTTTTATGTATAAAAGCCGAGTTGGAAGAAAACAGCAAGGCATTTGAAGAAAATGTATGTTCAGATTCAGAAATGACACAAATTATTATTATTATTATTAATTTTTATTTATAGGGCGCCACAAAGTATCCGTAGCGCCGTACAGGGACAAACAATGGCACAGTACAAGGTGAAACAGTACAAGTAACAGTAAGCACTATAACTCTGGGGGCTGAGGAGAATCCACAAGTGCTATGTGTAAGCCTGACATTGAGATTCTCCTTAACCAGTGGTCAGTGCTGGACTAGGGGGGGAGAGGGAGTTGGAGAGGGGAGTGAAGATGAGCTGTCCTTCCACAAACAAAACCTCCCCTGTTAGATTGCCTGTCTGTACTGGCCTGGTGAGAACAATGGACACTAATTAGTTTTCCCACTCCAGCATCTTACAACCTTATCCCTACCCATAATCCCCCTGGCTTCACTTTAAAGACAATGAATAGCAACCTTACTGCAAGTCATCAATATACAATACACAATATACATATGTACACTGAACTACAATGTCCCCTTAACCACATGTTATTGGACAATGCAGTTGTAGTCTGGTGAGCTGGGAAACAAAAGCATGGGCTATAAAAAGTACTTGCTATAATCCACATTATGTGAGAAATGAGAAACCGAATGCTCACAGGTTATCACACTCATTTCGTCACAACATCTAAAGG
Organism: Mixophyes fleayi; assembly: GCF_038048845.1. NCBI lineage: Eukaryota > Metazoa > Chordata > Amphibia > Anura > Limnodynastidae > Mixophyes > Mixophyes fleayi. The sequence goes on from NC_134407.1 coordinate 77,365,541, forward strand.
ATGGTGGAGGATTATTTTAACGACAGCATAGAAATAAACACATCAGACCGTCCCTTAACATACTGGGAGAAAAAAAAAGGAATTTGGAGACCTAAGTACCAAATCGCTTTGCACTACCTAAGCTGCCCACTCTCCAGTGTATACTCTGAAAGAGTTTTCAGCACAGTCAGGAACTTTGTCAGCGATCGGCATAGGAGGCTACTTCCTCAAAATGTTGAAAAAATGATGTTCGTCAAAATTAACTACCATTTCCACGAGGAAGGCCTTTCTTGCCAATTACATCAGAGACTTCTCTAATGATGGATTCTAATGGGGATGAATTAATAATGTGTGAGGATGATGTACACACTGATGAGGCGGAGGGGGAGGTTGAGTATGGTGACAACAACATCTTGCCACAGTAACATCTTGCCAGAGTGCTTTAACAGCATTGTTAGCTTGTTTTGTGGGGACCCAAACAAACCAAGCACTTTAGCCACAAAAGTGGCACTCATTGTCACTGAAGTGCTTGGTTTGTTAGTGTGCATGTCCTTTTTAAGATCCAACATAAAGGTGGGTGGGAACGTTGCTTGCAGAAGTAATGTAAGCATGAATGTCTAAATAGACGTGTATATGTATTACTCAAACCTTCCACTTTGTTGCTGTTTCATCAGTATTGCACACAGTGTTTGTAATCTGCACTTTACATCAAAGGTATCTAGCTATATTTTATTTTTTGGGGATTAGGGCTGATTCTCAGCTCAGTGATGGCCTTGCTTTTTGCTATGAATGTCAATGACTCTTTTTAGTGCATTGTCTGGAACAAGATCTGATATACTCATGTCAGAGTGATTCAGCCAATTTTTGGACAACTGGCAGATTTACCCTTCTGAAGTTTGCTTTCAATCATTCTTTCAATTGCTTCTCTCTTGTACGTGTGACCACATACTTTGTTTTTCACTGGGTTCACCATCTCTAACTGTGTTATAGGAGTACTCTGGGTGACGGCGATCTCCTTTTCTTCATCTTCCAAAGCTTTGTCTGCAGGGGCACGTGACACACCTATTTGTTTTCTCAGGTCTCTTAGCTGTTTTTTAAACTAGACATATTTATCATCCTGCCTCTATATTATTCTACTAAAGCGCAGTGTATCTCTTGTGTACAAGCTCTCTTAAATCCGGGATCTCATCCGGTGGGTCAAGTTTTAACTTAAGAACGGTCTCCTCAACTGCATCTGTATATTGATTTAAAACTCTGTTCAATGCAACGTATTCCAAGATGATGGATTCCATGCTACCCACATGTTCCGTGTCACAGTCTGCCTGAAGCAGATCTAATGCCACTCTAGTTGTAATATCCATTGCTGTATCTACTAAATTTGGCAGTTCTTCTGGGATGAGAGGGAGATATCCAAAGAGGAGAAAGAGATTAAAGATGCAGCACGAGCAGACATGGTTTAATAATGTAGAGTTCATTGACAGCACTTTTGGGCTTAAAGCAGCTAAGCTGTTGGTAGCCTGTTTTGTGGGGGCCCAAACAAACCAAGAACTTAGCCACAAAAGTGTAATTGCTTGTCGCTGGAGTGCTTGCTATGTTAAACTGTACATGTCCTTTTCAATATCTTACATAAGGGTGGGTGCGAGGGCCCAAGGACAATTCCATCTTGCACCACTTTTCTTTTCTGTCACTGCTGTGTGGAAATGTTTCCTAGATGTGCTATAAACTGCCGTGTGTTTGTGTCGTTACTCTGTAGCTTAGCATCTAGCCAGATCGCTGCAGTCTTGGTCCAAAAGTGGATGAAAATAATATTGTGACCTGTGAGGTGATCAGAATTGACTGGAAATTTCTGGAAATTAGTGTTATTGAGGTTAATAATAATGTAGAAACAAAAAAAGAGCAAAATTGTGTGATTTTAGCATATTTTAGCTATTTTTCTAAAACAAAAACACAAACTTAATCCAGATCCAAAACTGTCATGGACATATAGAACTTACATTTATTTATAAAGGTGAACCCATCACATAATTGGGGGGGATAAGGCCTAAAATCATAGCTGCAGTGTAATTATGTTATATCAAATGAATCCATTGATAAGTTTAGCTACTAAAGTGTAAAGGTTGAAGACAGAAAGTCTGATGTATGTGTATTGGATGGCTTTGCACATTCCAGTGTGAGAAGATAGGAGTGTCACCTGTGGCAGCTTTAAAGAGCCCCTGCTGTGAGATATAGCCTGGCCTGGGATGGAGTTTAACACCTGAATAGACTTTTAGGAAACACTCAGCATGGTGTCTGGATCACAGAGCCCATCTGCTAACTTGGCTATACATTATATACACAAATAGAATTCAGTTTTAAAATATGCCACTTAAAATTAATAAAAGTAGTGATCAACCACATATTCCTCCATAGCATGATGAGGGGCAACTCATATGTCAAATTCAGAATTCTGTCCCACAGAGAAGTTAAAGAAATGAGTATAAGCTCTACGATTACACTGTATCTGGGCGTGTTTGATATAAAAAAATGGACAAGTTCATAGGGGATTTATTAATAAAATTGGATCTGTGTGACGCTCCCCAGAAAAGTTAGGTCACATAGTAGAATGGGTTAGTAAATCAGGAAACATGCAAATGGTGATTGAAAAAAGTGCCACAGGCCACAACCCCTGGGGGTAGGAAGAGGTGTGGAAGTGTCTTTAAAAAGCTGAGACCAGGTACAGCAATTTGTCAGACTTTTGGGAAATTAATTCACATTGATAAGCTATCCACCTTCCAAGCCAATTTCCCTTGGCCAGAATATACCACTTATCTGAAAATTCTGGGCTGAATTCTATTCTTTTTTATTTTAAACGATTATGCTTGTGTGTGTTATGTCAATTTATTAATTGTTAATTAATTATTTTTTATATCTGAATACTCTGTACTTTTGTATTTTAAATCTATAATTTAATATGTTGCGTCCTTGATACTCTAACGAATTCATTAGCCTGTTAAGAAGAAATAGCTCGACCAAGTTAACCCTTTGAATGCCAGTGTGTGATTTGTTGATAGATTTGATTAACAAGCTAAGTATGTGCTTGTATTTACATTTGTGTAACAGTCTGGAGGTGTGAAGAGTTAACTCTGTTTTCACTGGTGTGTACCCCTGAATATGAATATTCAGAACTATTCTCCAGCATTCAAATGTAGACAGATTGTGCCGTTCCCTCTTACCTGTTCTTCTTCTACTCTCTTGCCCGTTCTTGTTCTACTCTCTTGGACATTCTTGCAGCTTTGTTGTCCTCTCGCTGGCTTCTGGAAAGTTAGGGTCCTGTTTTGAAAATGCAAAAATTGCATTATAATGAAATTTGTTAACAAACCCTGTATGATTAGTCTCTTTAGTTCAAACACAACACTCCATTATGACTAGATAAAATCACTCTTTTGTACAGGCGTATATAAGCAATATGTGAACATTTTTGGTCAGTCAAATAAAAACCTCTACCAGCCCCATCTCACTAGTATTTAGTATTCTAGTAATCGCTGAGACCACAGAGAGCATCCATGTAATCACCACACAATAAAGAGATCATGCCCACCCAAACCTGCTCTATTTTTAAATACCACCCTCAGCCATTTCATTACCCACAGAAAACCTTCAACGAAGGGAATAGTTTCCTGCGCTAATAATAGAGTAAACTAACATAAAAAATTAATGAATTAATAATTTAATAAACTCATCTATACACAAAAATAAGTTGTGTACTTCCAAAATAGTTATTATTTCCCACAGCAGCTGTTAAAAGGGACTCTAACAAAACCACGCATCTAAACACAAGAAAAAACAGCGCTGTGGGGTGTAAAGTGTCTAAAAATATATATAAATAATAAATATATATAAATGTATTATATATATAAAATTTATAGATAGATAGATATAGATAGATATACATAGATATAGACGGGTTTAAGAGCACAGAACAACTCTTTGTTATCTCGACTGGATCTAGAAAAGATGTGCCCCATCCAAAATAGTTAATTTCGAGATGCATCAGAGAAGTTATATAAAACAATCGGAGGTGCCAGAAATCCTGAAGGCTCACTCATGTAGAGCCATAGCAGGCTTCAACAGTGCATCTCTGCAAAGCATCTGGAAGGTTATCTATTCATATCTTCACCAGACATTATTTACTGGATGTACAGTTTGGGAGGCTTATTCACCACATGGCTACTTAATAATATTGTCCTTGATTATGCAGAATACATGACTGACCTAGAGTTTATTGCCCTCCTGTCTCTCATTGCTTGGTTATATCTCATTGGAGAATAGTAGAGGAAGAGGCAAACTTTACCTACCAATAATTCCTTTACCTCGGGATACTCCATGGCAGCCCAAATTTCCCATCCATATTGATCAATATATTTATACTTATATATTTCAGGAACAGCTTGGGAAGTTGCTTATATACAAAGGGGAAGAAGAGGAGCTGCACTATATACTACCTGGGGGTATTTCTAATTTCCTTTCTCTACCTAACTAGAAGGGACTAACCCATTGTTGAAGTTTAATAATTGAATGAAAGTGGTAATCAGCAATTTCTGTACACCAATATCAGTTGTGATGCAATTAGAACGCAATCAAACAGTTATTTTTTAGCAAATAACAACGTGAAATTAAATTTGATCTATTTATTTCAGTTAATATAAAATATAATGGGGCGAAGAAGGTAATTAATGTTTTCAACATGTTAATTGCATCAAGTTTGGTTTCAATCTTTTCGTAATCGCATGAGAACATTGCTGTTGGTATTTATGAAGGATTCACACTTTGCAAATGCTAGGCATAACTACACCAAATAATAACTCCAGAGATGCCATAAAAGAACCAGTTTATACAGGTCCAGGGGGGAGCCCGAGGAAGGACACCTGGCTACATATGGAAAGATGACCCCCAGAGATGGCCTCACTGATTTTTGTGACTGTACAGTGTATAAACTGTTCATCTCTGGCTTTGGAAACCAGAGCGTTTTTTTTTTAAGCTTGTTGTCGATGCCGACTGCGCAGGCGTATGTATGCGATACATTTGCGCTGTAATCTACATTGCAAATAACACTCTTGTGCTTTGGAACAACAGCGATCGCATCAGAAAATCTTTTATTTAACACAATACAACGGATGTATCAGCATTGTAATGGCTGCCATGATTTATATCAAGGGAAAGGAATTATTGGTAAAAATTTGCCTCTATCATCAGTAAAGTAAGTAAAGTTCTAGATGTTTCAGGCTCCAAGTCAACACCTAAACATGACAAAAAACATTATGCAGACACTAAGACTGTCCGTATTTTATAATTTTAATACCTTTTTTAAGGCTCCTCTGGAGATTGGTGTATGTAAATAGCGCGGGAGTAGGATGTACTCTCATCTCTGTTATTCAGAACAGTGCCTCCACCCAAAACTTGACATTTGGCTTCTTTTCTGGGGAGTGTCCGGGACCATGAACACCATTGACCTACAAAGATTGCTTTGGCGCTATTGGTACATTGTACAACAACAATAGAATTTCATTAATTATACTGTAACCTACACCACTTGCTATCTCCAGGTGGTCTCCCCTCCAAGTACTAACCCAGCTCAATCCTGCTTAAGCTGGGTACACACTACACAGTTTTCATCCAACAATCGGCTAAATCAGCCGACATACGACCGCTCGTTCAAAAGTCGGGTCAGTGTGTGCAGTGACACGATGGTCGAAAGTCTGCCCAAATGGACGATTGTCGCCTCATTTGGTTAGTCGTACCGTTTAATATTTTCGTTCCAATCTCATTTCCGTTGTGTAGTGTGTATAAACTTCCGACTGATCCACAACAGTGAGTACAAAATTACAATCATTGCTCACGCCAACATGGCTGTAAAAATTCGCTAAAGGGACGTCCGCTCTTCCCTTTATCGACCTAAACAAGGCTAGTGTGTATGTAGTCCATGGACCGAGCGATCGGACCATTGATCGCATGTAAAATCGCTCGGCATAAAAAGTTGGTTGAAATTTCTGTAGTGTGTACCCAGCTTTAGCTTCCAACATCAGACAAGATTGGGCTTGATCAGAGTGGTGCAGCTGTAGGCATATTTAACACAATAGACAAAGCAAAAAAAAAGGGAGAGTAATCCTACTAGAGGATTAAACCGGCGCTCGCAAAAAAGGGGGCAAGGGGAGGGCAAAAAAATACAATGAATAAAGGAAATAAATGTACAGAAATAATATAAAAAAACATATAATATGCAACAGACCACACAATCCACTACAGCTAGTTAGGGGCTCATTGCAAAACCCAATACACTGTAAACCAAGAAAAAACAAGAAAGACGGCGCTGTGGAAAGCAACTGAAGTGAAATGAGATGTCAATAATAAAATATCTCCTATGCAGAATAAAATAAAATGGAAAGGCTCTTAAAATTAGAAAACAATTTAAAGGCCAATATTTGTTTGCTTGTTTATATTGTAACACTGGAGGAAAAAGAGGAAGTGACACACTTCTATTAAGAAGAAAGCACACATCAATTTAAAAGGACATTGTGTTAGCCTATACCTACAGCTGCACCACCCTGATCAAGCCCAATCTTGTCTGATCTTGGAAGCTAAGCAGGATTGGGCTGGGTTAGTACTTGAATGGGAGACCACCTGGGGATACCAATTGCTGTAGGCCAGTGTTGGCTAACCTGTGACACTCCAGGTGTTGTGAAACTACAAGTCCCAGCATGCTTTGCCAATATATAGCAGCTTATTGCTGAAAGGGTATGCTGGGATTTGTAGTTTCACAACACCTGGAGTGTCACAGGTTAGCCAACACTGCTGTAGGCTAAAGTATAATTAATGAAATTCTATTGTTGTACAATAGTGCACAGTACACTTCATTTGTTTTTTGGATATTTTGTAATATTGGATGTTAACCTAAAGTGTATATTGTTGCAATTGGAGGTAGTACAGGGGAATCTAAAACTTATCTGTTACAAAAATTACTTTAGTGGACACAAAAATGGTGTCCAAGCCTCTCCCGCACATTAGATGAGGATTGGGCAGCAACTAGTTTTCTGTATTTTTCGGCAAAAATATATTCTTAACATGAAATAATGACGGGCATATAAAAATTCAACATACGGGCATAAATTCAACAATTTCTTAAATATTAAAATACTAACAGTTTGCATACCAACTCTGATTATTTCACTTGTGCTACTACCTTTACCTGTCACTTAGAGTGCCAGAGGCACCTCATCTATAGGCACTAATTACTCTAGCTGGTTTGATTGAACAGCAGTCTGCAGCAGAACTTACCATTTTAACTCTTTACATGTTATACAATAATTTCCCAGAATTTTACAGAGTTCTCAACATGCTCAGGGGCAAGCGCACAAGTTTTAAAGGGGGTTTATAAATTATTCCCAAAATAATGAGGTAGCTTGGAATGTATGCATGTCACAACTTTCAAGGTAAAACTGCCAAGTCTTACATGGTTATTTAGTATCGGAAAAGTAAACTATTAGATATTAGACCACATAGGGACAAAGAGACAGAGCAACAAATATTGAAAACCTCATGTTTTGCTTCAAAACAATTGTTTGACTGCTGAAAGGAAACCTTGCGACGATATAACAACAATACGACAAAGCAACAAATCTTATTTTCTAAATAGCACATTTGGTCTATTTAACAAATGATTTGTAAATATCTAAAAACTTCTACACAATACAAATTGGACCGAGAAAGCTGGGTGACTCTGTGTGTGTATTTATATGTGTGATATATTATAATCTCAGATAAATCTAGATATAAACAAGTTTCAGGTTGTGGAGGGGGGTTGGCTGCTGAAAAACCCTAAAGTATGGGCTTGACACTGTATTACACCCAAACCCTTTAACCATGTAAATGCACAAAAATACTTTTGCTCTCTTGTTGGTGCGTACTGTTGGCCTGTGATCCTTCACAGTATATGTGTATGCTAAAACTAGTCAGTTAATCCTTGGACACAGTTCTTTATCCCTGGTGATCCAATTATCTCTCTTCCCTAGAAAAAAATAGCACAGTTGAACCCTCTCACTCTATGCGGATGAGTGACTTGAAATCAAACACAGTCAAAGGTGACAGAATAAATCACTTGACTCTAGAATAAATGGAGCTACAGATTTCTATAGCAAATAACATAACTTTCTCTGTAAGCTCAAAATGGCTGCACTTCATGGACTGAATTGTGTTCACACAATATGGTGGTAGCAAGCTCAGTTCTGTCTGTTTAGCAGCTTCATTTTTCCTGTAGTCCTACTACAGACATCAGTAGCAATTTTTTATCTCAGCAAACATCTATATCACTTGAAGCAGGACAAACCACTCTTAGATCTCATTTTCTGTTTGGACCTATAAAATACACTTCCTGTTTTGAAGCCTTTGCTTGAGTAGTGTGTTTGAATCTGAGCCAGATGCTTCCACAGAACCTTGCTCTCTCTTGTGATTTGGATTGCAATTGTTAGATACTTCTACCAGACCTTTATCAACCTTGGAACTATTGACTTCACTTGTTGAATACTTTAGAATTTAGAATCAATCCAGTTTACTTTAGAACTACCTGGCTATTGGATTGCATCTATGATACCAGAAGTGTAACACCCTCTTTCCATAATCTCTATTGCAATATAACCAGCTTTACTTATCTGGAAGTCCTCCAGTCCTAAGGTCCTTGTTTGAACTCTCCTTCAATGTCTGCTGTCTTTTACTCTGTCCAAACTGGCAACTTCAGATCTGTTTTTTCTCTCTTCAGTGTCTTTCACTGCTTTGCTGCTGTCTCTCTCTGCCTCAGCTAAGTTTTCTCTACTCTCACAGACTGTCTTCCTCCCTCAGCTCTTTCTTCACTCTCTGCTCCCTCAGACATCTCCTCACACTCTTTGCCCCTGCTCCCCTGTTTTGGTGCCTTTCTCCCTTCCTTTGAGCAGGCATATACACTGGGGTGGCTTAACTTCTCCTCTGGCATCTTCCCAGCAGCAGTGGTGCTTACTGATGTAGTTTTTCTCATATCCTTGCGCATAAGCAGCTGCACAGCATCATCTGCATCCCATGATATTTAGGTGCAACTTGGCAGATTCACCTGTAGAGATACACAACACATATATGGATAAATTGATGGTCACATCACTTTTAGATGTGCCCCAGAGGGATAAAATAACTTTAATCAGTGTCAAATAGGTCCATTTTCAACATATTTTGTACATACAAGTTAGGTGAAACGGCTCATTTTCATGTCCACATTAGGCCATTAGGGGCAATTGTATTAAGCCTATGCATCCACTTGTCTGTCAATTGCAACAACTTTTTATTCCTTATCTCCACCTCGCTTTAGAGTGTGTGTGTGTGTGTGTGTGTGTGTGTGTGTGAGGGAGGCGATTGGTTAATGCATTTGTGTTGTGACTGAGTATCAGCTTTCTGGGTAGGGAAATTAACACCTTGAGCACTTGGGTCATTTTGCACCCATACAAAAGTCCACAGGGGCACTGTAGAACTTAGACAAAAACTCTACTAATTGAGAATTATACTCATCGTTAATTTCCTTTCCTTGATCCATGGCAGCCCTTACAATGGGTTAATCCCTGATCAGCTAGTGTAGACAGGAAGAAATTTGTCCCACCTGGCCCCTATATAATGCAGCTCCTCCTCTTCCTTAGTGTCTTTCGTAACTTCCCAAGCTGTCCTATATATAACTACAGAACAAGGGTGAGAAAATATAGGGCTGCCATGGAGTATTTCAAGGAAAGGAAATTAATGGTGAGTATAATTCTCAATTCTCCTTTCCCTACTCCATGGCAGCCCTTACAATGGGATATACCAAAGCAGTACAAAAATTGGCAGGGCAATAAACCAACACCTTAATAAAGTCAATCAGAAAATTTATTCACAGTGCTTGTTGGAGAATCTTTCTCCCAAACTTTCTTTCTTTAGAGACTGAAACGTCAAGAAGATGATGGCTAGAAAAAGTGTGCACTGACGACCATCCGGCTACCTTACAGCTGTCAGTTGCAGATGCATGTGTTCTATGTGCCCTGGAGGTTGTTACCACCCTAGTTGAATGTGCTTTCAATCTTTTAGGTACCTCCTGCCCTTTCCGCCTGTAGTCCTGTGCAATCACTTCTCTGATCCACTTTGCCAATGTGAGTTTGGATGGGGCCTGTCCTTTGCGAGGACCTTCCGGAAGCACAAATAGTTGCTTTGTTTTCCTCAGATTTTTTGTTCTGATGATGTACGTAGATATAGCCCTCACTAGGTATAGAGTGTGGAGACGTGTTTCGTCACTATTAGCGGCATGAGGACAGAGAGATGGCAGAATCAGCTCCTGATTGATGTGGAATGAAGATACCACCTTGGGTAAATAATCCGGATTCGTCTTCAGAACCACCCTGTCTTCATAGATATTCAGAAAGGGTTCTTCACACCATAAAGCATGTATGTCCCCTATTCGATGAGCCGAAGTGATAGCCACCAAAAAGAGTACCTTTAGAGTGAGGCATCCAAGAGATAGGTCTTGCAACTGTTTAAACGGATCATCTGTTAAGGCATCCAAAACAATATTAAGGTTCCAAGGGGCTAAGAATGGTTTCCGTCTTGGGCATAACCTCTTTAGTGCTTGAAAAAACTGGAAGATAAGACTCTGAGACGCCAGTTTGATATCAAGAAGGATGCTAAGGGCCGATACTTGTACCTTCAACGTAGCAGGTGCTAGTCCTTTAACAAAACCATCTTTGAGAAATTCTAACACACCGGGCACACTGGCAGATATGGGATCCTTCGTCATGTCTCCTGCCCAACAGAATTTTTTTCCAGATTCTGTAATAAATCACAGAGGAGATTTTCTTCCTGGCGTGAATCAGAATGTCTATTACTTCATCCGAGACCCTTTTGGATTTTAGTAATTGCCTCTCAGTCTCCATGCCATCAAACTCAGAGAGTTTGGATTTGGATGTAAAACTGGACCCTGATGTATAAGGTCTGGCTTGATCGGTAACGGTCATGGATGTTCCAGCACCATTCTCTGTGCTACATCGAACCAGGGACACCTTGGCCCCGCCGGGAGGATTGCTATCACCTCCACTTTTTCTTTCCTTATTTTTCTGAGTATCTGAGGGATGAGTGGAAAGGGCGGAAACACGTACCCCAGTTTGAAGTTCCACTGTATTGATTGGGCATCTGTCCCTAGGGCTCTGATGTCTCTGTGATGGGAGTAGAAGAGGGGAACCTTGGTATTGCTTCCTGTGGCCATAAGGTCAATTTCTGGTGTTCCAAATCTGCATTGTACCAGCTGAAAGAGTTCTTCGTGCAGCTCCCACTCCCCTGGGTGAACTTGGTGTCTGCTCAAGTAATCCGCCACTTCGTTGTCTTTGCCTGCTACGTGAAGGGCTGAGAGAGATCTCAGATTTGCCTCTGCCCACGCCATCAGAGCGGTTATTTCTGCCAACATTGTTCTGCTGTTGGTACCACCTTGCTTGTTTATGAAGGCAACCACAGTCCTGTTGTCGGAGAAGACTCATAGATGCTTGTCTCGTAGATAGGGCTGGACGTATTGAACCGCCCGCCAGACTGCACTCATCTCCAAGACGGTCGCCTGAAGAATTCTCTCTTCGTCTCGCCAAGTGCCCTGCGAGACCATACCTTGCATGTGAGCACCCCAACCTTGTGCAATGGTGTCTGTGGTAAGGATATACCAGTCTGGAACCGCAAGGGTCACATTTTGTTTTCTCAGGCCCAGGAACTGCCACTAATGTAAGGACTACCTGGCTGATCTTGAGAGATTGATTTTGGAGTCTAGGGACCCCACTGTATAATCTCACTGTGCAAAGAGGTTTGCTTGAAGAACTCTCATATGCCATCTCGCCCATGGGAGTATTCCTATTGTTGAGGAAAACATTCCTAGGAGGCGCAGACATATTCTCGCTGACACACGAGGTTGGATTTGAATCAGGTGTGCTAACGACTGGAGTTTGCCGGCCCTTTCTTGAGAGAGGCAGACTTTGTCCATACGTGTATTTATTTGCACTCCTAGAAATGCAAGCTGTTGTGATGGTATCAACTGGCTTTTTTCTATATTGACTAACCAACCGTGGGTTTGCAGAAACTGAATCACTTGAGATGTAGTTTCCCAGGCTGTTTCTTCTGATTTTGCCGAAACTAGAATATATTCCAGATATGGCCACAAGGTCACTCCTCTTTCCCTGAGCGCCGCAATTATCACTACAAGGACTTTGGTGAATGTTCTTGGAGACGTGTAAAGGCCAAACGGAAGACAAGTGAACTGGAAGTGATGCCCTAGAATGCAAAACCTTAGGAACTGTTGGTGATGGGATGTGACCTGAATATGGAAATATGCATCTTTTAAGTCTATTGTTGTTAGAAAATCTTCTGTTTCTAGTGCTTTGAATTGTGTTGACAGATTCCATCCTGAAATGTTTTGCTCGCACATAGCAGTTGAGAGCCCTTAAATCTAGCACCGTCCTGAAGGCACCTGATGGTTTCTGGACAAGGAACCGTCTGGAGTAGAACCCTTTTCTTTCTCGTGGTGACGGTACTGATACAATAGCTCTTGTTCTCGCCAGGCCTCTGAGACTTCCATCCCCCAATGCCTGTCGTTCTAGGGAAGACAAGGGTCTTCTTGATTGACTGCATTTGTTGTCTACAGGGTATGTATGGAATTCTATAGCATATCCCTTGGTGACTATCTCCTGGACCATTTGTCTTGTGTGATCTAAATCCAAACTTTTGCAAAGCGTGATATCCTGCCACCCACTGGAGTTAGTGGGGATTGGATTTGTAGATAGTCATTGGGGTCTTTGCTGTCCTTGCTTTCCCCTTCTTGGTCTGAAGGCCCGAAAGGACTGTCTTACCATACTATCCTGTTGTCTAGAATATCGTCTCCCCGTCCTGTAGGTACGGGTGGTTTTGGAGAATAAGAAAAGAAACGTCTCACCTTTCTGTCCTGTGGTAACCCAGTAGCTTTGCCACTCGCTAACCTCTGCATAAGGTTGTCCAGTTTTTTGCCAAACAGAAAACTGCCTTCATATGAAAGCGTTGTTAGACGGCTTTTAGATCGGTGATCTGCCACCCACGGGCGTAGCCAGAGCGCCCTTCTCGCTACTACTGCAGAAGTCATGCTCCTGGAAGAAAACACAATCGTATCCAACGCAGCTTCACACAAGAAATCAATACTTTTTTGCATAATCTCTAGGGATACAAGAAGATACAGTCTATTTAACTTATCCTCAATATCCGTATATAGAGTATTGGCCCATAGTCTTAGGGCTCTAGCTACCGAAGCCATGGCTACCCCAGATTTTAGGGTTTATGCATAAGGAGATAATTTCCTAAAGGAAGTCTCCATTTTCCTATCCATAGCATCTTTCAATGGACCCCCATCATCCCATGGGAGAGTGGTCCTTGAGGATAGGCCAGCCATAGCTGAATCCACTTTAGGCACTGAACACCATTTCAGCATATCTTCATCCTGAAAAGGGTACATGCGATTTAGCATCCCCATGTTAGGATTACTGTTGTCTAGAGCCTGACATTCTAGTAATCAAATCTTTAACTACTTTATGCATATGGAACACTCTAGACTTGCCTCGGTGCTCTGCAAACAATGCATCCTGCAGTTTGATTGGAACTGCTGGCTCTTTAAAATGCTTCAGTATAATATTTACAGTATCCAAAGTAAACATTGTGGGCTCCTCTTTGACCTCAATCTCACTAGCGGAGTCCGAATCTCATTCCTGAGTAGATCTGAATGTTTTGGAGGAAGGCCCTGGCCTTATTTCCTCCATATCTTCCATTGTAGGGACCCTGGCCCTTGTAGCTCTCTGTTCTGGGGCCTGAAACTCCTGCATTGCTTTAGCCATCCATGAAAAGAACTGCCTGGATTGTTCAGGTGGGACAGGCTCCTCTACAGTTTTCGGGGTGCATGATACACATAATGGGTAAGTACAATCCTTCGGCAACCTGCCATCACAGGCTGCACACACCCGTTTGCTCACTTTACATTTCCTTTTTCCCTGCACAAGCTCCACAGAGGTACTGTAAACACATAGAAAAGAAACTAAGTAATCGATCTTTAGGAATAAAAAGGACCCCTTACTAAGGGCTTACCTTGGGGTGTTCTTCGGCTTTTTTGGGGCGGGTTCTTGGTCCATAGTGCACTAATAGATGCCAAGTCCTGCAGTTTCCAACACCAAGCAAAGACTGAACCGCATTGATAATGGGCTACAGCTGCTTAACATGGTGCCTGCTCTCGACATCATCATAGTGAGTCTTAGCATACTTATCACCTGATTCTTTCCACAGGTGAGTCTGCCAGAGAATCAGCGCTGCTGGCAACGTATAGCGCATGCGCGCGCACTGTCTTCCATGCGCCTTGTCCTCCGGGCGCTCCTGTGTGCACAACCCCGGGAGTCTCATAAGATTCAATCAAAGAGAACACCCGTGCCCAGCTAAAACTGCCCTGCAGCCAGCCCAGAGGAAAAATACATAACCTCAGGTCAGCCCTCTCGAATAACATAACAAACAAAAATAACAAACACTCACTACACTATCCTGTCCTAATACTGCTGAGACAGGAAGAAAAGACACTGAGGAAGAGGAGGAGCTGCCTTATATAGGGGCCAATGGGCAAATTGCTTCCTGTCTACACTAGCTGATCAGGGATTAACCCATTGTAAGGGCTGCCATGGAGTAGGGAAAGGAAATAGTTTTTATGCAAGATGATTTCAGCTTATAATGCCACCCCACCTGATCTTCTTAGGCTTTTGATTGAACTGTTAACAATTGCCTTACTACAGGCCAGGGGCAGGGGGGCATATGCCCACCGGGCCGGTCCCATAGTGCACTACCTTGGGCTGGGTCACTGGGCCGCCTGCATTTTTTTCCATTAAAATAGGCAGCTGATTCTACTCTTGCCAGCCCTCCACTGCTACAGGCCTCCATACCAAGCACATGGAGTAAATGAGTTCATAGACTTGCGATATCAAGTGCCACAAGTGACCTGCGTGCATTATGTAGCTCTACATTCTTTATCACTAAGGTTGGAAAAAAAAAAAAAAAATTTCTGTTTTTTAATAAAGGGTTCAGTACCCTTTTCCAGACTGTTATAAATTTTTAAATAGAAGGATAATTACAAAATGGTTCAAATCTACTAAGGCTCCTGAGTGAGTTAGATAATAGGTTAGCTGTACTGTTCATGCCACCACTTTAATTTTCTTATTTATTAAAAAAAATGTTTAGTCTTAATTGTCTATCCAATCTATGTACTTTTACCTGGCTGTTTAATAGTGGCAATAAGAGATAGCCCTTTGCCCAAGAGCGAAATTTCTCAGTACGCAATCTTATAATCAGAGAGATTAAATACCACCATCATCATCATCACCATTTATTTATATAGCACCACTGATTCCGCAGCGCTGTACAGAGAACACACTCACATCAGTCCCTGCCCCATTGGGACTTACAGTCTAAATTCCCTAACATATACACACACACACACACACACACACACACACACACACACACACACACACAGAGCGAGAGAGAGAGAAAGAGACTATGGTCAATTTGATAGCAGCCAATTAACCTACTAACCATAGATAAGGTTTCTTGTGAATGCAGCTTTTGTAATGCTTACATCCACCCGCCTAGCTTGAAGAAACAAGCAGGTGAAATGATGGAATAAAGAGGGGAGCAAATCAGCACAAGCTGAGCCTATGTCCAGAAGCATTAGGTTTATTTGATCGTAAAATACGTGTAGTTCCTGTTCTTTGCTGTACACCTGTGGTTGAGCTGTCAGATTAACAGCAGATCAGACATCTGCCAGTTACTCTGACCGTACTAAGTAAAGTTCATTATTTAGTTTGTTAAAAGGTACTAGGGTCATCCCTTTTTACCCTCCTGTAGACTGTTTTCTTTATAATCCTGTTTAATGGCTTTGTATTGTCTTTTTTAAATTTCTTGTCTACTATTATGCTAGATGCACAATGCTTGAAATGCAGATAGAGGTATCAGGATAACCAGGTTAGATGGTATGCTGGAGCAGTAATAACTGGTGTTCAGGTATGCCAGATGATCTGCAGGCACAAGGAGGCTGGATTATCAGGTTTAGCCAGGAGGCACGAGGCACTGGAAGATCCATGGGAGAATCAGGCAAATGGAAGGTCAGCCAAGCCAGGGGTTAGAAGCCAAAAGATCCACAATATATCAGGGAGTAAGCAGAAGCAAGGTCAAACAAAGCTGGGATCTGGGTCTCAAGAAGAGTTGCAAAACATAGGAACAAAGCAAGTCTGGATCCAAACAGAAGGCTCCGAGAGACCAGAAGCAGCAAAGAATTGATGAACTTGCTCAGATTGCTGGGGAAGGCAATCTCTTGAAGGCCAGCCACAGGTGCTTAGGATCCAGGAGTAATGATGAAGGCATAACCCCTTGCAGGCAGGATCAGGAAGTAAGTGTAGCATCTAGGGTGGAGATGCTGAACTGCAGCCTGAGGCAGATTATGATATATATAAAACGTAATAAATGATACAAGGCTGTCCTCACCTCTCCTGTGTCTAATATACTTCTCCCCTTTGTTTCTCCAACTGTCTCATGTCTCCATTTCCCTTCATATATATATTATATATCCCTTTAACTTTCCATAATGTCCCTCCTGTATTTTTCACCTCTCCTTTATATCTTCCATGTATTTTTCACCGTTGCCTTATCAATTTCCTTTCTGTCCACTCTCCCCATATGCTGATCAGGGCTGTAGTGAGGGCGGTTCAGGTAGTGTGACCGCCCAGGGCACAACAGCCGCCCGCAATTCCTTCATGCTGTTTCAAGTTATGTGAATATGGTGCTGACACAGGGCAGCACCACATTTCAAAACCTGCTCAGAGAGAATATCCAACTACAAAATAAATGCAGACAAATCAGGAATTTTATATTTGAATATACCCCCACATACACTGTACTCTCTAAAACTCAACTATAACTTCCATTGACAGAGCCAAAAAAATAAATATCAATTGTAAACTGCCATCTGTCCCAAAATAAGTAAAACTCAGTAAAATCAGATTTAACAACCAAGAATTTCTTGGTCATACCGCTGCTGTCAAAATTAGTGCCCTTTCCAGACACCTGTAACTGTGGCAGACACTCCCATTACATGTCCTGGACAAAATCCTTGAATGCTTAAGAACATCCCACAATCCTTTTTCAAAATTAACTTTGTCAGACAGAAATCCAAGAATGTGAATGCAAGTTAGGTATAAAGACTACAAGGATTAGAGACTACGAGTCCCCAGCCTGCTAGAATATTAACATGCAACACATGGCCCAGTGCATTCATTGTTACTCCACCCCATACCACAGAGTCTCCCCATACCATCTGCTGTGAAATAAACCACACAGCCGACTTTATGACACAAATCCTCTGTAAAGTTTTTACTCTCAATCTGGGACTGCTGCACTCGAACATGCCAAATGCTATAATTAACCAGTGTGACTGACCTTTAGCTGCAGCAGTTGCTTAAACAATATCATAAAAGGATTATAATCGATTTGAACCGCCTCTTTATCAGCTTTTGGTTGGTTACTTCCCCAACTGCAAGCAAGAAAACTTGACAGGTAGTTAGCAATTAACTCCCCATCACTAAATGTTTATTTATCCTTCTGAAACAAGACTAAGGCTCAGCGGAGGGCTGGCAAATTTCAGCCCGAGAGGCAAGATTCGACTCGGCAGCCTGTTTTAAAGGAAAAAGAATGCAGCTGACCCAGCCCAAGGTAACCCACCATGGGCCTAGCCCATGGGACAGATGCCCCCAGCCCAGCCTGCTCCTGCTAAGGCTATTGTCTCAGCAACCTGCTTAACAACTAAGCTATGCCACAGGTCTGATTATCTAACTGCATCCTGTGGATACTATATGTTTATTCCGAACAATATTATGATAGGAGAACTAAGCAATAGTAGCTTCTTTATGATTTAAACAGCTAACCACTTGTCATATCAGCTGGTACATTTGAATTTCAAATAAGAGACCCAATACTACACAGTGCACCTTTAAGATCCAGTTCTTTTTTTTCTTCTTTTTTTTTTTTACTTCCCTTACAAATTTTTCCTGAATTAAAAAAGACCTCTACTCCCAATTGCACTATTCCATAGCATTTTATTCCAATAATTCATTGCGCAAACCAGATCCAGTGCTTTCTGTTAGAATTGCTCTGTCACCATCATCCTTCATGCAAAGGCGTAATTACTACACTATACCAATTTACATTAAAACATAACCAACAGAAAAAGACTCTCACAAACTAGCTTGGGAGAGAAAAGCGTGGTAGACCCTGGACCCTGGTGAGTGGACAATGCTAATCAAAACTATCTAGCCAAAAGCTCAATCTTAGTCAGGATTCATTAAAGCTCTTGTTTAGATGGTATTGCGTCCCAACACCCCTCCATTCTATGTTCCTGAACTCTATAGATTTGAGCTTGAGATTACGTGGTCAGAGGGGTGTCCTGCTGCACATATGGTAGACTTGCTGCAAAATAAAATGCTACTGGACAAAAATTCATGATTTTTATCAAGTCCATTACAAATATCTGACTCCTCCCTCTACTCCCTTCTGCCCAGACCCATATGAAACACTTAACAACATATTCAAAAATTCATAGGACAAATTCTTAATGCAACCAAGTGCTAAATCACTTCCAATTGTAAAAAAAAAGATTCACCAATGCTAATGTTCACAATCAATCGAATATGGTCAATCTATCACATGGAACGTGTCACAGCCATATTACATAACACCCCCAACAGGTTAACAAGAATATTGATACTTCCCTGCTATTTTATTATTTTTATAGCTGAGCGGTTTGGATTCGGAAAAACTCGACAGATCTGAAATTTGTGGATGCGAGTGTAAATAAAACACAACTCAATTCTTTGCGCCAAATTTGGATCTGAAAACGAGGCAAAACATCAGTGCCAGAATTCCCCCCCTCCCCCAAAACTCTTGCGAGTTTTGGATCAATATCTTCTGTATATTTATAGCCCTCCCCTGTTCTCATCTGCCAATTTAGAACAGACAGCGTGTAGGGAGGAAGGTGGCTTGCAGCCTGTGCTCCCGAAATAGCATGTAGAGTGACTACAGCATTAGAGAGGGTGAAATAGGGAATTTTACATAGAAAACAATATATGTGCCTATTTTTAACGCAGCTTATTTCTGTAACAATCAGTCAGCTAGAATAGTCTGCTGATCAATTGGGTTTCAGTCTGTCAGAGCACTGCTTAGAGTACTGGCTACTGTGTATAGTGTGTATGGGTACATGTGTGTATGTATGTATGTGTGTATATATATATATATATATATATATATATATATACATATACATATATTTTACATGTTTTCTCTTTTAACTTTGGTGCGGGGTTGTCTCAGTGACCCCTTTAATAAGCATGCAAAAAAAAAGGTGTTGTTTTTGAATATGAACAGGAGTGTAGCAGGACTCCCCCCCCCCCCCCCCCCCAAAGAAAAATAATATATTTCTTTCTTCTAGAGGCTAAATTTTTATTTGCTTTATATTTTGTACTCAAACCAAATTTTGTCAGGGGCAGTTAGTGACATCTTTATTAAGCGGGCAAAAAACATGGTGTTCTTTACTTAACAATGAGCATCACCGCCCCGACTCCCCCCCAAAAATATAAAATATGTTTGTTAGGAAATAAGAACAAATTTTAGAAATTAGAAGTATATTATGGAGCAGTGTCCTAAGAATCACATTCCCTCCTTTCCTTATCTCACTGGGCATTCCCTTGGTGTGTTGGCAGACAGCTACAAGGAGCTCCAACTTCAAGTAGCATTACTCCTCTTGGCAACCATGGATTACTCTACTTCTTTACATTCTCGTTCAGAATGTAGGTCTGTCACTGTTAGTTCCAAAACAGCCAAACCCGTGTCTGAATATAACACTGAGACTGAAGAACAAATTGGGCACTCACAGAATCCTGTGAAGAGTCTAGGGAGGGTATCCATGAGTGCTCTATGTGAGGTTGAGGTTTCAGATTCTAACACTGTCATTATAGAGCAGCCTTCCAAAACTTCTCAACCATTTGGAAATGTGACGATGAGTAGTAATTCTAGTAATATTAATGATGATAATTTACACATAGAAATTGAGGATGCTACTTTGGAAGTTGCAAATGTGCAAGTGGAGGAGGGGGATAATTGTGTATCTGAAAATTAATGTGTTGTACTTGAATGAGATAATGAGGAGGATGATGATGATTGTGTTGATCTAAGGCAGCCACCAGTGTTACCACCACCTAATGTCCATGATAAGCGCTTTATCCTGCCAAGGCATAAGATGAAAAAAAAGCACATCTTCTGTTTGAAAATATTTTTATCCTAACCCAGGCAATGTTTGTCTCAGGCAGCTATAGCCTTTGTCAAGTAAAAATAAGTAGAGGTAGGGACCTTGATCATGTAGCACCTCCTCCCTGTTACGTCATTTGCAGCAAGATCATGCAAGTCGTATTTCCTAATGTGACAAATTGTGTATAGTAGCAAGCACCCAAGCATGAAATAGCTGGCAAATGGATAGACAGTTGCAATCCTCACCTGCGTCAAGACCTTCATCATCAACCTCCTTATTAGTATGTAGTCCAGCATTCAGTTTTTCAATTCCAATTTACTTCTGTCATGCAATCCATGATTCCCAAGACACATCCTTGTACACTACAGCTGCTGCTTCTCTGGGTGCTTAGTGCCGGATTAAGACAATGTAGGTCCCTGGGCTAAAGGTACTGTGAGGCCCCTAGTAATTGTAATGGCCCCCATCCCCCCTGCAGCCAATTCACTCCCTCCTCCTCAGCTCCCATGTATCACCTCCGCTCCTCCTTCCCCATCGATATATAGGAAAAACAGCACTTACCTGGCCCTCTCCTCTTCGCTACAGGCTCCGGGCAGCATCTCTTTTCTTCTTCTTGCCAAGCTGCCAGTGCGGTGGTAGGGAAGCTAACAGCATCAGATCTGTTGTTAGCTGTGCCTGTCTAATGAGAATGAGTGGGAGGCAATGGCAGTAACAGTCGAGGGTAGGGCCTCGCCCAACCCAATCACCGGCATTATTAAGTAAAAATCTTTGTTAGGGCCTCCCAGCTGCCCGAGAGCCCTGGGCTATAGCCCAGTAAACCCATTACGTTAATCTGGCTCTTGGGGGTGATACATCTATCTAGAAGGGGATCAAGAAAAGTAAGCATAGTTTAACACAATTGTCTGTGAAGCAAGCGTTTGCAAGAGGAAACAAGTATGACAGCCAGCATCCTGTTGCACAAAGCCATGACAGCTATGTTAGCATTGGATGTGCGTCCAATTTCCGCCATCAATGCATCAGGTTTTGGCCGATTAGTTGAGATCATGTGTTCACCCTATCAAATTCCATCTCAATTCCATTTTTTCTGAACATTAATCCCTCAGCTGTACCAGGAGGTTAAGCAATAAGTCGTTCAGTCCCTAGATAATATCATTGTACCGACAGTCCACTTAACTACAGATATGTGTACAAGAGGTACTTGTCAAACCAAAGACTACATGCATGACTATGACAGCCCAGTGGGTAGGTTTATCGTTATCAGCACCGATAGCTTCACCATCATCCTTCTCATCCTTTCAGCATAGTAGCGCATGCACACAATGCCAGGTCATTCACAGGCAAGCTACTTTTTGTATTGCTAGTTTCACAAAGAAACATACCAGTGTCAATCTCTTGGAAAAACTCAGGAATTTGATAGCAAATGGCCCACCCCACTAAGAATCACTTCAGAATTCCTCATTGCCAGAAAAGGAGCGAACATTGTGTGTGCATTACAACTGGGTGAATTTCGACACATACAATCCTTTGCACACACAATAATCTTGGTGGTGTACAATTTTGTAAAAAATTAGAGGTCAGTGCACGAGATGCTATTCATGACCCATAAAATCTCTGGGCATTTTCACCATTCAGCGACTGAATGTAAAATATTGCAGCGGCTGCACAAAAATGTCATCTGCCATGTCACCAACTGAAGCAAGAGGTAGTAACAAGTTGGAATTCCACACTTTAAATGCTTCAGTGAGTAGAGGAACAGCTGCAAGCTATCAACAGGGCTGCCAAGAAGAATTTGGGGTCCCGGTACAGCAAGTTCATTGGGCCCCCTATAGTCGACTAGTATGTAAAGTTATGTCCCCCTCTGCCCAGCAGCTTTACTCACACTTGTCCCCTCAGATCACATGCTTTACTCACACTTGCCCCCTCTGATAATATGCTTTACTCACACTTGTCTCCTCTGATCACATGCTTTACTCACACGTGTCCCCTCTGATCACATGGTTTACTCATACATCTACCCTCTGCCTACATGCTTTACTCACACATGTACCCACTGCCAACATGCTTTACTCACACATGCCCCCATGCTTTACTTACCCATTCCCCCTGTGCCCAGCAACTTTACTCACACATGCCCCCCTCTGCCCACATGATTTACTCATAAGTACTGAACTGTTAATCTGAGCTCATCATCTTTACTCCTGCCAATGTTGCTTATCCCTTCCAATATCTCTCTCTTGGTTGACAACATCTCTCTGGCTTCTTGCACCCAAGCCCACTGCCTTGGAGTCACCCTTGACTCAGCCCTCAGTTTTGCCCCTAATATCAAGTCCCTTACCAAATCCTGCCACTTCCTCCTCCGTAACATCAGAAAAATCCGTCCCCTCCTCTCTCATGGTTTCAACCAAAATACTTGTCCATTCACTCATCATTTCTCATCTCGGCTATTGCAACCTCCTTCTCACTGGCCTTCCTGTCTCTCACGTTTTTGACCTTCAATCCATATAGAATGCTGCGGCTAGGCTCATCCTCCTCTCCCACCGCACCTCTTCCACTTCTCCTCTGCACAAATCCCTTCATTTGTTCCCTATCCATTTCAGAATTCAGTTTAAGCTCCTTGCTCTCACTTACAAAGCCCTTACCAACACTTCTCCCCCATACATCTCTGACCTTGTCTCGAGGTACATACCTACCTTGCCACTCCGCTCTGCCTCTGACCTCTGCCTCAACTCGTCTCTCTTTACCTCCTCCCATGCTCGCCTACAAAACTTCTGCCATGCTGCGCCTAATCTTTGGAACTCCCTACCCTGTCTCACTCGACTCTCCTCCATCCTCCAGTCCTTCAAACGCTCGCCAATCCTACCACCTCCTAACCGTTCTATCCACCACCTCCTCTTCCTCGCCTGCCATCTCCATATTTTCCCAGTACTCACACTCATTTGTGCTACTTATATGTATTACCCCATTTATTTTTTATTTGCTTCTTTATCCGTCGCTACGGAATCTGTGGCACCTTATAAATAAATAACTGTTAAAATCCTCTATGCAGTCGGTTGAAAACTGTCAGAATTGAGGACTTAAAGATATTGCAGCAGTTTTACTTAAGCACAATCAGCAGCAACACTAGGTAACTTGAAAATTAGGGACAACTCCTCATGTGCATCAACTCTACAGAAAAGGTACTAACGATATAGTGAGGAATAAATGTCTAGGTAGATGTTTACTATGCAGCAATTTGCATATAAATGGGTCTTATGGTTGTCTGGACAATTCCGTATCTATGCAGGGTTGGATTATTGAATACAAATGTTGTTTATGTGTGCATAGAATTGTGATAAATGCATCAGTTAATGTTATAGATGTAAACCCCCTGTCACTGTGTATAGGGTGGGGTGCAAAGGTTATACAGTGCACCTCCTTCTCAAGCCCTAGCTGAGGGGCATGGGTGGAAATGACCAGGTGACAATAATTTGGGTGCCAGATCATCTCTATCACAATCTGAACTCTTTATTTACCACTACTCTTCCTCCAGCACGATAATCATAAAAGTTGCAGCAATAAAGAAATATATAATTTATGCAGCTCCATACTTTCTCCAGCACAGTTCTTAATGAGCAATATGAATACGGTTACAAGTACATCTTCTTACTGCTCCTGCACACATCTTACACTGCTGGTGTTATCACAGTAGATATCAGGTTCTCCTGGTCACAGTAGTTCCACAGCTACTCACAGTTCAGCCTGTTTTTAGTACACATATGCAGTAATCACAGGGCAGCTTATCTCCAACACACACTTGTAGTGCTGACACTTTTTCTGTGTAGCTCACAGCTCTGCAAGCAGGGGTAAAATCTCTTGGGCTATAACACTCTTCACTAGTGTTCTCTCTGCCCCTCTCTGGGTTTCCCACATCTCCACAATTGCCTCTCTTTCCTTCTCTCCAGGGGTCTCTGCTCTTACATCCCTTAGTGTCTGCATGCTGCTACTTGCAGCAATCATCCCTTTTCTCTCCAGGGTTCTCTGCTCTTGGGACTCTCTCCCTATTCAGAGCACACATTCCTTGCCCTGGTGCAGTCACCGCACTCGCACTCCCAGGTAATGCCGGGGAAGCCTGGGAGGCCCCCAGAGCTTCTCACAACTCTCTTCTCTCTGTCCCCTCTGTATCTCCACCCCCTTGTTGTTCCCATAGCAACCAGTCTTAATCACTGCTCTTTCCACAAACACCTAACTCACCACAAAGGGGCATTACACTGATAATAAAAGAAACTGCCCTCATACTAAACGTGATTATATAATGATCATACTGTGTGATATGTTGAAAAGAACCATATATTTATAATATTGATAAATGACTGATTAACTGAAAAGGGTGTGCTCAAGATAGTATCAGTTGAACATGGAATACATGCTCATCAAAACGCCATAATGACCAGATGTGCCAATGTATGAAAAAGAGAGAAATTAGCAACAGTAGCAGGTGCGATAAACATGAGCAAACACAGCAATATATAATAAATAATGCAATCATTTCCAGGACAAATAATACAGTGATATTTGAATAATGTCCAGAGCACCTGTTTTGATTTGTGTTGACAGGTCCTTTGATCACTTGGCATATGTAAAGGGATTCTGGCTTGAAACTAGTCACAATGACCGTTCAATCTATCACAAGTTAGTTATTGCAGCTTTTATAATGCAGTCGTTTAAAACAGTTTCTGGATGATATAAGGTCAAGGATGTAAACTGGGTCGTTTATACTGTATTTATTTGATTTTATTTTTATTGATTGAATTTTTATATACATTTTATTTGCATAAGTTTAAAGAAATCATAATTTTTATAGATTTGTATTTTTGTACATTTTAGGCACCAATAGAGGACAGATATAGTCCCATATCATATTCATGATAACAATGTTTAATATTTAGTCTACATCCTTGACCTAATATCATTTGTTTGGCTAGAGGTACTTTTGGGAAAGACATCTGCAGTTACTTACTTGACAATTAAAACAGTGGAATAATAGAGACATTATATTGGATGGCATCTTTTGAAGATCTCAATAGAACTACAACAGGAAAAGAACAAGATATACTTCATTTGAATATAAGAAAATGCAGAAACTCTTGTAATAGACTGCGTTATACAAGCTAGAATTACTAAAATTGTACCTTGGAATTGTGGTATCACTAATTATCATTGACATTACCATATGACATAATACACATGCGCTGTATGGTCTCAGCCAGAACTATAACTAGCAACATGCTTGAGGAAGGAAATGGCATAAGCCATTAAAGTTAGTGAGTATGCAGAGCTCAGTTGTAGTCAGTTGGCAGTTGATAAGGGGAAGTTGGTAACTGCCAGATGTGGTCACATTTCCGACAGTGGAAGTGTCGGCAGGCTAAATGCTGAAACTTCCATTGTGCAGACAGCTTCAAAATGTCGACAGTGTGATTGTCGACAATCACAATGTCGACAATCACAATGCCAACATTAAAAGACCAATGTTTGTAGGTCCAAATGATATTGAAACTTATCATTTAAGTACTATAAGATATTAAACACATTAAAAGACTGAAAGTGGTATAAATAAACACTGAAAAGGTTGTCTCACTTTCAAGATCCATAATTATAATTAACTGCTAAAAGAATCATTCAGGCCTGCTACGTACATCAAATGCACCAACTAAAGAACATTGCATTGATAGTAGTTTCATTAATTTATATATTGAGTGTATGGAAGAGATGCATGTCTGGGAGTCATCAGTTGATCTTTTCGTAGAATATTTATTAAGTGTGTTATTAACTGGGGTTAATAACTGTAAAGCATTAGAAACAGTATAATTACTGATATAGGGAATGGTACAATTACTTTGGTAAATAGGATTGTTTAAATTATAGAAATGTATTGTCTTTAATTTATTGAGTACTGTAATCATATACAGGGAAGAAAAAAGAACATTTATAACAATAGTAGTATTAGTATTCGCATAGTAAGCCAAAAGTTTATTAAATAAATCAAAAGTTTTTTTAAATAGTTTAACAAATCAAACTGGTATTTGAATTGTCCAAAATTCCCCATTTCTTGTGTCATCATATAACCTGTCTGTGTGTCTGGCGGCGTCTCTGCCTTTATGCTGTGGGTTGTGGTGCCGCAGAGTCCAGTAATATCATCATGATTTATTTATATAGCGCTAACAAATTCCGTAGTGCTTTACAATTGGGGACAAACACAGTAAACTAATAAACAAACTGGGTAAAACAGACAAAGTGGTGAGAAGACCCTGCTCGCAAGCTTACAATCTATGGGACATTGGGAGTATGGGAGAGGACAATATGATGATTGGAGTAAAGACAACAGACAGAGCTTGCAGTGGCACACCTCAAGTAAGCCAAATATCCATCACATTATTACAAAACATCTCGCAACACGCAGGGTTAATAATAATTGTCACTAACAGGGTGTTGCATATTTATGATAGCTTCACTGGTCATCGTGACCAGTTTTAAACTAGAATCACTTTACAAGCGATCAAATGACCAGTCGACACAAAACAAAATAAGTGTTCCGGACATTATTGAAATATCACTGTATTATTTGTCCTGGACATCTTTCAAATATCATTTCATTATATATTACAGTGTTTGCTCAAGTTTATCGTACCTGCTACTGTTGCTAATTTTTCTTTTTCATACATTGAAACATCTAGTTATTATGCTGTTTTGATGAGCATGTATTCCATGTTCATTTGATACTTTCTTGATCACACCTGTTTCAGTTTATCAGTCATTTATCAATATTATAAATATATAGTTCTTTGTAACATATCACACAGTATTATCATGACATAAACACATTTAGTATGAGTGCAGTTTTTTATCTATAGGCTTTTGTCATGGAGGGATACCTTGCGAATACTTGCTGATTTTTGGTTGAGCACTGTGTACCCCAACTATATCAGTTAATGAGGAGCAAGTGTGGCATAGAGTGGAGATTGGGACAGCTGTGAGGGTGTATTAGTGTGAATAGTATCATTAGGGATAAGGAAGGCTTTAAAAAAAACCAAGATGGGTTTTAGAGAAGTCTAAAGTGGGGAGCAGCACGAGAGAAGACTTGTAGACGTGAGTGAGAGGTGGTTACCAGAGACAAGACAAGACGCATGTCAGAGGTAGATCTATGAGGGTCGGAGCGAGAGTATTTTGATATGAGATTTGAGATGCATTAAGGGGAAATGTTGTTGAGGGCTTTGTAGGTAAGGGTGAGTATTTTGAATTGGATTGTGAGGACACAGGGAGCCAGTGTAGGGATTTGCAAAGTGGTGCAGCAGATGTGGAGCGGTGAGAGAGGAAGATCAGTCTTGCAGCAACATTTAGGATGGATGGAAGTGTGGATATATGGGCATTAGGAATGCTAGATAGCAGGAGATTGCAGTAGTCAAGAAGGGAGATGATGAGAGAATGGATAAAAGTTTTGGTAGCATGTTGAGTAAGAAAAGATTCTAATACCTAAAGGTTCTTCCTCTACCTAATCACATAGAGCAAGGCTATCAGCTCATTGAGCCAAATAGTGCTTTAGTAGAGCTCACAGACAGTTATCTGTCTTAAAAAATTCTACTCCATATGTCCCAATACATAGTCATGCAAAAAAGGGCAACGTAAGTCCTACCCTCCCATATTGGTGTGAAGTTGAAGGCACGGTAACTTAAGCTCCTCCTATTTTGAGGTCAACCAATCAGGACAGTCAGGAGGTATGCCACAGGAGCATGCATGGCACTTTAAAAACTCTCTTTTTCTTTCTTTAACTCTCTCTCTCTCTCTCCATTACAAATATACTGTTAATAAATGGTATTGTCTACATCTTCTTAAGATGATTAAGTCTGCTCAGAAACTTAATATAATTAAAGCTTTTTCTGCAATTAAGAGGTGAAAGTTGGCTATATGTATGGTTATAATAAACGCATGTAAGTTCTGGCTCCCTACACCATTTCCAGTTTATTACATAGCTGTTATTACATTTAGTGATACTAATGCTTTAATCTGCCATTTAAGTGTGAAAACTGGCTATGGGCATGACCATAGTAAGCACATGTAAAATTGATCATCATCAAAAATTAGGCTTTATCATGTGCAATATATCCAGTTGAAATCAGGATGCATCTATATTAAAAACTGAAACATTGTGTCCATGTAAAATAGAAAACCAAAGCACATTTTGCCTTTAATTCGTCCTAAATCGTAATTCTCTCTCTCTCTTATATATATTTGGCCAATGACATTTTGACACCTCTACTGTGTCTTACTCAGATACACCTTGTCTTAGTAGAATGGTGGAGGATTACTCTAATGATAAAGTAGAACATAGCATCTCAGACAGTCCCTTTGAATTTTGGGAGGGTAAAAAAAGGCCATCTGGAGCTCATTGTACAAACTAGCTAAGGTGTACTTAAGCTGTCCACCCTCCAGTTTGTGTTCAGTAAGAGTGTTTAGTGCAGATGGGAATGTTGTGAGTGATCATTAGAGGGGACTACTTCTCAAAAATGTTGAAAAACTAGTGTCCATCAAAATGAACTACAAATTGTACAAGGAATACTGTTTTATAACGAACAGAATATATAGATTCCAGTGGGGAATAATTAATATTGATGATAATGATCATGGCATTAGTAATGAGGATGATGATGAGGGTGATGATAACACTGTCAACATAGAGGAAGATGACCACTGCTAGCCAAATGCCTATTAGAATTGTGTTAAAATCCCTATCTATTCTTTCCAGTTCATCAATCAACAACCAAAGTGTTCTCTTTTTGTGGGGGACCAAACAAATCAAGCACTTCAGCCACAAAAGTGACAGTTTAACAAGCCAAGCACTTCAGCGACAGGGACTATGTGCATGTTCTTTTTAATATATGTGTGGGGGAATCGGCCCAAGGACAATTCCATCTTGAACTATTTGACACTTTGGCATTGGTCAATTATCTTGTGTATCTGTAAAATGCTATGTGTTTGACAGCTAAACATTCAATAGTATTTTTAGGTCGCCAATTCACATTGTGAACATTATGATTTAGGTGGACAATTCAAATGTCGACTGTATTATAGGGATATAGACAGGGTTACAGATAGGGACAGGGTTAGGATTAATGACAGGGTTAGGGATAATGCTGTCTACATTTGAATTGTCGACCTAATAAATACTATCTACATTTAAGTTGTCGTCCTAATAATACTGTTGATGTGTTATGATTTTGATCCTAATTTGTATCTGGACTGCAGTACCTCTATGCTACCAGAGGTGCTGCTATTTTGCCATTGGACATATCTATCTTGTCTGTAGGAGTTAACCTCCTTCCCTTATCACTTGCATCTATTCCACTGCCTTATATACCCACCCTAAACATTGATCCTTGAAATTAAACAGTTGTTTGCTGCTTATGGTTCCTGTCAGTACTCCTGTGCTATTGTGCCTGTTTTTCTTCTGATTATCTGACTTCTGCTTGTCCATCGTTTTGCACCTTTGTCCCTTCAACCCAAGACCCTGGCCTTGTTTGACCTTGCTTCAGCTTACTCCCTAGTTTCTTTGTGGATCCAACAGCTTCTGACCATTGGCTTGCCTGGCCCTCCTTTGCCTGATTTTCCTCTGGATTATCTGGTACCTCCTGTCACCTGTTAAACCTCTGCACTTCCCTATTTCTGCCTGACATCCACTGCCTCATGCCTTCTGACTAACCTGGTATTTAGTCTCCTTGTGCCTGTACCTTATCTGTATATCTGGACACCAGTCTCTGCTAAATCTGGTAACCTGCACATGCACTTCCCTATGTGTGTAACAAATGTGTCTCCTGCTTCATCAACTAAACTGGTAACTTGAATCTACACTTCACTCCAGTAATTCCTGCTCCAGTGGCTATCCTGGTAATCCAATCTCCTTGTACATGCACTCCCTGTGTTATACACAGATAACAGCTTTCCCAAGTGTTTAGTTCCTGTTTAATTCAGTGTATCTTTGTACCGTGACCTGATTATGCCAAATACATTCTGTTTGCTTACTACTTGCTACCTTTAGGTGCTCTCTTCATCAAACAAGTGCCAGACTATTCTACATTTACTCCTGCCTGTCTGAATCTGACTTCTGCAATACATCTTACCAGCATTACTTGTTGTGCCTATTGTCTTATGAAACCTATGTTAACATTGACTGCATTTTGATATTACCTGACCTGTGTTCAAAATAAAGACAATCTGTTTGCAGTAAATACCAATACTTTCCATTGTATTCATATTGGGAGCCTTAAAAGTGGGTCATTATATTGTCAACATTACCACCCTGTCTGCTAGGGTGCCCACCAATCATATTATGTCAATCCTGTAACTGTCGAACACATGTATGCATCACACCCGGTTGGGTGACCCCAAGGATAATGCCATTTTGTACCATTTAACATTGCACCTTATTCTCTCATCATCTGTTAAATAATAATTTGGACTTTGATCTTATTTTCTCCTCTACTCATGAAAGTTTGTTCATTTTCCATGCAACATTCCTTCTGTTTAATCCGCCTGCTGTACTACTTACTCATTCACTCCCTGCCCAAGCTACAGCTATTTCAGTCCTCTATCTCATTGAATTTCAATTCTACTCAAGGTTTTGTCTGCCATCATAAGTATGATGAAATGAAACTGAGTTTGAACCACCATCCTCTACACAGCTAACACAAGATAACAACCCTCTGACCAACATTGCTGTGTGACTGATCACACAGCCCACTTAATACTTTTTACCTTTGCATTCTAGCTGGATGTGCAATATGATGTAGAACGTGCCCTTGTTTTTCAATCTCCCATTGTCCCATAGATTGTAAGCTTGTGAGCAGGGTTCTCTTACTTCTCTGTACGTTTTAACCAGTATTGCTTTATTACTGTTTGTTCCAAATTGTAAAGCTCTACGGAATTTGCTATATAAATGAAGGTTGATGATGATAATGTCTACTGATGCCGACGCTGTCTAATGAGCTCTGATATTGCTGATACGGTCCCTCCCCAATGTATTTGCTGTTGACTCTTACCAATGTGTCATGTTACCTACTTGGTGTATCTTCTTTTTTCAAATGTATTTGATGTAGACATCTTAGATGAGGATAATGACGAGGGTGATGATAACGATAATTGTCACCATTATGGAAGATTACAACTGTTTTTATATGCTGTGTCTAGTCTTGTGAATCAGTGCTAAATGAGATTTCAATTTGCATAGCAAGATTATTGAAATGAAATAAATGAGTTTTTGCACCAGTTCAGACTTGGCAGAGAATGAGACTTATTTGATATGTTTATAGGACTCATTTTGCACCCTCCAATTGCACTTCAGCTGAGATATTTGGTGAAAAGTGATGTCTCTGCCATGTATTTGTGCACTGCTCTGTTACTAGTTTTAGCCAACCATATCCCTGCAGATTTTGGCCAAAATTGGTGAAAATTTGGACAGTTGTGAAGGGATCATTAGAAAATAGACTAGAAATAAATGTCAATGCTATAATTAGTAATATTGGAGCAAAAACAGCTGGAAATCACATAATTTTACCTATTTTTCACAATTTTTAACTAAATCCAGATTCAAAACAAAAACCTTTTCATGATTTTGGGGCAAAACCCATAACCAAACTAAAACCACATCCAAAACCAAAACATGGGGAATCAACCCACATTAATTATTTTATTAACTTGTGGTTATGCCATAGACAAGACAAAAATAAGAAAAAGGTTTGTCCCTTCTGTTTTTCTTCAGCAGACAACCTAAAGACTCCTATTTGCATCGACTCCTGGTGACTGGAAACAACAGAAGGAGGTGTAGTGGGTCAAACATATTGAATTTACGCTCCTGTCTTTACTTTATACATCGGTCAATCTTTATCAACAACTGCTTAAAATTCTTAAGGTTTTCTGGACCTGGGTACTGGATTAAGAAATCTGTAAACTATTCTGACAGTCTGTAACCCAACACCAAAAATCAGAACAATGCTCTGTTCAGTGGTTCAGGCGAAGAGACCTTAAGTTGCTCTCAGCTGAGGAGACCTAATGCTTCAAATTATGTGAGTACTGAATTATGAGATTTGATTCTAAAGGGCAAAGTCTGAGTATCTCTTTGCAAAGAAGATAACTATGCAGACATTCTTATTCTGCTCTGCCCTCAAAGAGAGAGGTCTCAGTTATGAAAACTAACTTACAAGTTTTATGAAAATCTTGAAATGATTTACGGTCACCAGAAAACTGGTCAAGCAAATTCACCTTAGGTTTATTTACACTAACAGCAGTAACCTGTGACATGCTTGATCCTCTTCTTGAGCTGTGATTCTAGATGACAGATCCTAAACCATCGAAGTAAGAACCTTGCTGTACTATAAGGGTACTTTGCAGCCTAGTTGCTGAAGTGCAATCATGTGGGCATACCTTTTATACTACCTGTCCAGCCATTTAGAAGCATCCATAGTAACTGAATGGCCACAAGGGACAGCTACATGAGCAGTGACACGTGTCTGCTCCCACTGCCATTAAAGCTGTAAGTCATACCCTTGACTCTATCAAAGCACTTAGATGTAGTGTAGGTGTAATATCAATTAGTATAAGCTTCTGAAGTCTTAAATTTATGTGCAATTTTTTAATCATATGACTATTAAAATAAAAATAAAAAATACTACTCTATGAGGTGATATTTATGATATTCCTAGGTCTGATACTGGAAACATCAACCACCACCGATACTCCAGTGAATATCAGTTAGCAGAATATTAAGAACAATAAAAAAGGGCACTCTAGCAGTAATGCCCGTCAGTAAGGAATTACATTGACATTTGCACCTCCGATCACTAGAGGTCTCTGTATTTGCAAACTTGCCATTAGATTTGCCCTTATCCAAGATGGCCAGTTTGAAATAAAAGAGAAACCATCTTGGATCCTGTTTCCTGTAATGGGCCTATAAATGGCACTTCCTGGTTCAGACATATGCTTGAGTATTCTGCTTGCTCAGCTCCTGCTACCTGCTACTCTACCTTGCATCTGTGACTACCCTCTTGTGAACCGACCTGGCAAACGTCTGACTACCCGCTTGTGTACCAACCTGGCAAACTTCTGACTACCCGCTTGTGTACCGACCCGTGAAACGTATGACTACTCTCTGGATATCTACTCGGCTATTGGGCTTCAGATAATACCACCAGTATCGTTACACCATCACAGGTAGATAAACCAAAGAAACAAATAATTTGGCAAAAAAAAGTATTGACTATTACAATGTTTCGAGTTTCTTAGGACCCTTTGTCAATGATTATAACATACATCACAGTGTCTTCATATATATCCTTCCACCATGCATTAGTCTAGTACCAAAGGTCAAAAAGGGTCAACTAGTTACCATAGTGACACTTAAGACAGTACTGCATATTACAGTCTTAATACATGATTAAAGATGTATTTATAATAAATATTAGAATCAAATAAATAACAGAGACCAAACTTGGAAAAGCAGGTGCCTTGCACGAAGCTCAAAACCTTAATGCAATAAAAAAAATATCTAGTTTATCATCTTCATAATTTATTTATATAACGGTAGATTCCATAGAGCTTTACAATTGGGAGCAAATACAGTAATGAAACAATACTGGGTAATACAGACATACAAAAGTAGGAGGGCCCTGTTCACAAGCTTACAATCTGTGCAGGAATGGGAGTTTGATACTTCAGGTTAAGTGCTTCATAGTGCATATTGGTCCAGCCAGAATACAAAGGTTAAAAGTGCTAAGTGGACTATATAATCCAGTCCCATCCAGTCTAGGGTAACCTTGTGTCAGGAGACGCAGCGCTATTTGCGACAGTGGGTTTTCAGAGAACACTTGAAGGTTTGAAGACGAGAGGAAATTCTTAATGTGGGAGGGAGGGAATTCCACAATGTGAGTGCAGACCAGTAACCGGGAATGGGAGCATGTAGTGAGAGTAGATGAGAGACGCAGATCTTGTGCTGAACGGAGGTGTTGTAATGTCCGTAATTATTGTTGCCAATAAAGATTGTCCAATGTGATCAATGTGGTTCCAATGCACAAAGAGATTTAATGGCAAAATATAACCGATACATATGCTTGCGCACTGGATCCTGTAACAGCTCATCAATCTTGTAGTCTGTTATGTGAGAGAGAGACTGATTCTGTCCAGTGGCTTTTTATACAGTTTGAGTGGGAAAAACATTGATGATGTCACAATGTACACAAAGATAACTCTAAGATTATCCTTCATTGGTCCAATACAATGCAGGTCATGGGTCAGTTCAAACGATGCTTCTCCAAAGGTGGGGGCAACTCACTCCAATAGCTGTTTACGTGTCTTGCCTCAGGAAACCGCCAAAAATCTGGTTTAAACTAACCCATTAACAGAGTATTTTGAGTATTAATCTTATACTAATCATAACTTGTGATTGCAATATGTGATCGCTTATCCGATGATACCATATTCCTGCTGTTGAAATGTTGATTACTGTAAGACCAAACACAATACATTTCTTAGGACCTGAACCATAAATATAAATAATGAAGGTTTACCTTTGTGTAACAAATCTCTAATTTCTTTTATATGAATAATTAAAGAATGTGAATTGGAAATTTTATTAAACATAAACTATTTACAAATGTGAGTGTGAACGTAAGTGTATTTACTGTGTTTTCCTATATGATTGCGTGTTTAATTTTTCTATGCCGATGCGTTCAAATCACACAGGAAACTATTATAACCAATATTTAGTCGTTTAAATCAACGTCATACAATTATTTTAATTCAACAGGCCACCCTTTGACAATGCACAAAACTATCACCTAATTATATTTTCTCTTAGGATTGCAATGCAATTTTTCATTTTTCGTGGTACTTGTACTTCTCACTACCATCACACTGTCATTTTCTGTGGTCACCTCAATCGAATTTTTACCACACTTCAACACAATAGGAACATATCTGAAACATAAGCCAATAACTATAAAGACACCAACTATAAGGAGCTTACCTGGGTGAGGTACGGAATAATGGTCATGACTGCACCGACAAGACTTACCACGACATCTTCAGTCCGGACGGCTGCTTCCCATCAAAGATCCATCATGACTCTTTTGTGAAGCGACTTGAAGCAATCCTGAAGAAAGAAGACTACGGCGGGACTTGATGACGTCACTTACATAGACGAGGCTGTTAACGCTGCTCTTAAGGGGGTACTGTAACTATGCGGCCATGTACAATGTACAACCCTTTGCAAAGTACATTGTAGATGACAGCATAGTTACATTACCATCTTAAGAGCAGCATCAATAGCCCCTTACATTGTCTCTGAGCTCCAAGGTTAGCAGATCTTTTCTTTTCCCCCGAATTGAATAATGGCTGATCTGATTGTTCTAACAAATTATCCTCTATCTGCACATCATCAGTATCATTACCAGAACAAATGTCCATCATCTGATCACCATTGAAAAAATAGAATGTTTCGGAAAAAATAAGAATGAGAAAAACGCTGGAAAAGGAAGAGCAAAAAAAACGCCGCTCCATGATGGGATAATAGTCTTTGCGAAGTCCTTGGCTCAGGTGTTATTAACTGTGATATTAGTTTTCCCAGAACAGATTCACAAGTGACAGGGTTGTATTGTCAGCCTCGGCTTTACATTGAACCTTCTCTGGTTTATTGACTTTTCTGCAGTGGGTGAAATGGATCCAAGTGTCTCTTCCTACTACTTTCAGAGATGTGGTGCTGGTCATTAACACTTGGAAGGGCCTTCCCACTTGTTTGTTAAACAACTTGAGCGTAGGAAATTACAGCTCATAACAACATATTCTTCCAGTCCAACATCATGACAGCTAGAGTCTAGAATATCAGGAGACAGTGTTTTAAACTTCCTTTGTTACTGTCTCAACTATTTGTTTCTCTTTGAAGGATTTTGAACAATCATTACATTTTAGCTCATCGTGAGAATCTACCATCAAGTAGTGAGTGTCATGGGCACTAGGAGTCTTTGCCCAGGATATCACCAGATGTAGTCTTACCAGAGTAGTGTATACACACAGTGGTCTTCTGGTAGCAGGGTGACTAGCGGAACAGGAGAATCAGCAGATGGTGAGCGGATGCTAGAGGAAAGTCTATGACTAGCAGCAACAGGTTATGAGTTAAACAATATGAACACGAGGATCTTGATGGACGTGAAGACGTGAGGAAAGTCAGTGGTCTGCGTACAGCAAGTTGTACCACTGCTTGTAATGATGGGACAGGTTCCAGGTGCAAGTAGGTAACGGGGAAGTCAGTGGTCTGCGTATAGCAAGTTGTACCACTGCTTATAGTGAGGAAACTTGTAACTGGTGCCAATAGGAAACAGGGAGTCAGTGGTCTGCGTTCAGCAAGTTGTACCACTGCATATATAGGTGAGGATAGGCACTAGGGTAGATGAATGGAGCATCAAAGGTAACACGGAGAGCACAAGGAACTTGATTCCAATGGTATATATAATACAATAGCAAATGACTAGCGCTGCTTGGAGATACAAAGTCACTACTGAGATCCAGGACATATGAGACAAAGTCAATAGCATCTATAACTTCGTGAGATAGAGGACTCCGTAGATGAGCATAACACAGTCCAAGCGGATATGCAATAAACTGGTAAAGTCAATAAAAGATAAGCATACCGCGGTTCAGTTGAGCAGGCTGTCACGAGAGAAACACAGGGATAGCTGAGTGGCTGAACGCCGACACGAGTAGAGACCACAGGAGAGTGGTAGCGGTAATCCGTGTCTGTGAAGCACACAGACAGAGAACATCACACAAGAGGAGCAATGATGATTCTTGCGGAGGTCAGCAGGAATAGTAGACACGATGAAACACAGGAGAGTTGAAGCGATCTGGCAACCGGCAATGCAGTAGTCAGGAATCAGCTAGGACTGAAGACACGATGAAACACAGGAGAGTTGAAGCGGTCTGGAAACCGGCAGTGCAGTAGCGAGGAATCAGCTGGGACTGAAGACATGATGAAACACAGGAGAGTTGAAGCGGTCTGGAAACCGGCAGTGCAGTAGCAAGGAATCAGCTGGAACTGAAGACACGATGAAACACAGGAGAGTTGAAGCGGTCTGGAAACCGGTAATGCAGTAGCGAGGAATCAGCTGGAACTGAAGACACGATGAAACACAGGAGAGTTGAAGCGGTCTGGAAACCGGCAATGCAGTAGCGAGGAATCAGCAGGAGCTGAAGACACGAGGAAACACAGGAACACCTTCAGAGACTCACAGGGAATGAGACTCCAAGATCAGGCAACGAGGTATTGACCACAGGTGCTTTAAATAGGGAGTGTTGCCTGATCAGCCAATTAACTAAAAGCAACAGGTCTGAAGAGTTCATAGAGGCTGCGCATGCGCAGACCATCAGGATGGCGGGCGGCCACGGTTCCTAACAACGGGAGAAGAGGCATTCACAGTCCGATGAGTGACAGTACCCCCCCTTTTAAAGGTGGGCACAGAACACTAGGAACCGGGTTTGCCCGGAAATTTGGAATAGAACTTTTTTAGAAGAGCTGGGGCGTTGAGATCCTCAGCCTTAATCCATGAACGCTCTTCAGGGCCAAAGCCCTTCCAATGAACGAGGAAACGAAGAACACCTCGCAAAATTTTTGCATCCAATATATGTGTGATTTCAAAGTCCTCCTCTTGAAGAGCTTGAACTGGCCGAGGTGCTGAAGGAGGAGCAGAGAAACGGTTGATAATGAGAGGTTTGAGCAATGACACATGGAAGGCATTGGAAATACGAAGGTTCTTAGGAAGTAAAAGTTTGAAACAAACTGGGTTTATCACTTGAATGATCCTATATGGACCAATAAAACGAGGAGCGAACTTCATAGATGGGACCTTCAAACGAATATTTTTGGTTGATAACCATACACGATCTCCAATTTTAAGTGGTGGAATAGCCCGTCTCTTTTTATCTGCAAAGGACTTATATCTGGCAGATGTCTTCTTTAAACAGGTTTTGACCTGAGACCAAATATTTTTGAAGGTCTGACAAACAGCAGGAACTTGGGTGGGTGGGAGGGCAGGAAATATCGGAAAAGACGGATGGTGACCGTAAACCACAAAAAACAGAGTTTTAGAAGATGACTCATGATACATGTTGTTATGGGCGAATTCAGCCCATGGAAGCAAATCGACCCAGTTATCTTGGTTGGCTGAAGAGAACATCCTTATGAAAGACTCAAGATCTTGATTGACCCTCTCGGTCTGTCCGTTTGATTGAGGATGGCAGGAGGATGAGAGTGATAATCGGATACCCAAGATCTTACAAAGGGCTCGCCAGAATCTGGAAACGAACTGCACCCCTCTATCTGAAACGATCTCTGAAGGACATCCATGAATACGGAAAATCTCTTTAATGAAATGATCAGCCAGGGTAGATGAAGAAGGTAAACCGGTCAAAGGAACAAAATGTGCCATCTTCGAAAATCTATCTACCACTACCCAAATTGTATTACACTTTTTACTAGGAGGAAGATCAGTAACAAAGTCCATACTAATATGGGTCCAAGGCTTGAAAGGAATGGGTAGTGGTTGAAGTAGACCCGCCGGTGTTCTGCGGGAGGTCTTGAACTGGGAACACAATTCGCAGGCAGCCACAAAATCTTTGACATCTTTCCTCATGGAAGGCCACCAGTAACTACGAGAAAGAATTTCGAAAGTCTTGCGTTCACCAGCATGTCCAGAAAAACGTGAAGAATGAAACCACGACAGGATTCTTTTCCTAAGGGATGGAGGCACGAGAGTTCTCCCAAACGGTAGCACCTTAGTGGATGAAGCGGCCAGAGAAACACATTTGGGATCTAATATTGAGTGGTTAGGACCATCTTCAACGTCTGAGGACGTCACGCATGCCCGAGATAGGGCGTCTGCTTTTTTTATTTTTAGCAGCTGGTTTGAAGGTTATAATAAGTTCAAAATGAGAAAAGAAAAGAGACCATCTTGCTTGACGAGGATTCAAACATTGAGCAGACTGTAAATATGACAAATTTTTATGATCTGTAAAAATTGTCACAGGATGGCGAGCTCCCTCCAGCAAATATCTCCACTCCTCTAATGCTGCTTTTATAGCCAGCAACTCCTTGTCCCCAATGGTATAATTTTTCTCTGCAGGTAGAAGACCCCGAGAATAAAAGGAACAAGGATGGAATTTTTGTTGCTCCGATCTTTGGGATAGAATGGCTCCTAAGCCAACATTAGAGGCGTCTACCTCTAGGAAGAAGGGAAGCGTCACATCAGGCTGTCGAAGAACAGGAGCGGAGGAGAAGGACTCTTTGAGAAACTGGAAAGCTTGAAGGGCCTTGGAGGACCATTGTTTCGTATTAGCCCCTTTACGGGTTAGGGCCACAATAGGAGATACAATCGAGGAAAAATCTTGGATGAAGCGTCTGTAATAATTAGCAAAACCTAAAAAACGCTGAATTGCACGAAGAGTAGTTGGCTGAGGCCAATGTAATACAGCATTCACCTTGTCTGGATCCATCTAAAGACCGACTCCGGAGACAATATATCCCAGAAATGGAATCTGGGGCAACTCAAATGAACATTTTTCTAACTTGCAGAATACCGAATTTTTTCGGAGTCTGGAAAGGACTTCTGCCACGTGTTGATGATGAGAAGGCAGGTCCTGGGAAAAGATTAATATGTCGTCCAGATAGATGACGACACAAACATATAACAAGTCCCGGAAGATCTCATTAACGAAACCCTGGAAATCAGCGGGGGCGTTACACAACCCGAAGGGCATAACTAAATACTCATAGTGCCCATCAGTGGTGTTGAAAGCTGTCTTCCATTCATCACCGGACCTGATTCGAATTAAATTATAAGCACCACGGAGATCCAACTTGGTAAAGATCCGGGCTCCCTTGATGCGATCAAAAAGCTCAGTAATTAATGGAATGGGATACCGATTTTTGATGGTAATGGCGTTGAGTCCACGATAATCTATACAAGGACGTAATGACCCATCCTTCTTTTTCACGAAGAAGAATCCTGCTCCAGCGGGAGAGGAAGAAGGTCGAGTAAATCCTCGTTGGAGATTCTCTTTGATATACTCAGATGTAGCTTGAGTCTCCGGTAAAGAAAGTGGATACACACGACCCCTAGGAGGAGTCTTGCCAGGTTGAAGATCAATCGGACAGTCCCAAGAACGGTGAGGAGGAATACGTTCAGACTGAAGCTTATCAAATACATCGGCGAAGGAAGCATACTGAGGAGGAAGACCTGGTGGACACGGTGAAATAGAGGATTGCTGTATCTTGAGTGGAACAACTTGGGTAAGGCAACGATGATGACATTCAGGGCCCCAAGACGTAACTTGAGGAGTGTTCCAGTCAATCTGAGGAGAATGCAGTTGAAGCCATGGAAGCCCTAGAACAATAGGACTGGTAGTAACAGGAAGAATTAGAAATGAAATTTTTTCTTGGTGTAAGGCTCCAATTTGAAGAGTTACTGGAGACGTACTCTGAGTAATGAGACCATTAATAATACGTGATCCATCGATTGCAGTAACGGTAATAGGTACCTTTAAAGAAACCACTGGTAGGGACCATTGATTCACGAGGGATTTAGAAATAAAGTTTCCTGCAGCTCCAGAATTAATAAGTACTTGGGACACAAAGGATTTGGTAGCTAAGGAAATGGTAACATCAAAAGCACAAACTTTTAATTTCGTGGAACTTGGAGAGGACTCCAAAGACCCTAACTTCACCTCTCCAGAACTAGTTAGGGTCTGGCATTTCCCGACTTTTTAGGACATGAGTTGAGCATGCGAGTAGAATCAGCACAATAGATACAGAGTCTATTTTTTACTCTTTGGTCTATTTCTTCTGAAGTTAATTTGGAGCGACCTATCTCCATAGGTATTACTGGAGATGGAGCTTGACGAACTTGAGGTCCTGAGCGAAGAGGTGCCTTATGGGAAGTTGTTTTTTCTGAATCTCTCTCACGAAATCTCATGTCCACACGATGGCAAAGAGAAATCAAATCCTCCAAGGAAGAGGGTAATTCTTGTGAGGTCAGTGCATCTTTAATTTTATCAGAAAGCCCCTGCCAGAAGGCGGCAATCAAAGCCTCAGTGTTCCACTGAAGTTCAGAGGCTAGTATCCGAAATTGGATGACGTACTGAGCTACAGTGCGAGATCCTTGGCGTAGACGGAGGATGCTAGATGCAGCAGATATAACACGACCAGGTTCATCAAATACACTTCGAAATGTGGAAATAAATTTGGCACTATCTTGTAGCAATAGATCATTTCTTTCCCATAGAGGGGAAGCCCATGCAAGAGCTTGTCTGGAAAACAAGGAGATGAGATAGGCCACTCTGGAACGATGAGTAGGGAAATTGTGAGGTTGAAGCTCAAAATGGACAGAGCATTGATTCAAAAAACCCCTACATGTTTTGGGGTCTCCATTATATTTTGAAGGAGTAGGCAGGTGTATCGTGGAAGCAGTAGACACTTGGGATGGCACTGGGGAAACAGGTGATGACACAGGAGTATCAACAGTGGCTGCGGTATTTTGCACAGAAGTTCCTTGGGAGACTAAAGTCTGATAACATTGCAGCAACTGTTGTTGGCGAACATCCTGTTGTTCAATACGGGTAACCAGATACTGCAGCATCTCTTTAGCTGAGGGTTCCGATCCTGGGTCTGTCATGGCCTGATCTTACTGTCACGGGCACTAGGAGTCTTTGCCCAGGATATCACCAGATGTAGTCTTACCAGAGTAGTGTATGCACACAGTGGTCTTCTGGTAGCAGGGTGACTAGCGGAACAGGAGAATCAGCAGATGGTGAGAGGATGCTAGAGGAAAGTCTATGACTAGCAGCAACAGGTTATGAGTTAAACAATATGAACACGAGGATCTTGATGGACGTGAAGACGTGAGGAAAGTCAGTGGTCTGCGTACAGCAAGTTGTACCACTGCAATAGTGAGAGGAATGTCCAGGGATAGATAGGAGGTAGTGAAGTCAGTGGTCTGCGTACAGCAAGTTGTACCACTGCTTGTAATGATGGGACAGGTTCCAGGTGCAAGTAGGTAACGGGGAAGTCAGTGGTCTGCGTATAGCAAGTTGTACCACTGCTTATAGTGAGGAAACTTGTAACTGGTGCCAATAGGAAACAGGGAGTCAGTGGTCTGCATTCAGCAAGTTGTACCACTGCATATATAGGTGAGGATAGGCACTAGGGTAGATGAATGGAGCATCAAAGGTAACACGGAGAGCACAAGGAACTTGATTCCAATGGTATATATATAATACAATAGCAAATGACTAGCGCTGCTTGGAGATACAAAGTCACTACTGAGATCCAGGACATATGAGACAAAGTCAATAGCATCTATAACTTCGTGAGATAGAGGACTCAGTAGATGAGCATAACACAGTCCAAGCGGATATGCAATAAACTGGTAAAGTCAATAAAAGATAAGCATAC
This sequence comes from Mixophyes fleayi, assembly GCF_038048845.1. NCBI lineage: Eukaryota > Metazoa > Chordata > Amphibia > Anura > Limnodynastidae > Mixophyes > Mixophyes fleayi. The sequence goes on from NC_134407.1 coordinate 77,408,425, forward strand.
CGCGGTTCAGTTGAGCAGGCTGTCACGAGAGAAACACAGGGATAGCTGAGCGGCTGAACGCCGACACGAGTAGAGACCACAGGAGAGTGGTAGCGGTAATCCGTGTCTGTGAAGCACACAGACAGAGAACATCACACGAGAGGAGCAATGATGATTCTTGCGGAGGTCAGCAGGAATAGTAGACACGATGAAACACAGGAGAGTTGAAGCGGTCTGGAAACCGGTAGTGCAGTAGCGAGGAATCAGCTGGGACTGAAGACATGATGAAACACAGGAGAGTTGAAGCGGTCTGGAAACCGGTAATGCAGTAGTGAGGAATCAGTTGGGACTGAAGACACGATGAAACACAGGAGAGTTGAAGCGGTCTGGAAACCGGTAATGCAGTAGCGAGGAATCAGCTGGAACTGAAGACACGATGAAACACAGGAGAGTTGAAGCGGTCTGGAAACCGGCAATGCAGTAGCGAGGAATCAGCTGGAGCTGAAGACACGAGGAAACACAGGAACACCTTCAGAGACTCACAGGGAATGAGACTCCAAGATCAGGCAACGAGGTATTGACCACAGGTGCTTTAAATAGGGAGTGTTGCCTGATCAGCCAATTAACTAAAAGCAACAGGTCTGAAGAGTTCATAGAGGCTGCGCATGCGCAGACCATCAGGATGGCGGGCGGCCACGGTTCCTAACAACGGGAGAAGAGGCATTCACAGTCCGGTGAGTGACAGTGAGGTTGTCGGTCAAAATGTTTTCAAAACTTGACAGGTAAAGAGGTGGTCTAGGAGTGGTTCTGATGCTGTGGAGGACTAGTGGCAAAGCCTCCAGCCACACCAATCAAGTTTCAGCCATCACCTTACTCAATTTATTCTAGATGTTACCATTTACCCTCTACTTTCCAACTGGCTTATGGTCAGTAAGGAGTATGAAGTTTGCTATCAATTCCTTTAAGTGTACACATGATCTGAAAGATATCATCAGTAAAATGAGTACCCCTATCCCTTTCTAGAACTCTAGGGATCTGCATACAAATTCCTGGACAATATTTTTAGGTGAAAACAGCAGTATTACTAGCAGCTGGAAATGCCTCTACCCAGTGAGAAAATAAATAAGTACATACCAATACATACTTGAGATTCCTGCAAGGTGGTAATTTGATGAAGTTGATTTGTATTACCTGGAAAGGTTCATCTCTAGAATGGATATGGGATGACTCTGTTGATATTGCCTTTCCAACATATTTCCTCAAACAAGTAAGCCTGTTGCACACCAGAATGCACTTACTAGTTTGCACATATTGGGCCTGAGTCTGTCACGGGCACTAGGAGTTGCTTACCCGAGTTTCACCAGATGGAACTCTGCTAGAGAGGCGGGGTTATGGCACGCACCTCAAAGCAGGCAGGTTAATAATTGGAGCAACACAACAGCAGGAGAGTAGAGATAGTCTGAGGAAGTCAGCGACTTGCAGCTATGGTTAGAGGAAAGTCAGCGACTTGGAGCAGTAAACTGGAGGCTGAAGATAATGTAGACACGAGGAGTGGACGTGGATAGGTGATGGTAGGTAGAGGAGGAGTCAGTGGTCTGCGTACAGCAAGTTGTACCACTGTAGTGATGGGAAGAATAGTACTGGTGCAGGTAGGTAGCAGGGTAGTCGGTGGTCTGCGTTCAGCAAGTTGTACCACCGCTATGGTGAGGAGTCTGGTCCAGGTGTAGGTAGGTAATAGGAGAGTCAGTGGTCTGCGTATAACAAGTTGTACCACCGCTGTGATAGGAGGACTTGTCCAGGTGCGGGTAGGTTGCAGGGAAGTCAGTGATCTGCGTGCAGCAAGTTGTACCACTGCTGTGAGAAGGAATGAGGACTTGTCCAGGTGCAGGAGAGTGAAGTTGAAAGGCAAACTGTGGCTGTATGGAAACAGCGCGAGTAGAGCAATGTCTTGTGAGGCAAAGATGGAAGGCACAATGAATAGTCTGTATGGAGTAGATGCCTTGCAGAGAGGAGAAGCTGGTCACAGCAGATATGCACAATAACGCTAAGTAGTAGCGTGAGAAGATATCGTAGCTTGAGTGAAAGCTTGTCCTAAATGAAGCAATGCAGTAACACAGTCTATATGGGTACTTGTACCCTGTGCAGCAAACAACAATGGATACAACTGGTATGCGAGCAATAGGCAATAGTCAATAGTCAGTAGAGCATACCCAGTTGTGTAGATCCGGAATCAGCTGAGAAGTGAAGCGTTGTAGCGGTATGGGAACCGCCGCTGAGTTGAGCAGGGAGCAGCGTGGAAGCTGAAGCACGGGTAGAGCTGGAAGCAGTTTGGAAACTGTACACACGAGTAGAGCTGGAAGCAGTTTGGAAACTGCACCCAGGAGTAGAGCTGGAAGCAGTTTGGAAACTGCACACAGGAGTAGAGCTGGAAGCAGTTTGGAAACTGCACACAGGAGTAGAGCTGGAAGCAGTTTGGAAACTGCACACAAGAGTAGAGCTGGAAGCAGTTTGGAAACTGCACACAGGAGTAGAGCTGGAAGCAGTTTGGAAACTGCACACAAGAGTAGAGCTGGAAGCAGTTTGGAAACTGCACACAGGAGTAGAGCTGGAAGCAGTTTGGACACTGCACACAGGAGTAGAGCTGGAAGCAGTTTGGAAACTGCACACAGGAGTAGAGCTGGAAGCAGTTTGGAAACTGCACACACCTATAGAAGTTCACTGGGAGTGAGACTTCAAGATCAGGCAACTACCTAAGGCTGCAGGTGCCTTAAGTAGGGAGGGGTGATTGAACCATCAATCACATTAGTGGTCAGGTGTAGTTGTTAAAGGGACCTGCGCATGCCCAGTGCGACAGGATGGCGGACGGCCGCGGTTCCACACAGGTGTGAGCGGGAAAGATGGAGAACCACGTACCAGAGTGGAGGCACTCACACTCCGGTGAGTGACAGAGTCATTAAGGCAAAAAGGGAGTAAATGTTCTCTGGGACAAACCATGTTAAAATGCAAGGGGTGCAAATTAGTTTATTATTTTGCACATAAGATAAATACCGGCTGTTTTTTCATGTAACACAAATACTTGATAGCTTTATTATTACACTGAAATTTAAAGTTGATCTAGGACATGTTCTACCCTAACTATAAATTTGTCCCCACATTTTAAATTTACCTCCCCTTCAATGCAACATGGTTTTGCCCAAGTGCAAATGTTACTCCTTTTTTATGCTTTGCTCTCCTTAATGACTCGAGCCCATTCTCTTTACCTTGATGAGTCAGACTATATGACACCTCAGCTAGGCGTGGTGGGAGATATGGAATGGGACTCTTGATCATCACATCCCTTCGCCTTCCAGTCTTTTCCTGTAGGGAACACTAATCTTGCATTTCAATTTAATTGTTTGTGTGTTTATTGTTTCAAAAATTTCGGATATTTTCATATGTGTGGTCTTTACGCTTAATGACGGCTGCTTCCTTTGGTAGCTGTATCACAATCAAAGGTCCTTTTATGTGTTGTGAGTGTGCTACTGAAGTCCTGTTACTGTCATAAAAGTTGTCATAGAGCCCAAAAGTCACGTATCTTAAAACATACTTTAAAATTATTAAATTAACTGATTTACCATATACCAACTCACATGCTTTTCTGAGTCTCACGAGTTCGGCTACTGGGGCTAAGTAAGGTAGGCCAAGGGGTTCAGTTTTTATAACGCTTTCATCATTTATAACCGTATAACCAGTACATGTTCGTTTGTCTATGACAAATCCGATACGTATAAAACATAACATTTTTACATTTTCTAAGGGGGTGTCACGTATGTCAGGTCTTGCAGTAAAAGTCGGATTCAAGTATTCTACACAATCATACATTTGTATACCTGTCAAATTCACCTTCAGCTAGAGTTTCCTCTCCTTCCACCCTTTGTGCATCTCTAGGCACATTTTATACATCTTGCTTAGGAGACATGCCTAATTTAGGTAGAATTTAGGAGAGCAGATACCGTACGTGGTGTATAAACATTTGAATCGAATTTTGTGCAGAGACTGCACAACCATCAGCTTCTGTACAGTAGAACTTAAAAAGGATTTCATAATCAGGCATCCCCAGAGCAGGTGCTTTAGTCAGACAATCTCTAAGGTTAAAGAATGTTTGCTCTGACTCTTCAGTATGTGAGACAAACTTAGGCTTTGAGGATTAGACTAACTCCTGCAATGGTAAGGCCAGAACAGAAAAACCTGGAATCCAGGATCTACAGTATCCACACATCCTTAAACAAGTACAAATCTGATGCTGGTTCTGTGGCAGTGTCATGTCCTGTCTAGCCTGAATCCTGTCCATTTGTCAAGGGTCTTAGCCCCTGGCTGAGACAGTATCTCAAGTATTTGACCTTTTGCCTGGTATGGCTGTAATTTATTCTTTTCAACCTTGTGTCCTGTCTATGAGAAATAAAGTGACAAGTGTATAGTATCAGACACTGATGAAATAAACAAGTCAGAACACAGCAATACTACACTTACATACTACTTAGAACAGACCCTTTTTTTTGGTTGGAAAGATTTAAAACAGCTACGCCAGGCCAAAATACTGAGGCTGTCTATGTGTATTGTACCCTTTATAAGAGAAAGAAAAGAGGTACTTGAAAGTCAAAAAGTGTGAGAAAAGAGGAGAAAACAGCAAAGAATAATAATAGTGAAATGATTTGTAGAAAAGAAGATTTGCAACAAGATGACAACTGGATTAGGCACTACGAGGGGGACTCTCAACTATTTTATTAATCCCCATCAAATCTTGAACTAAACTGTAGCCCCTCTCCCATTCTATCTAATCATAACAGGGAGTTGCATCAACTGTCAATCAATTGCCCAGTCCAACTTTAGTCCATAAGGGACCCGATATCTCTAATAACAATATTTCTACTACCTGTGATGGATTTGTATCTATAACAGTGGAGGGCAGAATTAGCCCCTATGAAGCCCCTGTGAAGCATACTCTGTACCTCCCAGGCATGCCTTCCTGGAATATCTAAACACACCATCAGAATTACAGTATATTACACACCCTATAAATGAGAAATCTTGGACAAGAAAGTCAATATGAGCCACCACAACTAGAATAAAGAATGTTTAGAATTACCTAATATTAACTTCTGCCGATGGCTTAAAGGGATAATGGTGTACGTCTCCAGTAACCCCACAATTGAATATATATATATATCTATATATGTGCCCATCCTTATTCCTAAGGGAAAAAATATTTTAATAACACGATTTCTTTCTTTACTTTTGGTTTCTACACTGGTCTCACTGGTTTTAGCCTTTGCCCCTGAGGGTGGGACCACTCCCCCCTTTCCTTGCCTACGTGGCACTTTGTGTATATTAATTGCATGGACAGTGGCTGAAACAAAAGTGGGTTCATTATCTTCCTCTGAAACATTACCTTGTATATCACTCAATATGGGATTTAAGTTAATTATAAAATAGAGACAGCACTTAAAGCAACATGAAAATGCCAATCCCTCTAACGTAGACATGTAGAAGATAGAGATTAACTGAAATACTTACAGAGAACATTTCCAACAAGCTTGGTATAAAAGCCGACATGAGAACAAGCCGGCACTGTGATGGTCATCACTTAAAATGGCGACAGTTACATTGCTGCTATTAAGGGGACAATGCGAGGACCCGGCCCACGTACAATGTCTAAGCCTTAGAAAAAACATTACTCCCCATGCAAGGCAAAGCTTCATGATCTGTATGCATAATTATGTTCAGCCACTGTTAAGGATCCCAATGTAAATACAATTACTCTCTCACTGCCATCCGGTACAATATGTGATAATGCTGCACCTATTCCATAGGGTCATTCCATGCCAACTTGATAGGCAGTAATGGTTCAAAGTGCTTGAAGACCTTGTTTAATATTATCAACTTCTTTGTCTCTTGAAAAGCCATTTCATTTCATGTAGACTTATGAGCAATCTTTCAAAATTGTATAATTGATCTTCATCATCTTTTCCTGTATGATAATATCATTTAGGTACCAGGTATTCCTTGTACCACTTGACCTATGGCTATTTGCCAATTTGCTGGAGCTGAACTATTCCAAATATAAGACGGCCATATTGAAATAAACATTTGTGTGTGATGGTTGTATTGATTGTGTTTCTTTGATGTATCTTCAACCATTCCTTTTGTAAATACACCTGTGCTAACTTTAGCTTTGTAAAGCGATCTCTTCCCAGCAAAAAGTTGTCCTCAATTCTTGGTAGCAGATATTGCACTGTGTGCAGCCCTGGAATGTGTGAATGCTTCCCGCTTTACATTTCTTCAAATATTGGAATGCTGGACATTGCCCACTCACTCCATTTTACAGATGACAAAATTCCTGAACCTTCTATTTTCTCCAGCTCTGTCTCAACCCTTGGTTGAATTTCAGGAGTGATTCACACAACTATGCAATTCAAGACAAGGTAAATATTATTCAGTTTCCTACATGTCAGTTGAGTCTGACTCATTTTCTGTCACCTTGGATACCTGTGAAGGTTTCTTTCGTTCATTATGAGTTTACCTTATTGTATATTCCTCTTGACCTGCATACTGTTTCAATATGTTCCCTTTTATGACAGTTCCTGCCTTTATTCTTAAACCTACAATGGCTAACATCATGTGAGGTCTGCGCACATCAAAAACAAGATAACCTCTGCATAAAAGGCATTTTGTGTGTCATGCATTCAAGCCCTTTTTATTGGAACCCTTTGTTGCTGTCTCAATTGAAATTGCAATAGATACTTTACAGTCTAATGCTAACTCTGCTTCAAATAATAATCTCTGTTGAATACTTCAGTTGTGCATACCACACACCAGCCTGTCTCTTAGGCTAGGTACACACTGGAGAATGTTCAGACAAATGTGTTATCTACAACGATTTTACGAACAACTGAAGGTCGGGGGATTCATGTGTACACACTAGACACGTTTTAAACGATTAACGAAAGACCGACCGTCCGGGTAGTGACATTTTACAGCCATATTGTTAGGTTAAAAAAATTTGATTTTGTACACACTGAAACAACATGTGAGGTCCATAGGCAAACCGAGGGGGAGTTGCCTAGTGCCTAGAAACCCCCCTCCAAGCATGGGGCACTGTAAAATTGAGGTGGCTGGACCCTGCTCCCGCTTCACACAGCTCTGCTTGAAAAGGGAGAGCTGCGTGCACCTAACAGTAGTCCACGCAGCATTGCCCATGTATATAATGGGGATAGGAAGAGTTGGAGAGCAGCCAAGCACTGTGTAAAATTATAGCCACACCCCCAAGCACTCTGGTCACGCCCACTGGCGGCATGGTGTGGAAACCCCCCTCTACAAATCCTCCGTTTGCCCCTGACGTCCCTACAATGATATTGTCAGGAAATTTAAATACTAGGCAGAACATCTCCGGTTAGAACCTCCCAAAAACTCTTAAAAGGAAAAGAAAACATATCTTCTTCATTCATTCTATAACACATCTTTGTGTACAGTGTACGTTCATTCGCAACTGCACAACAACGATTTATTTTAATTTCATGGATACTGTTGAAGAATAGCAAGTTACTTCTCTTTTGCTACTCACTATAGCCAGAAGACTGCAAGTACAGACCCAAAGGGAAAGACTGGGAAAGAAGTCTTGTTAAATTGTTAAAGCTGATAGTGGAAGTATAATTTTATTTTTGCTTTTCTATATATTTGTCATCGAATAATTTTTGGATATTGTCCAACAATAAATGTGTTGGATGAACAATGTATGATTTATTTTGTGTACTAAAGAACAGAAATGTATCCATAAATATATTTAGTTAAAATAAAGGCAAAAACATATTCAATAGATATGAATGGTGTTCCAAAATACATCTACAAAATACATTCCCATGTGCTTTTCTTTGTCACTAGATGTAGAAAGCAGCAGCTGCAAGGGCCAGTAAAGTATTGTCATGCATAAAAGGGGCATAGAGGCAAGGGAAGACAGTGTAATTTTGCCACTATATACATCATTGGTAAGACCTCTTCTTGAATACGGATTATGGTTCTAGGCACCACTTTATAAAAAAAGACATTTTGGAACTAGAAAGGGTTCAGAGAAGGGTGACAAAATTGCTAAAGGATATGGAGTCATTAAGTTATGAGAAAAGGCTAGCTTGTTTACTTTAGAAATGAGGCGTCTAAGAGGGGATATGATTACTATGTACAAATATATTAAGGGTCAATACAGAAAACATACATGGGAACTTTTTATCCAAGGACTGTACACAGAACACGCGATTACCCCCTAAGATTAGAGGAGAGGAAGTTTCACAACCAGCAAAGGAAGGGGTTCTTTACAGTAAGAGCAGTCAGGATATCACTTCACTGCCAGGGAAGGTTGTAATGGCAGATTCAATTGATATGTTTAAGAAAGGATTAGCCAAGCACTTAGCAGTAAAGGAAATCTAGGGTTATGACCGTTAATTAAAATGATGGATAGTAGTGGATACAGGGAGAAATATGTCTGCAATATTGGGTCAGGAGGAATTTTAACAGATGGAAATCAATTTCAAATATAAAAGAGGAATTGCAAGAGATCCAAAATAGGTTGACCTTGATGGACTGGTATCTTTTTTCAACCTCAACTATGTCACCATGTTGCTCTGTCTGTAAGGAAGAAGAGAAAAACATTAGAAACAAGCATGTAAATGAAAAACACTTCAGCAATATAGAAAGGGAGTGAGAGATTTTGTGCAAGCCCAGGAACCACAAGAAGGGAACTTTATAGGAAAGTATTCTAGTTTATTCCACAGTTAAATAAATAACATAAAATCAATAAATGGACTAATAATAATAATAATAATAATAATATGACAATTACATAAAAAACATACTTAGCACACCAAATTGCTGTTTGACTAAATTGATAAGATCACAGGTATTATCACTAGAGATTTTCACTGACCCCCGTGTTCTGGTTTTGGATCTGGATTAACCACGTGTTTTGGTTTTGGCAAAACCACCTTGGGTGTTTTGGTTTTGGATCTGTATTTTTTAGAAAAATTGCTAAAATATGCTAAAATCACATAATTTTGCTCTTTTTTTGTTCTTACATTATTATTAACCTCAATAACACTAATTTAAAGTAATTTGCAGTCAATTTTGACCACCTCATAGGTCACAAATTCGGTCATACACATTCGGACAAATACTGCAGGGACCTGGCTGGATGCTAAACGACAGAGCAATGACTCAAACAAATGGCAGTTCCTAGCACATCTAGTAAACATTGGCACACAGCAGTGTCAGAAAAGAAAAGTGGCGCAAGATGGAATTGTCCTTGGATCATGAAATCAGTTATGGTTCATTTGATCGCTCCACCCATTCCTTGGATAACTGGTAATTCTACAGCTAATACATGGACAGAGTGAAGCGGGCGTTCATGTACAAGGAGACCTTCAAAGGTGGGAAAGGGATTCTGGATATCCCCACCATGCTGCGAGCCTTCTTTGTCTGTAACTGCATCCGCAGAACTCTTATTGAAAAGAACATTTGCTCTGATGGGAAGTCCATGTCTCGCTCTTTCCTCCGGCCTCTTTGGAGGACTCTTGGTTGGGACAAGTGGGACAGCTCCTTACCTTACAACTGGACTACACCTTGGTTTTACCTGGATGTTGGACAAATTGTGAGAGAGCACAATCTGGAGGGACTTAAACCAGACTTGTGGAAGCCAAAAACTGTCCACAAGCTCATCATAGCTAAAGACATTATGGAGTCTGTTCCAGGGCTCTCTGCTGCAACTACAAAACACGTATAGGAGAATGTGGCCTCTAAGAGGCTAATAGACACAAAGACATTACATGAATGGCTATCCAGGGAGGTCTGCCTCCCAAGACATTCATGCACTACCGGAACCAGCGCCGATATGCCCACTGCCCCTTCTGCATCACCAGAAGGGAAACAGCACAGCGAATCTTTTGGGACTGCCCCACTGCACAGGCACTGTTGCCTTGGGGCACATGAACTTAAGTACAGCGTGCCCAAAACTTGCCTTTCATACCATTCAGAATTTTATGGGTTATTTCCTGGGACCCACACCAATGGGGCAATCCAGGAGGCCTGGCGCCGTATGAACTGCTTAAGGATGCTATTTGGCTTGCCAGCAAGCGCCTCATCTTGAAAAGGGAGAAGATGACCATCCAGGACTGTCGCAGGCTGATCCACAGCGTACTAAGAGACTATTACACCATTGACAGTTCTGAGTAAGAGGAAGATGATTCATTTTCTCTCTCCATCTTCTCCTTTTCTCCCTATGTGTCTGTTTATTCAATAAAACCTTGGGCTTGTGTCTCCCCCTTCCTTACCCCCTCCAACGCATTCCCCCATCACTGTTTGTAGTTTTGTTGAATGTCTTGCCTTAATTTATGAACCCTTCCCTATATTTGTGTCTGTCTCAATAAAGCTTCGGTCTCCTGTGTACTTCTAGGAATCCATTTTGATAACACAGTACAATGTGATTGCAGATTTACACCAAGCCTGCCAGCCCTAGTATTTGTATTTCAGCAATGACAATTAGCAATGGAGCTCTCCTCTTTGTGTGTTACCTATTTAACACAGTACAATGTGAATGCAGATTTACACCAAGCCTGCCAGCCTTAGTATTTGAATTTCAGCAATGATAATTGTCAATGAAGCTCTCCTCTTTGTGTGTTACCTATATAACACTTTACATTATGGGACTGCAGATTTAGAAGACCAAGCCTGACAGGCCTATTAATTCTATTTCAGCAATGACAATGAGCAATGGAGCTCTGCTGAATGACACTGTAGACCTTGAAGAACACTGCTACCCCCTCCTCTTTCTATTCTACCTATGACACTGCCCAACTGCTCTACAGACTACCAAGAACTGTGCTACCCCTTCTGTGTCCCTCTGTGAAATTAACCTGGATCGCCGTGGAGGGCGGTACTTATAGAATCCAAACATAGTGCGATCCGACAGCGTAACAATGATGTTTTGCCTCATTTTGAATTCCGAGGGCGTGCAAAAGTACTGAGCCAAGCCAGCTTGGTACTCGGATCTGCTAAGTTCAGATGTGTTTGGTTCTCGGGAAACGGAGCCTGAGCATCTCTAATTATCACAGACATATACATAACAGCAAATATTGAAGTGTTCCATGTGATCAATTGATTAAAAACTACTATTAAAATTAAGAAGCAAAAAAGTCGTAATAAGATAAAAACAGCAATTGTTTATTTAAAATGCGATCCTGTGTAAATTATTGCCAATAGTGTTTTAGTCAATAACCAGCAAAACTAAGTCAAGAAATCAATAGATACCAATAATATAATCGTATAACCGCAGTACCCACAATGCGCTCCTTAATTATCCTGCGTTATCCACAACAATAAAGAATTAAGAAGTCATAACATCAGGATGGTTGATATACTTGCTGTTTGATGTGGCAGGCACTCCAAGACTGGGTACCCAGCAATGGCACGGATTGTCCTAGGCGCAGAAAGAGGAGGAGGTGTCGCGTGTGTTCCACAGTTCAATGCATGCGCCATCCTTGCTTTCCTGGTTCAGTACGTGATGGTAGGGGTGTGCAAAACACGTTTCATCTGATGACAGACTTTTTCAAGGGCGTGTTTAAAGAGTGATGAGCCTTAACTCTCACTGAATGCTCATGTGACCCTCCTGATTGCCCACAATTAAATAAGAACTTGCAGGACCACTCAATTGAATTTCTTATTAACCGATCTTGCATACAATTATTCATAGGTTGTTAATAATATTATTAATGCTGACATGTCAAATTAATCTTAGATAAAGGATTATACCTTAAACAAGTGAGAAAATTAATTCAGTTCAATTCACACATGATTACAGTCTGTACATTATGTGACTGAGGGGATCAGGTACCATCTCCTGGGGTAGATGGCAACGAACAGCAGCAATAAGTTACTTGAATGCAGGGTTTTGGTTTAACTGGCCTCAACCAGTTTTATTATGGTAATGAAAAATAAACAAAACATAAATAAAAACCTTGTCTGTCCTGCACTTACTAAACATTCTCCAACACCATCTCTGAAGTGTAGAACCTTGTGTCCCAGATACCTACCAAACACATTAACAATGTTGCTTACCACAGCAGTGTCTGTCAGTAGGCAACCAACCTCCTCCCCAGGACTGAGGCCCAGATTAAAGCAGAGCTGCAACCTTTTAACAGGTACTTCTCAGGTGCAGCTCTTAATGAGCCTGCAGTTCAGAATACCTGGACTGGGCCTTTGCATGAAGCCCACCTTGCTCTCCCCATGCAAAACACCAGGGACCCTTACCAGCTTTTCCTGAAGCCAAACACTCTTTTGGATTCTCCTTCCTACACAAAGCAAATCCTGGGTTTAAAAGCATGTAAGTCAGACAGCCTGGGGCATGGATACCTGCCATTCAAACCAGTGACTCTGTCACAATTATTATATTTCATAATCATTGCTTCAAATGTATTATACACCATTGAAACTAGTGATGTGAAGCTTAATTTAAACATGTCACATCTCCCAAAATACCTTATTGTTCCTAAATATGCTGAATATTCTTGCATACAATTATTCATAGGTTGTTAACAATATTATTAATGCTGACATGTCACATTAACCTTAGATAAAGGATTATACATTAATCAGGTAAGAAAATGGATTTAATTCAATTCACATATGTTTACACTCCGTACATTATTATGTTTCATAATCATTGCTTCAAATGTATTATACACCAGTGAAACTAGTGATGTGAAGCTTAATTTAAATACTTCACATCTCCTAAAATACCTTATTGTTCCTAACTAGGCTTAATATTCTCATACTAACTTTAGTATTTACTAATAAAGTCAAGTTATTTAATATTGCTAAAATGTTGACCACATCTGTGATCACTACCTTATTTTATTTTTTTATTCTTATTTTACATTAATCTCACGTATATACTTTTTCCGAATATTAAATATTGTTGAAGTCGTATAATTGGATGAACGAAAGTATATTGGTTTAATATTGTTTAGCCATATAATCACTATATATATATAGTGATTATATGTACATTGTAGTGTTATTAAAGGTTTAGGTTATAGGAAAGGTGTCATGCCTGATATCATATTGATCCCCTAATCATCAGCAGCTGTCCAGTGCAGTCGGCGAAGAGATCGCACATTGCATACTTTAGTTATTGATATTAGGGAATAATCCTTTGTATGATGCTGGCTATGAAAGGAGCAGACCCCCTGGAGAGACGACCCCCACCTTTGGATTCTTTAGATTGAATCAACCTATGATCTGTTTACCCTGGACCCACCCAAAGTCTGGACCTATAGAAACAATCTACGTCATCTCTATTGTTCAAGTGTAACACTGCACTGTATATAATCATAGCTGCACACACCCTGGCCCTCAGTCAACTCTGACACAGTATTCTAACAGATATACTGTCCACCGGGTCCCGTGGGTGCGCAGCGAGCGCAAGTGATTGCATTGGTATGTATTTATCTTTTGGTATTGACTGTACTGTACTGTATCATAATATAATAATGTATTGAATTGTTGACTATTTACATTTGCTAAAATAAATCACTTTGTGCTTTGGAAACACATACAATTGATTGGGCAATGCTTACTTTAAAACGATAGAATTACTTTAATAATATATAGATAAATTCATACAAATAATGTTTTGTTTGTGGATTGAGTGTGACCTGGCCTCCCTGATTTTTTTACTCAAAAAAGGGGGAACACACATTTACCACATTTGACCTCATGGTGGACATGGAGAGCAGTTTACCTACTGTACCAGGTGTTCTCAGGTGGTCTCCCATTCTGTTACTTACCTGGCTCCACCCTGCTTGGCTTCCAATATCGAATGTGACTGGGCATCTCCAGGGTAGTATGACCGTAGTCACTGCATTCCCATTTTTCATCTCGTAAACCCTTTTGATTGAGGTTTTTGTGTGGAAGGTGTGATTGCCTCCCTATTGTGTGCTTAACAATGAAATTGAAAAACCATCCAATCTCGGGATTCCAGGATACTACACCATCATTATGATAGATCAACTTCCACTTTAAGACCGTGTGGTAAGAGGGTCTTCATGTTATATATTGTTCTTGTTTCTTCCCTGTTTATTTTTGGATCAAATTTCCACCTCTCCAATTGGCTGTTATTTTCTTGATGCCTATGAAGCTTAATCCTATAGGTTTACATCCATGGTTCTCTTTGAAGTGGTTCGAAAGATGGTGAATTTCAAATCCTATTTTAATATTCCTAACATGTTCACCTATTCTGACATTTAATTTTCTAGTAGAGCGGCAAATATATTGCCTTCCACAAGGGCATTGTATTAAATATATTATATTGTTGGAATCACAGATAATGAAATCCATGAATTTATACGTTCTTTCATCTGATGTTGCCTGGTATTGGGAGATTGGTTGTGTCCTTCAAAATTTTACAATTGACTCATCTACCACAGTAGAAGAATCCTGATGTTTCAGACATTCTTCGTAACCAAATATATGCTGTTTTGCTTTCCTGTTACTAATATATTTGGTAACCAGAGCTTTCTAAATATGATATTGGGATGATCTGGTAGAATGTTTTCTAAGGTCTTGTCATGTTGCAATTAATGCCAGTGTTTTCTTCAGTACTTATTTTTATTTGATGAACCCCACTTGAATTATCTGATACAATATATTTTATTATTTTCTCCTTCTTTATTCTTATAATTTTGTTGTTGCATCCTTGTCACTGAGTTAGGGTCAGAGGACTGCTCGTACAGTCGGGTCACGTGATTTTACCTCCCGAGAAGCGTGGAGTCTATCTGTGAGGCAGGTGTTTGCCAGGGAGGAGTGTCCCAGAATCAGCAAGATGCGTTGATATGCCTTGTAAGGTATTGACGTGGATAAGACAGCGGGAATGGTAGGAGGAGCCCTAAGCCAAGATATGTGAGGAAGTCCAATCAATATGAGGAGAGTGCCGTTGGAGCCAGGGGAGGCCCAGAATAACTGGACTAGTAACCTGGGAGAGAATGAGTAGAGAGATTGACTCAAAATGAAGAGCACTTACTTGGAGAGTAATAGGTTTGGTCTGGTGGAGAATAGTCCCGTTGGCAATACTATTGCCATCAATAGCTGTAATAGTAATGGGCCGAGGTAGAAGTTCAGTAGGTAGTAAAAGTTGTTTAACTAGTGTGGCGGAAATGAAATTCCCTGCTGCTCCAGAATCCAAAAGGGCAGAAGAGTCAAACCGGGCAGAAGGCCCATGGATAGTAACAGGGATGGAGCATGCAGAAGCCTTAAGAGAAT
Organism: Mixophyes fleayi; assembly: GCF_038048845.1. Classification (NCBI taxonomy): domain Eukaryota; kingdom Metazoa; phylum Chordata; class Amphibia; order Anura; family Limnodynastidae; genus Mixophyes; species Mixophyes fleayi. The sequence continues at coordinate 77,423,740 of NC_134407.1, forward strand.
TTGGAGAGAATTTTGAGGACCCTAGCCTGACCACCCCCGAGCAGGTTAGGTCGTGACATTTCCCTGGCATTTAGGGCAAGAGGCTAAGAGGTGTCCAGACTCGCCACAATAGATGCAGAGGTAATAGGATATTCTTCTATGTCTCTCATCAGGCAACAATCTGGAACAGCCCAGTTGCATAGGTTCTTCAGGAGGACTGGGTGGCCGGAACCGGGAAGCCAATTTAATTACAGAATGTCGAGTGGTGTCTTTCACGGAGGCTCTCTCTCTGAAGCGGGTATCCACTCGGTGACAAAGAGAGATTAGAGCATCAAGAGAGGTAGGCAGCCCTTGGGTGGCAACAACATCCTTAATATGGTGTGTGAGGCCTTGCCAAACATCAGCAATGAGGGTTTCACTGTTTCATTGGAGTTCCGAAGATAGAGTGCGGAATTGGATAACATACTGGGAAACAGAATGTGAGCCCTTACGAAGTCTGAGGAGACTTGAGGCCGCAGATGAGACCCGGCCTGGCTGATCAAAGATCTTCCGGAAAGGCCAAAATAAAAGCTTTGCTGTCCCGGAGGATGGGGTCTTCCTTTTCCCAGAGAGGGGATTACCAAGCCAATGCTTGTCTAGATAGTAGGGCGATTATATAAGCCACTTTGACATGATCCGAAGGAAAGTTCTGTGGGAGTAGCTTAAAATGGATTGAGCACTGATTGATCGCCATCAAACTTTTGAGGAGCTGGCAGTCTCAAGGATGAAGCGACTGCCGGTGCTATGGAAGCTTCTGGAACAGAAGCTGCAGCTTGCGGAGGATGGGGGGCAGGGAATTGTAAATTATCCACTCGGGCAATCAATGCTTTAAAGCATTGGATTAACTGAACCCAAGCGGCGTCTTGCTGCTCAATTCTTGTTACCAGATGTTGCAACATGTTCTTTGCAGAAGGTTCTCGGTCGGGATCCATTTTACTGGCCAGATCTTACTGCCACTGAGTTAGGTTCAGAGGACTGCCCTTACCGCCGGCTCACGTGAGAGTAAGGAACAGCAGGCGAGTATGCAGGTTATATTGGAGACTGGTAGCGGTGATCTGTGGAGAGATATGCTGGAGACACAGAGAACAGGTAGCAATAATCTGCAGAGCGTTACCACAGGATAGTGGAGTAGACACAGAAGCTGTGATGATCTGCGGATAGATGTGCTGGAGACTCAGAGAACAGGTAGCAATAATCTGTAGAGTGTTACCATAGAATAGTGGAGTAGACACAGAGAATGTGATGATCTGCGGAAAGATGTGTTGGAGACCTCAGATAACAGGCAGCAAACAGGAGCCAGGGAACAGGACATCTGAACAGGAGAGTAGACCTGAAGATCTGGCAACTTGGTAGAGAAACAGGTGCTTTAAGTAGACAGAGCTGACAGGCAATTAACCAATCAAGAGGATGCAGGAAGTATTGAGTAAACCAGGTATGTGCATCCTCAATACAGACCAGCAAGGGCATGGAGGAAGAGGGAAACAGGTGAGAACAGTGACCATAATGCAGGTTTAGCTGGTGCAATATGGGACAATCCTCTATTTTAATATTTTTATTTTTATATTTCAAAAGGTTCTCTCTACATCTCTTAATTTGATGAAGGCTTTGTCTAGAATTTCCTCATCATATTTTTTTCCCAAAAATTGGGTTTTGTTTGAGTTTTAGATGAATTGTCAGACAATAGTCTGGCAGTTTCCTGAATGTAGTCCTCCTTATTTAATAGAACACTAATAGACAAGTCCACCTATCTAAAACTCATACAAAATGCCATGGAGATCTATTCCAACGAGTTGAAAACCATATTAGATAAAGGCAGAGATTTAGGAATCATTAACAACCAAGAACACAACTACATGTGTAATCCTCACCCAATAATCCCAATGATCTACCACCTCTCAAAAATGCATGCCTAGAAAACCCACAGGGCAGACCTATAATCTCTGGAATAGGTTCCATTACAGCCAAGTTTTCCCACTATCTGTATACATTATTAAAACCATATGTAAAAGAGCAAAAAGCCTATTTAAAACATACCACACATATGCTACAGATAATGAATGATGTCACTTTGAATAATCAATGGTGGTTAGTCACATGTGATGTGACATTTCTGTGTACAGTCATTAGACATGAATTAGGGATTAAAAGCACTAGACAATTTCTCAAACAAGATCCTCCACTCCACATTGATCAGATTGAGTTCCTCCTAACCAACATTGAGCTCATCTTAACACATAATATTTCTGGTTCGATGAACAATTTTTTCTGCAGAAACAAGGGACAGCAAGGGGCACTAGGTTTGCTCCAGCTATGCCAATTTATACATGAGTTTTTGGAAAAACCATTACACTTGTTAAACCATAACTGGGACGCAGACCTATTGCTATGGCAGCGCTATATTGATGACATTATCATCATCTGAGAAGGCTCTGAAGAATCCCTCAAAAAGTTCTTGAAGTATATAAACCACAATGACTATGGCCTGTGCCTCACACCAAAATATAGCCAGTGTCCAATAGAATTTTTAGAACTAGAGATCTTTATAAAAAATTATATCATTGCTACTAAGACCTTTAGAAAATCAGTTGATGTCAACAGCTACATCCTCACAGACAGTCACCATTACCCGCAATGACTACGTAGTATTCCCTTTAGCCAATTTACTAGAATAAGACGCAATTACACATATTCTAATGACTATATTGAACAAGGAAATTTTGGGGAAAAAATTATGATGAGGAAATTGTTGACGAAGCCTTCATGAAATTGATAGAAGTAGACAGAGAGAACCTTTTCAAATGCAAAACGAAAATATTAATATAGAGAATACAACAAAAAATGACAAGAATAATGAAGGAGATAACAACAAAATATATTTTGCATCAGTATATTTAAGTGGGGCTCATAAAATAAAAAAGGTGCTGAAAAAACACTGGCATTTATTGCAACATGACAAGACCTTAGGAAATATTCTACCAGATTATCCCACTATCATATTTAGAAAATCTGCAGACCTCAAGAAGGCTTTGGTTACCAACCATATTCATAACAAGAAAAATAAAACAACAGATAATTGGAATGTCTCAAACACTGGGTTCATTCCATTGGATGTTTTGGTATTGGATATCTATTATTATTATCAGAGAAATATCTGTGGGATAATCACATTCAAGGTTAATATGCTGGATAATACCATCAATAGTGATTGGTTTTGAGGTTGGGGGCGGGGGGGGGGCCCATAGTGGATTAACATGGGCTTTGTCACTGGGCTACCTGCATTTTTTTCCTTTAAAATGTTCCTATTAGGCTGCTGAGTTTAGTCCCGACCCCCGGGCTAACATTTGCCAGCCAGACCCTGGTCCTGGGACAATGTTTTTGTCTTATTCTTATTACTCATCTTCTGTGAGTGAATGGACTTCACACTGAAAATTTTGCCAGGTCCTGTGGCTTTAACACTGCCCCACGGAAAAACAGGCAGCTCAAAGGGATCGGATTTTTGCTGTGAACTATTTTCCTGTTGTAATCGTTAACTGGAGATTTGGTGAAGCTGTGTGTGAGCCTAAGAAGTGGGGGTGACATATAACCTTGTCCCTACTGAGCTGGTGAGGATATGAAGATAGTAGAGTATGGACCACAGAACATCGCAATCATTTTAAATTGATGAACTTTAGCACCCAGACAAATGGAACTAGAGAATTTATGTGACTATTGGGAGTCCTGCTCTGAAAGATCCTGTGGATTATATTGTCGCGGATAGCCCGGTGGTAGTCTTAACCCTGATAATTGTAAGGGCAACAACGGATAACATGACAGGAATACACTGCCTCTACCATGTTGTTTAAAAAGTCTAGTACATTGTACAGGCGGCGCGTCCTTAAATCACCAGGTTAACAGCATGAAACATAGTATGCATGGATGACATCTGCAGTTCTGATGGTTTGGTGCTTTTCATTTCCACCACCTAGGGTTTGTTGTCTGTATTTAGGTGAGAGGTTTTAACTTGTATCTTTTATATTTCCCAAATATAAGTTTGATTTACTTTTTGGCTAGCAACCACAATATTCCTATGAATTCACTAGAAACTAGTAACATCACTGATATACATGATGTATACCTCCCGACTGTCCAAATTTAGGGACTGTCGTTCCGTCTCACCAGTACTGATGGTCTGGAATGTTTGGAGGTAGGTCCGCTGCACGAAACTGTACACACCTGCAAGTGGGAATAAAAGTGACGTAAGATACAACCTTGTGTTTCATACAGGTCCCGGTTAAGGGTTCTGGCCGCCCTAGGCTAATACGGCTACAGACCCCCCCCCCAGTATATAGGTGTATAGGAATACTCCTGAATATGAATGTTCAGGAGTATTCTCCAGCATTCAAATTTAGACAGATTGTGCCATTGTCTCTTACCTGTTCTTGCTCTTTTCTCTTGCAGCCTTGTTATCCTCTCGTCGGCTTCTGGAAAGTTGGGGTCCTGTTTTGAAAATGCAAACATTTATTATAATGTAAAATGTTAACAAACCCTGAATGATTAGGCCCTTTAGTTAAAACAAAACACTCCATTATGGCCAGCTCAAAGTACCCCCTTGTACAGGCATATATAAGCAATATCTGAACATTTGTGGTTAATCAAACACAAACCTCTACCAGCCCCATCTCACTAATATTTAGTATTCTAGTGATTGCTGAGAGCACAGAGAGCATCCATGTAACTGCCACACAATCATGAGATTATGCCCCCTAAAGCTGCTCTATTTTTTTAAATACCCCTGCAGCCATTTTCCTTACCCCCCTCTTACAGCCATTGCTCACCCTGCAGCAATTTTCCTTACCCCCTCCTACAGCCATTGCACCCTGCAGCCATTTTCATTACCTACCACACTGCACCCATTCCCCCTTGCAGCCATTTTCCTCAACACCCCTGCAGCCATTTTCCTTAACCCCCCTGCAGCTATTTTCCTTACCTCCCACCCAGGTCCGGACTGGGACTAAAAATCAGCCCTGGCATTTAAAGTACGCAGGCCCACCTCAGTTCCAGCAGGAAAGAAACTGAAAAGGGCATGACCGCATTGTGTTGTGGGTGTGGCCTACATGGGGCAATGATACATACATTAAAATAAAACATTACATTTATCACGCTATCTCCCCAGGCACATTTTGTCACCTCCAGCCCACTGTACTTATCTATGCTTCTGGTGCTGCTGACATACATCAGGGTTGGAACTTCCTGTAGAGTGAGCAGGGAAGCTCTTTGTCTCACGAGATTACCAAATCTTGTGAGACTTAGAGCTCCTCGGCTTGCTCTGCAGGCTGTGTCCTATCCAGAGACTTGGAGCAGCTATCTGCTCCCTCCTGCTAACCAGAGCTGTATTAACGCTTGGGGGCCTGAGGTATTTAAGACAGGGGGCCCCTATTATATAACATGGTTATCATTTTAGACAAATGTTAGACAAATACACAGGCAATACTGTGTGCACTACTGTTAGTTGCACGCAGCTCTGCCTTCACAAGCAGTACAGTGTGAAGCAGGACATACCTCCCAACTGTCCTTGTAGTCGGACCAAATCTCACTAAACGAGACAGTCATTAAAACTCGGGACTTCCCCACAGATTCAGGACAGTTGGCAGACTGTCCTGCTCTCTCCTACCTGTCTTGTTAGTTTCACCACCTGTGGCTGCTGGTGTCTTTAGTACAGTTGATTCTTGTCTGGATACTGGAATGTTGGAGGCCCTATTTGAAAACAAAATGGGTACATGTAATTTAGAAAACTCCAACCAGCCCTGGCGTTTAATCGATACAACCCATGTTTTATAATTAGGCCTCCCTCCAGCCCCAACATTAAAATACTAGTATTCACATTTAATATAAATAGCTGCTGCTGATGATAAATAAACCAATTTCCCTCCCTCCAAACAACCCCCAGCAATAAATTAAATAACATTTACTTTTAATAAATATACCTATTTCCCACAACCATCACTGCCATTTAATAATTCAAATTCACATTTAATAAACATTTTTTTCCCAAACAGCCCCACTTTTAATTAATAGACCACAAACCACCCCAGCATTAAATTAAAGGTCCAATCACCCCATTTTAAATTGCTAGGCCCCAATATTAAATTAGCCAACATCACTCCACAAATAAAATAGCACCAATTAAAAAAATACTCCCCACCTAAACTCCACCATTAAATTAATAGCCTACCTCCCACATTATATTAACATTCTTCTCCTTCCTTCATGCCTGAGTACATGCCCCCAACTGATATTACGCCACACAGTAGTGCCCCAAATCATATTATACCACACACTAGTGCCCCAGTTGATATTATGCCCCAATAGTGCCCCAGTTGATATTATGCCCTAATAGTGCCCCCAGTTGATATTATGCCCCAATAGTGCCCCAGTTGATATTATGCCCCACTAGTGTTCCCAGTTGATATTATGCCCCAATAGTGCCTCCAGTTGATATTATGCCCCAATAGTGCTCCCAAGTCATATTATGCCACACAGAAGTGGGCAAATTAATATTATCTCCCCCCTCCCCTCTCCCCCGTTTGCTGTGTGGCAATCTTTCTCTTCTCCGCGATTTTCTGTCTGGCACCTTCCCCCCCCGTTTTCTGTACTTACGTTCTCAGCTTCTTACCTGTCTGCTTCTCTCCGCTCTTCGTCAGCTGCCTTCCAGGACCTGTACTGGTCCTGGAACGCACATGTGACCAGGAAGTGTCAGTGCACACACCGTGCACTGACAGCTCAGACCGGCCCATCTGGCCATCTGGCCTTCTGGCATTTGCCAGAAGTGCCAGATGGCCAGTCCGACCCTGCTCCCACCCTGCATCCATCTCCTCACAGCCATTTTCCTTACCTCTCCCATGCACCTATTTTCCTCACCTCCCACCTCTGCAGCCTCCCTATAGATTTGTATGGCAGATTCCCCCCCTCTCCCTCCCTATAGATTTGTATGGCAGACCCCCCCTCTCCCTCCCTATAGATTTGTATGGCAGATTCCCCCTTCTTCCTTATTAGCAGCCCCGTCACTTACCTGTAGTTGTGTTGGCCAGCGTTGCTCCTCTCCTCAGATCAGCAGACAGGAAGTGAATACTTCCAGCTTCCTGTCTTCTGCACAGTATTGTGGATGCCCATACAGCAGCAGGCAGCCTACCGATTGGCTGCGTGTTGATAACCACTGACCACCAATGACTTTAATCGTTCCTCAGCTCAACAGAATACCACTGCAGTGTCTAATTACATGTGGATAAGGGGACATTGTGGCTCATTGTAAATATGTATATTGTGTATTGTATATTGATGTTGTGGCAGTGAGGTTGTTATTGTGAGAGCATTACAGCCGGGAGAATGCCATCACATTCCCTGTTTTGCTCACACAATCAACTTGGTGGTACCCCGCTTTTTGAAAAATGACAGTGACATGCAGGAGAAGCTGTCTGTGTCCATAAATAATTTCATTTTCAGCATTCTGCAACAGCATGTAGGAGATTGCAACTGCTGCAAGAAGAATCAAATTTATGGGGTAATGTACTTTAGTCCAGCGCAGTGGAGAATACTTTTCTTGTTGTACAAGGTGCTGAAACTACTCTAAGTAGTCACCTGTGAAGTGAGTTCAGATACTGTTAGCTTGAGTCCAGTGATTACCCTAATTAGACTTTTGGAAAAGCAGCTAGAGAAATTGAAGGAGGAGATTAAACTAAGCAATTCCGCTAACTATGTAGGACTTGTAGATTAAGTACTTTATTTGATTCGCCAGGATCCAAGAGTTATCAACATCTTCAAATCAGATCACTACATTTTGGCAACTGTGCGTGATCCTAGATTTAAGAGCTATGTCTACTCTTTCTTTCCAGCTGACCCAGATTCTCAAGAGATGCAATGAGCTCCTGGTCAGCAAGCTGACAGCTCAAGTGGTACATGACACGATGACTCATCCTCCCTCAGTTTCTTTGGCAAATGCTGCTAGGAAAAAACTTAGCTTTCCAAAGACACCCAGTGGTGATGCAGATGAGTCAGCACAACATTTTGACATTTGGTCTGGTGTAAAAGAATTGGCCAAAATCCGTGGCAGCTCTGTCATAAATGAACTACAAATTCAACAGGGAAGCCATTACCGGCAATTACATCAAAGTACAGAGAGTTCTGTAATGGTGGATTCCAGCAGGGATGAATTAGTATTGTGTGAGGATGAGGATGAAGATGATGACAGTGCAGATTGCAGGTGCTGGGATCTAGCTGAGAAAAGGAAGCTAGCTGATACTGTATGCTTGTTAATATTTTGGGTAGAATGGCATGTTGGCAATTTTGTGTTTTTCTACAGTAAACTTTCACCTTTATTAGAGAGGTGATTTTTTTTCTTTAAAAAGGTACAAGCTTTTTTTGTTTACATTTTTGTTTCCCTGACTTAAAACCACTATGCACTTGAACATAGGCTTTAGCACATGATGTAGAGGTATTAGTATCATCATGACTGAGACTGGAGAGTGACTAGAACAATGTGACTGAAGACTGGAGAGTTACAAGAACACTTCTATCCCTGTTTCTGTGTGACCAATGGCACTGAGACTGGAGAGTTACAAGAACACTGACAACCCTATTATTTCTATTTCAGCAATGACAATTAGCAATAGAGCAATGGACTTCTCCTGTTTCTGTGTGAGCTATAACTCAGTAGAATGTCACTGGAGACTTTTAAGAAAACTGCCATCACTCTCTTTCTGTTTTGGATATGTTGCTGCCCAACTGCACTAGAGACTGCCAAGAATCGTTCTACCCCCTTCTGTCTCTCTGTGAAATGGCACTGGATCGCCGTGGAGGGCGATACTTATAGAATCCAAGATCCGACTGTGTAACAATGACATTTTGCCTCGTTTTCAGTTCCAAGGCGCGCAAAAGTACCGAGCTGGCAGGGCTAGGGACTCGGATCGGCGAAGTTCCGGTGGGCTCGTTTCTCAGAGAACCGAACCTGAACATCTCTAATCTGAACCTGTTTCCAGGGGAAGCGCTGGCTTAATGTAATGTATTCAGTTTATACGTTCTTGCTTATTGTTATACCTTTTATGCGTCATAATGGCTTGCTGTAAATCTTGCTATCTTTTACTATTAAATTGCTTTGTGCGTTGGAACCACAATAATCATAGTGGACAATGTTTATTGGTAAGCTACAAAACAAATATAACAGCTGCCTCCACTGTCATTCCTTAGCCCCTGAAATATGTAATATTCTAATCCAAAAGTTGTGGAATTTAACAAATGCTGTGTCCCATATCATTTGCAAAGAGAATGACTTAGAAGGTGACATGTAGCTACATGTACAGGTACACATGTTTAAACAGGTCAGCACATACACAGATGCAAGTAACCAAGAAGTTCATACCTTGCACAAGTGAAAATATCACCTTTAATTATTGTCTACTAACACCAGTGGCCACCCACACATTAATTTATTTACCTGCTCATAGAACTGATTTTCAAAAGACGTCACAATTTTTGGGGTATAAAAGGTTGAGGTTAACATATTTGGGTGACACCTAGTTAAATAAGAGTGTACTCTAAGCAGCTCAGAGCACATCCTAGGTAGATCGCTGATGTGGTCAATTTTGACCTTGTTTGGGGGCTTATGTAGAGTTGGACGCCCCTAACGTACAACGGAAAAGACACACAAGAAAAAGTGCACATGTTCAGTCATAGCATCTCAAGTGTCCAGCTGTAAAACAGTAACATTTGCCCAAGATGCACGCCAGGCAAACAAGTGAGGATTCATACACCCCACAGTAGCACACAGACTTGACAGCATTATATGTAAATGCTAAGTTACATTACCATATTTGTACACAATATAAGAATGTAGTGAAGTTTCATATGCACAAGAGAGAATAGTGTCTTGACTGTTAATAAATGGGAAAGACGCATTTTCAATATAAAATGTAATTTAATACCCTGGGAGTCATATGGGAAGCCCACAAGTCCACAATTACACAACAATGGTTTCCTGGAACAAAAGTTTCTGTTCAGATGACACCAATCTAAAATGCAATATATTGGGGTACAGATAACCTGACATCAGGATATGGAATCACTATTTAATATCCTGGTTAGGCCATATCAATGTAATTAAAATTATTATACTTCCCAGACTTCTGTATTTATTTCAGACCCTTCCACTAAATACAGGTGTTACAGCTCTGGACTTGGTTTGTGTATCAGAGCATCCCAAATTTAACAACTACTATCTTGCAGTTCAGCTTGCTCAATGCATACTATGGTAAGATAAGCAAGAATCTGGACACAAGTGGAGATGGAGATTTCAAAAGAGCCTCTTTTTCCTCCCTTCTCTGGTTACCACAACACATTTGTCCTATGTCAGTCTCTGGCCTCCACGTGAAATCCCTGTCCCCAAGGGATTGGACTAACAAATTATATGAAGTAGCTTCTTTCCTACACCCTCTAACCTTCAAAACGGCCATGTATTATCTTTAATCTCAGGAATAGATTAAAGCAATATGCTATAAATCTAAGAAAGAGACATCTATCTGTAATAACGTATCAGCAGGCATTTTAATGTAAGATAAACAAGTGTTGAAAGCTATACCAAGCTGATCTGACAGGATAAAGCAGGAAGGAGCTGAGGAAGGCAGGTGAAGGAAGGCCGGATGTTACCAATCACTGTCTTAGTCCTATTATTCCACTGTTCAATAACCCAGGATTGCACCAGGTAATTAATTTTGCATCCACCTCCTGTTCTTGCTTTAACCCAATTAGTGCAATGGTCACTTCTAGACATTCTAGACACTACAATAGCTCCACACCCTAGTCCATGTGGATCAACCGCTCCACTAGCGGTATGCCACTCCACATTTCTCCCCTTTCCAGTTTCCTCTTTCCCTCTCGCTGTCTTTGAAAAACATTGATCAGGTTGGGTCATGAAATTAACATAATTATTTGTAAGTGATTTGTCGTGGACTAAGAGTTTTCTTTTAGATGTATTAGAATCATCTGTAACTGTTAAGATAACTGGATACTTGTAAAGATAGCTATGGAGTCAAGAGTATGGCGAAATAAAAACTATTTTATTATGGCAAAAATACAGTCCAGATAATGTAGGGTATAAACAAACAAAAATCCAGGTGTGGACAGCAGTTAAACTTAGTTAACAAATAATGGAAAGCAGACCACTCAGGCAAAACAGAAAAAATGTAGACACAAGTACACTTAACTCTGGGAAATGCAGACAAACTGTGTGCTGGAAATAATCATCATCATCACCATTTATTTATATAGCGCCACTAATTCCGGAGCGCTGTACAGAGAACACACACACATCAGCCCCTGCCCCATTGGGGCTTACAGTCTAAATTCCCTAACACACACACACACACAGACAGAGACAGACAGACTAGGGTCAATTTGTTGGCAGCCAATTATCCTACAAGTATGTTTTTTTGGAGTGTGGGAGAAAACTGGAGCACCTGGAGGAAACCCACGCAAACACAGGGAGAACATACAAACTCCTTACAGAAAAGGCCATGGTTGGGAATTGAACTCATGACCCCAGTGCTGTAAGGCAGAAGTGCTAACCACTACGCCACCGTGCTGCCCGAAATAATGGTAATCAACAGAGAGAAAGGGGAAATTATTCTATCGCACCAACTATATATGGACCATATGCCTAGATTGTATAATTATCATGGGATAAATTCCTCAATATTTATCTATATCTAGGGTGCTTTCTCAAAAGAAAATAAAACATGAATCAAGGAGAGTAGAACATGAGTTAGTTAAGCAAGATGCACTGAATGTCCCAGAATGAATAGTATATATGTAACACATCCAATAAAATATAACTTTTATTAATTGTAATATAAAATAAACTAGCGAAATATATAAAATGATATCAGACTTAATAAAACAAATTGTGTATTTAAAATTGCTGGGTGCAATTGCAACTTTCTCCTGTCTTAGCAGGATGGAGGTATAGAGCTTAATATAGGCTTAGTTGAGAGGTCAGCATATAGGAAAATAAATTATATTGATATTCAAATATATGTGGCTTGAATAGCCATAAGTAGATATATCACTGAGGATAGTAAGGAGATGATCTAAATATAATATAATAGATCATATAGTTGATCCCTGTGGTGTAACTAAATAGCTATGGTCTATATAATTACTAGGTCCATATATTGATTTATCTGCCTCTTTGTTGCTCATAGCTAACCAAGCGTAGTAGGGCAGTCATCACTATAACAGTCCCATCTGCGTGTTTCGCAGGGTAGTGCTTAGTCAAGGCAAGCCGACAGACTGTTCTGACAGTTCTTATATACTGTCAGTACGGGGTTTGCAGAGTGATGTCATTTCATTGCACCAATCAGAGGTGTGATTCCCTATTGTCACTCACCGGACTATGAGTACCTCTAGTTTTAGACATGGGTCTCTTTCTCTCTTGCCGGTGCCTGTCTTGCGCCGCGGCCGTCCGCCATCTTTACCAAAGGATTGCGCATGTGCAAGACCCACGGACGGTTAAAACCTTGTTCCTAGTCTCATTGGATAATTAATCACCTCTCACTATTTAAGGCACCTGTTGCCCTATTATCTTTGCCTGTTCTTGGTCCTCATTCCATTGAGACACCGAGGAGTTTCCTGTTCCTGCTTGTGCTATCTGTTTGCTGTGGACGCTAACTGCACCTGGACAAGTTCTTCTCTCCACATCAGTGGTAATACCTGCCAGCTGCAGACTGCTCCATGCTACATTGTATCTTACCTGCGCCTGGACAAGTCTTCTCTACACATCAGTGGTAATACCTGCCAGCCGCAGACCGCTCCATGCTACCTTGTATCGTATCTGCACCTGGACAAGTCTTCTCTCCACATCAGTGGTAATACCTGCCAGCCGCAGACCGCTCCATGCTACATTGTATCGTATCTGCACCTGGACAAGTCTTTTCTCTTCATCAGTGGTAATACCTGCCAGCCGCAGACCGCTCCATGCTACATTGTATCTTACCTGCACCTGGACAAATCTCTCCACATCAGTGGTAATACCTGCGAGCCGCAGACCGCTTCAGGCTATCTTGTACTCTACCTATCTCTGGACAAGTCTTTACTTCATGCCAGCGGTAACACCTGTCAGGAGCAGCTTACTCTACTACTTTGCATGTTACCTATTTTGGGACTAAAGTCTATAGTTTCTCGGAGTTATAGCTGCGAGTCGCTGACTCTCCTATTACAGTGTTGATTGACTGTTTGCATAGACTTTTTCCAGTTGTCAAGTATTTGCCTGCTGTATGCTACCTGCGTGCTAAGCACTTTGGAACTCTCTTCTCCTTTTATCACTACTCATCATTCTGCCGTGCTACCATTGTTTCCACTGTTTAGAGACTATGCAGATATATCATTGCCATTCCTTCTTCCATCCAGTTTGTATAGTTCCGTATATTCACCACACTCCCCAGAGGGCCACGACCTGCACAGTGGCAGCCACTAAAACCATACTTTCTTGCGGGAGTTCCTGGAAAAGACCAGCCACTGTGTTAGACTCCGCGCCTCTGGTGAGTAAAGCTACACCTGGTGAATTCTGGGTAAAACTCCTAGTGCCGTTACAGTAAGAACAGGCCATGACAGACCCAGGTTCGGAACCAACAGCTAAGGACTTGCTGCAGCACCTGGTTACTCAGGTAGAATAACAAGATGTTCGCCAGCAACAATTACTTCAATGTTTTCAGTCCCTAGTCTCTCGGGGAGACCCTGTGCAGAATGTATCTTCTACTGTAAATCCTCCGGTGTCTTCTTTTCTCCCAGTGCCATCCTAGGTAGACACTGCTTCTGCTCTACACCTGCCTACTCCTTCAAAATTTGATGGAGACCTGAAAGCTTGTAGGGGCTTTCTCAATCAGTGCTCCATACATTTCGAACTTCAACCTCAAAATTTCCCTACTCATCGCTCTAAAGTGGCCTATATAATTTCCTTGTTTTCTGGACAGGCTCTGGCATGGGCCTCCCTTCTGTGGGAAAGAGATGACCCTCTGTTGGAAGATAGTGCCATGTTTATTTCAACTTTCCAAAGAATTTTTGATGAACCTGGTCGTGTTATTTCTGCTGCCTCTAGCATCCTTCGATTACGCCAAGGATCCCGTTCAGTAGCACAGTATGTAATCCAATTTCGCACACTTGCCTCTGAACTCCAATGGAACAATTAGGCGTTGATAGCTGCCTTCTGGCAGGGTCTCGCTGATAAAATTAAAGACGTATTGGCCTCACAAGAGTTACCTTCTTCCTTGGATGCTTTGATATCTTTGTGCAACCGAGTGGACATGAGATTCCGAGAAAGAAACTCTGAAAGGGAACCTTCGTCTAAAATACCTGTCTGCTTGGCAGCCCGATTTCGTCATCCCTCACCGCCTATAGAACCCATGGAGGTGGGACGTTCTAGACTGGCTCCAGAGGAGAGGGAACGACGGTTAAATAATAAACTTTGTATTTATTGTGCTGATCCTAATCATATGCTGAACTCATGCCCTAAAAAGTCGGGAAACGCAAGGCCCTAACCTGTTCTGGAGAGGTAAGGTTGGGGTCCCTGGAATCCTCTCCATGTCATATGGATTCTAAAACTTGTTCGTTTGCTGTTACTGTTTCAACTTCCACTAAGTCTTTTACATCTCAAGCACTTCTGGACTCTGGAGCAGCTGGAAGTTTTATCTCAAGTTCCTTAGTGTGTCAGTGGTCCCTACCAGTGATTCCTTTAAAAACAGCTATTGCCGTCACGGCCATTGATGGCTCAGGAATTACTAATGGAACTATTACTCAACGTACCATTCCTTTAACCCTTCAAATCGGGGCCTTACACCAAGAGCAAATTTCTTTATTGGTCCTTCCTGTTACCACTAGTCCTATCGTACTTGGTCTTCCATGGCTCTAACTCCATTCTCCACAAATTGATTGGAACATTCCGCAAGTTGTATCCTGGGGTCCGGCTTGTCATCATAGATGTCTGACTCATGTTCTTCCCGTGAAAATAAATAAATCCTCTATAGCATCTTGTTTGCCTGGTCTTCCTCCACAGTATGCTTCCTTTGCTGATGTATTTGATAAAGCCCAGTCAGAACGCCTTCCGCCTCATCGGGCTTGGGATTGTCCAATAGATTTACAACCTGGCAAGAATCCTCCAAGGGGTCGTGTATACCCTCTCTCGTTACCAGAGACCCAGGCGATGTCTGACTATGTCAAGGAAAATCTCCATCGTGGGTTTATTCGGCCGTCCATTTCCCCCGCTGGAGCGGGTTTCTTTTTCGTTAAGAAGAAAGGCGGTTCATTAAGACCTTGAATAGATTATCGCGGTCTTAACGCCATAACCATCAAAAATCATTACCCTATTCCACTAATTACTGAACTTTTTGACCGCATCAAGGGAGCTCGGATATTCACCAAGCTGGACCTTTGTGGTGCTTACAATTTAATTCGGATCAAGGCCGGAGATGAATGGAAGACAGCTTTTAACACCAGAGATGGACACTATGAATATCTTGTCATGCCATTTGGGTTGTGTAACGCCCCAGCTGTCTTCCAGGGATTTGTGAATGAGATTTTCCGGTATATGTTTGTGCCGTTGTCTATCTAGACGACATATTGATATTTTCTCAAAATCTTTTGTCTCATCGACAACACGTGGCAGAGGTTCTTTCTAGACTCCGGGAAAATTTACTATTTTGTAAGCTGGAGAAATGTTCCTTTGAATTATCCCAGATTCCTTTCCTGGGATATATTGTGTCTGGAGTAGGCCTAGAGATGGATCCGGAGAAAGTGAATGCAGTTTACATTGGCCCCTGCCAACGACACTCAGAGCTATTCAACGCTATTTAGGGTTTGCTAACTATTATCGATGTTTTATTCAAGGATTTTCTTCCATTGTCTCTTCTATAGTGGCTCTTACCCGTAAGGGTGCTAATACCAAGCAATGGCCTCCTGAGGCCCTCCAAGCATTTCAGTTCCTCAAGAAGGCGTTCTCAACTTCCCCTGTTCTTCAACAACCTGATGTGACTCTTCCATTCTTCCTCGAAGTTGATGCCTCTAATGTTGGACTAGGGGTCATTCTATCCCAGAGATTGGTACAAAAGAAATTCCATCCTTGTGCTTTTTATTATCGAAGTCTATTACCTGCAGAGAAAAATTATACTATCGGGGATAAGGAGCTATTGGCCATTAAAGTAGCTTTGGAAGAATGGAGATACCTGCTGGAGGGTGCTCGTCATCCCTTGACTATATTTACTGACCACAAAAATCTTCTCTATCTTCAGTCAGCTCAATGTATGAACCCCCGACAAGCAAGATGGTCACTTTTCTTCTCTCGTTTTGATTTAATTATCACCTTCAAACCAGCTTCCAAGAATAAAAAAGCGGATGCATTGTCCCGAGCGGTTGCCCCTTACTCTGATTTTGAAGATTGTTTTGATCGTCCTATACTTGATCCTAAATGTGTGAGTCTAGCTGTTTCTTCCACCAATGTTCTACCGTTTGGGAAAACCTTTGTGCCACCGCTTCTTCGAAAGAAGATTCTGTCATTGTATCATTCCTCTCGTTTTGCCGGGCATTCTGGAGTACGGAAAACATTAAAGATTCTCTCTCGGAGTTATTGGTGGCCCTCTATTAGGAGAGAGGAATTTGTGGCCGCTTGTGATGTTTGTTCCCAATTCAAGTCTTCCCGTAGAACACCGGCGGGGTTACTTCAACCACTACCTATTCCTTCCAAACCATGGACCCATATAAGTATAGATTTCGTTACTGATCTTCCTCTCAGCAAGAAATGTAATACCATTTGGGTGATTGTTGATAGGTTCTCTAAGATGGCTCATTTCGTCCCTTTGATAGGGTTACCTTCTTCCTCTACATTGGCTGATCATTTTATCAAAGAAATATTTCGAATTCATGGATGTCCATCTGAAATTGTTTCGGATAGAGGAGTACAGTTTGTCTCCAGATTTTGGCGAGCCCTTTGCAAGACCTTGGTGTAACAAAGGAAGGCATTTATCTGACAAGATGCAAAGAAAACACAAGCAGAGTAAGACATTGGCGCAGTTATGCACCTAGATTCAGGTTAAACCAAGTAAAGACTTATGTGTAGTTTAAAGTTGGTTAACTTACATGATTTGAAGGCTGCTTCCTCTCAGCAAACAGACAGGGTGTGTCTGTTAGTCAAACAGAGCCAGTGATGGGCGTTTTCTCTTAAAGAGAAGGTGGATGTGTCACCTGTCCATCAAGCTAAGGCTGGGGGAGGAGTATCAGGTATAAAAGCTTGTTTGTGTCATTTGTTCACCGAGACCAACGCTGGGAAAACTGGCTGGTCCTGAGAGAGAGCTGGTCTATGTATAGCTAGCGTTTAGGGTCTCCATAATTGCTGTGAAAGTATACGGTGTCAAAACATTTACCATCCTGACAATAAAGCTACATAAAAAGGAAGAAGTTGTTCGCGTGTGCTTCTGCAGTAGCGGGCTCTTGCCACAAGTGGTGTCAGGAAAGGGAGACTCCGGGAAGCAAGTTTCCACTACCCAACCCGCGCAGACGTCAACATGGAGGAAGTACTGAGAACCTTCGTGAATGTGGCCGCTGCGCAGCAACAGCAGCAAGCTCAGATGCTATGAGTTGCCGAGGCACAGGTGGAAAACACAAGGCTCTTAAGAGAAGAGTTAAGGCAGGTGAGGCATGACAGAAATGAACCACGTGGTCCTGTTCTCCAGAGAATGTCGCTAGGTGATGACATAGAAGCATATCTGGTGTCCTTTGAGAGACTTGCAAAAAGGGCAAAATGGCCTCCTAAAGATTGGGCTGAGAGGCTGGCGCCATATCTGACTGGTGAAGCTCAGCGAGCTTATATGGATCTAGATGAGGAACGGGCCTCTGATTATCTGTGCCTAAAGTCTGAGATATTGGCTCGCATATGAGTTTCCGGTCCAGGCCGAGCCCAGCGCTATCACCAATGGCACTATGATAAAGAAAAAACGGTCAGAGCGCAAGTGGCTGAGCTTTCTAAAATTTTAAAGAAATGACTGCAGCCTGAGGAGAATTCGCCTTCTCGGATTATTGAAGTTCTGGCGATGGATCACTGCATCCGGGGGCTGAACCGCGATTTGCAAAGGTGGGTTCTGCAATCAGACCCACAAACTTATGAAGAGCTTGCCACCGTGGTAGAAAGGTTTTGTGCGCTACAGCAAATGACTAAAGAACCTGCATTTGTGCCAAAGCCGCTGCCACGCCAAAAGCCAGGTTTGACAATCCTTGCTACAGGGCCCAATGGCAAAACAGCTACGGACAGAGGGCCAGGTGCAAAGCTGTCTAATCTGAAGTGTTTTGAATGTGGTGAGCCAGGCCACTTTAAGGCAGAGTGTCCTAAACTACCGGAACCCATGGACTGTTCCGTGGCCCATATTGGGCCTGCTTTTCCAAGCTGTTTTACCATGAGTCCCACATCAGGAAGTCCTTGTTTGTTCCGGGTGACTGTGCTAATCAACCAAAACCTTGTTCTGGCCTTGGTTGACTCGGGGAGTGAACTCTCATTGGTTTCCAGCTCTGCCTTACCCGAAACCATAACTTCTCGGTTGCCCAAGGTGAAGGTTCTTTGCGTACATGGCACGACAGAAGAGTATGAAAGAACAATACTACCAGTCACACTCAAAGACAAAACTGTTATGGTGGTAGCTGCCATAGCACCTAAACTCCCATATCCACTCATTTTGGGGCGAGACTTCCCACTGTTTAATGATGTCCTCGGTGAGTGAATCCGGCCGGACATGCCGGCAACTGATGCAACGGTCGGAAGCGCGGTCTTAAAGGAACTGCCTAAGAATCCACAACATCTGGACATCGATCTTTGGGAACCGCCAAACCGGAATGCCATCCTGGGAGACACAGCAGGAGTTCCACAAAAGCATCCACCTGTGGGGAAACATGGACAGTCCAAACTAGCATTGGTCGGTGATGTCGCAGATGAGCCCACCCCGCCTGTCAGTGAGGATACGGACTGGTCCGCAATACCAATTTTGTTTCCTCTGCAGGACTTTGCTCGAGACCAACTTAATGATGCCACTTTGGAACATGCCTTTAAAAGTGTGACTGAGGTAAATGGGGTAGCGAAAGTCGCCCAGCCTGCAGAAGGTATACCATATTTTATTGTTAAAAATAATTTCCTGTATAGAGTTGCTAATGTACAGGGGGAAAAAGTAAAACAATTAATGGTTCCTCAGGTCCATGTACCCCTAGTGTTAAAAGCAGCACACACACATGTCTGTGGGGGACACCTAGGGGAGGATCAAACATGGTGACGAGTTCTGCTTAGGTTTTACTGGCCCGGTTTACACATGGCAGTGAAAAAGTATTGCCGGTCCTGTCCCATTTGTCAGAGAACCTGTCCCAAACCCATGTACAGGGCACCTCTTATTCCAATACCAATAGTACAAGTTCCCTTTGAACGGATAGCTATGGACCTTGTGGGGCCACTGGAAAAATCTGCACGGGGCACCAATATATACTAGTGGTGATTGACTATGCAACCAGGTATCCAGAGGCAATTCCCCTATGAAACATAAAGTCCAGCACCATAGCTAAGGAACTTGTATTGATGTTTACACGCTTGGGAATACCAAAAGAAATTCTCACAGATCAGGGTACTCCATTATTAAAGTAATTTTATCGTTTTCAAATAAGCATTGCCCAAGCGATTGTATTGTGTTTCTAATGCACAAAGTGATTTATTTTAGCAGATGTAAATAGTCAACAATTCAATACATTATTATATTATGATACAGTACAGTACAGCCAATACCAAAAGATAAATACATACCAATGCTTTCGCATGCGCTCGCTGCGCAAACCACGGGACCTGATGGACAGTATATCTGCTTAGAATACTGTGTCAGAGTTGACTGAGGGCCAGGGGAATGCAGCTATGATTATATACAGTACAGTGATACACAGTGAACAATAGAGATGACGTAGATTGTTTCTATAGGTCCAGACGTTGGGTGGGTGCAGGGTTAACAGGTCATAGGCTGATTCACTCTAAGGAATCCAAAGGTGGGGGTCGTCTCTCCAGGGGGTCTGCTCCTTTCATAGTCAGCATCATACAAAAGGTTTATTCCCTAATATCAATAACTAAAGTATGCAATGTGCGATCTCTTCGCCGACTGCACCGGACAGCTGCTGATGAATAGGGTTTCAGTATGATACCAGACATGCCACCTTTCCCACAACCTGAACCATATATATCACTGAAGCGTACGTATAATCATTATATATATATATTTATATTAGAGATGAGCGCACTCGGATTTATGAAATCCGAGCCCACCCGAACGTTGCCGATCCGAGTCGGATCCGAGACAGATCCGGGTATTGGCGCCAAATTCAAATCTGAAACTGAGGCTCTGACTCATAATCCCGTTGTCGGATCTCGCGATACTCGGATCCTATAAATTCCCCGCTAGTCGCCGCCATCTTCACTCGGGCATTGATCAGGGTAGAGGGAGGGTGTGTTAGGTGGTCCTCTGTCCTGCTATATCTCGTGCTGTTCAGTTCAGTGCTGTGCTGTGCTGCGCTGTGCTGTGCTGTGCTCAGTCCAGTGGTGCTGTGTCCTGTGCTCTGTGCTTCTAAGGGCATAGTTATTTCCCCAATATTCCCCTGTGTTTAAAAAAATAAAAAAAAGTTATTTAAAAAAATACCAAAAACTAATTTAATTTTTTTTTAATTACCACAAAATTTGCACAACCAATCCTGCAGTATAAGCCCATTGGTACTGCAATATTACCAAGTTCACACATTCAGCAGTAAAAGTTCAGTGGTACTGCAATATTACAAAGTTCACACATTCTGCAGTATCAGTCCAGTGGTGCTGTGTCCTGTGCTCTGTCCTGCTGAGTTCCGTAGTGCTGCTGGGTCCTGTGCTGTGTCCTGTTCAGTCCAGTGGTGCTGTGTCCTGTGCTCTGTGCTTCTAAGGGCATAGTTATTTCCCCATTATTCCCAAGTTTTTAAAAAATAAAAAAAAAGTTTAAAAAAAAATAAAAATAAATTTTTTTTAAAAAAAATATAATTATAACCAAATTTACAAAACCAATCCAGCAGTATAAGCCCATTGGTACTGCAATATTACCAAGTTCACACATTCAGCAGTAAAAGTCCAGTGGTACTGCAATATTACAAAGTTCACACATTCTGCAGTATCAGTCCAGTGGTGCTGTGTCCTGTGCTCTGTCCTGCTGAGTTCCGTAGTGCTGCTGGGTCCTGTGCTGTGTCCTGTTCAGTCCAGTGGTGCTGTGTCCTGTGCTCTGTGCTTCTAAGGGCATAGTTATTTCCCCATTATTCCCAAGTTTTTAAAAAATAAAAAAAAAGTTTAAAAAAAAATAAAAATAAAAAATTTAAAAAAAAAATATAATTATAACCAAATTTACAAAACCAATCCAGCAGTATAAGCCCATTGGTACTGCAATATTACCAAGTTCACACATTCAGCAGTAAAAGTCCAGTGGTACTGCAATATTACAAAGTTCACACATTCTGCAGTATCAGTCCAGTGGTGCTGTGTCCTGTGCTCTGTCCTGCTAATGTTTTTTTATTTAAAACTTGCAACAGAACATTACATATGAAACAATAAAACCAATAAACTTTACTAAAGGTGGCACCAACCTATATTAAAAAAGACCAACTGAAAACAAAGGCTGATTTGCCTAACTTAACCGAAAGTCCAGAAGGGCTATTTGCCCAATTCATAAGTCCAGTAAATATAAAAGGATAAAATCACATAAAACAAGAAGGTGCCACCATACAAACAACAAACCCAACTCATATACATCACCGTATCCCACTAAGAAGCAAGTTGTAGGTGCATGTAAGCCATACTTGAAAAAATTTTCCACCACACAAAATCTAATGGGGTGAAAGGACAGCAAGAGAAGCCACTTAGAAAGGAGAGGCACCAGACTTTGACCCCCTAAGGAGGTCTCAGACTCCGCCACAGCCTGAGCCAGTTAGCATTGGACATCCGGCGACCCTCCATGCTCCTCAATTTCCACACCTCGTGGAGAATATCTTCCACCACTACCTCACAGGGAAGGACTTTCTGCCGGATGGTGACCTGACGTGAAATACCTGACCACTAAACTGACTAAAAAAAGTGTACAGAAATCAAAAGCCCTCCACCTTGCCTTGAATGCCCCGTAGACCCATTCAGGGTAACTAAGCCACGAAAGGCAGGGGATCCCCAGCGACCTGGAGACTCTTTTATAAACCTTTACATTAAAGGGACACTCGAGCAAGAAATGGTCCATAGTCTCCTCCACCCCTAGACACTCCTCCCGTGGGCAACCACGATCATCAGCATTTCTGTGCTTGAGGTTCCCTCTTACATAAAGTCTCCCGTGAAAGGAGAGCCAGGCAATGTCCTGAAGCTTCAACGGGATTCTCCTCGAGTTAATCAAGGAAAGCCCCACCGAACTCACATCACCTGGGCAGTCTCTCAGTGACAGCGGAACCCAAAAGTGGGAGTGCAGGACTCTCTTCTCCAACTCCCTTCTAGAAGAGCTCCCAACTTCCCCCGCCCCTAAGCCCAAACGCCTTGTCACCTTCAATCCCAAGGAAACGTAGGTCGGGAGATACCCATGCCGGACCCGAAAACTCTTAACGGTGCCTCCCCCATACCATACACTGAGGAAGGGATCCACCCATACCCTGAAGCCTCCCACCCACTGAGGAGGGGTCTCAACTAGGAGACTACTAAGGTGCAACTTCAGAAAGGTTGACATAAAGAACAGCACAGGGTTAATCATACCCAGGCCCCCATCCTTCCTCAGTCGGTAGGTCACAGCCCGCTTGACCAGATTCAGCCTATTCCCCCAGAGCAACTGGAAGAAAACTGCATAAACCCTAGACCATAAAGGCTCCGGCAAAAGGCACACATAGCTGATGTACAGGAATACAGGGATCAGGAAGGTCTTGATCAGGTCCACCCTTTCCCGGAGAGAGTGTTTCCACCTCTTCCAGCTCACTACCTTCCGGGAAGCTTCCTCCAGCCTTAACTCCCAATTTTGCTTGGCATAATCACCAGGGCCGAAATGAATCCCTAAAATTTTGATCTTCTCACTCGCCCCGGGGAAGACTGTCTGGAAGGTTGAATTCACAACCCTCCTCCCCCATCCAGAAAACTTTACTCTTTTCCTGGTTTACTAATGAGCCACTGGCCTCAGAATACCCACGGACCAGAGTCGTAACCTCCTCAGCTTCCGCGGAACTCGACAAGACAACAGTAACACCATCAGCGTAGGCCACTACCTTCAAGGGGCACTCCGGACCCAACAGCACACCTCCCAACAAGCTACCACAAACCCTTCTGATGAAGGGATCTATGGCAAACACATACAGGAGGGGGCTCAGGGGACAACCTTGTCTTACTCCAGAGCTGACCTCAAAGGACTGACCCACCCAACCATTCACAAGAGGGAAGCTCTCGGCTTGTCTATAAATGGTACGGAGCCAATTCACCACCCGCACTGGAAGACCATACCACAGAAGTAGAGCCCAAAGGTACTCATGATTTACCCTATCAAAAGCCTTCGACTGATCTAAGGCTAAAAGGTACTTCCCCCACTTATCCGCACGGCACCGCTCAAAGGCCTCCCGCACCGTCAGGACAGCACTGAAAGTGCTTCGGCCCTTCATAGTGCAGTGCTGAGAAGGAGAGAGCAACTGGCCGGAAACCTGCATCACTCTATTAAAAAG
This sequence comes from Mixophyes fleayi, assembly GCF_038048845.1. Lineage (NCBI taxonomy): Eukaryota > Metazoa > Chordata > Amphibia > Anura > Limnodynastidae > Mixophyes > Mixophyes fleayi. The sequence continues at coordinate 77,447,524 of NC_134407.1, forward strand.
CACCTTCGCCAGAATCTTCCTGTCAGTATTGAGAAGAGCGATGGGGCGCCAGTTCTCAATACATGACTGATCTTTCCCCTTGGACAGTAAGATAAGGGCAGAGACCCTCATGGAGGGAGGCAATAAACCTCTGCCCAGGCTCTCATTAAAAACCTCCACGAGACGCGGAGCCAGAATGTCCCCAAAGATTTTAAAAAACTCAGATGTAAGGCCATCTGGGCCTGGGGCTTTCTTGACAGATAAACCATCTATTGCCATCCTGACCTCGTCCACCGTTATTTCATTGCCCAAGGACTCAAGCAGGCCGCTAAAATCACCAAGGCCAGGAGTTTCCCTCAAAAACTGGTCCATCCTCTCTTTGTCAAGTGACTTCTCCGATAAGAGATCGGAATAGAAGGACCACACTACACCAAGGATGCCCTCCTTCTCCTCCCTAAGGACACCCTCAGCATCGCGCAGGCCCCTCACCTCCTTAGCATCTACCGAGTTCCTACAGCTCTGGAAAGGATCGGGCGAATGGTACTTCCCATAATCCCTCTCCAGAACCAAGGACGCGTACCGGTCATACTGTATCTCTCTCATCTGAGCCTTCACCCGGGGGATCTCCCCACTATCCCCCTGGCCAGAGATCAAGAATCCAAGTTTTTTCCTCAGTGCCATGTAGGCTCTCTCTTTTAACAAGTTATTTCTGGCTACAAGGCCCCGAAAAAAGCTCCGGGTCCTTTTCTTCAGCATCTCCCACCATTCAGACCTACTCCAACCCGCCTCCAAAAGTGATTCCTGGGATTCAAAGAAGTCCCTAAAAGACTGTCTTATCACCTCCTCCTCCAGAAGCTTAGAGTTCAAGCGCCAGAGACCCCTACCCTTCCGAAGAGTCTCCGAAGCATTCAAGGACATAGATAGGTAAACGTGGTCAGAGAACTCTACCGGCCTCAGCTCTGGAGCCAAGGTTTTCGAGCTCTCCTTAACAAAAAACCTATCTATCCTAGACCTACAACTACCTCTATAAAAAGTGAAACCCGTGTGGTCTGGGAAATGACGAATGTGCACATCCACCAGACCAGCCTGCCTAACCATACTTGCTAGAAAAAGGGAATCGCAGCCCAGAGAAGCCCTTGAACCTCCCCTGTCTTTTGTCCTAGTGACGGTGTTAAAATCACCACCAAAGACTATCTGCCGGGCTGTAAAAAGGTATGGCTTTATCTCCATGAAGAGGCACTTCCTTCCCCATTTTGTTTGAGGGCCGTAAATATTAATTAACCTCAGGTCGTGCCCCCTCAGGTTGACATCTAGCACCATGCACCTACCTACCTCAAGCTCAATGACTCGCTGGATGGTTATCATGCCGGTAAAAAGCACCGCCACCCCACCATACGGCTCGGCCGCAAGAGACCAGTAGGAGGGCCCACGCCTCCACTCACTTTTGGCTTTATGTAGGTCAGCAAGCTGACCCAGTCTGGTCTCCTGCAAAAATAAAAAATCAGCCTCAACCGTGCTGAAAAAATCAAAGGCCATATAACGAGCACGTTTGGATTTTATAGATGCCACATTAATGGTAGCGAATCTAATGGGCTGGGAAGCCATCCTTCAGAGCTATAGACAGTAGGAACAACTTACTTATTTTTAAACTTTTTCGCCAAGTCCTCATCTGAGGACCCGAATCTCTTATAGCTCAGGCCTGCTGGCAGGGATTCCTCCCCCCGAAGAATAACCTCTTCCCCAGAGGGAGGGACCCCGCCCGACCTATCCTCCTCACTCACAGAGCCATTAGGAATAGTCCTATCCGGGAACCTAGCCACTGATGTTCCTAACGGGCCATGGACTGGATCAGGAGAAGGAGAACTAAGGGAAGTGTCAGGGGGGACAGGAGGGGGGATGGGACTTGTGGAGTCAGAACATATAGAAAGGGCTTGATGGGAAGTGGGGACTGGGTCATTTACCGAGGCCAAAACCCCCGTCTCCAAAGGACGGATCTCCAAATTTTGACCGGAGGGGCCGGCGTCTAAGGGAGGGGTGGGAGGGGGGTAAAGGATGGGGGGAGGTACTAGGTCCTCTATCGAGAGAGGGCCAGATGGAAGTAACTCTGGATTTTTTAGAAAAGACCTAGCTGTTCTCTTTCCCTTTGGTTTTTTTTAAATTTTCGCAACCTCTCCCAAAACTGAAAGGTCCCTGGACTTCTTTGTCTTCCTTCCTGGTTTCGTTTTCTGCACTAAGTCTCCCTCCTCCGTCATCATAACCTCGCCCTCCTCCATACTCTCCTCCTCACTTGTTGAAAACTGGAACTTGTTGGACAGAACAATCCCTTCCCTTTCTGTTCTACTCTTTTTTTTCTTGTTTTTTTGTTTGACCCACTGATTTGAATCGTCATCTGCGGGTACCAACAACGACACCCCAGGTGGTTCAGAAACAGGGGGTGGGGGAAGTGGGGGGACAGAAATCACACTAACAGGGACAACCAAACTCTTTGCTGTCTCACCCTTCTCAACCCCCTCAGCTATCCTCACCAACTCTTCATCTGTGATAGCAGAATTGTGGGCCGCATGCGGGCATTTACTAAAAGGGTGCCCTATCACCCCACATAGATTGCACCGGATTCGACTGCAAGTTCTAGATTCATGGCCCATATCCCCGCAATAACCACACTTCTGCAAGGGGCAGTTGGCACTGAGGTGGCGGAAATCCCCACACCGGTGACACATCCTCGGCTGACCTGGGTAAAAGCACTGAATTCTGTCCCTCCCCAGGAATGCTGCAGATGGTAAATGCACCAGACCAGCCTCCGTGCACCTGAGATCCACCATGGCAGACCACCCGCCACCCCAGACACCGTGGCTCGGATCAGGGACCTTTGTCAATGGGGATATCAAGTTAGCAAACCTCCTGACCCAAAAGGTCAAATCTGCGGCCGGGGTGGACTCATTCCTAACAAGTATATTTATCCTCACCCTCTCTTGACGTGTTATAGGGATTGCTCTGAAATCCCTCCATGGATCTCTTCCCTTGCACCCACCCCACCTGCCCCAAAAAGCCTGTAGCCCTTGGTAAGAGATGAAACTTACATCGTATTCTGCAGTACTAACAGGGTGGATGCAAGCAAAGAGATCCGCTGGAACAAACCCGAAAGAGTCCAAGAATATCTTAAGGAAATCCGCCCTGTTTGGGGGGTCCCTTCCTACATATTTAAACTGAACAACATTACGTCGTTTAAAGGGCTGAGCCCCCATTGGAGCTGATATAACGTTCTGAGCATTCACCGCAGGCCCCGGGCTTGTCCCAGATACTATACCCGCATATGACATTATACCAGGGAGAGGGCCAGATCTTACAACCGGGCTCTGGACAGAAGCATTCCCCTTCACCCTACTATTACCCTCCCCACTGGGATCATTATCACACTGTAATATAGAACGAGTCTTTAGGGGAGCTTTGGCTTGGGGGGCTGATTTATCCAACCTAACATCTCCTTGGGCCAACATGTTGGGCATTCTTTTTGAGACGTCCTCTATCAAAACAGCAGCCCTTTTTGCCCTGTCTGTAATGTGCAGGGGCCCATAGATGGTATCTATAACATGAGCCTGGACTGGGCTGAGCTCTTCCCTTATAGACTTATTCATACTATTATTAGCAGAACCAACAACATTAACATTGACATTAACAGTATTACATACTTGATTAGGTCCATCATTATTATTAACACCACAAACTTTGTCAGCATTATCATTTTTGATTAATGTGCCTCCCAGAGAGGTCTCAAGCACCAGGTCTCCTGTGGGGGCTGGGTCAGTAGCTGCAGATTTATCCACAGACCTCTCAGATCCCTTGCCCACTAGCACTCCAGGGACAGTGACCGAGACTCTCCTGCTCATCGGCTCAAGCTTTGCAGGAATATCTACCCCATATACAACACCAGCAACTATATCACCAGCTACTATATCACCAGCTACTATATCAGGATTAATGGCATGACCCGTGGACAGACTGCTAGAAACCGCCGGGTCCGCCTGACAGGGAGACACTGCCACCGGGGACGGCGCTGCTCCCATACAACTAGCTGAACCAGACACTATATTTACAGTATCAACATTATCATTTTTACTCACGGAGGGGTCGCTCACAACATCCAGTCTCCGGGCAGGTACATCACTTCCGGTGTCCGCCGGAAGTACCGCTAGCGGCTGGGCACACGAGTCAGCCACCAAGACGGCGGCCTGGACTGAATACCCACCGGGAACACCCTCCGCGTCCACCAGGCCCTTCACAGACCTCTCCCCCTCCATGTCCCGGATCTTATCATATAGGCACAACTCTTCGGTTACCACATCTGATCCGCCCGCCACATTGGGAGGCAGAGGCTCCGAGTTCTCCAGGAGCACAGCGCGCTGGAGCGCTTTAACTTTTGCTAATGATTTTTTCTTTTCTTTCAGGGAGACGATCAGTTCTTCAATTTCCACTGAGATAATCGCCCGTCCCGACTGAAAGCACGATTTCTTTTTTTTTCTTCCTTGCAGCTATCCGCTTCTCAAGGCATGCGACGGCGAGTTCCAGCTCTTTCACCCGCTGCCCGGTCTCTGACTCCTCCGTTTCACTCTCTGTATCCGGGAGACCGACTGACGCCGGATCCACCTCATCTCTGGGCACATTACACCTCCGGATATCGGCTCCCACGCCCGACTTTTGTTGTATCATCACAGAAGCCGGCTGGATCTCTTCAGGCCCCATATTAGTATTCATATGGGACCCCTCTACCCCGGCCTGCTGCGATGACACAGGCTCCGGGATGACCTGATTAACTGCATGAGGCTGCCTGTTAGATATCACAGGCAGTCCTTCCACAGCCCCTAGTTGCCTCACTAGAGCTGGGACACAGGCCTCTTTCATATGACCCCCTGTATTATTCTCCATACAGGGAAATGCCGGGCTGACAGTAACAGAAGGCCCTGGGACTCCATCCTCCATATCTGGGGGGGGTCACCTCCATAGCTTCAGGGCATCTTTCCACACATGCAGGGTCCAGAACCGTGGCCACGCTGATATAAGGCCGGCAGGAGATGCTAGCTTTCATACTAGACTCAGTAGGCCCAGGAGCTTGGGGGCTCTCCTCCACTCCCCCCCCCAGGATCCTCCATCAAGGCTGGGCTAGGCACAGAACTTTACCCTGCAGGCTTCTGGAAGTCAGAGCTAAAACAAAACACCTCCTCTCTCTGTCCTGCTGAGTTCCGTAGTGCTGCTGGGTCCTGTGCTGTGTCCTGTTCAGTCCAGTAGTGCTGTGTCCTGTGCTCTGTGCTTCTAAGGGCATAGTTATTTCCCCATTATTCCCAAGTTTTTAAAAAATAAAAAAAAAGTTATAAAAAATATTAAAATAAAAAATTTAAAAAAAAAAGTAATTATAACCAAATTTGCAAAACCAATCCAGCAGTATAAGTCCATTGGTACTGCAATATTACCAAGTTCACACATTCTGCAGTATCTTGTGCTACATATAATGGAGACCAAAAATTTGGAGGATAAAGTAGGGAAAGATCAAGACCCACTTCCTCCTAATGCTGAAGCTGCTGCCACTAGTCATGACATAGACGATGAAATGCCATCAACGTCGTCTTCCAAGCCCGATGCCCAATCTCGTAGTACCGGGCATGTAAAATCCAAAAAGCCCAAGTTAAGAAAAAGTAGCAAAAAGAGAAACTTAAAATCATCTGAGGAGAAACGTAAAGTTGCCAATATGCCATTTACGACACGGAGTTGCAAGGAACGGCTTAGGCCCTGGCCCGTGTTCATGACTAGTGGTTCAGCTTCACCCACGGATCTTATCCCTCCTCCTCCTCCCCCCCCTCCAAAAAATTGAAGAGAGTTATGCTGTCAGCAACAAAACAGCAAACAACTCTGCCTTCTAAAGAGAAATTATCACAAATCCTCAAGGCGAGTCCAAGGGTGTTGGTGGTTGTCAAGCCTGACCTTCCCATCACTGTACGGGAAGAGGTGGCTCGGGAGGAGCCTATTGATGATGTAGCTGGCGCTGTGGAGGAACTTGATGATGAGGATGGTGATGTGGTTATTGTAAATGAGGCACCAGGGGGGGAAACAGCTGATGTCCATGGGATGAAAAAGCCCATCGTCATGCCTGGTCAGAAGACCAAAAAATGCACCTCTTTGGTCTGGAGTTATTTTTATCCAAATCCAGACAACCAATGTATGGCCATATGTAGCTTATGTAAAGCTCAAATAAGCAGGGGTAAGGATCTTGCCCACCTAGGAACATCCTCCCTTATACGTCACCTGAATAACCTTCATAGTTCAGTGGTTAGTTCAGGAACTGGGGCTAGGACCCTCATCAGTACAGGGACACCTAAATCCCGTGGTCCAGTTGGATACACACCAGCAACACCCTCCTCGTCAACTTCCTCCACAATCTCCATCAGATTCAGTCCTGCAGCCCAAGTCAGCAGCCAGACTGAGTCCTCCTCAATATGGGATTCATCCGAGGAATCCTGCAGCGGTACGCCTACTACTGCCACTGCTGCTGTTGCTGCTGTTAGTCGGTCATCTTCCCAGAGGGGAAGTCGTAAGACCGCTAAGTCTTTCACAAAACAATTGACCGTCCAACAGTCGTTTGCCATGACCACAAAATACGATAGTAGTCACCCTATTGCAAAGCGTATAACTGCGGCTGTAACTGCAATGTTGGTGTTAGACGTGCGCCCCGTGTCCGCCATCAGTGGAGTGGGATTTAGAGGGTTGATGGAGGTATTGTGTCCCCGGTACCAAATCCCATCGAGATTCCACTTCACTAGGCATGCGATACCAAAAATGTACAGAGAAGTACGATCAAGTGTCCTCAGTGCTCTAAAAAATGCGGTTGTACCCACTGTCCACTTAACCACGGACATGTGGACAAGTGGTTCTGGGCAAACAAAGGACTATATGACTGTGACAGCCCACTGGGTAGATGCATCCCCTTCCGCAGCAACAGCAACAGCTGAATCAGTAGCAGCATCTACAAAATGGCTGCTCATGCAAAGGCAGGCAACATTGTGTATTACAGGCTTTAATAAGAGGCACAACGCTGACAACATATTAGAGAAACTGAGGGAAATTATCTCCCAGTGGCTTACCCCACTTAGACTCTCATGGGGATTTGTGGTGTCAGACAATGCCAGTAACATTGTGCAGGCATTAAATATGGGCAATTTCCAGCACGTCCCATGTTTTGCCCACACCATTAATTTGGTGGTGCAGCATTACCTCAAGAGTAATAGGGGTGTGCAGGAGATGCTTGCGGTGGCGAGCAAAATTGCTGGACACTTTTGGCATTCAGCCAGTGCCTACCGCAGACTAGAGGCACATCAAAAAAGCATGAACCTGCCCTGCCATCACCTCAAACAAGAGGTTGTGACGCGCTGGAACTCCACCCTCTATATGCTGCAGAGGATGGAGGAGCAGCAAAAGGCCATTCAGGCCTACACAGCCACCTACGACATAGGCAAAGGAGTGGGGATGCGCCTCAGTCAAGCACAGTGGAGACTGATTTCCGTGTTGTGCAAGGTTCTGCAGCCATTTGAACTTGCCACACGAGAAGTCAGTTCCGACACTGCCAGCTTGAGTAAGGTCATTCCCCTGATCAGGCTGTTGCAGAAGCAGCTGGAGAAAGTGAGGGAGGAGCTGGTAAGCCATTGCGATTACACCAAGCATGTAGCTCTTGTGGATGTAGCCCTTCGTACGCTTTGCCAGGATCAGAGGGTGGTCACTCTTTTAAAGTCAGAGGAATACATTCTGGCCACCGTGCTCGATCCTCGGTTTAAAGCGTATGTTGTGTCTCTGTTTCCGGCGGACACAAGTCTACAGCGGTGCAAAGACCTGCTGGTCAGGAGATTGTCCTCTGAAGAGGACCGTGACATGCCAACAGCTCCACCCTCATTTTCTTCCACATCTTTGGCTGCGAGGAAAAAGCTCAGTTTTCCCAAAAGAGGCGCTGGCGGGGATGCTGATAACATCTGGTCCGGACTGAAGGACCTGCCAACCATTGCAGACATGTCTACTCTCGCTGCATTGGATGCTGTCACAATAGAAAAAATTGTGGATGATTACTTTGCTGACACCATCCAAGTAGACATGTCAGACAGTCCATATTGTTACTGGCAGGGAAAAAAAGGCAGTTTGGAAGCCCCTGTACAAACTGGCTCTATTTTACCTGAGTTGTCCCCCCTCCAGTGTGTACTCGGAAAGAGTTTTTAGTGCAGCGGGGAACCTGGTCAGTGAGCGGCGAAGGAGGTTGCTTCCTCATAACGTTGAAAAAATGATGTTTATAAAAATGAATAATCAATTCCTCAATGAAGTACAGCACTGCCCTCCAGATAGTACAGAGGGACCTGTGGTTGTGGAGTCCAGCGGGGACGAATTGATAATGTGTGATGAGGAGGAAGTACACACTGTAGGGGGAGAGGAATCAGAGGTTGAGGATGAGGACGACATCTTGCCTCAGTAGAGCCTGTTTAGTCTGTACAGGGAGAGATGAATAGCTTTTTTGGTGTGGGGGCCTAAACAAACCAATCATTTCAGCCAAAGTTGTTTGGTAGGCCCTGTCGCTGAAATGATTGGTTTGTTAAAGTGTGCATGTCCTATTTCAACAACATAAGGGTAGGTGTGAGGGCCCAAGGACAATTCCATCTTGGAACTTTTTTTTTTGCATTATATGACCAATCAACAGTCGTTTGCCATGTTCAAAAAGTAAAACCAAATTTAAACAAATTCAAGAAATTAAACCAAAAGTAAAATGCCCTGTCATTATTTAAAACAAGGGGTATTGACGTGCTCTAAAACTACTGTATTGTTGTTTATATTTTATAAACACTACACTTGAAAGCTTGAGTCTTTCAATGAAAAAGTAACTGTCCATTACACGAATATTTGCAACAGGGACAATTTTAGGGTTAAGAAAGTCAACTAATAACACTTCGACGCTGTCTGTCTTTATAAACACTACACTTGGAAGTTGGAGGAGGTATTGTGGCCCCGGCACCAAATTTACTACCGGGGCCACTCCACTGTGCAGTCCATATTTAGGTGTATCAGATATTAAACAACGGTGACAGTTGATGCCCAATTTTTTAATTATATTGTTGGCGCTGTAAAAAATTGTGTTCCGGGCACACCACTCTACGCAGTCCATACCCTTTTTTGGTGGAATTCTGACCCGTGGAGGGTTTTTTAATTATATTGTGGCCTCGGTACCAAATTGTGTACCGGGGCCACCACACTACGCAGTCAAGATAGATAGATGCGTATCATAGATAAAGTACATTCAGTGGTGTGGGGCAAATTGAAAAATATTCAAAATGCACTGACATTATCAAAAACAAGAGGTTTTCACACGCTGAAACTCCAACATGTATATGATGGAGAGGATGGAGGAGCAGCCGTATGTGCAGTGTAATGCAGACCTGTTGAAGGTTTTTTTATATATTTTATTGTGGTGCCCAGTGCCCACTACTCTACGCAGTCCAGATACTATTTTTGGGTTTAATTCAGACCTATTGAAGGTTTTCTATATATTTTTTATTGTGGTGCCCAGTGCCCACTACTCTACGCAGTCCAGATACTATTTTTGGGTGTAATTCTGACCTGTTGAAGGTTTTCTATATATTATATTGTGGTGGCCAGTGGTCAGTCCTCTATGCAGTCCAGATACTTGTTTGGTGGAATTCAGACCAGTTGAGGGTGTATTTATTTTATTGTGGCCCCGGTATCAAATTGGGTACCGGGGCCACCCCACTACGCAGTCCAGATACTTGTTTGGTGGAATTCAGACCAGTTGAGGGTTTTATTATTATATTGTGGGGACCACTCTATACCACACTACCACTCTATACCACTCTATTTAATACTTTAATTCTATTTAATACTTTAATTCTATTACTAATTCCCATAAAGAGGAACTGCCGCTTCTATTTAATACTTTAATTCTATTAGTAGTTACCATAAAGAGGAACAAAATAAACCAATTTTACCAAAAGTATAATATGACTTACAAACACTACACTTGAAAGATGGTGCCTTTAAATGAAAAAGTCAATCTTCATTGCACGACTATGTGCAACAGGGACAGTTTTTTGGTTTACAAAGTCAACCAATAACACTTCGACCCTGTCTGTCTTTAACATACTTGATGGGATCTCAATGACGAATGGTCTGTACCATGTTTGGAGAAGGTATTGTGGCCCCGGTACCAAATTGGGTACCGGGGCCACTCCACTATGCAGTCCAGATAGAGGTGTATCAGATATTAAACAACGTTGACTGTTGCTGCAAAAATTTTAAATAATATTGTGGGGAACACTACACTACGCAGTCCATAAACTTTTTGGGTGGAATTCAGACCTGTGTAGGGTTTTTTAATAATATTGTGGTGACCCACTCCTCTACGCAGTCCAGGTACTACATTATTGGAGCGAATCATACAAGTTCAGGGTTTTTAATTTATATTGTGGTGACCCACTCCTCTACGCAGTCCAGGTACATTATTGGTGCGAATCATACAAGTTGATGGTTTTCTTATTATATATATTGTGGTGACCCACTCCTCTACGCAGTCCAGGTACATTATTGGAGCGAATCATACAAGTTCAGGGTTTTTAATTTATATTGTGGTGACCCACTCCTCTACGCAGTCCAGGTACATTATTGGTGCGAATCATACAAGTTCAGGGTTTTTAATTTATATTGTGGTGACCCACTCCTCTACGCAGTCCAGGTACATTATTGGAGCGAATCATACAAGTTCAGGGTTTTTAATTTATATTGTGGTGACCCACTCCTCTACGCAGTCCAGGTACATTATTGGTGCGAATCATACAAGTTGATGGTTTTCTTATTATATATATTGTGGTGACCCACTCCTCTACGCAGTCCAGGTACATTATTGGTGCGAATCATACAAGTTCAGGGTTTTTAATTTATATTGTGGTGACCCACTCCTCTACGCAGTCCAGGTACATTATTCGGTGCGAATCATACAAGTTCAGGGTTTTTAATTTATATTGTGGTGACCCACTCCTCTACGCAGTCCAGGTACATTATTCGGTGCGATTCATACCAGTTGATGGTTTTATTATTATATATATTGTGGTGACCCACTCCTCTATGCTGTCCAGGTACATTATTCGGTGCGATTCATACCAGTTGATGGTTTTATTATTATATATATTGTGGTGACCCACTCCTCTACGCTGTCCAGGTACATTATTGGTGCGAATCATACAAGTTCAGGGTTTTTAATTTATATTGTGGTGACCCACTCCTCTACGCAGTCCAGTTACATTATTGGTGCGAATCATACAAGTTCAGGGTTTTTAATTTATATTGTGGTGACCCACTCCTCTACGCAGTCCAGGTACATTATACGGTGCGATTCATACCAGTTGATGGTTTTCTTATTATATATATTGTGGTGACCCACTCCTCTACGCAGTCCAGGTACATTATTGGTGCGAATCATAGAAGTTCAGGGTTTTTAATTTGTATCGTGGTGACCCACTCCTCTACGCAGTCCAGGTACATGTTTTGGTGCGATTAAGACCAGTTGATGGTTTTCTAATTATATTGTGGGGACCACTCCACTACGCAGTCCAGAAAGATAGCTCGTTGCAACGTTTTGGACTAAGAACTATATTGTGAGGTGTTCAGAATACACGGTAAATTAGTGGAAATGCTTGTTATTGAATGTTATTGAGGTCAATAATAGCGTAGGAGTGAAAATAAGCCCAAAAAATTGATTTTTTAACTTTTTATGCTTTTTTCAAAAAAAATCCGAATCCAAAACCTTAAATCCGAACCAAAACCTTTCGGCAGGTGTTTTGCGAAACAAATCCGAACCCAAAACATCGAGAAAATCCGGATCCAAAACACAAAATACGAGACCTCAAAAGTCGCCCGTGCACATCCCTACTTCTTATATAGACCCCTTAGACCAGTCATTCCCAACTCCAGTCCTCATGGACACATAACAGTGCATGTTTTCCATATCTCTTTGCTGTAGCACAGGTGTATTCATTATTAACTGACACATTTTGAAAGATCCACAGGTGGGACTAATTATTTCATTTGTGACCTGGAAAACATGCACTGTTAGGGGTCCCTGAGGACTGGAGTTGGGAAAAAGTGTCTTAGACAATAACTGTTGCTTGGCTTGTTATCTTTTTAATGCCAGGGTGCAGTGTGTTAAGCCTGTGACTTCTGGATAGCAGTGTACTAGATTGTATGTGTGTGCTAACTCTTGTGGGCTAGTCCTAAAGACATAAAGGTAACCTGTGTGAAAGAAAGTTTGAATTATAACGATACAAAAAAGTTTGTTTATTTTCCTCAACTGTTTAAGTAAAGATATTTCTATAAATATAGAAATACAGAAACAAGTGTTTCTACAAGTGCTTACCTAACTTACTGTCAAAATTAAAAAGAAGAGGCAGTCCATTAACCCCCATAGACCCAGTAGGTAAATATAACACAGCCACAATGCCATTTCCCTATTTCCGAGCTGGAAAACATAACTGATGTTACACTGGCTATCTCTAACACACTGAGATTAACTAGGTTGAACTGTTGCCCTTAGGGTGCTGATTTAAGTTATTTCAATTCAGAATGAAATTAATCTTGGGCTAAGCTAACTAAGCGGTGCTATCAGTCAGATGTTTCAAATACTCTCAGCATTTAACAGTTTATTAATAAATATTTAAAGGGTTGCTAGGTGATGGATCAACAATCATTTATGATGCTAGTCTTGTCCTGCACGTGTTGCCTTGGCAACCTCTGTGATGACACTGACAGATGTCCTGTGAGGGCAGTCAGAGCTCTGTCCAGTGAAAGGTGGAGCTGACCGTCAGATAAGGTGTGAGCATTCAGAAAAGAATGAGCAATATGGCAAATGGTTTACAAGGTAACTTTACCAGTTTTCTTCCATGCCTCTTGTGTAAAGTCCCTAACAGAACCTGCCCAGTTGACCGTCCCACAAGAGGGTATCTTTCTGACCAAATCATTGGATCAGACTACACACCTTCAGTTTGGGGCTATCTACAATATCTAGATAGAAAAGGGAATGCTGAGAAGAAGAAGGACCAGGAACAGTTGGATATTTGTTGCACATTTGTCCCGCGACAAAAGTTTGATCAGATAAATAGTGAATGGGACAAGAATGATGCAAGAAAAAGGGTCCAGGGACAGCGAGAAATTGGAAAGACATCCGGCCCTCCACGACCAC